>NW_024609857.1:88662387-89343450 GCF_016920785.2 Ixodes scapularis
CGCGGTGATAACCCTCGACGCCAATGAGGGATATACCGTCAAGAATCAGATAGTGTTTCATCCCGATGGACGTAAGTATTCTTTAATTGATTATGAAAATATAGAGTATAGTGCCCTAAAAGTAAAACCAGAGTTTTGCGATCTATAAATGAAAAAGGTCTCCACTTGATCCGGCAATATCTGCAATACATCGTAACCCAGGCAGCACGTCTGAGAAATGCCTAACTTAAGTTTGGCACAGATAGGGGACCCAGGGATCCTGGGTTCGAGCCCCACCCCTGCCCGTTTCGATCTGGATGAGCATCGTAGCGGCGTGCGGTCGTGTATCACTACTGCTAGCGGTTGTACTGCACTGTCTAAATTGCTCATCTACAGCGTGTGACTCTTTGCAACTTTAATGGCTGTCCAACTGCACGCTGTATAAATATCCCCATAACCCAATTTGCTTTTACAGATAGGGGCCTAACTTTGACTTCATCTGAGTTTGCTTCAAGGCGTTAGTCAGTGACAAGGTACTTTTTCTCGGCGCTAACTAGTCAGAAAAATGCAAAGCCTGACATCTCTCTGATTGGCCTCTCAATTGCCAATGCGTCATACATGAGCCAAAGGTGCTACGTGACAACCGAACAACAAGCAGTGGAGGCCTAATTCCGCAAATTGCTAGGGCACTCAGGCCCAAACAACCAGGGTGACAACCCAACTATCAAGCACGGAAGCCTAACTCTGAGACATGTTTGACAATTTGGGAAGAAAATACCCAGACACTTGCCAATTAATATGAAGTTCGGTTATACCTTGGCTTCTTTGGGCTTTCAGGGCCCCACATTTCCTGATAAAAAAAAAACGAATTTTCGGCCCAAACAAGTGTGATAATGCAAAGTTTTATTTCTCAGTTGCTGTGTTTACAGTTTCCGGCACACACTAAAAAAAGAAACATATTCTCAACTTATATATTGCAGAAGATCAGCCCTTGCCCTTATATGTCTCTTACCTGGATCCTGGAAACTGTGGTGTCAACAGGAACGTTTACGTCAATGGTACGACTACTTTTTAACAAAGATACTTGCTTTCACAATATATATATATATAATAAGTCAAAGATGTGTACTCTTGGAGTTACTAATACGAATTAACTTTTTAATTCGTGATAATAGACAAATGGTTTCAATTAGAAACTTGCTACGCGTCATCGAAAACCACTAAATCATATTTTTTTAAATGATTTTGAGCGCGTGAGAAGCGTAGTGGTGCACTAAAGTTACCACTCGCGGACCAGGTGCAAGGCGCTAGTGTTTGCGGTAAGGCGGCCGCTCGATCGTGTCGTCTGTTATGAGAGCCTGAGCCTTGTACCTGTGCCACGAGTAGTAACTTTAGCGTACTACTACAGTTCTGATGCGCTAAAAGGCTTTCTGAAAATTACTGATTTAGTGGTTTTCGATGACGCTCAGCTAGTTTCAAATTTGAGCCAGATGTATATTTTCAATAATTCAAAAATTAATTACTCAATTTTAATTATTGAGCGGAATAATTAGTAAGTATCGCGCATTTCCTGATGTCCGCGACCACGAGTAATACGGTCACTAAAACATTATCCTTTTATCTCGAATACACAACTTTTAGGAATATGTGTCACTCTTACGTGAAACTCCCTGTATGTATATATATATATATATACATCGTAAATTAAAGTGGTGAGGAGCCTGAGATACCGCAACTTGGATGAAAAAGGGACGGAAGTCCCACTACGAACTGACGTTGGGCTTCGCCCTTACTGCGGGAACCGGGTCATTGCGAACCACTTTTTGCTACGGAAGGGCGAACCTTCAGCAGCAGCAGGTAGTCTTAGCATGGCGCTACAGCAGGTTGCCGTACAGGGCGGCAATTCACTGGAGGCTCGCGCTGTGATTTGCAAGCAAGATCTATAGCTCGCGCCAGGAGCCGTACTGTGAACACAGTAGCCAGCGGTACGGCCCTGCTAAAACTTCCTAGTGTACATCTGTAACGCAATGCTTACCAGTGGTTTTATATTGCGGTTCATGGAGGTTGAGATTTGCTCTATAAGTATGAACGTGCAATATTTATTGTTCAATGATGTGGTGCAGCCTCACTTGACGGCTACTATAAAAGCATTCGTGCACTGTCTAACGCACATGTTCAATCGCCGCAGAAAACGCATGCTGCGTTGTCGTTCCCGAAAGCAAACTTGGAGAGGATACCACCTGCTGCGATTTCGTCTACGCCCTGCTGTGCGGTGATACGAAATATCAGATCCACGACGACAGCTGTACGAATCAAGGCTGACAATGGAATTCCAACATTGACTCTTGAAACGTAATTCTGCTCAGATCTAAAAGAAATCGAGAATAATGGTTCATCTAGGTGCGAGAAGTGCCGCTGATCGTTAACCAAAAACACCAAGTTTCACTACAAAAATAAAATTTAGTCTGTAAACATTGAAAACCTAAGAACCGTAGGAAAGGGTCTGTTTACGTTATTCGTCTTGCATACTGATTTATTCGTAGACGTCCTTATCGGCTAACAGCGTATCCTCATTGGCTGGGGAGCGATAAATGGATGTTCAAGATTCACCACGCCTTGCGTTTATTAGGTTGTGCACTCGGTGACTATATATTGCTCCTTAAAGTTTCAAGAGACACGCGGTTTTAAAGATCACTTTTTGCTAGCTTCTTTGGCTTGTGTCCTTCATTATGTCTTTGATCAGCACCCTAAACAAGAATGTATCCGCCTCCACTTTTCTATGTTAAAAGTTATCACAGTTAACGACACCACGCACATCAGAGCCAGTATTTCGGGCGAAGGTAATCGGAATGTTTCAATGGTTTGCGCTCATATGCCAATAAAATATTCGATGTGTGCGGCGTTGTATTTGAATTTTCTCGGCGTGGGTTGGGTAGTGAGGTTGATTTGCGTCAACGACCCGAAAAATAGACGAAGCTATACCGCCGTATAGCTGTTTCCGAATACCCAGGTTACGCGATAAGCACTAATCCCACTAATGAATCAACAGCCAAAATGTTATTGAGATGCCAAGTGCTGCTGGGACTGGCCTCGGGCTGAGCTGCCGAACGTCCAGAGAACCGATCGACAGTCTGTACTCTGTTTCAGCCTACGATGAACTTTAGGTGACACTGCGAGGCATGGGAGTCAATCCAATGCAGCTTAAGTGTCACGTGACCTTAGAGATGGGCACATTGGATTTCGGGGTTTGTTGTCACGTGACACGTTCACAGAGCTGGATTGTTTAAGACGGCTCGTTAGCGTCCATTGCAGTCCATCGTAAGGTAAAATGAAGTGTATTTTAAAGTTTCAGACCCTCCGCACTGTAAAGGAGCTTCCCCCAGATGCATTTCCTTCCTGGGCAATGCTTGTCTTTCGGGTTTTAGAGCGCCGTCTCCGTCGCCGTCTCCGTCGCTGTAACAGCGCGTTGCATTATGGAAAACGTCCCATAAGGCAACGCGCGTGTCTCACTTGTGAACCGCGCGTTGCATTATGGGGCGTTTCCCATGATGACGTCACAGGTGACGTCACGAGGGTCCCACGCGTCGCATTATGGGAAATGTCCCATGATGCAACGCGCGGGTTACGAGTGAGCCACGTGCGTTTCATTATAGGAATTATGGGACGTTTCCCATACTGACGTCACACGTGACGTCACGGTCAATAGTGAAGGTCACGACGAAGGTCACGACCTTCCCTTCACGAGGCCTTCACGAGTGATGTCACGAAGGTCACGAGGGACGTCACGAGGGGGGTGGCAGGCCGGGGGTGGACAAAGGGGGGAGAATGAGAGGAGGAGGAAGGAGGAGGATGGAGAAGGGGGAGGGGGATGAGGAGAAGGAGAGGAGGAGAAGGTACGGAGGAGGAGGGGCATACCCTCCTCTCCGTACCCTCCCCTCCTCCTTCGCAAGAGCTGCGCTCTAATTCGGCATTACAAGGAGTTGTAAACGTCTTTCATTTTTTCTTCTTTTTTTGACGATACTATACTTTTGCTTGATATAGCTGCCTTTACATGAATGCGACCATAGCGCATCGAATCGGAATTTGAATTTTTTTATTATTAGCAGATGGGAAGAAGAGGACGAATTTGGAAGAAAGGCTGCTTGCGATCGATCCCTGCTTGATTCAATGCGCTACAATCACATTCGTGTAAACATAGCAATATCGTGTATTGCCTTTGGTTTTTCTTTATCTGTTGAACTGTGTCGCATGTTTGAACTCAATAATCAACGAGGGATTGCCTTCTTCCGAAAAGAGTCGTCTGAAGTGTGCGGTATCCCTTTAATGAGGCGACTATAAATATCCTGTATGTGATTAATTTGCACGTAGTTACATACGGGAACGCAAAAAGTTACCATTATTTTTGGAACGCTCATCATTTAATAAGGGTGGAATCTTACTAGAGAGGAAGTTAAATGCCATTTTAGACTGCCGCTACCTAGAACATTTGTTTTTTGACACTTTTGGGAGAGAATAAACTTGTTTCCAACCAAACTCCCAGATACTCAGTGCGTCATGCTATATGATCGTCTCGAAATATCATTGTTCCGACATTTGTGTGGCGTAGTAAATACAGAGATGACTCATAATGGAGAGAGCGTTTTATAGTAAGATAGAGTCGTTACTGCTGCACGGCTTTCCATGTTTATTTTTACTACTTCTTAAGGACATTCCGAAAGGAAAATATGTCGCCCCATTCTGCCACAGAAGTCACACTCGTCAGCTTTTTTAGTGTCAAAGCACAATTCGCGGTGTTATCGCCGAGCGAAAGCCTCCCAAACCCTTACGCAGTCGGCTCCTAATACTCTGAATGGTAAAAGTTATTAATTAAAAAGCGAATATATCAATTACAATAATGCTCTTTTTTATGAAGATGCCGAATAGTGCGAAAGCGTTGTGAATGCGATTACTTTATAATAAAATGATAATAAAAAAAAGAACGTCGGAATGAGACAGCCACTCTCTTTTCTATAAGTGAGTGACTATTTTCGCCTTCTGCGGGTTGTATTCTTTTGAGATGCAGTGCAGTGTACAAGAATATTGGCTGCGTCAAGAGCAAGGCCGTTTTCAGCTATACGCAGTTTCACCTCAAAGGACACTAAACTTTCAAAAACATTTTTATCACTTGTAATCACGATCGGCGCCTCAATATAATAGACACATGTTTCAGAGCCGCTCCTTATTCAAATTGTGTCTCGCGGGGTAAACCTCGTGCTAAAAAGTTTTTTTTTCCTGGAAAAGTGTGTTTTGTGATATACTTGTCCTATTCATGATCTTAGAAATATATTTCCAAGTTAAGTGTCCTTCGACATCACAGCGCAGCCGACACTACGAGCCCTTTGAATCAGTCAGGTAACTTCAAATGCGCAAAGTCCCGGAGTTGTCGTTCTCTGCATGTGCACGCAATTATCAGATAAACTAATCAAGCGACTGAATGCGCCTGGACCTTGCGCTTTTAGTACGCGTGTTTTTTTTATATTTACGGAATCCTTCTACTACTCTGCAACGTATGGAGAAACGAGGCATAGAGGTGTTGGAGTAGAAACTAAATGCGCTTAACGCTGCTGTCGACTACATGACGGTCTGGCTAGGTGGCGCGAGCCGCCGTTTCATTAAGATACCGTATTTACTCGAGTAATGGCTATAAAGGAAACCTGGGGGTTCGCTTTTCTGCGCAGCATGCAGATTGCCACTCACCGCGATCGACAGTATGGTTTCAGCTGTTTACAGGACAGATATAACGTCTACGTGCAAAGACGCCATCTTTGAAGATTGCATTTGTTTGGAGAATCGTGTTTTCCATATGATTATTCGCTATGTCATTTATGTGCCATGCAATGATTGGCTTTATATGTGTTCCGTGGGAAAGTAGACGCAAGGGCCTTGTTCATAAATAGTGCGGCTATTACTCAGGCAAATACGGTAGTTCAGTCGCAACCATGCATTCGTCGGAGGAGAAAGCGGTTGCAGCTAGATAACTGCTGTCTGCCCTCCTAAAGAAAAAGAAAACAAAAAAAGAAGCGTAAGTGACACGCTTGTGTCAGCCCTATAACCGCTCTTCTTTGTCATCTAGGTGACTATATACTACGCCAGTGCTATTGAGGAGTTTCAGCGAATATAGGGGGCGCTCCGATAGATCCAACATGGCGGACAAGAGGGGGATAGATTTCCGACGCCCGTAGACCGGTAGCGTATAAATAGAACAAAGCGTGTCGTTCTCTGTTTGTTGCCGTGTGCGAGACGATCATCATTTCAACCAAGACCTACCGTGATGCTACAGATGAAGTGTTCAAGCCAGTCGAAGGCAAGAAATCTTGCCATAGTCAAGATACGTGTGCAAGTGTTCGACGTGAGCTCTCACGCTGGTGCAGCTGTCATCAAGTTGAACCGAATGTACGCGGGTCCAAAGAAAGGTACATATTAACAATGTTCGCGCGTTCAAACTATGACGCGTACTTTATCTCAAACTAAACTTATCGGTCTGCGGCTACGAACATTTTCGTTGTCGTGGCTTAGATGATGTAACCATTCGTTGCGAACTTTTCGGTTGTTCTAGTTAATTGTGCTAAAAAGCGGTTGGATGGAAAGTATGACAACTACAGCATACAAGGGACGATTGAGGTCTTTATCCTGCGTTCTATGTATCGAAACATCGGTATCCTTGGTGTTATATTGCGATCAGCTGGTCGCCGATCGTCCTGTTTTTACGCATAATGTAAACAAGCCCCGGAAGCGCCAATCTCATTTCCATGTGCTTGTGCACCCCTACAAGCCTCATTTTGGCTCTTGTGGAAAGCTTTATTGTAATAGCAATAGTCTCATCGGTCATTCGAGTTGTATGTGCCACGGTGATATCTGCTGTGTGTGATCTGCTGACAAACAAGTCTGTATTAAATGCGAGGAGGAGAACGAAGGTAAAGCTTTTTTAACTGTTTTCTTTTTACAGAACAGGGCAAAGCTTCTAAAACAAGAGCAACCTTAGCTGATATTTGAGTATGCTCAAGAATGAATTGCAAAAGGTGCTTATGCCAAGTGGTAGATGTATGCAGTTGATTTTCTGTTTGCTTCTGCATTGTAAATTGGAAGATATGTATCAGCAGAAGACATGTGTCCTTTTCAAAATGTCTTTTATTAGAGCAAATAGGTTTTCATACACAACCGAAGAGTTCGAAACACCATTTAATTTGAGGCCTGAATGGTTACATGATCTAAGCAACGTCAACGAAAATGTTTGTAGCCACAGACCGATAAATTTAGGTTTAGATAAGTATGCGTCATAGTTTCAGCCTCGAACACTCAACACTGTTATGTACCTTTCTTGATGACAACTGCACCAACGTGAGAGAGCCCACGTCGTTGAACACTTGCACACATATCTTGACTATGGTATGGCAAGATTTCTTGCTTGAAGTGAAGATCATCTCGCTACGACTAGCTACGACCACCCACCGCAGCGATGCAGGCACCGAAGGGGCGCAACGCAGTCAGTCGCCGTCACCGGACGCTGCTCGTTTGGCATTCACGGCTTTCCGCCCAGGTGCTTCGTTTGTACTTGGCACAGAGTGTTATTTTCTGTGCTTGTGTGTGTGCCGAGTGGCTAGATATGGGCCTCAAGAGCAGTTCTTCAGGCTCAATAGCGTTCGCCGAAGAACTTCTGAAGAAAATGCCACCCAGGAAAAAAAGCACAAAGACGCAACGCACCAGCTTGGCGGACTATGCACTGGGCGCGGAAATCGGGCCCTGCGAATTATACACCAAATGCAAACTATCTAAACAAAACAAAAACATTTTTAGGCTCAAATTGGCTTCTGCGGACTATACGCCTGGACACTGGTGCCCGTTATTATGCATTGTATATTCACTGCTGTTTGTTGTGGCTTGAGAGTGCCTTCCTGTAATGATGCAGAGGGGTCCACTGAACCTTGAAATAAAGATATTTAAGCACATCTAGATGCAATGTCCCTTTAATTTGCCAACAGCACGCCAATGGTCACGATCAAAACTCACCGAGTCAATGGGCAGTTTTCCACAATATTTATTGCCATGTAATCACCAATTTGGTCCATTAAAAGTCTTGAGCCTGTAGCACATCCATACTGGATCTGCAAAGCTTATGCTGTAGACGTGTGTCATCACATGAGCATGTTTCTTATCAATCTTAAACGTAAAACGCTAGTTATGCAACGACATTCCCATATCACATTTTTAGCAAATTGAATGGTCCCACCTGTCATACTGTTAGCTTTGGAAGTAAACCAATTCACAATACCACCAGTAGAATACATCGTGCCAAGCGTTAGTGCCGCATGTGGCACAAAAAATGTCCTAACTAGGGAAGCAAACTTCATCGATCGTGTTGATTAAAGCACTCAAGTACGGGCGAAATCATCAATCAAAGAAGGTCACTCGAAAGGGAAGTTTGCTCGCTGAACGAATATGACTTTTTATTGGGCGTTCCGCAATCATTCACTCCGTGATTGGTACAGAAGCATTTTCAATCGGTCGTGCGAGCGCAAAAACAACAACAAAAACAAAGGTGGATTAGAGACGCGATAGATTCGCCTTTGCACGGAGTACTTACACTCAAAATCGTGTCAACATAAAGCGACTATGGCCCACCTTGCTAGCAGCAATCTTAAAATTTATCCGTGTAGTCGTCGCACCCGTGCACCAACCGAAAGCGTTGCTGCAAGCCCCTCCGCCGTCAACTTTGAGTCGCTGTCGAGTCTGAAGAACTCTGCTCTATGAGGTCCACATCCAGCCACTGAGCACATACAGAAGCACAGGGAATAATACTCGGTTCCAAGTGCAAGCGAAGAACCCGGGACGGAAAGTCCTGAATGCCAAACGACCTGCGTCGGGCGACGGCGACTGACTGCGTAGTACACAGGTTGCGCTCCTTCGACGCCTGCATCGCTGCGGCGGGTGGTCGCAGCTCGTCGTAGCAGTTCGTGTCATCTCTGTTGCTCGTACCGGAACACTGCCGCGTAATATTTAAAAAAAATTGGCTTGCTCTTTATGTTTATACAGCCTTGATGGAGATGCGCCTCAACGGGTAATCGGTCTCTTAGCTGTAGATGAGAAATTTAGCCAGTGCGGTACAACCGCTAAACTGGGATTTTTAACGTGCATCACGCAGTAGTGATCACACGAACGCGTGCCGGTACGAAACTCATCCAGATCGAAACGGGCGGGGGCGGCGGGGATCGAACCCAGGAGGTTCCCAGCGCAAGCTTTCGCCCCACGCTCCGAGCTGAGACGCGTTAGCCCACTCGGCCACTTCCTCCCTTCCGCGTAATATTCTTGCTGCCGAAGTTTATAAGCCTACGTTCGCGGCCAACGCATTTACACAAAGCCAACGCCCAGCGAACCTATCCCCCTCGTTCTCTTTCGGCGACCGGCCGCCAGGGCGGTGACACCGTCGCTGAAACTCCTCAATACAGCGGAACGTCTTCGGGGCCCCAAGAGCACGTGCGCCTCATTTGACACTACAACATACCTACTCATGAACACCGCAAGTGAAGTAACACACCGAGTAACTCGCTATACCATATTTAATAGAAAATACAATATTTTGATTTTTACACTTTAATACGAAATTTGCACTTTTCAAAACTTTATACTTTTGAGTATGTACACTCTAAAAAAAAACAAAAAACGTGCGTCTAATTTCCCGCACCAACACTCGCACAGCCAATCACCGCAACTTACGGAGGCAACTCAGCGAATGACGACGCCAAAACATATGTTTAGACCAAAAAGCGCAGTCTGAGGTGTGGCATTAAGCAATGCAAGCGTGACATTTTTAATTGCTTAATGTCACAGCACAGACTGTGTTTTTGTCTATACATGTTTCGTCATCGTCATTCACTGAGTTGCCTCCGTAAGTTGCTGTGATTGGCTCTAAAAGTGTTGTGCGGGAACGTAGACGCGCGGGCTTTTTTTAGTGTACTGGACAACTGCTCAGCCGAGCGCCCATACCGAAATATCCGGAATTCATGCAGTATTTGGCCATCTGTGAGCAGCAAGCTGAACTGTGTTCGTGAGGAACCGTTAGCTTGGAGGAAAGCCACCAGATGTCGCGAGATCCTATCAGAGTAAAAGTTTCAGAGAACTATTGAAACCATCCATTGGAAGTTCCGACTAGGTGCGTCTATATGTTACTTTAATTAGGCAAGCTTTTATCAGGTGTAATATTTTGTGTACAATGTTAGGACGCAGTCCAAGAGAGCCGTGCGCATTATGGTGGAATTAGTTCTAGTCTTAATTAAAACGGTAATTGCTGATTTTGATTTCCGCCATTTTGAATAAAATGCTCATGGTGAAAAAAAAATAAGATACCTTATTCCCATAGAGAATGCTAATTGAAATAAGGAAACATTAACACAAATATGAAGTAGTTGTTTAAAACATCGTCTGTATGAGAAATGTGCACAAGACAAGAAAGGCTTTTGTATTCAAGCTTTAGGCATGTTCTAATACGTAAAAGTTTCCCTACACCTTATTTTTATCCCTCATGTATATCAAACTTGAAGAAAGGTTCTTTATGGACAATATGTTATATCTTGGAAACTTCTACAAAATGATAGAATCCTTCAAAGTGTAGTTTTTATTACTTTCTATTTGATCATAAATTTTATTTACTATTTTCTTATTATTATTACACTTTAGTGGAGGATGCGCATAGACTAAAATATAACCCTCAATGTGGCTCTTTTTCATTTTAAAGCAAGTAACAAATAAAAAAATACCACGCATACCAAGGCAGTTTCATTGAATGCGCTACCAAGAACGAAATTCTACTATCCTGGATGAAGAAAGAATAAAACTATTAAAACAGGGACAACACAACCACATCTTTCAACTAGCAACAGACGAGTAAACTTTCAACAGCGAGCAGCCGACTAGAGTAGGGGAGAGAAGGGGTGAGAGAAGGAAAGAAAGAAACGCGAAGTGCAAGTCAGGGTGGTAGGGTTATCTCGGATTTTAAAAATTCAACCTCAGTTTTCGTCAGCAGGAGGGAAGGGTTAGACACGTTGTTTTTTGCTGTGGTCATGGCGAATGATTCTATGATTTCCCTGCCGAATCTGCTGTCATGCCCGCCCAGGATTTTTGTGTCATCAAAGGGGGGATGACAACGCAAACACGAACGGGCATGTATGATTATGGGATGATAAGAATCTGGAGAGGCCTTAGAAACTTCGTTGTGATGTTCACGGAGTCTGTGATTGGTGCATCTGCCGGCCTGTCCTATGTATTGATGGCCGCAGCTCAAGGGGATGGAGTAAACTTTCTTCTCTTTGGATGGAATGAATTTCTTTTCGTGTTTGACAGTGCAGCCAGTCGGAATCCGGTTGTTGTTCACTTGTTGACAGAGTTGTTTAAGACGCATGCGGCACGAGAAGACAACATTCGTGTCGAACTTTGAGGCAATGGATTTTATCCGGTGGGCTGAATTCTGTACGTAAGGAATGACGGCGAATGGGCTCTCTTTTTTGTGGCTGGTGACTGGCGATCAGGCCCGCGAATCATCCTTTCCATTACAGACCGGAGAAGGTCGACGGGAAACCCTGCCCTGTCGAGCCTCATGTGCTGCAATTTGAAGCTATCTTCTGAAAGATGACAGCAAGACTTCGTGAAGGATGAAGAAAACAACGATTTGATGATACCGTGTTTTACCGACTTCGAATGGGCGCTAGAAAACGGTAGGACAGGTTTGGCAGACCTTTGTTGAAAGGCCCAGCAGAGTCCAGTGGCACTGACATGAAGCCGCAAATCTAGGTACTGAAGACCTTCATTCGATGGTTCTTCCTTCGTGAATGTAAGGCCTGACGAACAAGCGGAAAAAACAGCTGTAATGATATCTGGAGAAGTTCGAGCAGGACAAATTATTAGGTAATCGTCTACATATCTGGAAACATGGCAGCCAGGCGCGGAGATGTCCAGTTGTGCTTTTATAGCTCTGTCAACGAATAAAAGGAACAATTCGCTGAGAACAGGGGCGAGACATGAACCGATGCAAACTCCCTTTTTTTGGCGGTAGATCCCTCTTTCAGGTTCGACTAAGGTGGACTGGAGATATAGATAAATCAGGTCCACGAATCCAGCAACGGAGACACCGGAGGAATTCTGAAAATCCACAGCTCCGTGCTCAAAGATGGCGTCGGAGATTGAGGCAAGCAAAGCGGTAGGATCTAGATTGAAATACATGTCTTCTATGTAAAGTGAAAAAATAGAGTGGGGCAAGGAGAAGAAATGTTGGGAACTGATGACAGAGATGAGTTCTATTGAGTTAGACACTCTAAAGGGTTAAGGGAGGTGGATGCAGGACAGATGCTTTTGTAGAAAGAGCCCGAGCTGCTTCTGCCAACAACCTTTCTCCGACACAATACTTCGGAGGGGAACTCCAGTCTTATGTGTTTTTGCAGTGAAGAAAACTGAAAGGTACTGCTTCGCTGGACTACTAATGGCGGTTTTTAGGGACGACAGGTTCAAAGACGAGCAGAGTTGTTTAGCTCTTGACCTGAGGGTCCCAGACGGTCGCGATTTCAGTTTGAGAAAATTCTTTGAAAGGGCGGCGTTCACCTTATCTCCAAAATCTCCCTCCTCTAACACAACAAACACACCCGTCTTATCGGATTCTAACAGCTTTAGGTGTTCTTGACGAAGCTCTTCAACAGCGGCGAGTAGAGAGATGGTGCCTGGCTCGGGGGGTGGGAGGAAGCACACGGCGCGGATGGTGGAGCCGAGAAAATCTTGCCTCTGTGGTTCTGGGATGGCGGCGGCGACATGATGTACTGAGGCGAGTTGATCAACCTTCTTAGTAGGAATGTCTGGGGCGAACATGGGGCCTTTGGAGAGCAATTCCATGGTGTCGGACGAGATAGCAGTGTTGCACAACAGGACTGGCGGTTCAAACTTCGTCTCGTTCAGCTTACGGCAGGAGGCAGTCACTCCAGCAATCACTTCTTTCCATGAAGCTTCAAGGAGGCGAGAAGCGGCGTCGACGATGAACAGGTTCGAAGGATGCGAGCGGAAGCCAGGGCCAAACAAGTTTGCATGCGACTGGGAAGGACCCTCCCCAGAAGGTGGAGCTCTAGGGATATTTCTTTCCTCGATATCTGCATGATGCGGTAGATGGAGGCCCAGGTGTTACAGTGGAATCCAAGGACGGAGGCCACTCCAGGATGAGGGAGGCTCTTGCGTAGGTGCAAACCAAGCGAACGGAGCCTTAGACGGAGCAAATTCCTTCTTGAGATGAAGCAAGCAGTATAGTCTGCTGCTCGCTGTTGAAAGTTTACTCGTCTGCTGCTAGTTGAAAGATGTGGTTGTGTTGTCCCTGTTTTAATTGATTTATTCTTTCTTCATCCATGACTTAAACCCACACGCTCTTTTCCCAAGAAATTCTACTAATTTCGCTCTTTCTAAAAAAGAGGCCATAGCGCATTTTGGTGCTATGGGCTAATGATTTAAGGCCCTGTAGTTTATAAAAAAGGTCAGCGAGGCAAGCCAAAATCGGAAGATAAATTTCAGAATCTTTTTTGCTGTATTTACCCGCGCGTTTCAAGATCATTCAGTTGTGCATGTTATTATAATTAGAAAGGTGTCTTCACCCTTTTTTTTACTGGTACCATAGAACGTTAACTTTAGACTGTGCGTACTAAATATCGAATATGAGGTAATCTTAATGAAAAAACGGTTAAAGTGCAGGCGAGCTGGTGGATATTTACCATGATGGAACTTAACCCGAGACTGGGGTGGAAACAGAAACTTAAAAGTAGAAGGGACAGAGACAAGTGAAGAAGAGAACGTTCTCTTCTTCACTTGTCTCTGTCCCTTCTACTTTTAAGTTTCTGTTTCCACCCCAGTCTCGGGTTAAGTTCCATCATGGTAATCTTAATGACAGCAAGGATAATTACTGCCATTATAAGCCTAAGGTAACCTCCTCAGACAGCAAGCATAGCCTTAAATTTCGATAATTTCCTTAGTTTAGTCTACCATGAGCTTCAATAGAGCCACCAAATGTTCCCGGACCTTCCACTGAATCTGCATAAAAAGGAGAATCGAACCAATCGAGTTTCGTTGAGCCAACTGCGATACTAGGGTAAAATTAATGAGGAGACGAAAGAATTCACTTTGTGTTTGTCCTGTCCCTTATGTTTCCCTAGACCCAGCGTTTTTCATGATTATGCCCTATTAAAAAAATGCAATTAAAAAAGTTATATAATTTATTTTTTATTTAAGTATCCTCGTTTTCTTATAATGAAACATTTTGAAGCAAATAATGCCAAAAGAAAACACGAAGATTTTTTAAACGTATGCGAGATAGCTCTGAACATCTCATGAAGCATTACAGGTGACCGTTGATCCATAAGGAGGTTCTAATCAGTGTTGCGGAATGGGCACCCCTATTCCATTCCACTTCCATTCTGGGGAATTAGAGTTTGCGATAATTCAATTCCTTTTAACTCCTAAGAATGGGGACACTGGGCCCATTCCCACTCCTGGGATGGCTGAATCGTTCCATTCCATTCCTCTAATTCCTAAACGTAAAAGTTGGCACTTGACAGCTACATTGTGATGCCGGCATAAGCACCGTAAAGTTGACATTTTCAAACGCATGGACAATTGCAATAAAATGCAAAATGCCTCAAAAAAGCACTGATTTTACTAAGCGGAGCGCTGGTGGCGCAAACTGTTTGTTTACATTGTATGCAAACATCGAGAAAGCCCCTTTATATGTCGATGCTTGTTTAAAACGTCGGTCTTTCGACCAGGTGGCTCGCAACAAACAGCAAAACTTAAATCCCCAAATTGTTTTGGCAAAATATTTTCGCATTTGTCTTCTAGGACATACGCGCGGCCAGCGTGTTTGTTTGATAAGACCATAAAAATGTCCAGTTCGTGCGTGGCGCAGAAATAAGCTAGATTACTGTATTCCTTGAATACCTGCACAGCAACACGGCTAGTACGCTGCTGGCGGCGACTCCATGTACAGTGGCAAGAACAGATCCTCTGACAAAGTGCAACCTCTACGGCGCAGCACGAGAGACTAACAAGTCTAATCAATTTTAGCGAATACAAAGTGCAAATTTTTGGAGATTTTAACCTTCCAGGCTTAGACTGGGCCCTTGGCAGACTTGATTGTTGTGATTACTTGACAGAGAGCAAAGCTTCTTGGTTTTTGCCACTTATCAACTTTTATGGTCTTTCACAGCACAATAATCTAACGAATGCTTCTGGCAATACACTTGACTTGCTTTTATCAAACTTCCCTGTCGGCGCGATAGCGTCTTCGTCACACCCCTTGGTGAGGGTCGATGCTTATCATCCGCCCTTTGAAGCCGAATTTTACTTGCCATGTTTATCGCGAGAACTATCGAAATTCATTTACTGTTACGAAAAGGGAGATTACTTCAGCATTTACAGGCATGTAGAATCACACGCGTGGTCTGAGCTATATGATTCCAATGACTCAGATTTTGCAGCACAAAAATTGACTTCGGTAATGAAGGAAGCTATCGAAGAGTATGTGCCTAAAAGGCTCGTTAAACCGAGGAAATTTCCGAGCTGGTTTTCGAGGGAATTGAAGACTGCTCTGCGTAAAAAGACTCGTTTTCATGGTCTATACAAGAGAACGTGTAAACAAGTATGGTACCAAAAGTTTTCCAACTTTCGTTCCTTAGCTAAAATATTGCTTGCACGTGACAAATACGTCCACGAAAGACATGTTGAAAATAGTCTATATTCTGATCCCAAATCTTTCTGGAAACACGTAAACACCAAACCGCATTCGTTTTCACAACATTCATCTCTGCGCTCTTCTAGTAACGGTGATACTCATTATGTTACATCGCCAAAAGACATCGCTGATGAGTTTGCCTCGTTTTTTAGCAGCTGCTACTTACCGCCCATACATTCGGTGAAGTCAGATCTAATCAATGATCCCAGTGATGGGGACTCGCTCTCCCTGTTCAGTGTTGCTACACGGGACGTTGAAAAGGCGATTAAAAAGCTCAAGCCGAAATCGTCAGTGGGCACTGATGACATTCCACCATTTATTATTAAAGGATGCTGTGGGCTTCTAGCGCCAATTTTAGCCCATATTTTTAATGTATCTTTGCGTACCAGTATGTTTCCAGCAATATGGAAGGAAGCCATTGTTGTGCCCATTCATAAAGCTGGTGATGCTGGTATTGTATCAAATTACCGTCCTGTGTCACTACTGTGTGGTTTTGCTAAAGTATTTGAAACCATTATGCAAGAATGTCTTTTCTCTCATTTATCTAAGTATCTGACGCTGCAACAACATGGTTTTATTAAAGGGCGCTCTGTCGAAACTAACCTTTGTACTTTTCTACACTACGCAGCCCCGGTCGTTTCAAACCGAGGGCAGGTTGACTCGGTATATTTCGATCTTACAAAGGCTTTCGACAAGGTTGACCATGCTTTGCTTGTACATAAATTGAAACAATATGGTTTCGCCCCTCAACTTTGTGAATGGGTTTATAGTTACTTGTCATCGAGGAAAAATTTTGTTCGAGTTGATACTGTTTTATCTAATCCGTTTTTCCCAACTTCAGGCGTACCCCAGGGGTCAGTGTTGGGGCCACTGTTGTTCCTGGTATTTATAAATGATATTTTAAAGTGTGTAAAGTTTGCTAAAGTGCTTTTATTTGCCGATGACATTAAGTTATTCTCATGTATTTGTTCTGAAAAAGATTGTGATGCGTTACAGTCTGATGTTTCGAGTATTTTGCAATGGTGCTCATCCAACCGTTTGCCTTTGAATATAAACAAAACTAAAGTCATCTCGCTAACTAGACGTAAAAATCCCTTACATTTTAAGTACACGTTGGGAAACTGTATTATTACTCGAACTGATATGATCAGGGACCTCGGGGTGTTAGTCGATTGCAAACTGACGTTCAGTTCTCATGTAACTACTATTTGTGGTACCGGGTTCAAAATGCTTGGTATGATCTCCCGTTTGACTCGGCCCTTCCAAGCACCTGAGGCCATATTACGTTTATTTTGTGCTCTGGTCAGGCCCAGGCTCGAATTCGCTTCTGTCGTGTGGAACCATTTAACGGAGACTGAATCTAGACGTATTGAAGCGGTGCAAAGGCGTTTGGTTCGCATAGTCTATGATCGATACTTCCACAGGAGACTTTACTTCGACCACCATTCTCTGCTTAAGATTTTGAATCTCAGCACTTTGGATGACCGAAGGCTTTGCCGAGATGCGGCTTTTCTACAAAAGCTTATCCAGGGTGTAATTGACGTACCTGACCTTTTGGACAGCATAAAGTTACGTGTGCCAACGAAATTCACGCGACAGTGCGACATGTTCTACCCCGACATGCGATTAAAGGAGTCACCAATCTATCGTATTCAGACATCATGCAACCTCCTTGTCCAGCACGATTTTTTTTTCATGCCTTATTTTACCTTTAACACCTGATGTGTATTTTATGTACTTTGTTACGACTGTTTTATTATGCTGACTGTTCTAATATGACTATTGTGGTTTCCATATGTTTGCATGTTTCATAGGAATCTGACTTCTGTGCACCAATGTCAAAACCATTATGGTGTTTTTGGGCACGCAATAAATAAATATCAATCAATCAATCAATACCATGTCACAAAACTATCTTTCTGCAGGTCTAGTCAGTTCGGTCACGCGACAAGAGCGGTGGCGACAATCTACTTCACCTTACGATGGACCGCAACAGACAGCAAGAGAGCCATCGAAACCAGTCCAGTGCCTTCTGTTCTTAGTGTCGCATGACCCTGGGGCGCAGCAACGCGCCGTGCGTGTCGTCCCCCTCACGGTGCTGGATTGCCTGGCGTGACCCGTAGCGTCCGCAGCGGTCCATCACAAGGTGAAACACAGTAGGCAGAGACTAAAGTCAAAGGAAATGAGTGGGAATCCGCTAGCTTGCTTGTAACCCTAACCCACTTGTATGTAAAATATATAACACAGAAAACAAGCATCGAAACAAAGACCAAGTAAAAGGCGGACCTACACGTAAAAATGCAGAATAAAAAGACAAGCGTCGGAGCAAGGTGCAAGAGGAGAAGAGGAAAGTGAATCTCGCTTTGTTTTAATGCCGAAGCAAACTCAGATTTCGCACTTCAAAGCAGTGCGCGCGAATGAACGTGGAAGGCAACACGCTGCTGCTAAACAACGCTCCTCGAACTATAAGAAAACAATAACTGATCATCTTTCGGCGGCGCGCGAGTCAACGAGTTATCAGAGCTCTGCGAGGTATGAGTCGTACCCCGCTCCTAGATCTCAGTCTGTGCGCGCGTGTATTCTCCATGCCTTCGTTTCCTTTGCTTGGTGCTTGGTTTCTTGTTTCGCTCGCTCTCGTGTAACGCTAGTAGAGCCCGTCGCCTGCGCGAAAGGCGCCATCGCCAGCCCCACCCCCTTCCCCCTCCCCCTTCCTCCCCCTCTGCTCTTTACTTTGACGCTTCTTTTTTATATTGCATTTTTTGCGCATAAGTCTGTTAGAGCTCCAAGCGGGTTAGCTGTTTTCCGCCCGCTCATTTTATTTCTGACAAACTGGCTCGCTGACTGGCTCAAGTTCACTGACCGTAAACACCAAAAAAAAAAAAAAAAAAAAAAACGGGCTTATTCTATTTCCCTTCCATTCCGGGCAAAAGGGATCTAATTCCATTCCCATTCCATTCCCCTCAACGTTTCTGCCATTCCATTCCCATTCCATTCCGGGGTCGCCAAAAATTCGGAATGATTCCCGAATCAATCCAACTCCGGAGTGGCAACTCCGCAACACTGGTTCCAATATCAAGTAGCCCGTGATCTGGTCGGTAGAAAACTTCTGGATCATTTTCAGGTTTGCCCAGCCCATTTAGATTCAATCGCATACGGCCGCCATCTTGGAGTCATTTATTAAAGTCGTGCAAGGCGGTCTTGGAAAAAAATTTAAAAAAAATCTTGTGTGTATGAACGGTTTCACAACGTGCAGTGATTGTAGCTCCCCACTAAGTACAAATGAAGGTTGGCTGCACTAATCTTTAACGCTAGCGAGCAGCAGTGTGCGCAGAATTTCATTTGCGGAAGGGGGCATTGGGGGGAGCAAATGAAAAGATCCGCATCGCAGCCCCCGCACCAAAAAAAAGAATGAAACAAAACTGTTTACGTTTTTTGCATGTTTTTCTTAAAAACACAGCACTCAGAATGATTCGATAATGTTCCCACATTGCCTAGAAGAAATTAAGTTTTAGATACTACGGAAGGGGGCCGTTCTATAACTTTGTTTGCACAAATATAGTAGTAATCTGATGAATACAATACATTCGGAAGCGATCGTTGTTTAGGGATTAAAGTGTTAAAGGTATCGTTTGGCGTATAGCCGGATGTGATTACTATTTGTGATTACATATTAGGGACAATGTCATTCGAAACGTTTTCGTAGACATCTGAGCGCCTGAAATCTGCCTCACTTTTCAGACGAATTATACGGTTCATCTTAATCTGACACGGCCTTGATAAGTAACGTTACATCACACAGTATGATCACCATTGGACCTCACCAGTTTTTCTGTTCTTAACGCTCAAACGTTCGAAGCGAATTCGTAAGAGAAGGCTAAGTCAACGTACGCGTTCATGTTAGTGCCTGCAAATTGTCGAAACAGTTAATCAACCTCAGAAGTCACCTATGGGTGTGAGCATCGTGGGCGGTTCTTTAACGCCCCTTTCTCGGGTGGACACGACACACACTCTAGGATAATGCTTTATTAACACGACATGCTCTTTACAATACAATACAATACAATAAACTTTATTTTTCCAGAAGTACTGGAGGGGTCCCCAGTCAAAAAGCTGCTAAAAGCAGCTTGACTGGGTCTGGGTGCCCCTTACACATGGCAGCAGCTCGGACAACAAACATAGAGAACACTTTACCAGGGTGATAAGAAAAATGAAACAAAAGTCACATAAGATTGGAGTAGCAGAAGAACAAAATTAGCTATGAATAGTTGAAACAGTAGGTACGTAAGTCTTTTTTGTCAATTGTGTAGATGTTTATGTTGTTCGTGAAACATGTATTTAACACGTACGGTACTTTGTAATGCCAAGATTGGAGGTTGTATTTTGTGCGGCACCGAGGAAGGAGCCAAGTATCTACACGGCGTGTGTTTATATTACTTTCACGTTTCTCCCCCCAAGTTCAGAAATAAAATACAAAAAATCTAAGAGTGTTGGCGATGAGAAACGAAGGGTAGAGAGTAAATGATAATTATATACGCGTTCTACGGGAAGCATTTGATATCTAGAAAATAATGGTTCTGTATGGTCTGTATATGAGACACCCGCGATATAACGTAAAACTTTTTTTTGCAATAATAGTAGATTTTTAAGGTTTGTCTTAGTTGTCGTAGCCCATACAAGATTACAGTAATTTAAATTGGACTCAAATAGTGCGTAGTAAAGTTTTAACTTAATACTGATTGGTAGGGCATTACGACAGCGGGCAATAATGCCAACAACCCTGGAAAGTTTAGCAATTAGATAGTTAACATGGCAGTCCCACATCATATATTCGGAAAAAAGTACTCCTAAAATTTTATGTTGGCTAACTAATTCAATTTGTGAATCAACAAGTTTGATTTCATTTTTAACCAGAACTGGTTTATTAATAGATCTAAATAAAATGGCTTTGAATTTTTGGGTGTTTACTTTAAGGCCATTAACTTTCGAACACATGTCAAATTTACTTAAGATATTATTCGCTTTACATATCAGAACATCAGCATCAGCAGCACAAACAAAGAGGCTCGTATCATCAGCATAAATGACAAACTGAACTTGGTGATCGATGTTAACAATATCATTTATGTATACATTAAATTGAAGAGGCCCAAGTATGCTTCCTTGCGGTACACCAGCAATAACATTATAAACGACGCGACATAGACGCGGCGGCGATCCTCGCGTCTATGTCTAGACAGCCGGCGGGCGGAGCGCCAACTTTGTCCTCCTGAAAGTCAGATCGGTGGCAGCCATAACAGAGTGTCCACGTTTCACAAGTGCGCTGTTGGCGGCTTCCTTGCGTTGCGTGCCGCGGTCAGGGAGCGGAGGTTGCGGTCATCAGCCGCCAGCAGCGTCGTCGCTGGGAAGCTGCAGCCCCAGGCGGGTAGCGGCGCTCGTCCTGGGAGGCTGCAGCTTAGGGAGGGTAGCCGCGTCGGTCCCGACTGGCCGCTGTCGTCCACGGGAGGCTGCAGCTCCTTGCAGGTCGCCGGCTGGTGGAGGCAATCAAAGCCCCGCGGTCAAGAGCCAGGGAGCCGTAGTCCATCGTTCCGTGCAGCCGAGAGCCCTAAGTGTCGTCTGTTCGTCCAGTAGGTCGGAGGAGTGCCTTATAACACGCAGATGGTAATGATCTATGCATCGCAAAAAAGCTTACGTGAATACAATATCAGTGTCTTCTTGTCTTTTCTTTAAACAAATCAGTGCAAAACATTACCGAGGCTGGTGCCTTATGTTGCTAGATTGGACCGCGCTGCTAATTTAATTAAGAACTTTTATACTTTGAGCGAAAAATGAAATTCGCTGATGTCACACTGCAGTCAACTGTTGCTCCACCACCCTCCCGCCCTTTTGTAAAATAAACACGTGGATTATTAGATTATTACTCCGTTGAACTTGAAGCCAAAAAATTCACAACAAAATCAGTAATGAATATTATTATTTTCTTTAATTATTCTTGTTTTGATTACTAGGAAGCAAACACAATCTTGTTCGTCGGCAGGAAACTCGAAAATAAGGACAATATTAATCATTGGCTAAATGGCTGGTGTAACGAAGTGAACGTACAGAATTTGGAGTTTGTATTTTTTATATTTTTACCTAGGCAAAAATGAAAAAAATAAACGCGCCACTTTCCCCCGAAACGCTGCTATTCCGCCGTGTTATTGCAAAGAAAAATAAATATTTGCCGATCTGCGGCCGCTTGCGGTGGTTACGGGAACTACGTACGGTGGCAGGTCACTGGGTTGCACGCGGAAGTCAACAAATCCTGTCCCTCTCTGCTGCCACACCCGCCGTCAGCCCCGTTGCGAACCGTCTTTAATGACGATCGCTTGCCGCGATTTTCGCCTACGCTAATCCCTGAGAAGAAGACAATATCAGATGGAGCGGCTGGGGTCTCTAAGGGAAAAGCTCAACCTGAAACCTGGTGGTCCCCGTGAGACATCACTCGAAAGACGGTGTGGGATATGAGGGGCATTTCGACGTTAACTTTGTTTTATTTTTGTTTTAATGTAAAAACTAACGTACCCAGTTAAACACTCACTTCTGTTTTTGGTTCTATAGATGACACAGATTAATGTTGACATTTTTACACCACCACTTTAATTATAACACCTGTGTTACTGTCTAAATGTCAACCACATTACAGTCACACCTCGGAGACTCAAATATGTTGCTCGAAAAAACACCAAACTGTTATTTAAAAGAAATGAACAGAATGTTGTTACGTCACTCTGAACTTACCAAACCTACGACTTTACTTGCCGAATTGACGACGGGCGCCCCAGCAGAGGAGGACCGAGGGTTAACTTCGTCCACCTGGGGACGTTTTGGCGCGCAACCGAAAGCTCGGTTGCGCAACGCCTTCTCCGCAATAAGCATCCGACAGATTGCGGGCACCTTGGCCGGGATTCAAACCCGCCACCTGGAGATCCGTTGGCCGGCGCTTTACCTCGTAGCTACTAAAGCGCCTCCCTTTGCGAGGAGCATGGCGTCCGGAAAGTAGTCTACGGCGTCCTGAAAAACCTCCAAGCAAGGAGGGTTTCCAGGACGCCGTAGACTACTTCACGTGCGTGACATCTCTTCAAAAATAAATGATTTGTTGTTTGTGATGACTACAGATAAGGCACACACCGCAATCGCGAAACTTTCACGTATTTCTAGAAAAATGTGTAGTTGTTAAAAAAATCACCCCGTATGAACACCATTGTAAAGCAGTGTTTTACGGCCGGCAACATCATTACGGCATGGAAGGAGAAGTTGACCACAGATCATGCACAGCCACTGCTATTTCCTTACGAGATGTTATTGTTGTTTATTACGGGGTTTATGGCGCAAAGCTACTATGGCCATACTGCGCCAGGCTTGTTCAGCTGGGACATACTCAGGACTTTTTTTTATACAAATTATCTAAAAAAGGTTCATATGACAAGGTTAAAAGTCATAAAATTAATATCACAACTCTAGTAGGAAGCCGGTTTTTCTTAAGTAATTTATGACACGATCAAACGGTACTCTAGGAGTCTCCCCAATTAGCAGCGCTGGGTGAAAAAGAATCTGGTGTGAAAAAAACTCGGGGAAATGTGTACGTCGTTCTGTCTCAAGCCCTGGGCACAGCCACAAAATGTGTAAAATTGTTAGACGCTCCCCACAGTCATCACACAGGGGTGGGGCTTCCCCCCTGAGCAGATGTTTGTGGGTTAAGTAGGAATGTCAGATTCTAAGACGACACAAAAGAGCCCCAAGGCGGCAGGTTTTTTGGGATGCACTCTCCCACATACCAAGAGCTGGTTTAATTTTGTGAAGTTTGTTTTCGCATTCCAGACTCCACTCCGATTGCCATAGCTGGAAAACTAATGATTTTACTAAGGGCTTCATATCTTGAAATGAAATCTGTGGGGTAGTTGGCAGTAGGTGCTTAGAGCTAGTGGCCAATTTGTCTGCTCTTTCGTTACCCAGGATCCCTACATGGCTAGGCACCCAGCAGAATTTTAAGTCTCGGCCAAGCCGCAGACTACATTGTACCTTAGATCGAACAAGTTGTGCCAGTCAATTTTTACTTCCCTTCATTGAGCAAAGTGTGGTGAGCACAATTTGAGAATCCACGAATAAAATAGATTTCATCGTCTTGCTGGTGAGAATATATACTCCAAGGCCATCAACACTGCATAGAGCTCTGCGGCATAAATGCTTGCACATTCCCTGAGACGCTGAACCTTACTGAATCTTTCAGAGTAAACTGCTGATCCTACAAAATGCAATGATTTGGCACCATCGGTATAAAATTGGGAGTAGTTACCATACTTCTTCTGCATCTCAAGGAAATTCTTGCTGAATCACCCCTGGGGGGACGTCATGTTTATTAAATTTAGGAAAACACCAATTGCAAAAGACGGGCAACGTACTCCACGGAGCTTCATTTTCACCATTCTGCAAAAGGTCAGTCTTATCAAGGGTGAGGTCGAGAGATGTACAAATGCCCTCAAGGCGAAGGCTTAAAGGCAGTACAACCCTGGGTTTATGTTCGAAAAGACGAGCAAACCGAGAATGTTGCAAAGCACCATAAGTTGGGTGATTTGGATAGGATAGAATTCTGGAAGCATAAGTCACAGCAAGATAATGTCGTCTGTGCCCAAGTGAAATATGATTAGATTCAGCGTACAAGCTAGGAATGGGCGATGTGCGGAAGGCACCTGTGGCGAGCCTTAAACCGAGATGATGCACAGGATCCAAAATTTTGAGTGCAGAAGGCCCCGCTGAGTCGTAAACTATGGCACCATCGTCCAGACGTGACCGGATAAGGGAGTTGTATAGGCGTAGCAGACATATTTTATCGGATCCCCATGACTTGCGCGCTAAGACTTTAAGAATATTGGCTGATTTAAGGCACTTCTTTTTCAGGTCCTTCAGATGGGAAACGAAGTTTAACTTTTTATCAAACGTTATGCCAAAACATTTATGCTCTGTTTTTACACAAATAGGAACCCTGTTTAACGTCAGTTCTGGATCTAGAAACAGCCCGCGACGCAAAGAAAATGGCACACAGATAGTCTTCTCAGGTGAAAACTTAAACCCATTTTCGTCAGCCCACTTACTAATTTTGTTGATGCTAAGCTGCAGTTGCCGCTCACAGCTAGACAAATTACAAGAAACCGAAATGTGAATATGATCCACGTAGAGGGAGTATGAAACAGAAAATGGAATTACCTTTGACAATGAATTAATCTTTACGGCAAACAAGGTGACACTCAATACACCTCCTTGCGGAACACCATTTTCCTGGACATACTGGTCGAATAGTGTGGTGCCGAGACGAACTTGAAAGGAGCGACCTGTGAGAAAACTGCTTATACACCGCAACATGCGACCACGCACCCCAGAAGCATATAAATCATGAAGGATACCATACCGCCATGTCGTATCATATGCTTTCTCCAGGTCGAAGAAAACAGACACACAATGTTGCCTATTTATGGAAGCTTCACATATGGTTGTTTCCAGACGAACTATGTGGTCCAAAGTAGAGAGCCCTTCTCGAAAGCCACGTTGGTTACTAGCGAAGATGTGGTTATGCTCCAAAATATATATTAACTGCCTATTAATGAGGCGTTCAAAGGTTTTGCCAAGACAACTCGTTAACGCGATTGGACGATAACTACGTGGGTCCGAAGGGTCCTTCACAGCTTTCAGCAAAGGAATTACATGCGCCTGTTTCCACATTTGAGGAAAGTAGGCTGCTTCCCACAGATAGTTGAAAAAACCTAGTAGTGTGTTCAGCGATTCTCTAGACAGTTGACGGAGCATTTCATAGTGGATCCCAACAGGGCCTGGAGCTGACCTCTTCTTGGAGCCCAGAGCCAACCCTAGTTTTTGCATTGTGAAAGGAGTTTTGTATGGCTCAGAGCTACAACCGGACATGGGTATACGGTGACACTCAGCACTTGCTTTAAAACGTTTAAAATCCGTCCGATAATTTCGGGAGCTGGAAACATTCTCGAAGTGCTCTCCAAGCACATTAGCAACATCTTTCAGTGAGTTAGCAGGGGAGCTAAATAGAGGAACAACAAAGCAACGGTAATCCCCTTTGATTGTTTTGTACCTGTCCCAAACTTCCTTCTCCGAGACAAAACTATTTATGGAGGAAATATACTTGGTCCAGGACTTCCACTTAGCTTTTCTCATAGTCCGTCCGGCCTTTGCTTTTAGTCTTTTAAATTCTATCCTATTTGAAGAAGTAGGGTACCTCCGAAAGGTGTCCCATGCCTTATGCTGCTTTTTCGTTGTGGTGGCACAGTATTCATTCCACCAAGGCCTACACCTCTTGGGTAAATTTTCTGAGGTGCGAGGAATGACGTCTTGGGCGGCACTTATGATTTGCTCCGTAACATACACTGTTGCTTCTTCAGGTGGCAAATTTGCTAGAACTGACGAGTCAAGCACTGCATCAAGTTTAAAGAGTGCCCAGTCGGCTTTGTTCAGTTTCCACCTAGGGGTTCGTTTTAAAATAGTCGGCAGAGGAACGAGGCTTTAAATTACAACCGGGAAATGATCTCTCCCAAAAGGGTTGTTTAAAACCTTCCAAGAAAAACCGGGAAGTAATGATGGTGATGAAATTGAGAGGTCGATGGATGTGAAGCAATTATGAGTGGAACTATAAAACGTTGGTTCTTTCTTATTTAAAAGACATACGTCTGAGGACAATAAAAATCATTCTACAAGAGCGCCACGAGAGTCAAGGCGCTTACTGCCGCACATGGGACTGTGAGCATTAAAATCACCACAAATTAAAAAAGGCTTTGGGAGTTGCTGAACCAATCCTTGAAGTTCATGACGATGCAGTTGACGATGAGGTGGTAAATACAAGGACACAACCTTAATGAGACGATCAGCAAGAACACGTACCGCAACAGCTTCTAGTGATGTACGCAAAGGAACTTCCACGCATGCTATGCCACTCCGTACAACAATGGCAACACCAGCCGAAGAGTGGTCTGAATCCCGATCCTTTCTAAAAACGCGGTGACGATTAAAAACATTTGTATGGGTGTTGTTAAGATATGTCTCCTGCAAGCACACAGCAATGGGCTGTAGCTCATCCAGAAAGAAATGAATGTCATCAATATTTTGCAGAAGACTTCTACACTTCCACTGTATAAAACTATATGTGTTCATGTTAAAAACGGTTTAAAGTAACAACAAAACAAAAAAGGAAACCTGCCCTAGGTGCCCTGGGGCGGTTCAGGTGGGGTTACTCGCGGATTGAGCTTTTTCTGGGATGACTTTTTAAGCCTCGCGTCATCAGGTGGGACCGAACGAGGGGGAGGAGGCTCACCAAGTTCCATCCGCTCCTCCTCAGGCGGAATGGCCCAGGGAGCGGCTGGTACGGGCACCTCCTTAGATGGCGAGGCGTCTCCTAAAGCCTTAAAACGAAACACGCCCTCTTTCTTCATGGGAGGGGTCCGAGTGACCAAGGCAGGCACATCGTTCGATGGCCCGTCCTTTAGAATGGAAGAGGCACTAGGGCCTTCACCCTGAGGCTGGTGTTGCCGCCTCTCCTCTTGTCTCCCATCCATTGGCACAGAGGCATCTCTTGCCTCTGCACCATCTGGAGGCCCTTGTGGTTTTTTTGGTTCCAACAACAAACGGAGTCGTGGAGCAACTCTTTTTGAGGCAGGGGAGGTGGTGGAATCACAGGGTATTAGGACAGACCTGGATTCCTACCGAAGACTTTGATGGCACACCCCCTGCACGTGCCACCAAAGAGTATGAACCCTTCTGCAGGAAAGAGAATCGCTTCCTGGCTTCGGGGAACGAGATGTTCTCTTTCACTTTGAGTGTTATAATTTCTTTTTCTTCTTTCCATTTTTTGCACGATCGGGAATAAGCAGGGTGAGGTTCACCGCAGTTGATACAGCAAGGTGCATTCGAGCAATTCTCTGCAGGGTGATAATTTTTGCCACACTTGGCACATGTTGTCTTTCCACGGCAGCTCTGGGCGCTATGGCAATATATCTGGCAATGAAAGCAACGCTGAGGGTTTGGCACATATAGCCGTACTCTACAGTTCAGATACCCGGCTTTCACTGATTCCGGAAGCGCCCTCAGCTCAAAAGTCAGAATGACATGCTTTGTCTTCTCCTCTTCACCGTCCCGTCGAAAAGAAATTCGTTTTGCAGCAATGACTCCTTGGTAACGAAGGCCATTGACAATGTCATCTTCGGGGGATTCTAGCAGGTCATCTTCTGATATTACACCTCTTATAGTGTTCAAAGTGCGGTGGGGTGATACAGTAACCCTGTAGTCAGACACCACGTTGAGTGCCAGCAGGTCTAAGCTTTGTTGAGCGGTTACAACTTCAACGAGGAGATCTCCAGATGGCATTTTTTTTGTTTTAAATTCTTTCCAATTATAGATTCAAGAGTCTTAGAGACCAGGAACGGGGATAACTTAGATAAAGTCTTTTCTGTTTCGGAATGCATGACGAGAAATCGGGGAAACGTCTCCACGGGCGCGAATGCTTCTCTAACGTGTACTTCGGTCCGGACCCTTTTCAGGGCCCGATCAGGTTTATGGTTTAGTTTAGAACCCATAAAAAATGGGAAGGCGTTCGGCATCTGTAGTGCACCACCCACTACGGAGCCCAACATGGGGATAGGTAATGCGCCATAGCAATAAGGGTTTTGCTGGCGACATTAAGCTATCAGTGCTATCAAGACACTATAACCTAGTGTGGGTTCAGACAAGGGGTCTATTGCCACCCAAGGTTAGCCCTTGCCGCCAAAGAGGGAAGAAAAAGGAGCCAGAGAAATGAGAAGGAAAAGAAGGAAACAGGACAGGTAAAAGTGAAAGATCGGAGGGGATAGTAGAGGAAAAGGCGACTAGACTGAATCATCCTGGTCAAGCCAAGCCAGGACTCCCGTCTACGAGAAGCAGGAGCCGAAGTGGTGTGTTGCCTCACCCGGGGGGCCCCGAAGGGTCCAAACCTACCCCGGGCTCGGCTCAACCACCAGGATACCCTTTACCTCGGACACGGGAAAGTCACGCAAAGCCAGACGTGGGCGGGCGAACCCGCATGGCTCGGGGTCCGTGGTGACGCCACTCACCAAACACCTGCTTTCACGGGTGTCCCCTGCGGGGTTTTCTTACGAGAATTAGCAAACATTTGATCTCAAATAAAATAAATTTAACGTTCAACCTATTCGGCCCGTTTATTTGATTCAAATCGACATTTGATTTGATTATAATTATTTTGTACCCGCACACGCCTACCTTATTCCCTAATGAGCTACAAGTGATAATTACATTGTTTTTGGCAAACACGTACAAGTTACTATAAAAAGTAATTAAGTTCAATTACTGAGTATTGCCTCAAAAGTAATTTCATTAGAGTAGAAATTACTCAAATGGGAAGAATTTTAGTGAATCACTAACTGCCGTAAAAAGTAGCGAATTACTTTTGAAGTAACTTGTATATTCTTTTATGGTAATATTAAATTATATAGGTTTTGATCCGTTAGCGAAATACTGCTAGCCGAATATAGAGCAGCTTGTGTTTTTACAGATATGCTTTTAGAGCTGGTTCTCCTGCGTGCCTAATTGTTTTGTGTTCTTTTGGTTAATGATGTACCGCGAATGTATAATTTCTGCTTTAAGGTTTAGCACTGCCTGAGCTTGATTTCTTAGACAGTGTTTGCTTGTTTACAGGGTTGCGTAAAGTACATCTACCAAGTACTTGAAGTAAAGTACAAAGTAAATGAGAGGTTACGCACTTCAAGTAAAGTAGAAAGTACACCTTGTGTAATGTACTTGAAGGAAAGTTCTATAGATAAAATGTACTTTCAATGTAAAGTATAGGTACATTTTAAAACAATCGTTTATGATGCCCTCTCATCCCTTATACAGTTTTTATTTTTTTAGACTGGTATGCAATATTTTAGGGTTAATCGAAGGTGCATCAGTTCTTTTTTTCGGAGATGGCGGCAAATATTGGATGAAGTCAAGTGGCCACAGAGTAGTTGTTTTACTCTCGCTGCTAAACTATTTAACACAACCAACTTATAAGGCACCTATTTCTATCGGTCTTAAAGCCACCACTACTTCACTCAGCGATATGACCAGATGAAGTCTCAAAAGACGATAGCGCGTTTTCACATGATGATACGCCAATTTTTGTTTTCAAATTTGGGGAATGTAGTTCCAAGCCGCAAATTGAACCGTCCTCGGAAGGTACCGGAAAAAATAATTTCGTAAAATACAAGTACCTTCTCAGGGTATGTACTTCAAGTAAAACGCCAGTTTTCTAAACCTACTTGAAGTAGCATTTTAGGTGCCATGTACTTATAGTACTTTACAACACTACTTGTTCCTTCATTATTTTTTTTTGTTGTAAAAACGGCGGGAGAACTACCAAGTTTTCTCAAACGATCATCTTAGAAGACCTGTATATTCTCAGTTTGGGGAGGAAAGACAACGCAAAGAGGCTAGCTTTACGTTGCCCTTCGGCACGTGATTTTTCAAGTACAGCACAAACTACCCCATACGACAATGTCATATATGGCCCTGGTATAATCTATATGTGGCCACCCAGGTAGCACGCTAGAGGAATGCCCAACTTCGGCAAAGGTCTGGCAAACATAAGGGCCCAACTTGGTGCAGTTAGGTTTTTGCACCATGGCACTCATCAGTGCCAAAGTACAATAACTTACTATAGACTTAGTTGGGCGATCCTAGGGCATGCCAAAGTTGGGCTCTCCTCTGGTACGCCAGAGGAGTGCCAAAGTTGGTGCCATACTTGAGCCATAACTGCCATAGTAAATCCTAATCTGGGAATTCGGGGCATGTCAAGGTTTGGCGTTTCTCTGGTCCGCCAGAGGAGCGCCAAAGTTGGTGCCATACTTCAGCGATAACTACCAGAGCAACGCCTAATTTCGGTGTTTGGGACATGACAAGGTTTGGCGTTTCTCTGGACCACCAGAGGAGCGCCAAAGTTGATGCCATACTTCAGCCATAACTGCCAGAGCAACGCCTAATTTCGGTATTTGGGACATGTTAAAATTTGGCTTTTCTCTGGTCCGTCACAGGAGTTCCAAAGTAGTGCCATATTTGAGCCATAACTGCCAGAGCAACGCCCAATTTGGGTATTTCGGACATGCCAAAGTTTGGCGTTTCTCTGGTCCGCTGGAGGAGCGCCAAAGTTGGTGCCATACTTGAGCCATAACTGCCATAGTAAATCCTAATCTGGGAATTTGGGGCATGCCAAGGTTTGGCGTTTCTCTGGTCCGCCAGAGGAGCACCAAAGTTGGTGCCATAATTTAGCCATAACTGCCAGAGCAACGCCTAATTTGGGTATTTCGAACACGCCAAAGTTTGGCCTTTCTCTGGTCCGCCACAGCTGTGCCAAAGTAAGTGCCAGACTTGAGCCATAACTACCAAAGCAATGCCTAATTTCGGTATTTCGGCCACGCTGAGTTTGACTTTTCTCTGGTCCGCCGGAGTTCTGCCAAAGTAAGTGCCAGACTTGAGCCATAACTGCCAAAGCAACGCCTAATTTGGGTATTTCGGACATGCCAAGTTTGGCTTTTGTCTGGTGCGCCACAGTTCTGCCAAAGTAAGTGCCAGACTTGAACCATAACTGCCGCAGAAAGTCTTAATTTGACGATTCGGGGCATGCCGAAGTTTACCTCTTCTCTGGCTACCCACTGAAGCGATAAATAAGTGCCGAAAGTGGAAAAGAAAGCCGAAAGGCCTGCCCAAGTTTGGAACATCTCTGGTGTGTCACAAAAGTGCACTTTCACGCGCCTCAGAAGAGAATTAAATTAAATAAGCGTTGGAAACACGATGCTGCTTGGGAACCTCCGTTCCCAAGCAGAACGGCAATGCTTTGCAGTATCGTGCCAGTACCGGCCGAAAGTCGGTTCCAATATCGCTCAAATGTCCAGTTTTGCACCACCGTTTGATATCCGGCAGGTATTGCCGTACAGCCGTTTTGCCCCGGCCTAGCTGTCGCGCGATATTGTGCGAATACTCTACGACGTGTCTGCTTCGTATTGGCCGAACGTCACGCAAGCATGTGTACGTTGCATATCATTTGTTGCATATCCAATCAGATATATGGACAAACAATTTTTTTTCGATCACTCCCAGAAGTTTATTAAACCCCTATCATTACACACAGTGTATTCTCGACATATTTACAAAGTTCATACTTTTCTAAAGTATGAACTTTGTAAAACGAAAATCAAATTATAAAATAGAATAAACACTGTCCTCATGCCAAGCAAAATTCATCACACAAAAAAATCTCGGAGATTGAGAGGAAAGCAGGACTGGTATCAGAATAATGCTTGCAGTGTACTTACTAATAAAAGAGCGATGTCATATAATCCTCGATAGATGCATAATCTAACTCAGGCACCCCACAAACACACTCGAGAAAGAAGGATGCGCACATTTAACTGACGCCTCGTCTTGTTGCGCCCTGTTGTGTCATCTTCTCTGCTTTTGTCCTCGTCTTTGTTGCGCACAAGATTGTATAAGATGTCAAACCCACAGCTGGTTCCATGGGCACGCCGGTACCTCGGACGCTTTGTTTTTCGGAGAAAGTTCTTCGATGTTTTTTTGAAAGCCTAAAGGCCTGAAACCGCCCGAAAGTTTGCAGCTTGCATGTTTTTGATTTTGGTTACGGTGGCGATGGCCATGCGGCGACGTGCGACGTTCGCTGGTTACGACCAAACTCATTTGACGCAACGTGAATGTTTCTGCTTTAGTCGACATACATTAGAACTTTTAAACGTAAAAAATTATTTTAACATTTATCTAATTCTTTGTAATGAAGTATGTCAGTTGTGTACTAAACTGGACCTTGGCCTGTCTCAGCTTCGTTGTGTACTAAACAGTAGCTTAGCCTGTCTCAGCCAGTGATGTTCCATGCAGGAAATTTTCCCTTTTTCAGGGAATTTCCGGTCTCAATTTTGGTGTAACACGTTTGCAGGGAATTTTAAGGATTCACGAGGGAATTCGGGAAAAGCTCCAGAGGGAACTAAACACAAAAAAGCCGAGTGGTCCAAACGTTTTAAGAAGAGAAAGAAAGTTGTGGTGCAAGAAAAGGGTGTCTAAAGTACTCTTTTTCCAAATAGGTTTAGAAAACTTGTACTTAACTTAAAGTACAATCTCCAAGCATGTACTTATGCTTGATTTAAAGCAATTTTTTTTTACTTTCTGAACAAAGGTACAACTTCCGACTTCAAAATATATTCTCCGAATTTGAAAAAAAGAAAAGTGTATTGTTATGTAGAAACACGCTACCGTTTTTCAAGATGTCATTCGATAATTTCTTTGAGTGAAGTAATGGTGGCTATACGACCGATGCAAATAAGTTCCGTATAGGTTGATGTTGTTAAATAGTTTGTCAGCTAGAGTGAAACGACTACTCCATGGCCTTGACTTAATCCAACATTCGCCGCCATTTTGGAAAATAACTGAATCACCCTCGATTGCTCCCATGAAAGATTGTGTTAAAAAGTACTTGTAGCTTTGGAAGTATGTGATATTTATAGTACTTTACCTCAAGTAAATTTCACCCAATATACTTATTACCTTACTTGAAGTACATAACCTCTCATTTGCTTTGTACTTTACACCAAGTACTTTATAGATGCACTTTACCAAACACTGCTAAAAGTTATATTATTTTGTTAATAAAAATGCCAACTGAACAGCCTACCAAAAAGCCAGTATACGTTTTCACCCATAAAACTGGAAATCTAACTGGAAATGTTTCTGAAAACCTGAAATCCCAGTTCCGTAATCCAAGTAGTAAAAAGTTACACTGGGTTTTTCGGTAGTACTGTAACATTTTCTTCTCTTTAAACATGCAATTTCACGTAGCTTTTGTGGTAAAATTCCCGCATAGTAGTCTGCATGACCAGAAAAATCAGCTGATACGAAAATAGAGGTAATAAAAATCAGGGAAATATGCGGAGATATTTTAAAATTTTGCAGGAAAAAAGGTTCTCACAAAGGGAATTTTTGTACCCAAGAAAGGGAATTCTTGGACGTGGAAATGGAACATCACTGGTCTCAGCTTGGTTTTATTTCAACATGGCGGCGACAATCGTTCTCTGTGCGCGCTGTGTCGTGCTCAACCTATTTTCTGTGAATTGGTCGTCCTGTTATCCACCTCCTGCAATCCATATTAGCCGCAAGCATGCTGTCGGGTGTGCCCGCCGGAAAGAATATACAGTCTTCTCGGAAGCAAAGTTGCTGCTATAGGACTGCTCGGATCGTGGCTCGGACGTCGTCGGCTCCCACAAACTGCATCCGCGAGCCTCACGTCGTTTGCTTGGTTCCTTTACGTTTCCGGCAGTGAATCCCCCAGCCTTGGCCTTAACCCTACAGGACCTAGCTGGTGAAAAACAATCTACGACAACGCGGCGCCTTTGGAATGCGATTACTGCGATCAGTGGCTCTTAAAACCTCAGTGACCCCCTTCAATTGTGGGCTCTCTGTGTGTGTGTAGGCGTTGTAAAGAGAGCTCTTCGGTGTGAACGCTCTTACTTTCACAGTGTGCAAACTCTTCGAATGGTCATTCAACAGGCGGCGCTGCGAGCGAGCCTTCGGCGTTGCTTCAACTCGCAGTGTGGTGGTGTGGTTGTCAAAATGGGCACCTATACCCCTTTTCATATATAGCGTGCAAAGCTGTCAAAGGTACTGAAGTGGTGCGCATGAAAATACAGAAAAAAATGTGTTCCTGCGCGCGTTTCGTGGACGAGTGGTAGCGCTGCTCTGGCGATACCGACGTCTCAGCGGCAGCAATTTGAACCCACTAGACGCGCAATTTTTTTTTTTTTTAGGCATACTTTTTGTGCAAGATTGTGCTCATTGCCGAACTGCATATTTCGATTCCTCCTTTCTTCTTGCTTTTTATTTATAAGTCGCCGAGAGGCCACATTTCTACCATCTGCACTGCCGCTTTGCAAGTGTTGTTTGCCTCCAGCACCGAGTTATATTTTTTTTTTCGTGCAGCGTGGAATGAGGAATCTCACTGATAGCAGCCTTGCCCCAAAATTTATAATAGGGCGTTAATCGACATTAGTTGTGGCCTGAACAGTTTATTTTGAAATAGCTGTCAAGGGTAGGAATCCCCCTCTCGGGGTACTTGCGATGCACCTTCAGACGAATGGCGTTGTGTGTAAATTCGGCATGCTTGACAACCCCCGTGCTCGAAACTTCTACATGGCGAGGTCTTCGCTTTGGGGGCGCCACCTTGCCAGATAGACACTGCACCATGTACTTCACAACAGTACGGGCGCACACTCCGGTGTTGTTACTGACCGTCTCCAGGACTTCACGACCGACTTCTCCCGGAAACGCGTTCTTGTACTCTCGTACACGTTGGCGATCACCTGCTTGCACTCTTTCAAGGTCTGCGCGCAACGAATCTTCGAAAATATCCGAGCAGGAGAGGTACTTGAGCTTGTTGCGTAAAACGCCATCTTCTCAAAACCAGCCAGTGCCACACAACCCGAAAACCCGCAGCGGCTGCCGCACGGACGAAAACGAAAACAATTTAAAGCAGTTCACATTATCTTTTCCTTTTTATTGAAAAAAAAAATTGTGCTCCGTCGAAATCATAACACCACTATCAGTTACTAGCTCCAATGAGGCACATTTTTCGATTTATTTATGTGTTTTTGCAGGGGACGCACTATTGTATGGGGTGAACGTAGACACGGTCGGCGATGCAAACCGGTGCGCTAGCTTTGACTGCATTGCATGCTATGTATGAAACGGAGTATAGTCTTGAATAAGCTGCTGCACCTTCACTCACTCCGAGAGACGCACCCCACGACAGTTCTAGAAATACGTAAAATGCAGACGCAGGATTCGGTTTCGAATAATATGCACGACGCGAAACTTGTTGAATCTCGTATAAAACGAATTCTCAAAACGAGTACTCGCAGGTGTAGCTATGTAGAGAGATGCCCGCTTCATACGGAGCGAACCCAGATTCAATGCAAAAAAATAAACATACATGGTTTTTTTTTTTTTTTTTACAATTATTTTTGAGAAAAATATATCTCGACGAAACTTCGCGCATATTTTTTTTTCCTTTCCTTCTTAATTTTTTTTTTTTTTGCACAATTATTATTGAAAAAAAAAATGTTGTCGATAAAGCTTTGAACTAAATGGCATCAGACTCCCTTTCTAGAGGTGCATAGGGAACCGGCGGGGCTTGGGTTGCCGGCTGGACGCCGCGAAGCAGCATTCATACTGTTTTTTTCGGTAGGACAAATACAAAGAGTCGTGAAGTGTCAAAGGGTGTCATGGAAGCAGCGACTCCCTTTGGACTCCTTTTTTTTTTAAGAGTGCGGCTGGCGACTTTATGTCGCTTGCCTAGACCGTTTAGGTCGATGTATGGTGGTCTTCGCAGCGCGGTAGTCAACTGTTCGAGCGTAATTCCTGGTTTCCTTTTCCATCTTGCACTTCTCTCAGGATGAAGACGTGGCAGCATGAGTTCTTCTGCAGCTGACGCACTTCTCTTGCGCAGAACACATGTCGCCAGCACGGGTGTCTCCGCAGCGGCTGCAGATGAAGGGGCCCTTGCAGGTTGCTTCCCCATGTCCATACCCGCAGCACTTGCGGCATTGAATTGAGTGGTCCTTTTACTCGAAAACCGGATGACGCACGTGACCGAGACACACTTACCTGGGCAGTGTTGATGTGCAGAATGATAATTTCAACGCAAAGCTCTGGCCAAGTCGGCTCACTCTAGCAACTCGGCCGTCGGGAGATCTCGAATGCTGTTCAATGTCGACATCCGGTAGCTCTTTGTCGGCGTCTTGGTTCACGCGGATGGCGTAGTGGCGAGGGACGGGCTCATGCGCTCATAATTTTGAGACCGCGGATCTTAGAGCAGGCAAGGAGTGTTCGTGTTGCTTGTCCATTACGCGTATCGACCATGATAAGGTAAGTCTGCTATTTAGCCAGATTTTGTGGATGCACTCCGGCATTCCTGCTGTTAAGCGACTGACATCTAAGCGCTGCTGATCTTTGTAAGCAGCTGGTTTCCTGGTAGTGCGAAAATAACAGTCAGACTCTCAGAGATCCCACAGGACTTGACCAAGGTTATAGTGCTCCCGCTTAAAATGGTGTTAGGTTTCTTGCGCTTCTTGGGTGCATACGACACAATCTAGTAAACTTCGTTCCGTCTGAAAGCACTATATCAGCGTTGAGGTCATCGCGACTGTCAGCATTGCAGTTCTGGCCCTCAGTTTCAGCGCATATTGAGGAAGTCATGCTCTACTGGTAGGTGGCCGTTATTTGACTTGCCGTTTCGAAGAGATTCTGGTTGACATTGCTAGGTCGATTCTGGTAGCCAATCGGTAACCTAGAGCGGCAAACCCCTCCATTGAGAAGCTGAGATAGTCTTCTTGTGGATGCCTAGAGCAAGGAAGATGTAAACTGCTTAAAATTGCAAAGTATTGGATCCCAGAAATCCGCCTACAGAAAAGCTGCCCTGTTCGGAAGCTCCGTCTTCTTTCTTCGATCGTAGCCTGTACTACATATTACTGCAGGTATTTTTCGGTAGTGTACTCTGATTGGCTCCCCTATGTGATGACACTGCCAGAATTTGCCTTAGCGTGATGTCACGACCTGTGTTGCTGGCTGCTTACCTCCTGCGAACGACAAAGTCACGGTGCGTGTAAAAAGCACGGGAAAAACTTACATAATTGATTTATTAAAAAAATCTCGTTCGTGTTTTTACAATTGAAGTCGCTCTGCCTTGGAGGTGCGGTGACACTGGATTACGCTGTAGCTGAAATTGAGGGAAGGGAAATGAAAACTGGTCCAACCAACAGACACGCAAAAAAAGAACCAGGGGTCATCACGTACAATAGAAAATCTCCGGAAGAGAGCGAAAGGCGGTGGGGGGGGGGGGGGGGGGCTTAGTGGTGAAGGGGGATATCCCTTCCCCCGAATTTATTGTTATGCCTTTCTAAAATGTGAGCTTTGGAAACACGCTGTCTGCACTGAACATGCTCCTCTGAAGCGCATGGACTATCCGTGTTTGGTGCCGTTTTCGATGCACCGATTCATACCAAATATCCCGAGCAGAGCATCTTTAGGACGGGACTGGCTGCACTTTTTCTCGGGCCGCACTCGCAAATTAGCGACTACGCGCTCGCGTAAGACTTTCTACCGAGCGCGTATGTTGTCTGCTCCCAAATCATTCAGATGTACAGTCTTTTTCAAAAGTCTAGAGCCAACCGCGCGAGTGGCCGGAGCGGGCTCGCTCCTATGCGGCGCTCTTATCGTCGGCGGTCGCTGGCAGGGAAAATTCTGGTGCGCGGGAAAACTTCGCTCTCGCTATTTCGCGCCACTTTGTTATCAATGCGAGCACGACGCGCGAGGGAAGTTCCTTCTTGCTCTCAAAAATATCGCTGCCAGCGAGCGGTAGGCTCTAGAGTTCCAAAACAAACTGTTCGCAACATCGAACACAATAGTTTTCTGATGAGCGGCGAGGCTCAGCGCCAAAGACCGCATGCCAGTAACTCCCGGGCGGCGACAATAGTTTTCTGATAAGCGACGAGGCTCAGCGCCAAAGACCGCATGCGAGTAACTCCCGGCCGGCGAGCGAAGTTTACTAGGAATCTACTACAACCGGGCGGTGCGACGAGCAGCAGCAAGCGATCCGTCCCATTGACGGCCCACCCCATCACTGATAGCCAAGTTTTTCGCTTGCCAAAATTCCCGAGTGATTAAAGTGTCCAAATGCAGCAAGAAAAAAAATCGCGACGAGTGAAGCACAAACATGCAGCGATGCATCAAACTGCGATAGCCTTGCTGTGTCCACTCGACATGCAGAGGTAACACTCGGTTACATCTACATTTATTTCTGGCAGAAACGTGACAAATGTGATAAACCTACATGGTCCCTTACGTCTAAGCCGTGATCTTGTGTCGTCGACCAACTCACGGTGTAGTGCGCAGTGTGATAGATATAGTGCAGCAGCGGAAAACTAGAGGCCAGCAATGGCGGACGGTCACGTGATGCCAAGATGACGGTGCAGATGCAGAGTTGCCTGAAAGCGTATATTTAAACCTTTTTATCGTGGTGAGCTCAGTTCTGAATATTCCAGAGCCATCTAGCGAGTGTCTCAGTCCGCGGCCATGCCTAGTGGTAAGAAACGTTGGCAAAAGTGCTCTTCGGGGCGCCGCTCCCGCGATGGGTCTGCTGCTGGTTGGGTTCCCCAAAGTGCTGGGTGCCCGACTTAGGGCGAGTCTTGTGTTCTTGTGTGCCACGGATGGCGGTTTTCAAGTCATTGGGGATTTCTCTTGCCCCTCATTATGACATCCGGCAGTGCGGCGATGCCCAGGAAGGCGGCACTGATCGTGATACCAATAGAACTCGCAAGCGCCTACTCAAAATATTGTACCAATTAACAGCGATTTAATTCCCCTTCGGGTTTTTTGTTCGTTTAACTGCAGCTCCCGACAATATTCTTTTGGCGTTTCCTGTCGTCCACAACAATGAAATATAATGTAAGCAAGGGCGCGCTAAATAAGAGAATTTCAGGGAACAATCAAAGTCAGCTCCACTCGACTTGGAGATTGGATTAAAGTTTTGTTTGAGGATCCCGCGTCGACGAGTGTGCCCTTTGCCAAGAACTGAAAACCGCAATGTCTAGATGGGACTATTGCCGGAGAGAGTCGATCAATGATTCAACGATTCGAAATCGATGCATGAGCCTGCGTCACCAATAGATGTTTAAGCTTTCTTTCTAACTACATTATGTACTGATTTAAAAAAAAATCTGAGGACATTTAAGCACTTCTTATGAGGATTAAAACCTGAGACTGTGGCTTTGAAAAACGAAAACTCGTGAAGGAGAAAGAACAAAAGACAGACAATATCTCAACACAGTCTCAGGTTTTAATCATCATGTGTAACTTACACCAGATCACCTACACTTTAACGGTTTTTGTTTTTTCTACACTCTTATGAGTTGTGAATGCGAAAGCATGAATATCGTTCTTCCGCTCCCTTAGATTGTCTACGGTGTACTGGCGTGAACGACCACGTTTCGCTACGGCCGAGGTTGCGACCGCCGACGATATTGATGCCTCAGGCCCCACCATGTTTCTCGGCGCCGAGGGGAGCCGAAGTGGCCAAAGCCCCCCCACCCCTCTTCGACAACGCCTCACACGAGAGCGGCGGCCGAGCCCGCGCTCTCGAGAAGCGGCCGCCAATGGCTATCTAGCAGAGTTGGGAAGTTATCTGTTACTTTTTCAAGTAATTTTGCAATTGCCACGTTACTTTTTTTGGAAGTAATTTGTAACGTAATTTCGTTAAAAATATTGGTGACGTAGTACTCTAATTACTGGTTACTTTTAACAAATAGGGGCATAAGGCGAGCAATACAAGCGGAACATTCAGCGGCCTAAAAAGAGCAAGTTCAAAACAAAAACTAAAATCAGGAAGGGGAGATTAGCCGAAAAGAAAACACGATTTTTTGTATGACCGGTCACTAGGACCACTAAAAAAAGGGGCAAAGCACATACCGATATACGAAAGACAAAGATCACGTAAGACAACGCCGAGTAGGCTCTGCGTAGCATTCCAGTGTGTTTTTTCCTCTTCTCCCGTGCTGGAGAAAGCCAGAGCCGTATATGTAGGAAGTTTGGCCATTCGTTGGAAAATATAGGAGACAAATGAGGAGGCGCCATTGGCCGAAAGTGGGCTGGGCGTGTTTCAGGGCGTCTACAGAAATTCGAATGTGGCCAACCGGAAGCCGGAAATAATACCTTGGCGGTGGTGGCGAGAAACAAACTTGATAAATGCGTCGGAGTAACTTTCAGTGACGGAAAATATGGTGCGCGTGGTGTTTCAATCACGGTCATCCAAAACCATGGCGGAAGAGTGCGACTAGCGGAACGATCGACACTATCCGTACGCCAAGCGTCGAGGGCCGGGAAATGCCGTTTGAGCGGTCAGACTCTGCCCGACCAAACAGAGTTCAGCGGCGCATTCGTTTCTTATATCTTTCTGCATGATCATGATCGAAACATCGCGTGCACCCCATTTTCAACAACGAAGGGTTGCTATACTTTACTCTTTACGCGCTTATTAAAACTATATACGAACATATGACGTTGATTAAAACAGTTTCTCGCTACCACCGCTAGGGGATTCTTTTAGGCTTCTGGCTGGCCAAGGGAGCATGCCAAGCCCACTTCCTGCGTCTGCTGCACGTCCTGGCTCTGCCCGCGCCTCCCACTGACCAAACTCTATGTATACACGGCTCTGTAGAAAGCTCTTCGTGTTTATTTGCTTTTCTCTTTGACACCGTTTCACATTCCCAACTTCTTAGACGTCTCCCCCCACCTGCACAGCCATCAAACGCGGGTCCGTACCCTCTCGATAGACCTTTTGCTCTATTACCCAAGTATCAAGGAGAATGTAGGCATTGCTGTTCCACGCGCCGCACGTGCTGGCCTCAGCAATAGTAAATTTTCTAAAGCAAGAGCCTAAAACAAATTGTATCTTGCACGCTCGTTCGTCAACGCTTTATTTTGGTTGTTTACTTGGAATATTTTATACGGGGAATGCGTGCGCGTGTGGCGCGTGGAACACCAATACCTGCATTCTCCTTGATGCTTGGGTAATATATCAAATGGTCTATTCGCGGGTTTACAACTCGCGTAACAGACGATGTAGCCTCGCGCACGGGGGTCGCATTCTCTTTCCCTTTAATGTGCGCTACTGTATTCTAAAAAGCCCCTGGGGTACGGCTGAAAAGCGCCCGGCGCGAGGCTAAGAGCATCGTCTTCGAGGGTGCGGACGATACTTCTTTTGGTTTACTTGTCTGGACATAATGGTCGAGTCAACTCGTCACTTTACAGTCAACTGTCAACATAAATGAGGTGGGGGGGGGGGGGGGGGGGGGCGGCGTTAGGCCATCTAAAGAGTGCTGACAGCGAGGGAGAGAGAACGCGTAAAAGTGGTGTGATCCTCTAATGTTTTGAGACCCCGATGGCCACCGCTTCTCTCGCTCTCTATGCCTTCCCCTCTTCTGGCCCCCACGAATACTGGTATGAAAGTGAGAACCGATGAATGATCGATAACCCTAAGCGCCACTTTTTCTTGGACTGGTCGCGTTTTCGGTCATGGAGTGTCCGTCGTCTCCATGGCCATCTCTTAATGAGATGTTGAAAGTTCAGAGCATTAAGGAGAACGGAAACCTAAAGTATCAGTCCACACTTTGCTTGCCAAAAAAAAAAAAAAAAACATTGTCACCAGCAAGAAGAACAACTCTAATCTACGGAAACACATCAAGGTAAGCTGGGACACCTGCATTCTGCACTGGCTATACTATGTAACGTTAGAGCCAAGTTTTCCTTTTCTTGTGAATAACAGGCGAAACACCCGAGTCAAATGGGACCTTTCATGTATCGCTTCTTTGGCCCCGAAAGTCGTAGCGGAGGTAGACGCTGCTAGTGAGCATGCGCAGCGCTAGCTTTGTCTCCACAATTCCAGGGATTATTTCCTAATGCCGTAAGCTAGCGGGAAGGCGGGTGTGGTTGCAGTTTTCGGTGCCTTGCCAGCTTGCAGGGGAACGGAGTGCATCTACACTCTTTCTCTTAAATTCAATATTTTATTTTTACAAGGACTATCATTGTACGGGCGAATGAGCAATGAAAAGTACTGTTCCAGAACATTTCTGAAAAACATCAAAATTGTTTCTATTTCTTTCTGGATAAGTGTACAGAAAAAGTAACGTGAAAGTAATTTGTAACGTAACGAGTAAAGTAATCCGTTATTTTTCAGCGAAAGTAATTTGTAAAGGTAATTCATTGCATTTGAGGCGTGGTAATTTGTGATTGTAATCTCTTACATTTTCCAAATAACGAGCACAGGTCCGCTATCTAGGAGCCGTTTTGCTCAGTAAAGTGAAAAATAAGCATTCTTTCGCTTTTCTTTTTTTCTTTCTTTTTTTTTTTGCGATTACAGACGCCGCCGGCTCTGCTCCATGGGATTGATAATGCTTTCTCATTACAAGAATACTGTAGCGTTGTGACGGTTAACATAAGTTCACGGCTCTCGTATCGCGCAGAATAACCCGAATCAGGAAAACCGATCGAACTTAATTCTCGAGTATTTCCAGCCACACCAGGCAGCGGAAGTGAGTTTTCAGTTAAGCGTTGTAGAAAATAAAATCGAGTCAATGTCACTGCTGCAAAATATATACATTAGGATAAATTAAATAGTGAAAATTTACAAGCTGAAACAGCATTCTCACAATAAAACATGCACGCACATTGCGAGCTAACCTCATGTTCATCGACGGTATAGCGTGAACTTCGGTGCGCGCTTCCTTCACAAAATGTTCCGAGCAGACTCGAAAATATGCCATTGGAGAAAAGTATTTTTGGTTTACGGACGCAACCAACTGACGCCTGAGGTCTTGGTCATTTGGAAAGCGAATGAGTTTGAACTCATTACAGCCACAGTTTCATTACCGGGTCCCGTGCGCGATACGGATGCCCTCCAATTAATATTTTGCACTTTCGGGTGCTATTCGTGCAGTTTATTACCAAGCAATGCTGTCCCCTTGACTAATGGATTGCCGCTATTCAATGCGCTAGCTCAAATTAGGCAGGAGATAAAGAAATAGAAGAAATCACGAAGAAAACAAGTGAACTCGGAGCAACACACGCGTCCAAGGCGTTCATCCGGGTCTTCTGCTCATTCCTAACAAACCAGGAAGGAGGAAACGCGATAGCCCTTTTCCCCTTTTCTCTCTTGACCTTTTCAGTAAAAGCGTGCTTCCCGGTTGAATGCTTCGTCAATACTCTCTGAACAGAAATTTCCCCAGGAATTGCAATTAAAGAAAGTGTCTAATTTTTTTTTTTTTTTTTGGGGGGGGGGGCATTGAGAATAGAGGAGACGTTGCGAATCAAGGGGGTGCCTTCACAAAAACAAGGGTGTGCGTAGGCAAATCACTGTTCTTGAATACTTCCTCATCATCTGTCAAAGAACAAGTGGCTGATGTAGCCATCAGCTAAAGAAAGTCTCCAAGACATCTGGACGATATTGTGGGAAGATCCATGTGGGAAGAAACATGGAAGTCGCTTTGTCGACGGCCGTATTGGAATTGCATATAGCATTCCGCTGTCTTGTTGTGAGGGCTATGTGGGAAAAACGAGGTGCTACATTAATGACAGACTTAGAAAGCATCTAAACTCTCTTCGAACAACTACGTGTGGACATTTGGCAGGCCACTGGATCAGGTGTGGGCGCGCCTGCTTTCGAAAATACAATTGTTTTAGGAGGATTCAAAGACCAGACAGCGCGGGAGGTCTTGGAAGCTTTCATTATAAAAACGATAGGTGGTGGCTGCATAAGCCACTCCTCACTTGCTTTGACATGCTAAAGAGGCATTTTTACCCGCAATAGTGCCAAGCGCACATTATAGTTTTTAACGTTTTTAGAACTTAAAAGGGGGCAGGAGGGCGCTATTGAACAGCGCATATGCAACCGGCGAAGGAACTATTATTTGTTTTGTTTTTTTAAGTCTAATTAAAAATCTAGTTGTGAGTAAGCGATTGTCTGTAGTACCAGCCCTCTTTCCTGCCCTGGTTCTTGTGTGTTTTTTATTTCTTCATAAACCACTACCAGCTAGCGCAGCTTTCAGCCCTACAATAAAGGTTTTCTCCACTACATGGAGTTCCCATTAAAGTATAGCAGGAGGGTATTATAAGCCACCTGTAGGAGCGTGGAAGTACAAAGACCTCTGAGCGCAGCTTGCAAGCAATTCAGCCAAATCATGTGAATATTATACGTCGTTGCAATTTATGGGAGAAACCAAAAGCTCCCTGAATAAAAGAAGCATTAAACTTTTCTACTTTTTATTCCTCAAAAAGGACATTTCATTGACTTTCCTCTGTGTCTCGGACATAGAGATGACAAATTAAGGCGTGCACGCAGAAGAAATTCGCTTTTCATTGGATCGCGCCAATCATTCTGCTGCCTTCACACCGTAGACACGATCGCTGCAGTTGTATGACTTGAGTAAGGTTTTGTGCTCCCAGGGCACGTAGTTGACCACGGCTGTACAGATCATGTAAGGCTGCAAAATAGAAAAAGACACCAGAACTTCAAGGGAAAGCACCAAGAGCCGGAATAAAACTTATGACCCTTCACTAATAGGGGGGAAGGCAATTGCTAGCAGAATGCGTTAAAAGGGGTTAGTATATCGTTCTAGTAACTCCATTAACGATATCCGATACCTCTGCGGCTCATTTGCAGCTAAATCGTATTGGTAGCGGCTATCGTTATCGGAGTTATCATAACGATCTGCTGAAACCTCCTTATGTCCGGTTCGATTTGCTGACATACTATACAAGCAGTTGTTTTCGAGTTATTCCACAAAAACATCGTTTGCAGGTACAACAACAGTTTTTTAAAAAGTATTAAATCTCACTTTTCCTACTACTTGAGATTTTCAAAATGACATATATCTCTACTGGTTTGAAAACGAAACTTTTTCTACCGTCTATTATTAAAATAGAATCACCGAACTATAAACTACTTCTCTTCTTAATCTACCAAGTTTGGAAAATCATCCTCGGAGATTTATTTCAATAGTTTTTTAGAAGGAAACCTGTACAAGCAATGATCGCCATTAGCAAGGGGAGGAAGAAATATTAACGGATACAAGTAATTTTTGTATTTTTTAAAGTAATCCGATACTTATTGTAGTTGTTTCCCAATAAATATACTCAACTAAAGACAAAATTACTTCAGAAATAAAGAATAACATGTATTTTAATTATTCCTGTAATGATTAAAGATACAGAAAGTGCTGTGGCATTGAGTCAGCATGCGCATTACGAGAGCGCTGTATGGTAATAAACATTTTTAAGAGAAAAAATAATTGCAGATTTCAATTCCTTACAACTGTTAGGCATAAATGACCTATAATAGATAGTTTATAGCAATGAAAAAATAAAAGACTTTCAGAGAGAAAAAGCAGCATACTCACAGCATCGACCTTGAGGTGGTAACGTTCCCTGTTGTACGAGTCCACTCCTATCACGCAGTTGGATTCAGCAACCTTCATCTTGAGTTTGTAGTCCACACCCGCAATTACCTGGAAATATATGAACACAACATCATGCAATTTCGTTGCTTATGAACACGAGAAAGTTTAAAAACTCCAATACAATGTCGGATACGGGAAGGATGATGAGAGCTTTCAATTACCTCTACGCTGGAGCATTAATGTGTATTTTGAAACTCAGATGCTAATGATCCCCCATTGAAACCTCTCACTGCAAAAAGAATCTCAGCGTCTCAAGTACATAATTAAAGCCACGCATTTTTTTAGATAAAAAACAAATTGCAGAATTGAAAAATAGACTCCAGTGAACCAAAGCTCCAGTGAACCAAAATGTCCGCTGGCCCTGCGATTACCCAAGGCTTCGAATTTTTCTTGTAGCAAGGCGTGTTATTAATAGTTCTATATGCCATCGCACTGCTTGACAACAAATCCGCGTTTTCACACACCACCTGTGTACACTCCGCGTCGCATAAACCAGATTAGCATGCGGTGAAGCCCTGGCGCTTGCGCAGTCCCGACAGCAGAGCCACCGCACTGGGGTGGCTTGAGACTAGCAGACTCGTACACACTACTCGAAAAGGTAATCGATTACAATTACAGTTACTATTGGTTAAAAACTAGTAAACTGGATCACCTATATCACTCTGCAGAAAAGTGATTCACCGTTATCTGAAAAAGTAACCGTTACTTTACCGATTCTTCAAGTTTTCTAAAACAATACTTTGGCCGGTTTGAAAACGTGTTTTTTGTACTTTTTGGTAGTGTATTAGAATCACCGAACTATAAAATAGTCATGTTCTTCATCCACAATTATGGTAAATCTTTGCCCTTCACTCCGAGGCTGGTTCGAGGAATCCTTCGTAGACACGTGTACAATCGAGGAGCGCGATTAGAAAGAGGGCATAAATCAGTTACCGGTAGAAGTACTTCAAAAAGCAAACAAAATTGAAAATGCTAATTAATTCTTAATAATTATATTTATATGATTACAAAGCTTCTCCAAAATAAAGGCGGTTACAAGTAGGGCTTGGCGTCGGTTAAAAATTTTAACCAACTAATCGCCATGCTTTAATCGATAAATAATGGAATTTTAGGTCTCATGCATTTTCACCCAAAATAATATCAAAAGTCTAAACGAAATATTCTTGTTTTTACTTCTGTTGACTGTGCGGTGAAGTCCGCAATATAAAATTCCGCCGCTCTTCCTGTAAGCTTGAAATTTTATGCCATTCTGCTCAATTTGGCCATCTTAACATATGTTTTAGTAACTCGTCCCTACGGGGCTATTACCGGGCACAACCCTGCCGCCTAAGAAGCGACCACTTGCGACAGAGGTGCCCCGCTTCAATGACCCGATCCACCAGACCTTGACCTCGGACGCTCAAATGGATACCGTCGCGACTACGAGCCACATTTCTGCAGCGGAAACACGTCAACCATTACAAGAACCTCAACTGACGGCTAAGGACATCAATGACGACGTTCCATCGAAGAAACAGTGCGTGAATCTTCCCTCGGAACAAATAGACGAGGAGAGGACATCCAACTACTTGTTTCATGACGGCACTCCTGGAGACGAAGACGACTTCATTCAAGTCACAGTGCGAAAAAATCGCCCCACCGGAATCCCGCTGATTATCAAGCCAAAAGAACAGGGAACCTCGTTCTGGAGGATCAGCCCCAACAGAATAGCCAAAGAAATTGTGACAGTATCACAAGAGAAATTACTAGCGACACGCATAAGGAAAGATGGCACAGTCACGGTCAACACATCGACGCTGAACTCAACGAACAGGCTTCTTATGATGAAATCTCTTGTCGGAATCGACGTGACAGTGACCGTGTCCGAGTCATACACACGCAATGTTGGCAAGGTCAACAACATTCCCGTTCAATACTCAGACTACGAACTGCTAGACTACCTGAATGACGCTGGTGTCATCACAGTCCAACGACAAATTGCATATTCAAGAAACGAAGACGGCAGCATGGAGCAACAACCAACAGAAAGTGTCCTGCTTCACTTTCCACAGAATCACCCGATGCCTGCACGGGTCCTGTTGGGCTTCACCAGTCATCCTGTGATGGAGTACTTTGGAACCCCGGTACAGTGCTTTCGATGCCAACGACATAGGCACCTCGCAAGACATTGTCGCGGCCAACAGAGATGCAAGGTGTGCGCTGGATCACACAGCTACAAGGACTGCATGGACAAAACCAATCCAAAGTGTGAAAATTGTGGAGGCAATCACTGTGCTTCGTTCTCAGGCTGTCCTCACAAAAAGGCAGCAGCTGCAGCCAGAAAGCATGAAATCCTGAATGGCTCAATACTAAATAACCGTCATCCTTCCCCGAATCTTGAGGTCACTCGCGCCCCGTTGCCTTATCTACCACCTTCTCGCCCACCACCACTTCCCCCTCGTCCCTCTACATCATCACAGCAGACAAAAGTATCTCAACCAACTCAAAGGTCCCAGTATTCTGACGTGTTAAAACGCCAACAAAACGTCCAAATCAACTTTAAGACTCCATCTCACCTAAACTCGACGTTACCTTGTCAAACGCCTCCAGGAGACCGAACATCAAACCCCTCCCCTGTACCAGCACCCCGCACACAGAAGCGTGATATGCGCAGACGCGATCATCGGGAGGATCACTTTGAGACACGGCAATCGAGCGACGTCTCGCATTTGCTGGTACCCATGTTTTCTACTGCTCTATTGGCCATACTCAGCGCCGTGCCCGCAGCTAACAATCTTCCTGAGGTAACAGCACTATTCGCTATGGAAAGACCACTTAAGTCTTCAGGAACATTGATGATTAAAGAGATATCCCAATGTCTGATTTGTACAGCCATATAGGAATATTTCAGTGGAATACCAACGGGTTACGCCAGAAGTCTGGTGATTTTCGTCAATTTCTTAAAAAGAACACTATACCAATACTTGCATTAACCGAAGCTCGCGTGGACGACGACTTTCGCCTCTCAAACTATGTGCAGTACAAATCATCTCGTAAAAATGGTCAAAGTCGGGCGATGCTAGCTGTACAGAAAGATCTGGTATCTGTGCACCTATTCTCTTCGACAAAAGATATCCCAGAATTCGTCGCCTGCAAGGTACGGTGTGGTAAGTCTTCAGTTACAGTTGTGAGCGTGTACATCGAACCTCAAACTCCAATAACTTCATTTGGGTTTTCTGAAATATTTCGTCACGTATCTGCTCCTTTTATTATATGTGGAGACATCAATGGACACCACACAATGTGGGGGAGTGACCATTGCGATAGACGTGGAGATGTCATTGCCGAGTATGTGGACAAGTACAACATGTGCGTCCTCAACGACGGATCCCCGACCTTTGTTCGTGGCCCTACCTACTGCAGCTGTTTAGACCTGAATCTATGCTCTCCAGACATCTCGCCTCAAATGACATGGATGACAGACAGGGATACCCGAGGTAGCGACCACTTTCCCATTCTCGTACAACACCCTCTTCTTAATATTCGTGGGCAGCAACAGAGAGCACGGATAACAAACTGGCAGACGTTCAGACATTTAAATACTTTAAGACATACCGATTTGAAAGAGCCCGATGATTTTGCAAACTCGATTTTGCTTAGTTACGAACGAGCAACGCGGCTTGTACCTGTACCTAACGGACACGTTGGTGTTAATGGTGAATACGAAAAGCTACGCGCAGAAAGACGAAGAGCAGAACGACGCTATAGAAGATCAAGAAATGTTGAAGACTATAACCAGGCCCAACATATTCACAAGCTTATGCGTCGAGAGCTGCAAATTCTTTCAGTCCGTCGATGGAGGAAGTTCAGCGGTAATCTGACCCCCTTCACTCCGATTCCAATAGTATGGAAAATACTTCGTTCTCTTCGCACACCGGTTATGCAAAAACAACCTTTCCGCGCGCTAGCTCTTCTGAGGGGCATATCGGAAGTGACAATCGCGGATGAATTTTGCGCTCTGTTAGCACAACAAAGCAATGTGGTAACGACTTCCCAATACAAATCTTCCAAGACACAAGCTACTCGTACCCTCGAGAACGAGAGGCATCTAGTGCATGCAGAGCTAGATCATGAAATCAACATACGTGAAATTTTGTGCGCGCTTCACAACACCCGCAAGTCTACAGCTCCTGGTCTTGATAAGATCACTCACGAAGCGCTAGCAAATCTCGGCCCCGATGCCACCAGCACTCTTCTCGAGATATACAATGAAGTTTGGAGAACAGAGACAATACCGGAATCGTGGAAGTTAGCTAAAATAGTTCCGCTCTTAAAGCCTGGAAAATCACCACTGAGCCTGGATTCCTTCCGTTCTTTAAGTTTAACCAGTTGCGTCGGAAAGCTACTTGAGAAGATCTTACATAACCGCTTACAGTGGTGGTTGGAAACTAGTAAAGCGTTTCCCGAAGAAATTACAGGATTTTGTCCACGTAGATGCACAATGAATGGCATCTTAGACCTCACCACCTGTGTAGAGTACGAACGAGATAACGGAAACATTACGGTGGCAGTGTTTCTATATATTCGCCGAGCATTCGATATGGTTAGTCACGCTCATGTTCTTGAAGGACTTGTGCTTCTTGGTGTACATGGACGCATACTTCGCTGGATACAAGAGTTTCTTCAATGCAGGAACATCGTAGTGTGTACAAATGATGGAGACAGCAAGCATCATGAACTGCACCATAGAGTGCCCCAAGGTAGCGTGTTGAGCCCTACTCTTTCCAATGTTGTAATGGCCCAGTTACCGCAGAAACTCTAGCCACCTTTACGAATATCTATATATCCTGACGATATTTGTATCTGGATCTCTGGCTCATCCCCAGATATTTTAAAAAATCAGTTACAGATAGCCTTAGACACGACAAACAAGTTTTTAGAAGAACGAGGAATGGGACCTATCTGCCACGAAATCGGCATTTATACCATTTACCAGAAAAAAGCTTCCTGGTTTTGAACTTAATGTAAATAGAGACTCAATTCAGCGAGTTCAATCATACAAATTTCTTGGTGTCCTCCTGGAACAATTCTTGACTTGGTCCAAACATATAGATATGCTGGAAGGGAGAATTAATAGTGTAATTATAGTTTTTCGATGCATCGCGGGTGCAAAATGGGGAGCCTCAATAGATTCAATGCTTTCATTCCACACGGCGCTAGTGCGACAAGCGATTGCCTATTCTATACCTGTGTTACAGGGGCTCTCCAACACATCAGAAGCTCGCCTTAGTTATATACTTGCCAGAAGTCTAAGAGTATGCTTAGGTCTTCCGCGAGCAACATCCAATGCGCTTGTACTCGCTGCAGCCAAAGAACCACCAGTAACTATCCTAAGAATCCAGGAAGTATGTCGGAATTTTTGTAGACTCTGCGCGGCCCCTTTTTAATGAAATTCTTTCTCGCAAAGAGACAAACTTTTTTCGAACATTAGATTCCGTGCCAATGATAATCCCTGAACAAACACACTCGGTTCAGGACATTCATAAGCCACCATGAACGCTACCAGTACTGCACATCAATATGAACATTCCAGGCATGGAAACAAAAGCATTGACCAGTACACACGTTGCTAGGACACTGACTCTTGCACATCTACTGCAAAAATACGACGATAACATCCACGTGTATACCAACGGATCAACCAAGGATGAAGGATCAACATCAGCATTTGTGGTACCCCATTTCAACCATTGGTCATCTTTTAGGTTGTCACATCATACTTCTTCAACTACCGCAGAATTGCATGCTTTACTCGCGGCTGCAATGTACATCAAAAATAGCTTGGCAGCAAATTCCTGGGTTATATGTACCGACTCCAGGCCAGCACTGCAATCCATTAAGACCTTGAATACTCGCAACGAAAATATGTCTCTTGTGTAACGAATCTGTGAAGAACTTGGGAATCTATAAGATTTGGGCATACGATACACTTTCAATGGGTTCCTGGACATAGCGGTGTTTCAGCAAACACCCAAGCTGACCAGCTGGCCACGGATGCATATACAAGCAACAACGTCCAGCTCACACCTTTTACAAAAAGCGATGCCAAGCGGTACATTCGTTGTCTGAGAAACAGAATGTCCCCTGACACGTGGCTCAAGAGCATCTGGGAACTGAGCCTACTCCTTTTAATTGACCCAGACCTTCGGTGTCCAGTTCATAATTACTTGAGCAGACCTATTGAGACATTAATTCATCGGCTACGACTAAATGTCGCGTACACCGGCAGATTTCTTTGCCGAATTCAACAGGTGGAAACACCGAGCTGCACGTGTGGCCATCCCGTGGAAGACGTCGAGCACATAATAATGGACTGTCCAAGATACGACCAGGGGCGAACTCGATTACGAGTGGGACTAAGCATACTCGACAGTCGATCTTTTTCTCTGGCCAAAGTTTTAGGTCCTTGGCCAGACTTAAAAAAGCCAGAAGAGGGCATCAATTACTACGTGATTTTTTTACTGACACAAAGATAGTTGACAGATATTAGGTATTATTCGAAGGTCAAAATACGCACGACGCACCCTTAAAGGATAACTGCGTTTTTTTATTGTAATTTTATTACTACGTTACAGTAATCTATTGTACATATGTACATATGTATTTATTGCGTAATCGCTCCTCTCATCGCGTAATTTTGTTTTGTGCGTGTTCGGTAACTGAGAGTATTATTCATGGTGCTCGGATTTTATAATTGGATGTTAAACATCATTCACTCTGTACATTACTTGATTTGAAGTAGCCAGTCCCAGGATATGGGACCAAACTCTTCAACTCATCAAATAAACATTGAATTGAATTGAGTCCAAAGACACTTCGTTGATATGCTCCGGCAAGAGCGCCTTCTGTTGTCAATATAATCTCCGTTGCACTAAACGGACACTCGCGCAGCAAGGAAGTGGCCGGCACAAGTGTAAGCTTGTAAACCTGTCTGAAGCTACTAATCAACCCCTTCCAGTTTACATTAGGCTAAAATTTTACATAAAGATGTCTTTTATACAGGTGTACTCGTCTACGTAGTGTATGCGTATAAATGCTACTCTCTTACGTTTCGTCCCAATTTTTACGATTAACACGTTAAAATAATATTCGCGATTAAACCCTTAATCGATTCATCGGTTGGTTTACCGATAAATTGCCCAGCCCTAGTTACGCGTAATTTCGTTACATGTAACGACTACCGTACAAGTTCGCTTCGGAGCCGCATGTTGGTCTTAAGTTGAGGTCTGAAAACTGTCAACATCGTGAGGACGCGTTACCTGAGACTCGACGCTGATGAGCGTCACGAGGGTGTCGAAGTTGGTCCTGTCCTCGACTTGAGAGGAGATGGCGAAGCGTGCCTACTCTTTGTAGCGGGGGTCCACGTCCGGGTGGTGTTTCCTCCAGATCCCGGGAAAGGCCGAGGAGACACAAACGACGCCGAGGACGACAAGGAGCGCTGTCTTCACGATACTCATCTCGGAATGGCTCTGGCGTCGAACAGTGAAGCTGCGATACTCTTTCGAGCCCATATATACCATCTTCAATTGATATCGGGCGCTGCAATAACATCGTACCTTCGCTATCAGCGATACAATTGGAGGTATGTGAGCCTCTAATTTCACTCGTCCATGTAAATAGAAAACACTTGACTGCAGAAAAGTACCATAGATTATGGAAATGCGCCCACAAGGTGGTGACAGCCTCTGAACCTTATCAATACACCAACAGGCGGCGCTGCTGTGGACCTGCCGCATGCGCGCTTCATATCTTACGCCAATTTGGCGGCTGCGCATGCTCAGTGCCCACACACGGCGTTGCTAAACATGAGGCTTTCTTGTAAACAGCGCGTCAGCGTTTGACGATATGAATAGCACACCTTGCAAAAGGGAACACTCGAAGCCAAGGGCGGTCACAGACGGTAGTAATATTTACGTGGGGTAAATACTTCAGTACCAGCTAGCCGTAACAGTAAATGCAATGCCTACTTCGAGCATCGCGCGCGTTCCTGAAACATCTACTTCGGGAGTTAATCGTTTTAAGGCATCATCAAAGTTCAGTTGTGGAAAACGTAATCGAAACAAAAATAGGACAAAATGGGAAAATGCATGAACAACGGCATATATAAGAATTAAGTAAAGTCTACTTCCCTCATTTTCGTGTATCGACGGTTCTTAATCTCTGGTTCGCTGGAGCCTAACGTTCGTTTTTTTTTTTACTTGGTGAGTATCGGAATTAGGGGAAAGCTTTAATATTTTTTGGTGAAGCTGAGATTCTTTCTAGAGGAAGAAGTTTCAGCGGGGAATCATTGTCGTCTGAGTTTCGAGACACATATGATTCTCACATAGATATATATGACGTAAACGTGAACGCTCTCACAATCCTATCCGTGCATATGAATGTGCAACATTTTTATTTAGTGTTTGTCAACTTTCTCGCACTTATAAACTGTCAAATGGCAGGATGTTGTGCTTAAATCTTCGGGATTTTCAAGTATGACCATTCAGATCAACATGTTTGCACAAGTTCGAAGATGATGCTTGATTTCATATAATGTAAATTTAAAAAAAAATCACATAAAATTTAAAGAAATTTTTCAGAGTTGTCGCTTTATTTCAATTCGAAGAACGTCCCACAGAAAGGGGTGGGGCCTTGTGTTATCCGCAAACAAAAAAGTCAGGTTCAGAGATCGACCTTGCAAGCAAACGAATCAATCCCATAATGTGTGGTGCATTTTTGCAGTCGAATGTTTCCTTTCATGTATGCGCAAAATTAGAAGCTCGCATGTGTCCAAGAGTATGTAAAAAGGAGTCATAAGAGACTTGCTGCAACTTCTAATTTTTGGAGCGTAACAAATTAAAAACACAATAATGTAAGTAGCCTGCCGTCCAACGAACTTTCCTAATTTTACCCAAGGGCGAATCCTTTCGAAGGCGGGGGTATAGTTCTTGACACAGCGCTTCCAGTCTAGCCCAAGTACAAAAAGTATTTCTTGAGCCTGAAAACGATGTTCCAACAACTTTTTTATAAAGGCACTGGCTAGCGCTTAATTCCTTCATCTCTGAGCAGAATAGACGCTTCTCAAAAGTGCTCGGGTTTTTTAGCAACTGCTGCGGCAATAGACCTCTCGCAAAATCGAAGCGATCCTATCGCCGTAGTGCCGCGGAAAGCATCTTAGGAAAACACCGATCACGGCATCGGTTTCAATTTGCCTTCCTCGTTTCACAAAAACTCGTCATGAAGAAATACAACGCTTGCATTTTTGAAATTGTGAATTTCCTTAGATTTATAATAATGTAGGAGTTAACTTCCAATGCAAATAGAACGGTGGGACACGTTTCTTAAGGGAACTACCAACGCACCAAAGTTTATATGCAGGTAAGGAAGAAGACGTGCACTGGACCGATCAGCCTGTTTCATTGTGTCAATGTCCTGGGCTTTTTAAATGATCCGTGATCAGGGATAGTCATGCTGCACTTTGGGGTCGTAGCTAGGCTACCAGAAAGGTATGGGACGCAGGCTGGCCGCACTTCTATTCCACGCTAAGTCTAGGCAGGTCCTACCGGCCGATTGAGGTCGGTGTTCAACAAGGGTCTTACGAACAAGAAGGGGTGCAATTAGCGAGCACTATCTCTAGTTTGTCTTGCCTTGTATGCAAATGCGTGTACGAATTTGTACACACATTTGCACACGTGTTTTTATTCTTTAATACATTTGTACAATAAAAGCGTACAAGTGCATATTTTATATAAAATGTATAAAACTTTGTACAGACATTTGTACCCAAATTTGTACCAATTTTTACACAAATTTGCCTTGCGTTCAAAAAAATGTGCGTATGCATATCTTTTGAAAGCGCAGCTCTTAGCCGCCCGTTTCGGGCTTCAGCGGCGTCGGCGTAACCGCGCACTGCATTACGGAAAGTTTTTCATTATGACGTCATACATTTCGTCATGTGACGTAAAGAGGGTAATTAAGGTCACAAGTGACGTCAGGGGTGACGTCACAAAGGTCACTGGTGAAGGTCACAAAGAAAGTCACGACCTTCACAGTGAGGGTCGCGACATTCTACGAGGCCTTCACGAGTGACGTCACGAGGGGGGAGGGAGGGGGAGGAGGAGGGGCGGAGAATGACAGGAGGAGGAAGCAGGATCCTGGAGGGTGAGGGGGAGGAGCGGGATTGGAGGAGGGAGGGAGGAGGAGAGGGGAGGAGGAGAAGAGCGGAGGAGTGGAGAAGGAAAGGATACGAAAGAGGAGGTGGGGCATACCCTCCTGTCCGTACCGTCCCCTCCTCCTAGAGAGCTGCGCTTTAATTCGGCATTACTGGGAATCGTAAACGACTGTCATTTTTTTATCTTAAAGCGGGGGGGGGGGGGGGGGGGGGTGCAAAGATTTTAAGATTAAAAGAATTTACATCTCGTCATTTTTGCGTTGTTCATCGTGTCCCGGAGGATAAAGAAAACATCTTTTTCATTAAAAATTGTCGCCATTCCGCTGCATAATCGCAAAGCAAAAGGCGAGCTTTCCCCCCCACCTGGAGCCGCAAGTGGTAGCCGAAGGAACTACGGCGAGAAGCTCACCTGACCTCGCTCGGCTCTAAGCTCAGCATAACTAATGCCCGTTAATATCAGCGGAGAGAGGGAGGGGAAGCGTCCTCCGGGAGAGCAGACGGAAACCTACATGGCACCCAGAATTACGTCGCTAGGTGGGCGACCAGGTGTGACCCTGAAGACTGGGAGGGAGTTGAAAGGCACCAGAAATGCCAATATTTATATTTTTCTCTTTACGAAACAACTAGGACGCGCAGGCGAAATCGGTTTTCTGTTTTTTACTTCAGAAGTGTCAGAGGGCAACTTCCACGCAATTTTGACCGAAGTCCGGAAGTCGTTGCATCCCCCCTCTAATGTCCCCTCCATTTTATTCAACTTGGGGGGGGGGGGGGGGGGGGGGCGGGCGGGCTGGCAGGCGCACTTGCGTGCGGGTTTTTACCATTCTGTACAGCCGTGGTACGCCACCCAGGATCACATTTTGTCTTGCAAATAAATATGATAATATTATTAACAATGAAATTGTCAATCAATTTATATAATAATCAACTTTGAAAGAGATGCATTTGTGGATAAGTTTATTATTAGTAGTAGTTATTGTAGTAGTAGTAGTAGTATTGTTCCTGAGAAGTACTTCGTAAACGCCGTGAACAAAATCGTGACCATGCCACTCTTCTCCAAGGATAGAGTGTAGTACACGCTACCGTGGCCAGAGATGCCCCCACAATGCAACGCGCACAGTGTTGCATGCAGGGATTTTTAGAAGTATTTTATTATCAGAGTCTGCCCCTTTTTTTCGCACTTACTCTGATTATGTATTGAACACGACGTCTCCGTTGGCGTACGGTGAGGAATCCGATTCAATCACACGATTCTTGCCTAAGAAATGGTTACGGATAATGTTCCTTCAGGGGGTTTGAAAAGGTTCCATTGCGGCAAGATTGCTACTTGCTTTGAAAGCATTTATAGTCAGCTGACTTCTTGTAGTAGGCTAATATTTCTTAAAATAGCGCCCGGGGTCGTTATCACCTTCTAATTGTAAGTTTCAAAAGCTTCGCATATTTAGGAATCCCTTCAATTGTGCTCGTAGAACTAAATATAAAAACGCAAAATAATATTCGCAATTTTCAGTGAAACAAAATAAATATTCCGATAATCGTCATTATTTTTCAGAGATTGCACAAGCCCGTGACCAGCAACGAGTTCGACTCACACAATGCCCTTTCAATGGGCGTATCAACCTGCGCATTGTCTCCGATGAAAGATGCATGAAATCTCAACAAGCGCCCTGTACTCCAAGCCTCACTCGTGACAATGAGCTTTCAATAACTGCGACAACGTGGTGAAACTATTCTGCGACAAAGAGCTATCAATAATTGCACGAACGTGGTAAAACAATATTGCTTTATCAGATCTCTCGATCGGAGCGCTTACTGAAGGTTTCAGAGGCAAAGTTTCCATAAAAGTTAACCCAGCAAGATACCGCTCTTGCTTTGCTCGACATCATAACAAACCCAAGATGAATCCCGCTAAGGTAGCCCTGGTTTGCTTCGTCGCGGTTTCGCTCTCCTCGGCCTTTCTCGGGAACTTGAAAAGACACCACCCGGACGTAGACCACCGCTACAGGGAGGGGGCACACTTCGCCACCTCCTCCCAAGTCGAGGTCAGAACAAACTACGACACGCTCGTCATGCTCTTCAACGTGGAGTGTTGAGTAACTGTTGCGTTTTGTTTTTATTTCAATATAGTATCATTTCTTCAGGTCAGCGTTTGGCCACACCGGGCACTGCGCATGCGTAGAAATCAGACTAGTGGAAAACGCATGTGCACGCTCCGTGCACCGCCACCCCAACGCCGTGACGTCAGGGACGAGTGTTGGTGTATAGCACGTGCGAAAATAAAAAAAAGAGCAACACAGGCTTGAACGAGAAAAATACGATACAATTTGGTAACAACATTCTGAAATGGGTCGGTAAAACCGCTGCGAAACATATACAACAGAGCAAGGCCGACAACTTTCAGCAATAGGCTGCAATGACACAAACATAGGGGCAAAAAAAGCACAACAATCAGACTTTAAAATAAATAAGAACATGACGTTTCGTTTTCATGTTTACTCAGCTAGCAGGAAAAAAAAACTGACACATAAATGTTCTATTAATGCGGCAGCATTAGTAATTAAATGACAGGGAACAGCCGACAGCGTCCGTCTGTGGATGCAGCAGTAGAAAAGGGAAGCGCGATAAGTAGAAAGGAGGAGACTAGTGAAGGACAAAAGGCGAAATGGAGGCAACGTCACGGGGCGGAAGCCGATGCGGGCGCGGATTTTGGAGCGAGTATAAACTTGCAGGTGTGCGGAGTGTGCATACGTTGGTATGGGCTACGAGACGGGGTATGATCCAAGTACTGGCGTTGGTTCGAGTAGGCGGAAAAAAATTCATAGATTTGAGGATTCTTAGGGGATGCGTAATCACGGCCCTTCGGAAGCGCCACACACGTCCCTCTTCGGGACACGCTAATACTGACCCTATTATCGAAGTCAAAATGAGGCAGCAACACGTAGAGGAGGCAAAAGAGAAAGCCAGTACAGAAAAGTGAAGTGATCAGTGTTAGGATTTTCCAAAGTAGCCCTTACAAAAACGGGTCTCAACATTCTTTTTAATTTCTTTAGACTTCTTATTGACTTTTCGGGATCCTATTGAATTTCTTTATAAACGCACTTTCTTTTGATTATTGTCAAAAGAACTTCAAAAGAAAAATAACGACTTTTTTGTAGACTTATTTATAGAAAAATTAAAAAGAAATTGTAATGACGTTTTTCTATAGGTTATTTTCTAAAAAAATTCAAAAGGAAAATATAATGAAATTTTTTGTAGACTTATTTATACAAAAATTAAAAAGAAATTGTAATGAGGTTTTTCTATAGGTTATTTTCTAAAAAAATTCAAAAGGAAAATATAATGCAATTTTTTGTAGACTTATTTATAAAAAAAATTATAAGAAGTTGTAATTATGTTTTTCTATAGGTTATTTTCCGAAAAAAATTCAAAAGGAAAAAATAATGACATTTGTTTGTAGACCAATTTTTAAAAAAATTAAAAAGTTGTAATTGCTTTTTGTAAGTTATTTTCTAAAAAAAGTTAAAAAAATTATCGACATCATTATTTTATTATTTTATAAGAGAAAAAAATGTAAATTTTGTTACTATTTTATTAAAAGTTTTGAGGACATTTTTTTATTTGGAAGAAATTTTTGAAGAATAACAGGTCACATTTTTTGAAAATATTGAAAGGGAAAATACATTTTCTATAGGTTTTTCTCTGTTGGCATATTTGTAAGAGTTCTAAAAATGATTAAGTTGTTTTGCACTTTTTCGTTTAATCTAGGATTTTTTTTTGTTTTAGAATCAGATGACAAAGGCAAATGACCTTTTTCATTTCCTTTCCTGTTTCTTTTTAATAAAACATTCCGCAAGCACAACCCTCTTAACATATGTTGAAAAATGGCTTCAACTTGACATCTGTACATAAGAAAATTCTTATTTTTATGGCAGTGCATTTTTGTTACGTCAGACGTAACAAAAATAATATTAAAGTTACGTCCGACATAACATAAAAGTTTGCTGTGCCTAGCGCAAAGTCGGGACGGATACTTGCAAATGCATCTCACAGCTACATTTCATCCTGTGCGGCTTGAATATATGCATGTGCCAGAATTATATAGATTGATGACATACTAGAGTAGCTTCGTGAGAATTCAGAAAGCATCACACACTCTGCATGCTATTCGGAAATTGAAATGGAACACTGGTGACACAATCTGCATAGAGGTGTACACATGTTTTGTTCCTAGATGTTTGTCTTCAGTGTGCATGTGGGAATATATTTATATAAAAGTAGGAAGGTTAATTAAAGCCGCTGCGAAATTTCACTTCTACTAATTACAGTAAGTCTATTCTGTGTGTGCACAGTTATACAAAACTATGAAATATAAAACCTAACTTCTCAGTTTTATCAACAGGTACTATTAAAAAAATGCACCATGATACAATGCAACAAAAGTCAAGAAGAACAAATAGTGATCCCTTATTCACAAGGCAAAGCTTGCTCAGGATAATGCCGCATTACTCTATGGTGAAACACAAAATACAACATAGTATGAAAATTGCTCTACTAGTTGCATGCACATGGAGAAACGACAGAACAATATTGCAATGGACACTTCATCTCTTACGTAACAATATCAATCACGCTTGGCAGCCACAAGAAACTTGTCAACCTTTATGTGAAGATGAATTAGTGTTTCTATGCAAAAGCTGTCTCTTGATAGTCACCATGCAATCCATTAATAATAAAACACTCCTCTATATACACCAAAGCATTGTTTATAAACATGTATGCATTTGCCCACAGGAGTTGTGGGCACTGCGCTTGTGCAAGAACTTGCTTTTTTAAAGAGTAAAAGATCCTGTACATGCTCCAACAGTCAGTGCACCTGCCTCGACATGATGCCAGAGATACAAGTCGGTCTATAAAACAGCAGAACTGTCACATGTCAATTTGCACTGTAAGCTTCCTAATGCCATCTAACAATCTCTCAAAAGAAGGAAAATGGTGTAAATATCTAAGCCACAACATGTATTGTGACTTGTGGCAAGACAGAAAATGAATGCTCTTTGGAATCATTTATAAACAGGATACACAAATATACTCCCAATCCAACACTCCTGTGCATTCATACTATCCAATAAAAGTCACGTTGGCTCTCTTCGTAGCAAATACTATAAACCGTTGGTTGTAAACCGACATATGAACATCTCCAGTTTACCAAGATGGTTGGTAGCCTACTCACACTTCCACACGATTTCAGACGAGATTAGCCTACCCAAAACCCAGATTGGAAATAGGTGCATACTCTCATCACTGCCTCAAAAAAATATAATTTCACACAAAGTGCATAAGCTGCACAAAGTAGTTTTTACAAGGTTTGGGTGTCAGAGAAAAAAAAACTGTTTTTTTTCATTTAAAATGTGTTCCATTTTGATACAGTCTAAATCCTAACTCATTGAAATGCATATAACCATACGGTCACTATGTAAAAGAAAAAAAATAGGTAATGGCAAGCAGCCACTTTTTTTATATGGTTCTTGAGGTGACTACAAATCCAGAAAGACCGACATTGCATGTAGCACCATCGTGATAAGGGAAAGAACCAGAACAAAAGACACAAAAGAACACTAATGGCTATATTCATGCGCAACAACAAAACAATGACTCTGTGGGAAGTTCGACTGAGTGGTCAAAAAAAAGAGGGCACAAAGCTAGTAAGTGTTTCCAGGGCCATGGATAATCAATACTATAGCTGCCTAGGTAGAGCCCGGGTCAGTTGGTCATAGAAGATCAGGGATAGCCGTACTCACACTGCCCAAGAGCGGCAAGCAAAATTGTTAATTTGTAAAGGGGGGAGGTAATTTTGTCACAAAGGGCAGGCGAAGATTCGGCAAAGATCACTAAGGAACTGATAGTTTAATGGTTTAATGCGGAGAACTTGTGCCAGAAGCAAATAAAAAACGGAGCGTCGGGAAAGCAGAAAACAAGCAAGCATCAAGGTGCCGACGTGACGGCAGGCTCGAGCGAGACTGACTCGGCAAGGCTGACCGTTTCCCTACTGCGACGAGCAACATGCTTGAACATGTTTTTTTAACTATGCTTTCACTCACGAGCCTGCACACAGAGCCGAATTGCTCAAAGTGTTGCACTCGCATCCTGCAGCTGCTGACATAAAAGGCCTAGAGTCGCAACCGCGATTCACTTGCCATATTTATCATTAATAGCCCAAAACAGTGTCGCCGTACAATGCTTCGCTGAAAGATATACACTGCGTCCTAACTTGCTTTGCTTTGCTCGCCTATGTGGTGAAAAGAAGTTACACTGCAGCATTTACTAGCCAAAGCAACAAATGGAAGCCTGGAATTAGAGAGGATTTAACCGGTGCAACTACGCTGCACGAACCATGGCACCCATGAACCATGAACCATGTGGTTCATGGGCGCCATAACGCGGCTGCTGTGGGCCAGCTACGTCAGAATCGTGACAATGTTGCCTGGTCTCCAAATGCAAATGAGTAACATTAAAAAATTAATTTCTTGAAATAGTAAAGCTCTAAAAATTCTGAAAGTTGGTATGTATATTGAGCAACCTATCAGGGTTTCATATCAAGAGTCACCCGACTTAACTAATTTTCATGTAATGGCCCCTTTAAAGGGATACTTCAACGAAATTTGAAATATTCCCGTCGTGTTTAAATATAGGTTGAATATGATCCACAATATCCGTAAATGACAATCGCACGTTTGTATTTTGAGCCTGGTGGCTGTATTTTTCGTTATAAACGGCCCACTCTGGCAAGCGCTCGGAGAAGGCCCAGCGGAGACTACGTGACATCCAACGCAATCGTGACGTATGTCGTCCCAAGACGACCAAAGCTACGGCTAGGCTGACGTCGAGAGGATGGCCTAGTCGTTCCAGCCACCGAAGCGGCTGCTTTTGTACGAATTTTGAGTGACGGGTTAATCTTCTGTAATCTTTTAGGGGGACAATAGCGACTTCTACGACACGCAAAAAGCATTCCCGGGAAGAGGGGAGTTCCTGCTGCCCCTCTTCTCTCGTCGTGGCCGGAGGCGAGACAACCTCCGTCACCAGCTGTCAAGGTTCCTAGACGGGCATTACAAGCGAGGCGTTAGCGACATCTACCAGGTGCTCTTTGCTAATCGTTTAATTCGTTTTAAAATTCCTTTTCGTGACTTTTTTAACAAGATATTGGTGTGTTCGATGTGATGCTGCTCCTTTGAACACATATAGACCAAAAAATGAGCGCCGAAATTTCGTTGTAGTATCCCTTTAAGAACAGGACAGGTGCATCGGCAATGAGATCACACTTTAAAGGGGTACTCCACCGATTTTTTGAGCTACCTCAACTAACTATATTTTCTGACTCCCCGGCCTTTAGCCTTTCTGGTATGCTATTTAGCATCGCGAAATTCATAATAGGTATTGTGAAATCGGCAAATGAAAATGGTGCAAAAACCAATATTCAAATATTCGCGCACTTTTTAGTGCCGTGACGTCAGTGGCAGGCAGGCTTGCCAGTCGAGCAAGTAGTCTAAAAATAGATTATGCCAATCATTTGTTCCGTGCTGGAGCGTGGATACGGGCGCGAGCTTCCAAAGCACTCATTTGACACCATGAAACTGCTTCAGATCCGTTGGGAACAACTTCTGTAGTCCAAAAAGTTAACCCCTGCCTTCCACTGACGTCACTTTGTTGTTGTTGCCAGTAGAGACTTTCAGTTTGAAAAATATGGTGAAGAACAAAACTGTAAATTCAATAACTTCGCGAAAAAACAATATTTTGACCTAATGTTTGGGATACTATTTTAGCAATGTTTGTTGGTTAGTTTAGCAAAATTTCAAGCAAATCGGAGACAATGAAAAAACCGGTGGAGTACCCCTTTAAGGAAGGAGCACTAAAAGGGAAGTTTTAATGCAAAAAGCATTAACTGCCTCATGGAGAGAGCTGACGTCTTCAGTTTGAAACGCGAAAACGGCACATTAAATCCTTTCTCTAAGTAAAGCCAGCTACCAGCTATGAAGCCATGCGAAAAGCCTAGACACGGCACCTAGTTTCCCCTACACCAAAGGAGCGAAGTAAACCTGATGTATTTTTGACTTCAGTTCATTGGCTGGCGCGCGTCGACGAGGCTCCCATTGGCCGCTGCGTGTCAGTTTAAACAATTGCTCACCTAATGGCGCTGCGTCTCCGCGAGGCAGCGGCTCCACCGCTCCACGCCCAAGGTCAGCGCGCTGTACGCCGGAGACCAAAGAAGGGAACGAAGAGCGGCACGTGCTTTCGCATTCACAACTCATAAGAAGTACTTAGATGCACCTCGAGGCTTTTGTTTCTATGCTCCTTCCTCACTGCAAGCTTTCAGACAGACTCAAGCACATAGGTATCATTCACAACGTATAGACAGGTGCGAGAAGAATTGCAAAGAACTATGCACTTCTGAACAGATGCAGCGTCCTTCTCGATTATTGCATTAGTGTGCTGCACTTCAACGAACCGTACTAGAGAAAGAGCTCCAAAAAAGCTGAGAACAAAGTCCTTTACTTTCAGTTTTTCTAAACGCAGGGTGACATTTTTGACACAGCTACATGACGTGTGCCCCCGCTTGCACCAAGCAACGATGGCAACTAGCTGCCCGAATATGCCCCCTACAAACACGTAGGAATACCTCCTACGGGACTTGTCCTGTGCTTTGACACAGTATGTGAAGGCACAAATTCTAACCTTTTTGAAAAGGACTTTGTCTCATTCGGGTTGACCCTTTCCTTGGAAGATTACGGCACCATTCTTTACCACATGCTTCCTCAAGTTGTAGCCTTTCATCGGTGACCTGAGCGGTACCGCGATCTGGTCATTGGGCATTGCGGTCGGAGGCGACTGTCCACAGTTTCGGAAGACTTCGGATTATTGAAAACTTATCAATAATCTGACACTGAACATATCTTGTTCCCTTTACAAATCGTACAAGTTTCCCATTCATTGACTCGAAGGGATATGCGAGTACCCCCAGAGGGGTCCCCACAGTCTCACACTATCCATCAAGTGGAGGAGTAAGTGCGTGTTATAAGTCATGTTGACTTGGCCAAAGAGTTCCTCAAACTCTTTGAGGAATGCAGTCATTGCTCTTTTCACCTGCGGAAGGCTGTCAAGAGGAACTGAGCGACTCAACAAGAAGTGCATGATACGCACAAACTTCAGCCAGTTGTCGAAGTACTTTTTCGGGAGGAACCCCTTCAGGACCACAGGAGAATAAGAAAGCATCCAGCTGCGCCATTCCGACGACTTCCAGAACTTTATGTCCTTCAAAGATCTGGGAAGTCGGGAGATCTCCCAGATTGGCTGCAGCGCTTTTAGCTTCATGTCTATTTCAGACATGAAACTACCGAGGTGGTAGTGCTGCCCACTCCGACCTTTAAACCACATAAAGGCCGTGGATCTCACAAACCCGGAGCACACGGCGTGCATGTGATCAGCAACGAAACCTGAGGCAAAGTTGAACAATGCCAATCCGAAAAGAATGCTTGCATTCTTAACACCATGGCTTGGTGCACCTTGCTTCTCCGCCTTCTCAGAATGATGGAGAAATGACTCATGAGACCGTGTTGTGCCAACGACCGCAGGGTACACTCTTACATGGCCTCCACCTTTCTCCACGACCTCTCCTTCGGCCTCGCACCATGCGCACCCAAATGCCCCATTAAACTGAGTCATGTTCATGAGCATACAGAGTGCAACAGTATCTACTGTTCATGGCCCTGGAAACACTCTAGATACTTTTTGTGTGCCAGAAGCATCAGTAAAATGAATACCCACAGGAGACAGCTCATTCATAACCTCCACGAATGGCTCCATAAAACAGTTCATGTCTGGCCTTTAAGGGCCAAACTACAAACCTGCTAGCAGCAGGTTCTGCACGCGTTCGTGAAATGGCAGCTCATTCACTTGCAGAAGCAAAGGCCAAATGCTGTAATTCGAAGACTCAAAAAGTAGAACACCATCGGTATTCCATGTTACACTGAGATCCCCCTCTTTAAGCGGAAGGCTGTGGTAGGCAGAGTTTTGTGTGATGTCCTACACATCATACTCCAACGTTCCTGGAGTGCTCAGGCTCCCACTCAACAAAATGTCCCGAACCTGGGACTTAAGGTCCAAAAAAAACAAAATAGGCACCCTTCGACACAAGAACATCTGCTCTATAAACAGTACTACACAGTGAGCATGATACTTCTAAGAGAGATGCAGTCACCTTCCCCAGATTACATACGCATTGGGGGCAGTATAAATACATTGCCTTACTGGCTTCGTCCCCAGCAAAATGCTTAAAAAATAAAAATTTCGACCTGGGAAAAACTGTTCCCTCCGAAAGATGGGAGACCACAAGCTTTAGAAGGCTCTCGGTTGATTCCTTCAAAGAGTCATACCGCAGGCTGTGGCTCATCACCATTATGAGGCTTTCCGCTCTCGTCAGCTTGGCTCTTTGATACAGTGGTTCATCCTGTGAATTGTGTAGATGAATTAAAAAGACATCAATCTACAAAAATTGTGTACTTCTGAGTTTAGGGCTGAATACAAAAGCAAGTTCTTTGCAGGACCAAGAACACTGTAGTGTTGTTCATTTCGAGTTAAAGGGATGCTGGACCGAAATCTCAATTCCACAAAACACGGCGGCAAAAGCGTGCAACAGGATGCTACAAACACCAAAACATCACTCATTCAGCGATATCTCAAATGAATGACCGTATTTCTCAAAAAAAAAAAAAGGAGGTGCACTTGACAGATATGTTTACGTCTTGTTTCTCCGAGAAGGAGACGGAACGGCCTCGCGTCTTCTTCGCCTCGCCACCTTGAGGGGGCGAAGCGAGGAGAGGAGGAAACGAGATATCTTGATGTCACGCAGCTCATCGGCCTCGCTCAATCGCGACTTCTTTTTCAAAAATACGGCCGTCCATTCGAGATATAGCCTTATGAGTAGTGTTGTAGGGATTGTAGTGTCCCGCCTACATTTCCTGCATTGTATTTTTTAAATCCAAATTCCAGGATTTGCCCTACATGTTATTGTTTGAGACTTGAGGCATGGCTACATTTCACATCAAGATTTCTGTACACACAGTTAAGGCTGCAAGACATAGTTCGTAAAGCATTACCCAACGTGAAAAGAGTAAAGCTATACGCACTACATAGTGCATCTCGACCAGAAATGGTTATACTCACTACGCGAAGAGCTCACGCCATTTGGGTTACTCTTTCCAGGCGGCGCGTGTATCAACGGAAGACGTGTTAAGCCAGCCCCCTGCTTGTGTTCACGCCGCTTCGCGGCGACAGTGTGCGGCTGCTAATTACAAAACTATTAACCCACATGCCCCTTCCCCCCATACACGACACTGCGCGGCGTTCAGCCAGCAACCCGAGCCTCACTGTCCCCGATCGTACCTCCGGAAAGGGAGTCCCATACCATTTAATTCAACAAAATTTCTTCAACGTTTTTTTTTTGTTTTTTTTGTGTTCATTGTAAAAAAGAAATGTCGTAAATATTGGCAATTGCTTAACAAACATAAACGTCCTAGAAGAAAAGAAAAAGAGGAAGTTTACACAGGGGTTGGAACCCCATTTAATAGGGCACCGCTGCTTACGAAACAGACGCCTTACCACTAAGCCGCGCCACCGCGTCGATAGTTTGTTGTAACCATTCTTGTTATACGAGTTTCGGGTAGTGCGTATAGCTCTTTCCAGCAGGGGTGCACGACGTAATGCGTACAGCTCTACTCAATGTGAAAAGCGAGGTATATCACCGTTTCCCTTTTGGCCCCTGCCTCTTCTGAACTCGGGGGGTCGTCGTCGCCTTCGGACGAGGGCGAGTCCGACACCGGATCTTCCGTAAAACGTTCATTTGCTACGCTTCTTTGACCAGACGTTGAGGGTACACATGCATTTTCGTCGTCCAAAACGGTCATCGATGCGCTCCCGGGACTGTCCACTTGTGGAATGCCAGGACTCAGCTCCGAGTCGGAGAGTTCGCTGTCACTGGATGTGAGCACAAACGCTTCCCGTTTTCTTTTTTCTGCTTCTTTCCGAAGTCGATGCTTCGTGCGGGTCGGCACTTCGGAAGAAGGGTCCCACAAGTACTGCTTATATGGCCGTCTTTTCCCCATACTGCGCTCAACCTCATACAGAGGCGTCCACGATCAAAAACAGAAGATAGGGATGTGACAGTGATGTACCAACACCATGCCACTACGCTATAGTCAAAACGATCAAACCCGATTTTCGAGCGGTATCGCACACGAACACCAAACCGCCGTGGACCACCAACCGACCGAACCGGATCGAAGCGCACGCAATAGCGGTCAGGGACTGGATTGGATATTAACTACCTACTCACTGGTTTGCACAATAATTGGTAACCTTTATAGTTCGGCATATTTAATTACTTACAATTCTTTCATGCTTAATAATGTAAAACGTATTTTAATAAACCGAAACATATATGTAAATGCAATTCCCCATCGTGCAAAACAGCAAATGTCTATGCCTCTGCTGGCAACAATGTGTTCTGTTTTCAAGTCAACACGTTGTTCGTAGTCTCGTAGTGCAGGCGTGCAGGCTGTTAGGCAGGCGTGCAGGTTTGGAAAAGGGCCCTACATTGGAGAAGACATGTCACATATTTTAGTCCGATGGCTGTCGGAGGAGAAATGGGATGTGTACCCTACACGTGTCCTTGCGGACACAGAGCTAGGGCTACGTCTGATGGCCGAGCCCAGCGCCATCAAGGACCTGCGGGGTTCTGTTGTCTTGGTGAGATGGAGCGCGGAAGAGCCGCCTGCAGAGGCGATGTTGATTGAAGCAGGTAAGTGAATCAACATGCACGTGGTTTTCCTCTTACGTCGCTAATGTCTCTAATATTTTGTGCACCGCCTATTGTTATTTTATCCCAAAACTGCATTATCTGTCGCCGGTGTTGAATGACACGAACACCATTGCTCGGAGAACCTTCGTTTCAAAGTCCGCGGCAAGAAAGTTCGACAAGGGTTGTCCCTCGCCATCAATAACATTTCTCCAAGATCGCGTTGTCATTTCCTGCTTTCAAATCATACAAGTGACAGGAACCGGTCGTTTCGGTACGCTGTCTTTCTGGCGCCGCAGGTTTCGGTGCGTTGCTATTTTGGGCTCCGCTGACCTTGCTTCTACAAAGTCATGTGGTGTTTCTGTACCCTAATCTGGATGACTTTGTATAAGCCCTTTGTGCATGCTGCCCAGTGATCTCTATGACAATTGCTGGATCGCGCTTCCCCGCTTCAGAGCCCTGTATAGAGAGTTTCGTCAATGGGAGGCGCGGGTAGTCAGGGCGTGTGCCAGACGTAGAAAGTGGGCTTGACATGCTCTCTTGGCCAATCAGAAGCCTAAAAGAATCCCCTGGCTGGCTAGCGAGAAACTGTTTTAATCAAAGGTTCGTATATAGTTTTAATAAGCGCGTAAGAGTGAAATTTAGTACCTCTTCATGGTTGAAAATAGGGTGCACGTGATGTTTCGATCATGATCATGCAGAAAGATGTAAGAAATGAATGTGCCGCTCAACTCTGTTTTGCTCGGACAGTGTGACCACTCGGATGGCAGATTCCCGGCCCTCGGCGCCTGACGTACGGATTATGTCGATCGTTCCGCTAGTCACGCTCTTCCACCATGAATTTCGAAGACCGTAATTGAAACACCACATGCGCCATATTTTCAGTCACCAAGAGTTACTCCAATGCACTTGTTAAGTTAGTGTCTTGCTACCACCGCCAGGTTTTTTTTTCTGGCTTCTTGTTGGCCACAATCGACTTTGTGAAGACGTCCTGGAACACGCCCAGCCCTCTTTCGGCCAATGGCACCTCCTCGTTTGTCTCTTACACTTCTCAACGAATGGCCAAACTCTCTGCGTATACGCCTCTGCCCCACTTGGTCGCTGCAGCGCGAGTGAAGCCACTGGACCACCATCTTGCTCATAGGCAAATTGCGGTTTTGCTAGCGTTGCAGAGGCTGGCGGCAGCGTGCTAAAGACACGTTTTCTACTCGTTCGTCGTCATTCGCCGAAGAACTTTTTAAGGCCCTGTGTAAGCGTTGAGACTTGCAGTTGAGGACACGTGGAAATATTTACGGAAGCGCAGTGCCGCAGGAAAAAGGCTCAACTTGTCGAAAGCAAGTTTTGCCGGTCTCGCAGCGTCATCAAAGCTTCCTTTGCACGCAGAAGTGCTGCGTCTCTGTGCCTTCGCTCGCTTGGATACCAATCAAGAATCGACGCCGTGTGGATGTGTTTTGTGAGTTCAATGTGCGTGGAGCTGTATGTGCCTTGGAAGCAGAGTTTTACTTTACTCTGGCAACTGTATTTCTAGCTTACGGCACTCGCGGTCGAGAAATGAGCTTGATCCAGTGTCCAGTGGCGACGGAAAAGGGGGGGAGGGGGGTATGGTACGTCTTTTTTTAAGTCGTTAGACGGTTTACAGAATACCGCGCACACAGCTCCTCATCACTGATCAGTGGTCTGGCTCATTATCAACAATTGCTTGAGATATCAAGTTTGAGCACGGCTCACCTAAATGTGATTGGTTAACCCATTACCTCGCCTCAAAGATTTTCAGTCTCGTCGTCTTGTACTTTTGAAATCGAAAACCATCCTTGCTCCACAGCATTGCTCTATTTGTGCCGCCATGTGATCCATTAGAGTAGATTTGGAACATAGCCATGGTTGATAGTGCATAAGAGCAACCATACAGATTGTTTTCCTCCCTTTATTGATAACAAATCGCCGGAACAGCTGGACGATCCAGAACTCTACGGCTGATATATGATACAAAGACATTTACGTGCGACGCATTTTCAGAACTTTGCCGCGGCACTGATTCTTGATTGGTATCCAAGCGTGTGAAGGCACAGAGATGCAGTGTTTCGGCGTGCCAAGGAAGCTTTGATCTTGCCGCAAAGCCGGCGAAACTTGCTTTCTACAAGTTCTGCCGTTTTCCTGCGGCACTGCGCTTTCGTAAAATTTTTCACATGTTCTCAACGGCAAGTCTCGATGCATACACAGGTTCTTAAAAACCTTCTTCGGCGAAACATGATGAACAAGTAGACAACGTGTCTTCAGCACGCTGCCGCCAGCTTCTGCAACACAATTTGTCTACGAGCAGGATGGCCGTCCGGTGGCTTCACTCGCGGGAGCGGGAAACACAATCCAGCAATTGTCATAGAGATCAGTGACTCTGCTTCATAAGGGTATATAGGTTTTAAACTTAATCTTGGTTAGCATTGATAGATTGCAGACGAGCTGGTAATGAATCGAAACCTTGTAGACTCTGAGATGGTGAAATATAGAAAAAACGGACGAGGAAAACTTTCGTTTTACAAAGTGAGCTATCCTTTGCTTTTTGTTTAGTCATGATATATATTTTACCTTTTTGTTGTAATGTTTTGATTCCTTTAGATTTTGACTGTCAGTCCTTTCTATACATGGCTTGCATGTGCATCAGTTGGCCGGACACAATGAGGAAAAGGGCTCGTGAGAGCAGAGCCTCTACCGTGTTAATCTTGCCATCAGAAAGGCGGGCCTTGGGGTGCTCAAGGAGGGGGGGGAGGGGAGGGGAGGGAAAGGGAAGGGGAAGAAGGGTGCATGAGAGCATAGCTTCCTCTGCGCTAACGAGACACATTTCACCACCAGAAAGGAGGGTGGATTGACATCACGTGCAAGCCATGTATAGTTGTTAAAAGCCTACGCGTAAAACTTGAACAAGTAGAGATACAGTCATGGTAAAAATAAATAGGGACAAGGGAGCTGCAACTGAACTACCTAAGGCTCTACCTTTACAGTCTATTTTAATATGAGGGTGAACAGGCTACAATCTTCGATTGTCATTACCTAAGCGTGAGTCGCGCCAATGGGAATGAAGGCGAGAGTGTGCACATGCGCAGAGAAAAGAAACTCGTTGTGACCTTTATTTGTGTTGTCGTGACTTGTACAAGCTTGCAATAGATATAAAAGAAGCTAGCTTGTCCACCCTCATATTGGAGGCCATTGTTAGTTTGAAGCGACAAGTTTGTTGTTTGTTTGAAGCGACATCTGCAGCTGTTGGAGCTGCAAATTTTATTCTTAAATTTTGCCAGGTCACTCGATTGACTTCATCCTAATTCCATCTAGAAAGGGGCATCATCGTGTATTAATCCGCTGGTACTGCAGCTTGCATGGTACGAATCAAAATAACACTATCTTCAGTTATGCAGTCAGATCTTAATACAGCGACGTACCACATGCTAGCATAGGGCACATTGTACTGCGAATGACAATAGCATTTTGTGCTTCTTTTTTCACACAATCATTAGAAACGTGGTTGTTTTTGTTTATGAGGAACAAAAATTATGAAGTCTCACCATCTACCAAGGAGGTAAATGTAGCTTTGACGAGATTAAACCAGAGGCAGGGTTCATAACATGGCACAAAGCACCGATTGTCTTGCTGAAGCTGCTAGAAATGCTGCTAGAAGGTCCTGGAGGTTCCAGAGAGCAGGCACTCTGTACGTTCCTATTTCTTTTAGCCATGACTACAGTCACCGGCCATACGAGCTCTAGTAGCAGAATGACAACTGGAGCAGTAAAACTGTCGCATGCTGCGCGTCAAGCGTGGTTGTGCTTTGGGAGCTGGGCTATTGGAATTGACCCGTTTTGTAATCGGTGTGGAAGCAGAGCTTTTATCTGCACTCCCAGCTTTTTAAAGTGGAATCTACAGGATGGCCGATTAAATTTCTGCCTTCGGGTGTTGGTACAAAGTACAAATTCACCATTTATCAAACTGCCCAGTATTGAACCAACAGTGCACTGGGATGTCCTAGCCCCTCAAGGATGGGGTTGGTTCCCTGTAGAGCATGTGTAGTAGATATGTGAAAGCTCGCTTCGTGGTGGAACCATTTCCCGCCACTGTATTAACTGGGGATATTGACAAAAGGAAGACATTTGTAGCAGTGCAAGCTACTTACTCCTTTACAATAAGCATAGAATTGTGCTGAAAACAGGAGACTGTTCGCATTTTGGTCACTGACATGTCGTTGTGTATACATACTCTAAACGACTAAAGTTTCGTGAGGACCTACTTTTTGCCAATTTCATGACTTGAGCTATATTGCAACAAATGGGAGACGGGAATATGTCGCCCTTTACATACCAATACATTGCATATCATTCTCATTTGCGGAATTTTCTGCTCAATAAATATTCCTGGATCCGGCACTTTGCCAGAGTCACGAAAAATTGAACCCACGAAAACAAAGTCGCTTGCAGTAATCATTTTACATGCCCAATTGGTGCAAGATTTATTTCAGTCATCCTTTTTACCCCGTAGGACAGCACAGTTCTCTTGAAAAAAAGAGGACTCGGCTTGCTGACCAGGCCGACACTGCATCGTCCCAGCGGACGCCTGTGAGTTCCATTCTATTGGGGCATTGCCCTGCTTTCTTATGTTGTGCGACTAAATAAGAAGTTGCGACAGGGTGATTTTAGAAAATATCTGAATTCCCTGCAAGCAGTTGGCGACCATCATCGTAAACCTTTACTGCCATTTACACTGTTTATTTGCACCTGAGTAATCCTTCATTAGTGCAGTTTTTGGTGTCAATATTGCTTCTGAGCACGTCTCCAACTGGTGTGTTTTCCACATTCTTATTTGTGGTCTCCTGTTTTCCTTTTAATGACATTATCAATGGCGCATTAGTAGCCAGCCGCAATCCTGGCGGTGTTGCAGCAGCATAGGTGGTGCTGGCAGGCGCTTGTTCTACTGTAGCTATCTCTGCAGTCAGTGGACCCCACAGCACTCACAAGTTGAGATACTGCAGCAGCAGCAATAATGGCGTCTGCTCGCTTTCTCACCAGCATCTCTACAACCAACCGCCCCGGCCGAAATGTCCAACTAAATGTCCAGCAGTCTTTCGTGACATGATTTGTTGCAACTTCGGGACCACTTGATGCGCAGGCAATGTAGGACAGTAAACACACCAGTCAGAAAAGGTATTCAGGCACCATGGCAGGTAGCTTTAGAATAAGGTATGCAAACCCAAAGAAATAGCGTCGTCGCCACTGTGCAGATGGAGGAGCTCCAGGCAGACAACGCTGCCCTCAAGAAGGGAAACGCAACCCTGGGGGGGGGAATGCTGCCTTCCGGATGGAAAACGAGAGACTTCAGCATGCTGTCCAAGAGCTAGAAGCATTTATTGGTATGTATAGTACGAACCACTGTTAGAGGAACATGCAAACAAGTAGCGAGCGTGTGGCCAGCACTCCGTGCAGCGCCGGCTGCCAGACCCTACAGCTGCTCAGCGCAGACGCAGTGAGTGCCAGGGGCGCTGCGGGCGGCCTGTTGCCTGCTACTGGAGCTTGTTGTGCATGCACCAGGCTGCCCCTCGCCTCAGCAACCATCATGGCGTGGAGTGCCAGCCATGCTGTCGTGTATTCCCTCCAAAAGTGGGTCGCTCTGTAGAGTGCTGTCCACTGTTGAGGGGAAGGGGAACACTGACACAAGGCATTCCATGCCATTATGCTTGCTGGGTTGAGGGGACCTTGGCACAAGTGCAGTAAGCTCCAGTAGCAGACAACGGGCCACACACAGCATCTTTGGCGCTACGTCTGTGCTAATCCAGCTGAGCAAACGTAGGGAGCACTGTAGCATACGACGACTGATACGCACAATCTCTCCACCAAACACCCAGTTCCTTAATTTTTTATAGCACAGCTCCTAGGTGCCCATTCCCGCATAAAGCGGTGTCGGCGTTGGCATCACTACCGCCGCCAAGTAACGCCCCCACCGTACCCTCAACCTCCTCTCTTGTCCACCCTCAAAAAGGGTGGTCTATATTTGTAAACACATATATTTCTCTCTGGAATCCTTTCCCAGGGTATATTGCAAAATCAAAAGACCCCAAAAGCTCGCTCTAATTTCGCATTACAGAGAAGCATAACTGACTTTCATTTTTATTTTCTTTTATCTAAATATAGCTACTGAAACTTCTCAGGGCACTAAAATCCCTAGGTCCGCTTCAGATCCTTCTCTTGGCACTGAATTCAGTGACTACAATATGGTGGCCTAGTGCGAGCGGCGAGCGATGGGAGCCCTCTAACGTCACTAGAGCTTCGTGCTCAGTTGTTGCACGAGCCGCAGAATTTATGGAATGAGCCTTTGACGAGCCTCAAAGTAACGGAAGTGTCTCATGTGGCTATCTGCGGAAGTGTCTCATGTGACTATCTGGTGGAGCCTGGCAGAGCCTAGTCACACTCAGTGCTCAGCCAACCGCTTTTAGGGCTCACATCGCGCTGACGGTGCGCACCACAAATTAGTTTCTACAATGCCTACACAAACATAAATTAGTTAATACTGCAGGTTAAGCTAGTTGGTAAAACATGATTCACATACCAGTCACTCAAAAAAATCAAGCATATGAAAAAAAGTAATTTTTTCGTATGCATGAATTTTTTTAGTGATTGACTACCTGTGCGTGAATCATGCCGCAAATTGTCTGGCTCAGCTACAGAGTGGAAGCTTTGCAACTGAACATGAAGTGCTTCTGATGACATTAGATTTGTCCTTAATCCGAGTTGTATGCGCTCTCCACAGGCATTCAGGGGAACAGTGGCCGAGAGGGCTAGTGCATCTCAGTTTGGAGCATGTGGAGCGAAAGCTCGCGATGCAGAACCCAGGGATCCTGGGTTCGATCCCCACTCCTGCCTGTGTGCATCTGGATGAGCATCGTACCGGCACGCGTTCGTGTAATCAGTACTGCGTGATGCATGTTAAAGACCCTAGGCTAGCAGTTGTACCGCACTGGCTAAATTGCTCATTTACAGTGTTCAACAATGTTGCCGAACCCAGGCAGACTAAACTTACGCTGTATAAACAACATTGACCAATTACTTTACACGGGCATTCCTCACCGCTTTGAATGTGCTCTTTGTGCACATCAAAGTTCATTTTGAGTGGTTGCATGACCAAGACCTCACTCGTTCGCTTTCCTTGGCTGTAGGACAACCAAGGCCCGGCTTGGCCTTCTTTTCTAGGCCTAGCGTCTGGAGCATGACAAAACCAGGAAGGTGGAGGATGTGGAAATTCCCCTTTCACTAACGATAGGCTATGGGGTACTTACTCACTGTAAAATAACCCTGAAAGGGATCAACACGTCTGTCACCTTCTGGCCAGCCCTAGACCATGCTGGCTCTCTAGGGCTCTTATGCTTTTTTTTTTTTTTTGCTTTGTTGGTGTATTAGGTTAGCTGTACAGAGAGCTCAAATTTTAGCTCTATGGAATGCTTTGGAATGTAGTCCTCTGGAAAAATTCAATCGCACGGTCTCGTGTAATTGCAGTGTTGCTACTGTTTCTTTAGAAGAAGATGCAGTGGTGATAATAATTGCACTTTAACAAATGAGGATAACATATACCTTAACAAGTTGTGCTCCGAGTACCTTACTCTTCTTAGATCTTTATTAGGTTTTGAGAGTTTCACAATCCCAGGAGTAAAGGATACCACACATTGTATACGGGTTAGCTCTTTCTGTACCTTGTGCGTTGCCCCCAATGTGCTGAAATGCTGTTAGTTACCCCCTTGCACCCCCTACCATCTCTATTAATGACGGCAAGCAAATCTTTTCTGGCTCTTCATCACGGGGGTTCCCTGCACATCCTTTATGTTGCTTGCTGATTGACGTTCATTTTTTTTTCTGTGCTCATGACATTCTTATGTGTGCAAGAGGACACATTTTGGTACACTTGCACACTGTATACGTATTACTTGCACAGTCTTGCAGTGTATTCACAATGTGATGCGGATAGACATGCAAAGTCTGCTGCACATGAAGGCATCATAAAGGTGACATGGAAGTGAAAAAATGTGTTTCTTGCAAACATTACCCGCGTAACAAAATCCTGCACCACGGCCCATAAGATTGGTGCACTATGTCTAGGATTTATGAACTAAAGAATGTCCTATTCCAGTCATGTCTGATATCATTTCAGATGTCACGGGGATGGTAAAGCGGCTTCATCGCATGCTACGGGCACAAGAAGCCGACCAGGTGCGGAAAGCTGGTCAGGCGGCTGCAGCAGCTCTAGTACCAACAGCCATGGTAAGCTTTAGTCTCTCGTAACTTTGCAGTATGAGTGTTAATTACTGCATTGCCATATTCTTCATGCCAGGACATCCTGTTTGTTCCCTCTTCATACGTGTCTTGTTGATGTAAAGGGCTCCACCGAACAAAATTCCCCTGCAATTGGAGCCGGTGCAATTGTGCTTATATGTGGCTTACACACAACACACTTCTGTCTTACATGGTGGTGTCGAAAGCCTGCAATTTATGCAGCGGAAGCTACGCTCGTCTCTTGGCCAATGCTCCTTTCCTGTTTGCAGAACTAATACCGTAAAGGCTACAACAGAAAGGGTCCCAAGTTACAACCTATTGGTGAGGAGATTGAACTATACGCCCGTCCGTCAAAACAAACGGTGGCTGTGTAGCAAATATCTCCGCTCCGTGTTATGCTGGGTCGCTCTTGCGCTAGCTTCAATTTGGTTGCACTACTGCGCAGTTTACTGGCCAATTCCACAGGTAACGTGTGGGGTTGGGAAGAAGCTTATATCACTAGCTTGTTCACAAAAAGAAAAGCGTGTGTTGAGTGCATGAATAAAGGTCCGGAAAATCTTGACGCTTCATGACACTGAGTATTGTCGCAGAGTCCAGCGTGACTTTTGCAGTAGTTTACAAAATAGAGAATTTTCGACAGATACAAGCCATGTTTGCACATTACGGTTCGCAATGGCTGGCTTTTGTAACTCAACATGGTTAATTCAGAATAATTTTAAGAAGCTTCCAGAGGAATCGTGTGATCGATTCAATAAGTTGTGAAAACTAGAGGACTTAATATAGGCATATTGTCTTTCGACTATCTAGTATTAATCATAGACTCTAATAACCCATTTTCTTAAAGATTGTTCTTACTCTAATATATCTTATTTTCTGATGTCGTAAAGGGCAAAGCCCACAATGCCCTTATGCTAGTTTCCAAATATTCAAATGTAACTGAAAGCCTTGTCTCTTTTTTTTAACTTGTTCCAGGTAGTGTGCTGCTTTAACCTTTCGCAATCTATCACCAGCACTAGCGTGACATTCACACAGGCTTTCAGCTTTCTGCAGTGTATAGTTCATTTATGCGGGTCAGTAGAGTCTGTTCTGCTGACCTTACCCGTTTTCCACAAAAATAATATAGTAGAAAACACTCAAGACAGTGTCCGAAATGAAATAGACGAATGAAGCGTCGACATTTGTTGACACTATTAAAGTATGTCGGATGGCATTCAGAATTTTTATGGGTCATGTGCGTGAAAAGCTTTCGCACGTCTGTCATCTTAGGCTGATGTGTTACTTTAATAATTTCCTTTCTCTCTTCTTCACCAGACCGACATCGGATGTAGTGTACTGGTGGAGTCGTCGACTCTCCAAGTGCTCCGCAAGGCTGCCAAGTCTTCTGGCTGTAAATTCGCTCGAAGCCTTTTAAAGGTACTCTTCCCAAATGACTCATGGAAGGAAAAGTCCCTCCATGGGCGTAAAAGTAATGCGCACAAGGACATCGATGCAAAAGAAGCCCTGGACCCGACCATCGTAAAGGCCATACTAGGTATGTTCTGTTTCCATCTTGTCGTGAATTTTTATTTTGTGAGGATTGTCCGCTAACCTGCTAGTATATGTACCGTATTTACTCGAAAATAGGTCGAGCATGAATAAAGGACAAACTCCTAAAAATTGTATTTGACGAGAATAACAAATAACAAACAAACTTTTAAGAGAAGAGCAGAGGAAACATTGAACACGGCACACCATTATTAGCCGCATGCTCGGCTAAATCTCAATACTCTGTGCCATAAGCTCCATCATAACCGGAACATTCAGAAAATTACTTTTCCTTCAATGGTTCGCTGGTGTGTTTGGGTCGGGGATCGCAATAGGTAAAACGGCGTCCCACTGGTTCTGCCATGCTCTAGTCAGCTTCTTATTGTTGTCAAACCCTCAGCAAACAGTATAACGCGAAGCTCGATGTCTACAGTCTAACTCATTCAGTCCAGCGTCGTCGTAACTCGACAGCAAATGCAAAACGCCGCTGAGAAATAGCGCCAGCTGCCGAAGAAGAAAGCAAAACAAATGAATGAAACGGTGCGGCAGCAGGTAGTTTTGTATGTGATCTCTCTTCCTAGCGGAGAGGTGGCACTACTCTGCATCGCATTGACACTCCCAAGGCACCTGGTCGAGCCGTTCCGGATCTTGATTATAAGTCTACCCATATTTTTGGGTAGCATTTCCCGGAAAAAGAAAGTCTACCTACAGGGTGATTTAAGGAGACGCCAGGCCCTTTAATCCGACCGCAAAATTCGGTTTATTAACCTATCATGCTACGACTTTGTGCAGCATTTTGGTGGCAGTTGGCGTCGCGACCGCTTGCACCATCTCTTGTCTCCCGTGCGAAACGGTGCCGTGTTGTTTGAAGACCGGTCGCATCCCTGCGTTTCCATAGGAGCTAAGCCTTTTTCTTTCTTTACTCTTTCCTTAGATAAGTTCGCTTTTTGCAAATTTCACAAAAAAAAAAAAAAAGCACCATCTGTGGGCAACGCTGCACAAAGTCGTAGCGCGATAGGTTAAGAAACCGAATTTTGCGGTCGATTTTAAGAGCCTGGCGTCTCCTTGATTCACCCTGTATGTTCAAATAAATATGGTATGTATATATCAATGGTTACTTCATGTCTTTTAATCTTGTGCAACACAGCATGACTTCAGCTATGAGGAAGCAACCTCATAATGCCTGCTAGTGGTCTCTACTGGTGCTATCAACTTCTGACAGTGAAAGAGGGGATTGAACTTGAATAGTATGTCAAATTTCTGAGCTCATTGAACTAATTTTGACATTTCCGCACTGCCACCCTAGTGAAAAAAACCATTTGAAATTCAAATGGGTGGCAAACTGGTAAATCAAACGGGTGCAAACTTGTCGACCCGTTTGGGTCAAACGTGATTATGGGATACGGGTAGCCGTTTGAAACGGTACCCACTCGAAACGGTACCCGCTCGAAACGGTACCCATTTGATAGGGGTGCCCGTTCGACCTTGCACGTGGCCACACGTTTGAACGTGCCATTCTAATCGGTAAATTATGCGCAAGCACTAAATGGGAATCGTCTGGTAGGTTGGTTATCTTAAACTTATTTAAGACGTTCCGAAACTCATAAACCTATTTATAACATGGAGGAAACACGTAGAACAAATTTGCTCACGTAGGTGCTTGCAAATGGACAGGAAAACAGACACAAATGATTGTTTTCAATTCTCCTCAAAGTTTATTACGTTTTCTGTAGACAAAAACAAACAAGCAAGCGATCTGTGAAATATAAGAGGCACTCTAAGCTTTTATACAACTGAGAAGATAGCAAACCAAACAAGAACCGAGGTAATTCTAGACTATGAAGGTAGACTTTCGGGAAATTATTCGCCCGGCTGCCGCGAGAAAAGTGGCTGCATAATTATATAGATAATCTGGAAGAGTACGAGTAGAAGAACGGTCAATCGTTGCCAAGAAGTAGGTTTCAGTGCACTTACCATAAAAATAGCGGACTTGAAAGATGTAATCCGCGATATTTGTCGACACGGTCAAAGCAGGACAACCACACAAACACAAACGAGAGGGAACGGCTCCTTGGAAGTTTCAACACGATGTGGCGCACAAGCTGTCATTTGCCGAACCCAACCAAACCGCAAGAATTCCTGACTTCTTTGAAGAATCGCTTGTTGCCGATATAGGCGTAGGACTTTTCGAACACTGAGAGCTTTGGTGCACATCAAATACGTTGTCGAGAGACATCCTAATAAGACCGCAGGGTTAGGCGACAGATCGAAGCAGGTGGACGCGCGAAGTTCGAGCTGGAAATGACAACAAGCAGCCAAAAAAAAAAGAAAAAGCGGCTGTCAGGCGCACCATTCCGGATCTCGATGCTTATCAGCGTGTAGCTCGCGCGCGGCTGAGGCTCACGTGACGGGTGACAAGAGAAGAAGGAGTGGGCGAGGACCACAGGGACAGCCTCTCTCCCTCTCCACAGGCATTTCAGTGAGATGTGCTTTTGTAACATCGAAAAAGAAACACGCGTGCGCGCGCGCGCGCGCATTTTAGCACGTTCGAACCTTGGAAATGGCGGCGGGGCGGCCAGAAGCTCGTTTTGCGCCCTTAGCGAAGAAAGTACCCAGCGCGAGCTCGTAGTTTGACAGGTTTGACTGCGCAAACGGCGGGCGTGCTCTCGCAATGCTCGATGTTCTTGCAGCCGCGTGTACGCGTGCTACCTTCGCTGCGTCTTGAATTAAAGTGAAACGGAGTCTAGACGTACATACTTTCACGCGGTCGCGTCTTCTGCGAGAGATTCGAGCTGAATAAGTAAATTGAGGCAACAAAGATGGACAAAGTTTTAAAGTTCTGTCAAAAATATCGGCTCACCAGCGTCGCGCGTTTACGTAAAACGGCAACAAAAAAGGTGTTAGTTTTAGTTGCAGTATAAGCGAACATCAGCGCAATTGAAATATAAATATATTTACTTGCATCACGCGGACGATCTGAAATCGATGAACCGGCGATCCCAGCCTTCCAGAAACATTGGCTGCCACGGCTGAAACGCTATGCGTGCCCACGCCGCCGATCTGTACGTTCAATATCAAACGGGCTCCGGAGAGCCGTTTGATTAATCCGGTACAGTTTGCAACATGGTCACCGGTTTGAGCAAATGTGTGACAACTTTGCCCAAACGAGTCGCCCATTTGCCCAGACGAGCGACCCATTTGCCCAGACGAGCGACCCGTTTGCCAAAGGAGTGACCTGTTTGTCCAAATAGGTGACCGTTATGGCTCATACGGGGGACCCCTTTGAGCCATACGGGCAACCCCTTTGACAAACTGGTGACCGGTATGGTTAAACTGTTACCGGTATGGACCCGTTTATTTTCATATAGGCGCCAAATGGTTTTTTTCAGTAGGGCAGCGACTATGTGGGGGTCAGGAAAGACGTCCGTCGATGCAAATCAACAAACTTATCTTTATCACCACAAAAAAATTGAAAAGAACATAAAAAGGGGCTCCGCTGAGACCGCCCTGCTACATCGTCGAACGCTGCCAGGCTCGTGCTGTTCTCTTCGAACCCGGAGCTCGGTGCCGTCGGTGCTGCTCGTGCCGCGCGCTTGATACGTCATTAGCTGCTGACGTTGCGTGAGTCACTGCCCTAAGTCTCGCGCTTTGGCGCCACCGCTGTAAGTCTCGCGCTTTGGCGCCACCGCTCTAAGTCTCGCGCTTTGGCGCTACAACTACTCAGGGTGCACCAGTACGATGCGGCAAAGCTTAAGCCCCTGGCACAGGGGACGCTACTACAAATGCTTGTCATTAGTAGAGGAGCTGTGTCTCTATACGGCGAAGAAGTCGTCTGCTTTTCGCGGAGATGGTAGAGGTGTCAACAGTGACATCACGACGCTACACCTGATATGAGGATGCTAACATGGGTTAACATCGCTCTGTTGTCTGCTGGTCGTAGCAGTGGCTGCCCTGACTTGGCTGTCAGAGGTCCACCAATTCTGTATGAACCAGGACTCGCCCTTCATCAAAAAGAAGAAATCGCTCGAAGGTTAAGTTAAGCACGGGTAAGTTGTCACTCCTTAGTTTTTAGCTGCATATTACTTCGGGAATCCCCTTACGTCAAATGAGTTGCTCAAAGAGAAGCAGTAAAAGACTGGGGATTGGAGATATGGCGGCTGGAAACAATATGACCCTTTGATCGGTGCCACTTTTCTGTGCAGATCAATGCTCCTACTGCTCTGTGGCTGCTTCTTCATACGTTTGCACTGCATGTACACATTGAGTAGGCTAACTGTTTTTTCGAGTGTCCCTTAGCCGGAAAGAGAAACATGATTGAACAAGAGGCGACTGAGTGTAGGCCTCGCTTCGAACTGCAACACAAGCTGCAATATTCACACTGCCATGTTGTTTCCAGCCACCACACCTCCAGTTCTCCGCCGTTTGCTGCTTCTCTTTGCACAACTCATTTAATGTGATGGGATTCACGAAGATAATATGCAGATGAAAACATAGGGACAGCTTACCCACACCGAGGGAGAGAGCTGCCGTAGCCTGCCCCACTTTGGGTGTTGTTGACACAGCTGTGCCGAAGACCCGTCTTGAAACCGCCTGCGAGGGCGTGTAAAGGGCAATCCCCTTTGGTTGGACCAAAGTAACCTTGGAGCGATTTCCTCTCCCATTTTACTAAGGGCGAGTCCTAGTTCATACAGAATAGGTGGATCTTGGACTGCCAAGGCAGGGCAGCCACTACTACTGCCAGCAGACAACAGAGCTATGTTTCCCCAGGTTAGCATCCTCATATCAGCGCGGCGGCGTGACGTCACTGTTGACATCTCAGGTATCCTCTCTGCGAGAAGCAGACGACTTGGTCGCCGTATACTTTATCTTAGCATTTCCCTCCTCGGACTGCACCCTATATCCTCTTTGTTCTTTCAGTTCTGTATGGATTGTTCACTCTAGTAGTCTGCCTTTGTGTTCTTAAAGGGGCAGCAGACACATCTTGTGCATTGATGCTGTTATCTCCGCAAGTCAAAACTCATCTGGGGTTCGATTTTGCTCATTGGTGTCGACTGCAGTTGAACGGTTGGACAATATTTAACCGAGGCTTTTTCACCTATAGCCAGATGGTAAGAATTGCGCCTGCTTGTTCCAAGCGCTCATTTGTTCATCGGTCACCGTCAGTTTGTTTGACTGCAAAGTAGATTGAAAGCTGCTAATGAAGCTGATGTTATGTCTTAAGTAATGCATATTCCTTTCTTTTCAGGGTACACCTGCATGGAATTTGATGTGTAATTGACTGCACTCACAAGCAGCCTCTCCTCAATGCTGGCGCGGGGCGTGTGAAAGCGTGTGAAATGAAGTCATTTGGAGCATTTCATTTATTGTTTAGTGCCTTAGCAACACCAATGCTGCACAAAGCAAGATGGCTTTAGCTAGCACAGCTAGCTTTTCAACTGTCTAAAGCCTAATTAACTTGCAACTAAAATAGTTTGCTTCAGAATATCAAAATATATGTCAAAAAGAGTTCTAAAAAAACTTTTAAGAATTTTTGAAAATTTATAAAATAATTCAAAAAGTTTATACTGCGAACTAAACAAAAATTATGTTAAAAAAGAATTCAACAGAAATTTTGTTAAAATATTTCAACAGAAGTTCCGTCAAAAAGAATTCAACAGAAGTTCTGTCAAAAAGAATTCAACAGAAATTCCGTCAAAAAGAATTTAACAGAAATTCCGTCAAAAAGAATTCAACAGAAATTCTGTTAAAAAAATTCAACAGAAGTTCAGTCAAAAGGAATTCAACAAAATTTATGTAAGAAGGAATTCTAAAAAATTTAAGTGGCCAATTTTAACTAGGAATTCAATAAGATGTCAAAATAAACTCTGAAAAAATTTTAAAAAAGTTTAAAAAGAAATTCAATAAAATTCCAGAAATCTTTCAACAGAAATTCAAAAGAATTTAACTACAGATTTTTGTAAGGGAGGACCTGTGTAGTGTTTTCCAAAGGTCATGCTAACCATTCCCTAAGGATCCACCAAAGAATCTTCTTTTTTCTTTTTTGCAGATCCCTAAATGCCTCGTAAGGGGCAGAAATTAAGAAAACAATTCCAGTGAACGGCATCATACATCATATTCTTGAAGTTGGTTCGAGTGGCTGATATTTGCAGGAAATAATGCAAATTTAAAAGCACATAATGACCTGGGTTGCTTCAAAAAACGGTGAACACCGCATGTTTTTACGCGTGACGAGTATGTAAAAGCTAATGATGGCATGCATTTCGTACCAAGTAAAGGCCCATCGTCTTTCACAATCTAAAGCGGTGTGTCCCTTGAGCATTTTTAAATAGGCACAGATGTGAATTTAGAAATTGCAGGTGTTCTCCACGAATATTGCTTAATGGGATGTTGAAAGGGCTGCTTATACCGTTATAACGCCCGAAGCGGACGTGAGAGCTGCGACGTTATAGGGTAAATGTCCAATAAGCATGAAACGCTGGCGACGTCCCCCAACATGGGAAAGCGCATGTAAACACTGGTGTTAATATTAAAAATGTCAGGACCAGGAAACAAAGTCCCTGCTGCTATTGTGTGGAATACACTGGCAGGAGCTAGTATCTTTGAGACATGATTTGAGTAGTTGTGCATATAGTGACATCATACAGCAAGACCTCGGTAGCTCAGTGTATTGTTACAGTAAATTTTTATTCGTAAAACCACTTTAGTAGTCTAGTCACAAAGAAGCCGGTGAGCGACAAAAACATTATATTTCTACAAACGTCTTTGTCTTTGAGGGTACTCATTTTGACAAAGAATAAAAGTCGAAAATGTTCTGCAAAAGTGGGCACGCTAATTTATTATTCCTGCAATTATAAAACACGTTCATAACTAATCATACCCCTTCAGCGTTCATTTAGGAAAGCTTCGTCGTGGGGTGTGCAGTTCTTGGGGAAAATGGTGTTCTGCTGTTATTCATTAAAGACATCATAAAGAATTGTAAAATAATCAGTTGGAACAAGACGACGGGTTTAATAACATATCTCACTGCAATGAAACTTTCTTTTTCAATTCACTGGCGCAATTTAACATCACTCTCAAATTTGTGTGAGGAAGTTTATATAATGTTAACCGAGATTAAGTTAGCCAAGCCAACAGCAATTAATGTTAGAGTCGGTTACAGCCAAGATTCAGCCGGTCTGGTTGGCACAGACATTTCAACGCTGGGGCTGGGGGACGGAGGGACCAAAACAAAAACGCTGGTCCCCTCTGACGAATGTTATATGTAGGGAGTTACATGCATCTATTTACTTTTTCGATAACGAAGTAAACACATAGTTACTTTTTTAATCGATGGAAGGAGTAGCGGTGTTTCCCTTCCTTTTAATCAAGTAACGAGTGACGGTATTTATCTACTTCTAAAGGGGTAGGTGTAAAACACAAGTACCCAACCTAGTTATCACTTCAGCTCGCGCCAGCAATTTACACGACGAGAAGACGCTAGATATGCTATAAAACGAGGTGCACAAGGAATATTGGTATAGCAGCATTTATTGCCGAATGAACGGGTTAAAAGCAAAATATTATTAAGAAAAAACTTTTTTTTTTGGCCAACAATCTGCTAAGAAACGAAAACGACAGCAGCAGCACGGTCGCGCAATGCGGGTAGTATTGTGCTGTCATGTTTCTAAGAACGGAGGATTGACGTGGTTCGGACTACCATTACTTTTCGGACCACCATTACTCGGTGGTCCGAAAAGTAGGCGGGTAAGCGCTGTGGAAGTATCTAAAGCTATCCAACACTAGGCGTATCAACACAATACTGCCAAATTGGAATTTCGCATAACGCGAGTTATGTTTGAAAACTAGTCTTTCAAGCAGACGACACGGAAGACACCCCTTTCGTCGCGTCACGCCAGGGTTCCCTAACTCCGCGCTGCACGGCCGACGGGAAAACGAACTTCCCTGGACTGACGCCGAGAGCACGGAGAAGTGTTCTTTTTTTTCCCCATAGTGGTGACGGCAACGCGCGAGGCTGAAATCTCTCCAAAGATCGCCCATAATGATCGCTTTAGAACAAATATTACAAAAGTGCCACTGCTTCACAAAAACGATACATTCAGAGTAAAGAAAACATGGCGCGTTACTTCAAACCTGATGTAAGGCGTTCTTGAAAGCTACGGTTACCAATCCAAATATTAGAACTGATAGACTCCTTTCTTCGAGTAATTGATATACATGCAGTTTTTAATAAAGCTGGTGGCGTTTGCCAGTCATCACACCGTCTCGACAGTCTTTCTAATGAGGAGTTTAGTACTTCACAGTCCGCAGAACGTTTGATTTCTCTAAATAGAACACAATCTTCCGCAAACAGTCAGATCTATAGTGGAATTCCCCAAACAATATCATTCACGAATACCAAAATCAACAGAGGCCCGAGGACCGATCCCTGTGGGACGCCAGAGGATACGTGTGTAATACCGGAGCATGCGGTATCAACTTGAACAGACTGCCGTCTCAGAGATCGGTCACTTTCAAGCCACTTCAGGATAGCAGGATTAACTGAAACCGGTGAGAGCTTTATTGGTAACTTTTCGTGAGATACGCACTCGAAAGCTTTCGAAAGATTTTAAGTAAATAGCATCAGTTTGCCTTCCTACATTAATCACCGATGTAAATTCATGCACAGTTTCTGTCAGTTAAGTAATTGTAGATATTTTTTGGCGAAAAACATGTTGACACTAGTAAAAAAATTATTTTGTTCAGGATATGTCGATATGAGCTTAAACATAACATCCTCTAACATCTTACTACGCGTACTAAGCAGAGATATAGGTCTGTTATTGGAAACTGATCTTGAGTCACCAGACTTTAAAATTGGCATCACCTTTGCGACTTTCCATTTGGAGGGCACCGTGGACCATCTGGAGAAATTTTTTGAATATCAAAAACCAAGCACTTGGCGCTCCATTCCGCATATCTTCTGAGAAAGGCATCAGGACGGTTGTCTGGCCCAGCTGCCTTTTTAACGTCAATACCAGCAGATAAGTCACGATACCCGCCTTATAAATCCGGCAAAGCATTTCTACTATGCGCACTGTTTCCCGGTATAGCCGCCAAGACCGACCCTCGATTGTTGTCAAGGCTGAACATCGACGTGAAGTAGTTATTAAAAGTATTAGCAATTTCCTTAGGTTCGTTCACAATGTCGTTATCCATATGCAACTCGTTTAGCTCAGACTTTGAGCGCGATATAGACCTCCAAAAGTTCTCAGGCGAAGACGAGAGAAAAGAAGATATGTCAAGTTAAAGAAGCAATGTTTCCCCACTTTAATGTTTTCCTTAAGCTCATGGTTCAACTGCTTCATATGGCTTCAATCCCTCGATCGCTTACGGAGTCTACGGAGTTTACGCCGCTTTTAAATACTTTCCCTACTTATCCGGGGATGTTTTTGTTCGCAATCTTTACTTTTTTTGGTACGAATTTGTTGATGCAGTCGAGAACAACCTTTTCGAAGATGTCCCAGATAATTTCACGTCGAACACGGGCACTTCCTAAGCACTAAGAAAATTGCTAAAACACAAGGCTAACGAGTCAATATTAGCAACATCATCAGCTTCAGAGAAGTCCAAGTATTCGTTACGTATTTCTTTGTTGCGTGTTTTATTCATTAAAAAAAAGTAAGTAATATCATATCATAAACCGAAATGACTTCCACTACTTCAATGCACTGTATTCGTTCATGCAAGTTCTGGGAAAGGAAAATCAAATCCAGTATAGAGTCTTTTTCTTGAAAAAGTCTTGTGGGAGGGCGTACAATTCTATTTAGATTATGACAAAAGATAGCTCTAATAGTGTTTGCGATATCTGCCACGAAGACCAACTCATCTTCCAGTCAATGTCTGGTAGATTAAAATCACGAGCAAAGATAACTCTAGAGATCATGTGTACATTATCTGAAATATAGTCTTCTATTGTTTCTAAAACATTTCCGCTGCTAGATGGTCTATAAAAAGCACTGATGATAAGGGACGTAGAAAAAAGGGTTCACGCTAACCCATAATGTTTCTACGCCATCAAATCAGGCAGTAGGTTATAGTCAAATTTTTTGTAAGAACAATGGCTGTGCCCCCACCACGCGTGTGTCTGTCTTTTCGTATTATTTTATAGTCTGGGGGAATAATTTCAGAATTAGATACTTCTCCATTTCACCAGGTTTTAGTGATGGCTGTAATGTGCGGTTTGCGCGTTAGCGCAAACCGCACATACAGGCATTACTAAAATCAACATCATCACTAATATCAACATCTTTATTCATTGAGCTCCTTGCATTCAGATTTAAGAATCTAATGGAATCAGTGGCTTTGCGCCTGGACTGTCATATTTGTTTCAAGGGTTAAGGCTGAATCAGTGCTATACCTGTCTGTTTTTCGGCGTCCCAGATGTAGTGTTTTTTTTTTGTTGTTTTTTTTTTTAGCTTGTTGTAGATTAGAGTAACTTTATCGCCTTTCTTACGATTTTTGATAGCGCTGTCCCAGAGCTGATTGCTAAAATTTCGAACACGTACAAAAAAGTATTTTCACATTAAGGTCGTCAATCCGTTCAGTTTCACGCAGTTTCTCAAAACTGACATCGTCTCCAAAAAATTTAAAAACTTCACTATGACAAGTCTAGTTTTACCATCCGTTCGACGCCCGAGGGGGTGCACTCTTTCTGTGGTGAAAACTGGTAAACAAAGCGTTTCACAAAACAGTCGATTTACCATGGCGCTATGCAGTGATTCAGCTGCCTCGTCATCGGTCTCAGGCACGCCAAAAATTACATTATTTTAGCGACTCCTTTTTTCGACGTCGTCAATCTTGTCTAGCAAATCAGCCATTACAATTTCCATTGATACGATCCTTTCTTCATTGTCAAAAAATCGTTTTACTCTCGCTTCTAGGGCTGGCAACTGAGCTTTGAAGCCCCCTATACTCTGTTTCATACTTAGGTGCAACGCTGTCAAAGCTACAGGCGCGAGCGTGGGGCTTGATCTCGTTGATCCTTTGCACGGGTCCTCGCTCAAACAAAACCCTTGATAAAGCCACGCGCTCGCGCCAGCAGCTTTGACAGCGTTGCACGCTAAGTATCATACATAGTATAACTTCTGGTGAATGCCCTTGAATTTTTTTTCCTCTCGTTTTTGACTTTCATTTATAGCGGAAAGTTCCTTGGCTATTCGGGACTGGTTTTCCAAAACTTGAGACAACATTTCTTCAAGTGTAGGGCCTGGGGTACTTTCAATGAAACCGCTTAATTGCAAGAGTAACGCAACGCTAGCAACTAAGTCCAAAACAACAATTGTGGGGCACGGCAGCACAACTAAACTAAGTTAGTCGCTTTTGTACGAAGAGTGCGAGCAACCAACCTGCATGAAGAATAGAAGCGGGTTTAGCCGCATCTCCTTACAGAGCTGCCGTTCCCACTGCACTGTAAAAAATGACCGCGAAATAAACAGTCACCTGACCGTGAACGTCACGGGGCGCCCACCGTAAAAAAAAAAGGTATGTTAACAATGTTTTGTCAGTGAAAAGGGAAGAGAGAGAACGTACGGGGACGAAAGGAAAGAAGCGGAACGCCCCAAGCGAGGCGCGGTACACTTCACACCACGCTCCAGACACACGCACGGCGCACGTGATGTGTTGGGGGCCTTCTGCGCCTGCGTCGTCGGGCTGCTCTCCAGTTCGCGGCTCGCTGGGCCAACACCACCTAGAGCTGAAGGCCGCAGCGCTCCTCCGCTGACGTCACACGAGTCGGCTAGCGAGCGCCGCGGAAAAGTGTTGCACTCAAGGCGTCCCGCATAGATTTACCGAAGTAGATGGCATTTGTTATTGACCCAAACGTTTGTTAATTGGTCAAACAGGATTTATAAATATCTATATGACTGGAAAAAATAATTTGTTATACGGGCAGCATATTAGGACGTACAATTATTGTTATGATATGAAGGAACAAGGTTAGCCACGTTTTGAGAGAGATGGGTTTTCGTTTGAGGCATCCAATTCTTAGGTGCTTTAATTATTTCTAGGAGTGAGAAGACACAAACAAAAAAAAATAATACCCTGAATTGTTATTGTAAGTGATGGGACCCGCCAAAATGCACAGCAACAATCAAGCTGGTGATGACATCTGTGGTTAATGAATTCGTATGCGAAGCTAATGAAAAGACGATTATTTAAAAAAATTTGGACTTTTGGAGCACAAAAAAAAATGCAGAGTTGAAATGCACTTTTTACCAGAAGTAAACATATGATAATAAAAAGAAGTGCAAGCGAACTGGGGAATGTTGATCATAAAGTAAGTAGTCCGAGATTGAGACACGAAGACGAAAAATTAAACGCAGAAAAGGCACAAAAAGGAGGGAAAGACGCCGCCTAAATCGAAGTGCACAAGCTTAGATTAACCGAGTGCAGGCAAACTTAAAACATAATTTTCAGTAAGGAACACATGCAGCTGTGGGTGCTTCATGCACACATCTACCGGCGTTCATTCACACTACGAATAGATGCTGTGAATATACGTTCTCTCACCTTTAAAATCTTCAAATTGTATATGCTCGTGTATCCATACTTTCTTCTTGTATCCATCTTGACACAATTCAAACACAAGCAACTTAGATGCCGCCCTGTAGCTTTCGAGACACTAAGACACAGCACATGTACGGCATGTAGGCTTTAATGCCGCTTCGCAATAATAATGCTATGGCAACTGTTGCAATGAATTTAGAATTTAGGATTTCATATTTTCTTTTCTTTGATTTGGAATTAGTTAGCCTTATAACCTTTTCGTTCACCCTTCCACAATAGTTTTCCAGCACAACGTTCGTGCTGCACCAGAACAAGTTCTTCAGCACGAGCTCACTTCTGTGTCTTCCTTCACATGCGTCAAAGTCACAAGTCTCGTTGGGAGACAGCAGTTCAAGCTCGGTGACGAACTGACGCTGGATCGGAATTTTCAGAAACTCTGCCTGCTTGGAGAGTTCTTGAGCGACAACGTAATTGTGTGTCATGGCATTAACGGCGCACATAGTTCGATAAAAGAGCCCCCTCGATCCAATTTCTTGAGAAGAGAGTAGTTCTGCGCAAGTGAAACTGTTGCCGTCCTGTCTTCTTCAGTAAGCGCCGCCCTGTAATTTTGACATTTCGGCTTCTTCAAAGCGGCATAAACTGCGTACCCTGCCACGTAGACTAAAACTAGGAGGGTCTAATTTATCGCTTCTGACACAGCCTCTTCTGTAATTATACTATGTTTCAGCTCGGCCGTGCGTGTCTACTTGTTTTACAAGGTGCTCCCATCGCTCGCCTTCACACGGGATTGTCGGCAACGTACTCTGCAGTCTAAGCTTATTTTAACCTTCATAAAGCTGCCTTATAGATATGTGATATTGCGAGCCAGCCAGCTGCCCGTACTTCCCGAAATAGTCTTCCAAGCTATCAGTCTGAATCCTTCCCAGCAGGACATAGTTCAGTCCGAGTTCAGTGAAGCAGTATTCGGCGATCTCTACAAATGCACGGATTGTTTGACGGAGTGCTCCGTGAGTCTCCCTGGTTAGAGTGCCACTGGTAAGGTTCTCCTCTCCCATACGTCCAGCCAGGCGTCCAGCCAGTCAAAAAGACTCCACAAAAAAATGGACATTGGAATCGTCCTCTGCAGAAGTCACTGGTTCTTTAAAGTCGTCTCTGAGTAGCGTTCCTTTGTTCGGCGTCCATGTTAAAATTTCCTTCAGATTTCGTGACCTCGACGATTTCATCGATTCCTTTAATAATACGCACCACAGATGTAGGAAGAAGTGGGGGACATAGAGAGCAGGCTACAGGCTCCTGACCGTGGTTTTGAAAACGGGAGCTTGCGCTACAAAGATACGTTTCTAAAATCAAAAGCGAGAGCTTGCTTGTGCTTGTCGCCTTCGCTGCCACGTCAGTGTAAAATTCAACAAAATAAATTCAATAATTAAAAGAAAATGTGAAAAGATACGAGAGTTCTCACCCTGGTATGCGTCGATAGAATCAGGTTTTTTCGAGGAATCGCCCGCACCCATACTTTTCGCAGTTCATCCTCCGGGATACAGCATTTATCAGGCATAGGCGTTGTGTTAAACTAACTGCCTATAAGACTTTCGTCCGATCAAAATTCGACTACGCCAACTTTATTTGGTGGCCTCATCAATGATATCTCATTACTAAACTCGAATCGGTGCAAAACAAGGCCTCACGTTTTATAACACACGACTACTCGCGAACGTCAAGCGTAACTGCACTAAAATTCAACCTCGACCTATGCCCTCTATCTCAAAGATCTCAACTTGCTCGTCTTGTCCTTTTTCACAAAACTTTCTATTCCTCTTCTGATTTTCAAAACACCAACTGTCACCCATCACCTCACATCTCCTTGCGTCATGACCACAGCCTAAAAATTAAACCTCTATTCGCCAGAACTAATAAATTCCAAAATTCCCATTTCCTCTCGCTGTTACTAACTGGAATTCTCTTCCTGAATCCATAGTACGTGAATATAACCCTAAGACATTCCGTGAACTATGCAAGGCACACCTGAAAAGCGTTGATCCTTAACATGTTTATCTGCTAATTATATTTTATACATGTTATGTTCTGATATCTGTCCTATTAGTTTGTAGTTCTTTTGTTTTCTTTTCGCGTTTTCGTATATTTACCTTGTCACTTTTTTGCCATCTGTATATGTCATTTGATCCCCCCTCATGTAATGCATTTCATTTGAAATGCCTTTGAGGTAAAATAAACTGAAACTGAATAGGCAACCTGCAATGCAGTTTGGCGCTACACGTTGCGCCATCTAGCGGCTGCAAAATAAAGAAACTGGGTAGGCCAGGCCTGCGCGGGTCGCGGGTGCAGCGGGCGGGCGCATCCATAAACCAGGTGTGAACGTTGCATTCCGAGTCGGCGTGAGCTTTTTTTGGAACCGTTTTTCGTAAAAGTAAGTCCCAACTTCACTTCTCTACGACTTCACCGGGTTCCTGTAACACCTCGCCTACTCTTAGAGTTCCCCAAAAGAATAAACGCTGCTACTGCTGCGTGAAACACGGCCACCGTCGCGAAGGTGACTGAAGCGTCAAACTTCATCGCTTTCCTTCGAGATCTTGGGAAGCGACACGGCGACAGAAGTGGATTACTGCAGTGCGACGCATCAAGTAAGTGAATTTTACAGAAACTCCTTGGGGGGAAGTGAACGGAAATATATGTGCAGGCTCAGAAAGTGGTCGGACGAACTCGTTTTGCAGACTACTCGGCAAAATAACATATTACAAGTTATAGTATAAGTCGCTTTGACAGCCACATAGGGAAATACGATATGAACAATCGGGCCGATTGTTGCTTCGCTGTGACGTCAAGAATCGGGCGATCAGGTCTTCAAGCGTAAGGCCCGTCGGCCCGTTCCGGCACCGCTAATGCCGTTCGGCATGCGTGGTCGCAACCAAAACCTTCCAAACCTGCGAGTGGATTTTCGTAGCACAAAGTTTTGTTTCTTTCAGCAACCAAATTTAATGCTGAGTCTAGTAACAAATGTGACGGCGTGCAGAAAGCAGGCTGCTAATGTTTTCGTTTGGAAAAAGCTCGTGCGAAGCGTAAATATCCTTCCACGTCAGGCGCATTCCCACCGGCGATGTGAGCAGTCGCGCGATGCGACTAGATCGCATCGCAAAAAAAATTAGATAGTCACACCGGCGTGCGCGATGAGCGAGTCCAACGCCTTCGTTGGCGAGTCATTTCTCGAAAACTCTCGCTTCGAAAGCCGTTGATTGGCTTAGCCGCTCCGCGACTAGGTTAAATCGCGAAAAAGTCCGGTCGAGTAGCGACTGCTCAAATCGCGCCGCTTTTTGGCCGCGATGGTCTCTTTTGCGATGAAAGTTTTCGCGCGACTAGATTGCATCGCTGGTGGGAACGCGCCTGTACACTTCGTTGCCTGTCGCCTTTTTACACCAGGCTTTCCGATGTGCGTACTGTTATGTAGCATGCTGAGTTCCACATTTTATTCTAGTGTGTGTGGCCGTCGGGAGGAGAGGACGGCCGAGCAAGGCGCGAGCGGGGCCAGCCGGCGAGGAGAGAGGAAGAGCGTGCTGCACGAGGCTGGGACCGGGCAGGAACGATAGAGCTGTTCTGGCTGGTCTGGCCCACGGCGATACCCTGGAGCATTCCACCAGCGAAGTTCGGGTCAGGACAGGCGGAAGCGGCGAGCCCTGGCCATACCGGCCTGGGCTATGACGATCCCGTAGTGGTTCCGCAGCAAGACTGACTGTGATAGCCCGGAACAGCTAGCCTACGCCGTACTGGCGTGGGAAGGACGATCCGCAGGCCTGGACACGGGCTCCGACTGTGAGTTCTGACCGACGGGCGACGACTAGGGTCGGCGGGTCCGGACTGCCGGCTCTCGAAGACGGGCAACCGGGATGTACAATAAACCTATTCGCTGCCTTCTCGTTCTATCGTGTCACTTCCTGGGAGACGAGCGAAGCACAGACCGATCGGGCAGCCACAAGTAGTGAAGACAACTCAAACTGGTGTCCAGATGACGACTCTAGAATATTCTCTAAACCCTTAGACCTATCAAGGCTCCCGATAGTCTTAAAAAACCGCATGAAAAAGCCAGGGACGCACGCAGGTGCACACGGGGACTGCTGAAATCGGGGTCGCCGCCGCTCGCAACGGCCCGGCAGGCAGATAGGCCGCCCCAGTAACAGAGGCGCCGCCGCTTGTGGCGCTGAATGCAGTACTATCGTGGCGCCACCTGGCCATTGCCGGCTGCCTATGAATAGCCCGAAAGTCACCCGTAACTTCACAACCACCACGCGTTAACCGCCAAGCACACCAAACGCAAAGAAAAAAGAGACACTTAAGGGCGGTTCAAACAGACTCGGAATACGAAACCCGGGAGCCGGAACCCGTACTGACGTAATCACTTCCGGCTCCCGTATACGGGAGCTGAAGTCACGGTTTGATTTGAACGGCGCGCCCGGCGCACGGCACGGGCCCTTCGTATATACGGCAGCTGACGTCACGGTGGCTCCCCAGGCAACCAATCAGCGGCTGTCGTCAAGCCGGGTCGTCGACCGGGGGCCCGGGCAGCCCGGGCGCGCGGCGCGGCCGGTGCGGCGCGATGGCGTCGTCTCCGCAGGATCCCGGCTACGAAGCTCGAATTGCCTCACTTATGAACCTTTGTGTAGTGAGGTGCGTCACAAATGCAAGAACTATCACCTGGCGTCGGCTGACTACTTTCGCGGCTGCGTGTGAGCAGTACCTACAGAGCGTGAAGAAAAAGAAGCGAAAGGCCGTCCGCGAGCTCCTGAAGCCTCGAAAAATGCACTGCGAGTATGCCACCATCGTGAGACAGATGTTCGAAGACCCCGACGGCCGGGAATTCTTCGAGTGCTTCCGAATGTCACGAGCCAGGTAGGGTGTGCTGCTTTTTATTTTGGATTAGTTTCATGTTATATATCAAGTGGCGTTCCACATGGGCCCGCGCGTCGCTCGCAGGAATACTCACCTGGAGCGTGCGCTCCCGCAGTGAAAGCACGTTTACATAATTTTTAACGCGGCAGGATCGCAAGAGCAGCTTTTGTAAGAGTCACACGCTTGTCAAAGTTTACTGCGTCTGTGCTATAAAAAAAAGCAATGGCATGCACATGTGCAGCTCGTACGACACACTCTTTCGGTCCACTAAATCTGGTCACGGTGTGTTGTGCTCCTTCGAGTGCATGTATGACGGAAGCCCGTTGTGCTTCCTTGTCCTTTGTGCTAGCTAGGATGTATGCTTACAAGCTTTCTGCACGAAAGCTCGCGCTGCAGAACCCAGGGATCTTGGGTTCAATCCCCACCCCTGCCCGTTTTGATCTGGATGAGCATTGTACCAGCAGACGTTCGTGTTTCACTACTGCGTGACGGGTGTTATAGACCCTAGGCTAGCGGTCGTACAGTACTGCCTAAAAACTGGTCTACAGCGCGTACCAGTGTTGTTGACCTTTTTAACCTTTTAAGTGTCAGATGTAGCTCGCACGCACAATGGTTGCAGCTAGGCACGTAGCCAGGATTTTGTTTCGGGGGGAGGAGATTTTGTCGGTCGCAGAGTGAACGAGGCTGGTAAAACATTGTGTATAAAAAAAATGAACAAATGAGTTGCTTCATTAATATTGTAGTGAACAAGCATTCCCTCAAAGCTGGAAGCTTGGCACATTTGCTTATTAATAACATCCCACTAAATTTCCGGTCTCTTTGCAGCACCAGCCACTGCCTGCCTCTACAAGCGGCCTTTCTAAACGCCACTGATATTTGCATTGAAGGTGCTGTTTCATCGGGTTGCAACCACCTCCCGTGTCTCCGAAACCGTGTCAATAAATTATTAAAAGCAGTATCGAGTTCTTTCGCTTGACCCGGTCCTTGTGGTTGCTACGATACCTGTCGCAGATCCAAGGGTACCGCTGAACTAGCTAACTAGTCCATAGGCTTTCTCGGGTACGTCAAACGCAGCGGCACTCTTCTTTGCAGCCTGAGCTGCTTTCCTCGCGTCGGAGACGGGCGGGAAGTTCATCGCCGGAGCTTCTCTAGCAAGCAAGCACGGAGCGACTGAGGCATTCGCACGCGGAACAACGTGAACGCCGGTGGCAAGGAGGGCGGAGGAGGGAAGCGCGCCGCGCTGATTGGCCGCGGAGAAAATACGGAAACCTACGTCACGACCCGGGAAAGAGAAAGTTGAAAACATTTCAACTCTTCAATCCGGGTGCCGGAAGCCGTATTTACGTCACCGCCCGTACGGAGAGAGCGCTGACGTCACTACGGGTTCCCGCGCCCGGGTTTGCAGTCCGGGTCTGTTTGAACCGGGCTTTAGAGCAGTTCGCGTACTCCCGCCTCTACGGTTGTGCAATCCGCCGTGCGCAAAGGAAGCAAAAATTGTCATTGCGCAACTGCCCCGGGAGAACCCTGGGCTCGGAGAGAGCTAAAAACAAAAACAAAAAAAAAAGGCCGGAGCATGCGCCGCTTGGCGTCCTCGGGAAAACACGTATAAGAAAAAGAAAAGGAGAGCGTGTGTTGCGGAGAAGCTTTCCTCTCAGGTCGGCCCACTTGTCGTAAATCTGTGACGTCACAACTCCGAGCGCTGCGGCCTCTGCTCTAGCTGGTGTTGGCTGGGCCAACACCACCTAGATGGAAAGCCGGAGCGCTTACCTCTCTCCCTTCAAGGAGCGTCGGCATGAGTAGGCTGAACTGGTAGTGCGCTTCTCCGCAAGGCTCCCCTTGACAGTTGGCTTCTTTGCAATGCACGTTCTCTTTTACTTTTCCTTTCCCTCTACGCTTGACGCCCCGTCTAGCGTAGAGGAAAAGGGAAAAAAAAAAACGCCACGGCGTCGCGTTTTTTTTTTTTTCCCAACGGTCGTTTGTCGCGTTCCTTTCTTCGACGGCTTTTTTTACATACTCCTGCGGGTTGGGTCACGTGACAATAAGGCTGGAGGAATCAACTAGAACAACTCTGGAAGCGAGTAGGTGTTTGGACGCCGAGGGTCAGAGGTTCAACTCTCGAGTGAGATCGAGCACATTTTGGAATGTGCTCTCGCGGCCTCGTGTGCGGACGTGAAAGCTGCCTTTCGGTTGTCGGTGCCTGGTCGGTGCTGTCATTCGGTACAGATGTTGTTTATCCGCGCTTTGACGGAAAACTGGATGTGAAAGTGTCCATATTTGAGTTTCTGCAAGGATAACTACGAAAGCGTGGACTATACAGCGAATCGATGGGAAGATCTCGCTCCTTGACGGCATGGCAGGGTGAGAACTTTTTAATTTTTATCATCGTGGTTTCGTTTTTTTGTTTTTACTTTTCGCTGAATGCAATCTTGGGAGTGATTTGGTTGTGGCCTGGAAGCAACATATTCAAATGCTGGCGCTACTTGCAGGTGCAGAATTAAATAAAAATGACTTGATTTATGAGTTCAGGTTGGAATGTTTTCGCAAGCTACGCAAGTGATAGGTTATCGCGGTTGCAACCAGCACATCAATTAAAAAACAACAACAACAACAGAAGTACATTGTGTCGTTTCTGCGTATCCTCATCGGAGCTCAGAAATGATCCGCTACAGCTAACTAGTAAGACCTATATTTCAGCGGGTCTGTGAGCTGTAGTTTGGAGTGCACGCAAGCCGGAATATGGTTCATTGATCAGTTTACTTATCCATACACCAGAGCCATATACTAACAATTTAGCTGGAGCCGCTTCAGGCTCCCGAAAGAATCCCACCACACACCAGGAAGCTCTATTAATTATTATTATTTTCTCTACCTGGTTCTATGTGCTCGTGCAATAAGCATTGTTATTATTATTATTACTATTATAGCGCATTCGGCACATCAAATTCAAGAATAATTTTGATGTTTGTGATCCAAAATACCAGATCGAAACACTGCCAGTGTTTTCTGTCAAATACGGAACCACTTCAGCTTAAAGAAGAGCATTCTTTCTTCTTGTTTTTTTTCTTTTTATAATCATTTTTGATTACATTACTTTTCTTTAGATTAATATAATTTCCTCCTTTTTCGTTCTATGTCCTGCAGAAGCGGTCACACATCCGAGATACTGCTTTGACGAACTCTGGCTACTGTACGGCCTCCATGGAACAAGCTGAAAACTGACACCTTAGAAGAGTACTTCGGAGTGTATAGGCAACTGGCTTGCTTCTAATATCAGGTGTCTACAAGGCACATTTGCGAAGATGAAAACAGAATACTGCTGTGGAGCACGATGTCAACAGTGACTACAGCTAGCAATGGAAACTAGAAAGATCTTCCCAAGCGAGCGGATACTTGACGCCCTACCTGCAACGTGGTATACCTGCAATGTGGCCCTGGGCTGTAAAAAAAAAAAATAAGGCACAGCCTCCCGGTGTTGGGCTATGTGGCCAGCTGTGCAGTCTACACCACCTTGAAAAACCTAAGGGGCGAAAAATGCAAGGCCGCATCGACAGCACGAAACAAGTTGGCTACAGTTTGCTTGCACAGGAAGACAGAGCTGGTGTAAATGCTGTAGCGAAATGAATGTTTGCATTAATGCCAAGAATGCCAAACAGAAGAAATGAAAAGCTGAAACTCGATCAAAGACACTCGCTGCCAACCGTCACGGATGTCAAGAAGCGAACTCGGACCAAGGAAGAGTATGTCTGACGCCTGTGATGATGAACCCATCGTGAGTTCGAGCTGAAGCATGTGTTGGACTGCAGTGAAAACTTTCAACTGAGAAACCTTTGTTGCAAGATACACTAAGAGGTCAAGCCTAAACAAATTAGTTCGTGTCCGGCCAGCAACATGCTTGCGCTTCATCCTCATGCAAAAGGCAACTGCTTTCTGAAGTCGGTCGATCTGTGTGTGTGTGTGTGTGCAGATAATCGGTGTCCTTGTAGCAGTCTGTTGGGTATCTTGTGGTGCTACAACGTAAATGCCAGCATGCTACACAGATATTGTGTGTCTCGGTGTCACATAATCTACAGCATCTAAGATGCATGTGTATAAATGTTTTCGAAGACGGATATTTTCAGAACTTATGGATACCAGGAGGCTCGTTTCGCAGTGTTCAAAGGTGACCAATTTCTTCTTCATAACTCTTCTGCATTGTAAATGCAAGCAACTTTGAATATGATGCTCCCATGCCCACTTCTGTTTGTGTACAAAACTTGTTTTTAGCTGCCCTAAATGTGTCGTTTCACAGACTCGGTACTGTCGAAGTACATCTGCATATGGGGCAACGCTCGGGTATTGCGGCACTTTTTTTTTGCATATATAAAGTTTTCACATTATGACACTGCCAAGAAATAGGTCACAGGTGTTTTTTTGATGTAGTAACCAGATAGGTTGCTTGCTGCAAAACCAGTGCTATATTTGAACAGGCAGAGTGCTTTGAATTGCTGAACCTATGCAGGTTGATCACAGGTCTAAGAAAAGTTTGCCAAAATATGCGGAATACATTTTTCAAAATATGTGCAATACATTTTTCAAACTATGTGCAATACATTTTTCAAACCAGCACATCACAATTTTAGAATGTTATTACTTTTATACTTGTCTGGCAATTTGGGTCCCGTTGCTGTTGCATCAGATGCCCCTAAGGGTAGTGTACTCGGGTCTTTATTGTTTCTAATATATATCAATGACCTACCATTATCAATTAAATCGACAATTAGACTGTTTGCTAATGCATGAGTTATTTACCGGAAAATTAATACACCTATATTAATCACAAGACGATTTAGATACAATATCATCATGGTGTTCCCTATGCCAGATGAACATTAACACATATAAATGCAAAGAATTGTCCATAATTAAGTCCTCCACTAAAACGCTAACCCAGTACTCGTTACTTTCCAAACCACTAGAAGACTCACTGTCGTACAAGTATTTGGGCGCGTATTTCACAGACTCATTATCATGGATTGAGCAAATAACAAATAGCGCACTAAAAACACTTAATTTGTGAAAAACCCCTTTTGTACAAGAAAATTCTTGTGTTCAATAAACGCATGAATCATGCAAGATATATGATAACCATATAAGAACTATATAAGATATATAAGAAACTTCTTACAAATTTCCTATATTATTCTAATCTACTTCTTATAGGGCTCTTATATGTTCTTATATATCTTGTATGATTCATACATGTTTATTGGACACAGAAGTTTCTCATACAAATGAGATTTTTAGTAGGGATCTACCTCTTATTAAAGCAAAACTACTCGCATACAAAACATTTATCCTCCCACCATTAGAATATGAGAGCATAATTTGGAATCCACACCTAAGTTACCTATAATCTAGAGGCTCGAATCTTCAGAACAAAGCAGACAGATTTATATGTAGTGATTATTCATTCGAAACTAGTGTCTCCGCTTTAAAAGCTAGCATAAATCTTCCTAATCTAAAAAGACGACGAAAAATAGTCTGATTGTGTGTGTTTTTTTTTCCAAGATGTATATTATTCAGATTCCAATTTTCAATCTATTTAGTGCTGGGCTGCCAATTTCATATCATCCATGTTAGATAATTCCTTCAAGATTGAACCATTTCAGTGCCATAATTACACTTTCCTTTTTTCTTCCTTAGTACTTTGCAACACTGACTAGAACAAACTACCTGACCATATTGTAACTGAGAGATATCCCATTTCATTGAAAAAGTGAATCATTTTGTGTAACTGAACTTTGATTTGTAAAACTGCATCATAACAATAACATGCTAATAAGCGGTTTTGTGTGTGCGTGACATTTTCTTTTTGTTGGTGTCTCTTTTATGTTCAATTACTATTTTGTCTTTTATTTATTTGAATTCCCCCTGATGTAATGCGTCTTTGGATGCCTTTGAGGTGAACGAAATTAAATGAAATGAATGCCTCTGCATCATTTATCCAATTGTTACTTCAGTTAGTTTTATCTGGTCCTACTACTTCGATTATTGTCATTTCATAGGGATTCTTTTTTATTACACAAGTCCCATGTCGTTCAGAGATAATTACACCACCCAGCTTATCGCTTAAAAAATAACACATCTGTCTCAAGATATCACTTTCTCGTATTTCACTACAATAATTGTAGGTTATAAGAATTTTCCTGCTTTCTAAAATTGGTTCTTTATATCACTCGGCGTTCACAGCTCTCACGTTAGCTCATAAAAAATAAATTGTGCGAAAACCCGCGTTTCTACAAGGTAAAAGCTACGCGCGAAGCCTTCAGCTCAGCTCTATAGCGCGGCGCTCGTCAGCCTGCTGCCGTGACGTCACCGGAGGCGTGTGCTGGCCTTCTCCTCTAGGTGGTGTTGGCTGGGCTCGCGCCTTGACCCTCGCCCACAGCCCTCGCCATCGCGCTGCCTTGCTTTCGCGCTTTCGCTGCTTTCGCGCCGTTCCCGCCGTCGGGTCGCCACATTTGTTTCTCCAAGGAAGAAAACAGAAAGCGAGGAGTTTGCGGTAGGGGGCTCGACCGTGGCTGCCGAGACGGGAGACGGCGCAGTACCCGAGGCGTTTGGCGGGCCCGGTAGTAAACGAACATAACGTGAGTACCATTTCGAATGTGAAGGTGGCAAGCACGATCCGATTCTGAGAACATTTATGCCCGTGGCCGGCAAGATCGAGAAAGAGCCGACACCGACAAACCGACACAATGTGCATATTCACGGAGTGCATCGCTGGCCGGCTGGCGATCGTCGTTTGCGCTCCTTTTCGGGAAGAGAGCACAAGCGATTGAAACCCAGCCAAAGATAGTTTCGGATTAATACTGCACATTCTCGCGATTTGTCAGTCTTAGCTCTTTTCTCTCGCTTTAGTGAGGCGACGGCTTGAGCAACCATGTTTGTTGGCCGCGTTTGTTCAAAGGGGTCAACCACGCTGGTCGAATATGTGCGTCATTATGACAGCCACGAGTTCAGAGCGCGGCAGATTACACGCATACACGCAGCGTGTTGTTTGCAGTTCACTACACTGTAAAAAATGAACCGTAAGATTTACGGTCAAATACCAGGCAGCTGATGCTGCCAAACTTGTACAGTAAAAATAACGGTGCACTGTAAATCTGGTTTACGATAAATTTAAACGGGGACCGAAGAAATCTACTGTCGACCTTCAAATTTACGGTAAAAAGATTTACAGCGTGCCGTTATTTTTACAGTGCAATTTAAACGGCGACCGTAGATTTCTACGGTCACCATTTAAATTGATCGTAAACCAGATTTACAGTGCACCGTTATTTTTACTGCACAATTTTGGCAGCAGCAGCTGCCTGGCATTTGACCGTAAATTTTACGGTCCATTTTTATGCTACCGTAAAGTGCTGAAAACTATGGTTCTGGATCGCACCATTATAGTCATTTGAACAAAGTAAAACATACAGCGTAAAAAAAGGTCGGCCGAGTATTTTGGGGTTGTTGCTTTGCACTGTTCAACTGACTTTAATCGCGCATATCTAAAGTGAATAAGCAGTTATGCACAGAAAAGTTTGTCTGCGGCGAGGTCAGCTGCTTTTGCAGCACCCGATGCATTAATATGCGTGACCGTGCTGTCAAAGAACAGTAAAAAGATGTTATATCTAGTTAAAAAATAATGAGACAATAAATACCGAAATTGGCCAGTGACTAAAGCTTTTGAAACACTGACCTTTTGAATATGCCTAAGTAGCCTGGCACTTAATCTTGCAAGTTAATAAAAATCCCCCATATGAACTTCTAAATTCACATAGACTCTTTTTTTACTAAACTTATACCAGGCTAAGGACCGAACAGCCATTCACCGAATTACATATTTTGTTGACTTGTAAAATGCAAATAAAGAGCGAAAGGGAATATCTGCCAGTTCTCAACTATAGTCGTTTATAAAGCAACACATTATAACATTTTACAATTGTAACGAAAGTTGCTATATAGGGAACCGCATTCAAAACTGTATAATAGATCATTGCTTTTTTTTCCCTCATTCTCCGCTAATAAATTACTCTCAAATTAGTTGTCTTTATGTTAAGCAACTTGCCTATCTTGGAATATACACACTGCTATTATTATGTAACAACAATATTCAATCCAGCCACTTTTAACAAGACCTTTACATCTTCGGGATATTGAAAATGTTTAAGTTCAAAATATATATCTCTCCTGGATCGAAAGCTGCAACAGCAGCCCTTTGAACTGATTTATATTTTTGTTCTGTAAAAATTAAAAGTGGAAATAAAAGCCTTGCTATTTTAAATAAACATTTTAAGTCTTTTTGAATGAAGACTAGTCGCCAGTGGCGTCGTGAGGCAGGTACAATCATTTCTTAGACTATATAGCTCATCCTAAGTTATAACGGAGGCTATACTTCGTTTCAATTTATCTGCGAGCGAAGCCAAAGCTAACAGCGAGAGACCAGCGCTTTGTGCGTTTCTCCCCAGCTTGCGTGCTCGAGCAAAGCCTGAACGCACGGAGCTTCCGTGCTCGCGCTTCCAGCTTTGCCTTCGCTCGCACATAAGGTGAAACGAAGTATATGAAGAAAAAATTATGTTTGAATTTTTTAAACAAACCGTACCACTCATTAAGATATCGTTTGGTAGCATGCATTCGCACACTACAAAATATATTTGAGTAAGCGAAGGACAGGGAACACGAAATAAAATAATCAGACTTGCTTTTTATTCGACAATATCTCACCATAGCATGCCTCTAGCATTGATAAGAACTCTCGCTGCACAAGTTTTCATGCAAGCAATGGACATTCTAAAACAATTGGAGCTCAGTCTGGAGCCATTGCTGAAATATATGTTAGATCAGATGAAGTATACAAAGGAACGAACAAAAAAAGACAAAAAACTACCGAATGATGCCAAGAAGCACAAATGAGCTCAATACCTTTGAATACACTCCAAGGCGATGCAAATCTCTTCTGTGTGCGCAATGTTGAAAACGTAGTACGCGCTGAATAGTACAGCCAGTGCGTGCTCGAACATGTGAATTTCGTCCATCACAATTATTCCGCCAACTGAGATCGAGTACATGCTGGCTGAGTAGATGCTTTTCCCTAGGAAAGAAAGGATAAAACAAAGGGCGTGAAGGCAGATAAAAAAACGTAGGAAATCGCAGAATTATAATTGTAGTTTAAAATCATTATAAAATTATAGGCAATATTGATTACTTGGGGTTCGGGAAGTGATCAGTGAATGCTCACCATGAACTAGAATGCATGGGGAGATGGGTAGTGCATCTTGAATCATGTCAGTTACAGACTGGCTTTACTGACAGGCACCATCACAAAATTCCTCCAAAACAATGGGTAAGTTGGACTCGCTGCGAGGCTCGGTAAATACCTGGCCCATAGATTTGTTTTCTAGGGGGGTAATGTAGTGCATCTTTAACAGGGACATGCGGAGCAAACCGGTCCTTTTGACCACAACTACGTCCTATGTACATACTCACCGTTTCCATACAAGGAAAGTGTTTTCTCAAATATGCAGATTTCATGTGTTCGGGAAGAAAGAAAGGTGGTAGATTTCAGGTTCGTAACAACATTGTATAATGATGTTATGAACCTCGACTGAACCAAACACGTTTTGGAGGCTTTCGGCAAGTTTGCCGAACATGTATTGTTTGTATAAGAAATGCCGACGTTGAAATTCATAAATGGTTTTTTGCACTGTTGATACCGGCATGAGAAGCTTTCCGTTGAACTTCAGGCACAAAAAAAAAATTGTCGTATTTTACGGCCGTTCTTTTTTCTTCTGCAGACAGAGACATTAGCACGTTGTGGCTATCATCAGGGGAATGCATCACGTTAACAGAACCGTCTTCATTAGAATCCGCAGTAGTCGACTGAGTCAAAGAGTCTTCAACCCGAAGCGGGTCTACAAGCGATGCGCCGTCGCCCAAGAAACCCGTCACTCGTAAATGCGCCCAGTTCAAATGTGCCGGGAACTATGATTTCACACCTTCTGACAGTTGGAGCACGAACACGAAACCAAAATACCGTCGGTGATGTGGACTTGTATATGTTTTAGCAAAGCCTCCCTTGTGTGGCACTCCTCTAAGCATGCTGGCAAAGTGGACTGAAATCTTTCCAAACTCCTCGAAGCAAACCCTACTTACCCTTAGGCGTTCAAATGCCTATGTCTTCTCAAAATATGACACCTCAGAGCATCATACGTAACAAACTAGCGACAGCACCCTTCGTCCACACACGGAAGAATTCGAGAGCTGAAAACGTGCTCATCGAATTGCGCAACCAGCAAGCGTGCTTGAACAGAAACTACAAATTCTGCAAGTAAACATCTTTTAGGGTGTTGTATTTATGCCACCGCTACACTGTCCTTGCCAAGCAAGCAGCAGATTGATAATGAAATACCTGTCTCGAGTATCCAGTTGCCTTCCGCTCCAAATTTTCAGGAGTACAAATATCCGGGAATGCCACGAACGAACGAGGACAAAATGGCGCGGAGACGGGAGGGAGGGCGGGAAAATGAACCGAACGTTCGCTTCTTCCACTTCTTCCCGCGTTGTCCCAACTAACGTTGCTTTCTTTTGTCTACGCTTCTAGCTCGTCGCATTGTTGCACTACTGTTTGCTCCCTTATCTTTTTTTTGTTTTGTTTTTTGCAGTTAAGGCAGTTACGTTTTGCGTTGGCGCGGACAAAGAAAGGAGGTGAAGGGTCGAGAGGAGGCTCTCTGGGTTCCCGCAGCTTCCGAAGGTCAAGCGTGGTGACCAATTAGCGATGCGCGTCTTTTCTTTCTGTTTTCTTGCTCCATGAAGTTTTGCGTTTTCCTCTCGCTATTTTTTGCTCGTTTACGGTGCATTTCAGATAATTCCTCCCCACGGCCTACTCGCAGTTTTTATTAGCGTATAGCACCGTAAATTTGACGGTTATTTTTTACAGTGTACTTATGTAGGGCTCAGATGTCACGTTTTACGGTTTCATGAACGCCAACTGTGCGCGAGTGGACCTCGGCTCAATTTAACGGGTGACGTAAACTTAAACTGTGGCGTGCACGGATACGTTCTCGAGTGCTCGCGTAGGACTCAGATAGTAACTCCTCTTAGAGAGCACATCGACAACGGGCAGTCAGTCAGTTACCCGTATTTTAGCTGTGACAAGTCGTTCACCGTGAAACCTACGTTTGCATCTCACCTATCAAGAAAACATGTAAAATCAGCCCAACAAGCCAGCGGTTCTTCGGAGCAACAGGCAAGCGTCTTAGACGCAACCAGTTCTTCAGGGCAACAGGCAAGCGTGTTTGTTGCAAGCGGTTGTCAGAGCAGTCCTTCTCCAAAAGATGCAAGCATGGAGGATGCTAATTCTGGAGGTGGCACCCCTCAGTTTTCACCGTCTCCAAGTGAGTTAAAAGAGTGTGTTGAGTACGATCTGGCTCTCTTTTACCTAAAGCTAGAATCTAAGTACTGCTTACCTGCTTCCACAGTTCAGCATTTGTGGCAAGAAATCGAAAACCTGCATGGCTCGAGTAAGCAGTGCATATTTAAAGCCTTGCATGACAAGTTGAACGAACGCCTGGGGACTGCTGATGCTAAAGAAATTGTTGCGGATCCAAACAACCATGATGTATTCAGCAGTCTGAATGCTACCGTGTTCAATAGTGAACACAAAAGAAGAGCCTACTTTAAACAAAAGTTTTCATACGTCCAGCCAGTGCAGATTTATCTTGGGCGAGACGGAAACAAGAGAGATTGCTCATATCAATATGTGCCAGTACTGGAAACTTTAAAAAGCCTACTACAGAATGGTTCACATGCTGACTGCATTCTTAACACTTCTTTAGATGACAGGGACGCGAGCTACATGCAAGACATTTCATACGGTTCAGCCTACAAATCAAATCCTCTCTTTAGGACTGGGCTGCCAACATTTAAGCTACTGCTGTATCAGGACGCTTTTGAGGTTGTGAATCCTTTGGGATCTGCAAGGAAGAAGCACAAACTTGTTGGTGTCTACTTCACTCTTGCAAATTAAAAAAAACACAACAGATCTACCAGAGATCACATTCAGCTGGCTCTTCTTTTTGCTGAGAACGACATCAAAACTTCTGGAATCGAAAAAATGTTTGATCTTCTTTTACGTGACCTGGTCGATCTCGAATTGAACAGAATTCGTTTTGACGGTGTGCACGTCAAGGGGACAGTCGCATATATCCTCGGAGATAACTTGGGATCCCACTTTATCGGGGGCTGCACCGAAAAGTTCAGTTCCTCCACTTTCAATTGCCGCTATTGCCTACTCACACGAAGAGTTCAGAGAGGATCCGTGTCGGCTTGGTGAAAAGAGGACTGCAGAAAAGTATGAGTTGGCAGTTCAGGAGGTTGAGGAGACTAGGTCTTCTGTTGAAGGGGTGAAATCAAACAGCCCATTTAACAGTCTGACATTCTTTCATGTATGTGATGCGGGACTTCCTCCTTGCATAGCACATGACCTTTTTGAAGGTGTTGTTTCATACGCCCTCCTCCTTTTCATAAGGCACTTTACAGAGACATGTGAGTGGTTCTCATTGAAATACCTGAACTTCAGAATAACATCTTTCAAGTTCTTGGGCTCTGACACAACCAGCAAACCCTGTGAACTAAACATATGAGGAAATAATTTAGTTGGTGAAGCTGTTAAAACGTGGAATTTGCTGCGCCTGCTTCCTCTGTTTTTTAGCCATAAAGTTTACACTAAAGATCCCGTCTGGTGCCTCTACCTTACCTTAAGGAAGGTGGTTGACATTATCTGCGCTCCCAAAGTAAATGAAGAAATGGTTGCCTACTTGCATGTGCTAGTTGAGGAGTACCTTGCAGATCGCAGAGTTATTTCCTATGGCACCTCTGAAACCAAAGCACCACTACCTGCTTCACTACTTTACGCTCATCACACAGCTTGGTCCACTAATAAACCTGTGGACGTTGAGGTTTGAAAGTAAACACTCATTTTTCAAAAACTGTGTCAGACAACTGCAAAATTTAAAGGCACTGAACAAAACCCTTTTTCAACGACACCAGCTGCTGCAGGCATACTTGCACTCTGAGGCATTTTTCGATCCTGACATTGTAATGAGGGCAGGAATGCCTTTACTAATTTCAACTTACTCGGAAGCTCTCCAGAAATGTTTAGGCAGTTTTAACTTCACGTCAGAAGAAACCATGGTTACAAATTAGGTTTCATACAAAGGGACATCATACTCATTTGGTGCCTTTGTACCTACCTCCATGGAGAGTGAGTTGTGCTTTGGTGAAATAATGTTGTTGTTAATTCATAACAGAACGGATCTCTTCACTGCTGGGAAAGTTTATAGCACAACATATTTGCCACATTTGCATTCATATGCAGTACATGCATCAGAGAAGATTGCATGCATGCACATTGATCAACTAAGGGATTATTACCCACTACCTGCATATAAGATACAGAATGCAATGATGATCATCACAAAGCACTGCGTCCTTTCGTAAGATGCAGGCCGTCATAGAACAAATAATTGCGGCCTTGCAAAACCTGACCTCGGGTAAGGTTGAATGTGTCCTCAACAAATTGATGAGCGTTGGCGTAGACTGCCCAAGTGGCCTCGATTTGCTAAGTGAGACCTTGCAATCATACTCAAACCGATCCAAGCCAGGAAACTCGTCGCCTACCTCAGGCTACAGAGTAAGTACAAAAATATTTTTTTCTACTCATACTGTTACTGACAATAGCTTTACCCTAAATATTATGCGCCGCAATACATTATAGGATATCGACCAACGCACGGTTTACAAACAAGCCCGCGTTTGCCTACACCAGGTGTGGGCACTGCGCGTGTACAGAAACTGAATTCGCGTGAAGTGAGGCGTCCGCGCATGCGCAGTGCCGTCAACAGTGCCACCGCAGCTGCGTGACATCAGGGCCGTTTGTTGGTCTATAGGGTTCCATCTTTCAGAGATTATATTTTGTAAAATTTAAAAGATGTTTTTCGGAGTTTTTTTTTTATTGAAAAATCATTGCTTGTTAAGTTTGTTGAATGGATAGCAGTGCATGCTATCCACAATGACACATTGTCAGAGTTTGTGGCTCTTGCTATGAGAAATATTTGATTAAAAATTATTTGACCATGACCATTTATCATTCCTGAAACCAGAATGTCTTAATGATAAGTGCATGTGGAAGTGGGGATTTGTTTTAACATAAACATGCATATTTAAATTTTTACAGCCATTTCTAACTGCTGCTGAAATCGAGAATGGCCTTCCGCTTCCTCTTTGCATTATAGCGCTGAGTATGTTTATGAATAAATTGTATCATTATATGTACTGAAAATTTTCCTTCTCCTCAAACTGAATTCCAGAAGTTCAAGTTCAAATGCTACGAAGTGTAATTAGTGCAAAAATAGAATATAACTATAAATGGGGTTCGGCATTTTTGACCAGTAAAAGTAGCAAATTCATTTTTTTATATTTGGTTTTAGCCAAGAAAGGTCAGTATTTCAGGCCGCTATGGCAAACAAAGAGGAGGGGGATAAGTCATTACACCTGGCCGAGTAGTCAACTATCTTATCTCTGCAACTGTGAAGTGTTCTGTTTGTGGAGGGTCTGCAGGACAACACTCTTTATGGAGTACTTGGGTTTATCGTGGATGCAATCAGAGTTCATTTTGTGATTCAGTCCTTGTGCGTCAAGTTGGCTGTCATCTTCTAAGGGCCAAATTTGGAGTTTTTCGTTGTTTATCAAGTTGTTTGATTTCAGCGGTTTCTTTTTTGTTGGGAGGTTGTCTCAACACCCTCTCAAGCTTCTCTCTGATTAGCAGGAGGCAGTTTCTATATTCCTATAAGTGTGAAGAGCAGAAATGTGCCTAGTAATCATGCTTGCGAATTTCGCAATTTACAATTCGTCGTCGTCTTTCTGAAAGTGGTAACTGCTTGTCATGTCTGCAAGTGTTGCTGCGGGTATATATTTCAGATATCCGTCTAATGCACTGCATTTTGGACCGACATCAATGAAAACTAGAACTAATTAATGCATATTCGCCGCAAAAAACCCGGTAAGCTTTCATCTTTTAAAACATTCACCAATAAAACCGAAAACTTCATTTCCAAACAAACGCCGAAACAAGGTGCCAAATTCTAGAACAATTAAAATAAAAAAATGCAGATCTCTAAATATAAAGCACGTCTCAGTGTTTAAATAAAAAACATAATTTGAAGTGTTTGACATATCTGTCACACAATTCCTTAAATCTACAATCACAATGTATATATAGCCCATTGCGACAACAGACATTTCCAAAGACACCATAGGTGACAAATCGCTTTGCCTCCTTGCAACAAATACAAGTATATGGTAGATGTAACGATAGAGTCAGTACCCATGCAAATGCGGTGGTCATATGCAACCGGGGAGGGAAGGGGTCTTCAAGTTTCCTATTCAGCTTGGGTGACACGTGTCTCCCCTCCACTAACCAGGGAACATTTACCTAGGTGCCTTTATGCCTCGTCTTATTCCTTCCTGCAATAGAATTCTGACTGTGGCCTACACTTAAGCGAGCTCACTCATAGTGGAGGCAAGGCCAATCGAGTCAATTATCTCTTATCCTGTCGGCAACAAGTAATGTAAGAAGTATTTGAAATGTGGACGGGCGATTGACAGTAAGGGAGGAAGGGACGCAGCTTGGCCTCTTCTCTTCCCACGTATTGTTTTTAGAATTATTTCCATGACGGGGAGGTGCAACCCAGCCCCATTGTTCCAATGCCTTGTCAACAATGTGATTATTATCTGAATGTTTACTATTTTCACATTTTTTAACTTTCTTAGGGGATGATCTGTGCACTATCCACGACTACGCACTCAGCATCGGTGTGAGGCTCATGGTTGAGAAGATACCAGACATCACAACGGCGTGTGCTGCACCCTTTCCGAGTCACTATTGCTTTAACATCTTTAACAGAGGTAATTTTCTTTTCTGTGATTTTGGTAGATGTATGTGGATGCCTAGTAGGACTCCATACTTTTTATCTTAAGGGTGTCTCAAGTCACCAGGCTCGATCTAAAATGGACCGTAAAAATCGACGCCTGCACGCAGCAATCAACTTTTTGTCAAAGGTGTATTTCACAGGGCGTTCTTTTCTTGTAAAATTACAAAGCGTAGCTCCCTTTCTGTAATAATAGGGCCAAGAAACTTGCCACTTTGAACAGCGGGTGGCGACGCAGACAAACAGGTGGAGTGGCGGGTCGCGTTTCATTTATTTACACCTTAAGGCCGTGTTCACAAATGGCACTACCGCTTTATCGAGACTGCTCTCGACCACCATGGATTTTTAAAATAAACATTATCTTTTTGTAATGTGCCTTTAGGATAAAAATAAATGCAGACAATAAAATCAAATCTTGCACTAAAAAAATCTGTTTGCAAACGACGGTGCTTTTGCTGCCAACGGATTTTGTCCGTGTGTCGTCTGCTTTCTTTCACTGGTCGGCTACACCTTCGGACGCTGTTCTCGACGCCATCTATCAATATGTGCGCCAAACATATCCCGCAACTCGACTTCGTCATCTGCGTCGCCGCCCGCCGTTCACCCTGGCAAGTTTCTTGGCCCTGCTTTTTTTACAGAAGGGGAGTTACGCTTTCTAACGGTACGAGAAAACACCGACCTGTGAAATACACCTTAGACGAATAGTTTAGGTAGCTACATGAAGGCGTCAATTGTTACGGTCCATTTTAGATTGAGCCTGGTCACTTGGGACACCCTATATATCATGCTGCAAATAGCGAATAAATGGTGGTCACTTAGCCATGATCCATGGCATCTAGTCACCATTGTTTCAAAATATTTTGATGGCCTAGTTGCTTAAACATTGTGCACAAAATTAGTGCAAATGTCAACTTCCTTTCCCTTAACTTTAAATTTTATATTTATTTTCCACCAGCTTGTCAATTAAGACTTTTCCTTATTATTTTTATTATCTTTTTGTGATCAGTATTTTTGTAATTTGACTTTTTCTTCTACTCTATTTTTCTTCTCTTCTTTCTGTGATTTTAGTCTCTATTTTATGTTTGTGTTCCTCTATCCTCATAAAACGTTAGTTTTAAGTAGCTCTCTGTCCTGTCTATTCCTCCTTCCTGTGTTCGTCTTTTGTGCTAATTTTTTGCACCATTGTTCGCGGGGTCCCATACAGCTTGTCGCCATGCTGGGAATAGCGGGCCAATGGTGATCAGATTGTCCGCAGGATCACATAACCGGCATCTGTGTGTTCACTTGACTATGCTGCAAATAGCAAACCAATCACAGTCAGGTGGTCACATGACCATTATCTGTTGTTCATGACCACATACAGCATTATCTGAGTGAGCCCAACACATTCTGGGCCTCCGTAGTCATTTTGAGCCTGATCAAGCTTGCCTAAATTTTTTCTTACATTGCTCTTGTGCTGCTCATGCCTACAATGGACGACAAGTTAATTCACCACATCAATATACAAACCAATGGATCGCACCCTGATTCGTGGCTGGACCATCACGGTGGGCTTGAGCAAATAATCAAACTTCATTGCTGCTCTGGGCTATATACTATTAAATTTTACTTTTGTAAAATGGTTGCTGTGCTTTCAAGTTTGATAATTTTTGGAATTATGCGTGGTCTGTCCAATCTAGTTAGTTCACCAGCTCCATTGGGCGCTCTTTAAGCCATACACATGTGCACCACAGAGACCCATAGGTTTCAAACTGTGTGTTCTGCTACAGCGAAACGAGATATGCAGAATTGCAGTTTGAAACGTGTGCACCACAGAGACACACAGTTTGAAACCTATGGGGCTCTGTGGTGCACACGTTTCAAACTGCAATTCTGCATATCTCGTTTCGCTGTAGCAGAACAGGGAAGTTGTGAAATGCTAATCCGAAAATTCTTAGTTGCTGTAGATGTTAAAAAAACCAAGTGGTTTGCTAGTATAGGGTCTCCCGAAAAAGTTTACGCACTAAAATAGCCCAGAAAACCTGACATATATAATACATTTAATACATGAATTAAATGATGGAGATGTTAGCACGTCAATAACAGTGCAGACATATAAAATAGTAGTATTTCCTGAACAGGTATATTACTAGTTAGATTTATGTGTTAGAATAAACATTAAAAAATCTTTATGTTAAATGCAGTTGATGTGCATAACTAAATTACGCAATTTTTGTTCTTGAACTTTGACACTGCTGGTGGTAAGGCAGGGGTGGGAAAGGAAATCAGGCATTGTCTTCTAGATTTGACAGGCGAACAGATGAATCTTAATATAATATTCACAACGGAATGAACGAGACAAAGTGTGCATTCATGGTCCAAAAGTTCCTTTTGCTGCTTAAAAATAGATTCTTGGCTGGTCCATAGGGTGCCCCAAAATGACTCTGACCATTCACATCGCCTCAACAGTAGCTTGGAGTTACTTTCCTTGATATTTTCAGTCTGTGAATTTCTACCAATTCTCTTCTGTTTGAATCATATGCGCAGCGATAAGGTCGGTCATCCTACGTGGGAACAAGGCACGCAACATGGGGCTCGGGCTCATTGAACACAAGGTGTTGGCAGCAGGAAGATTTCAGCAGCCACAAGCAATGGCACTTGGGCCTAAATTTGGTGAGTATAGTAATAATTCAGTGCCAGCTGCTTGTGTTAAAAAATAATTGGCGGGACACTTATGCTCAACATTAGCGTATGACGCGATAGCTTGAGGGCAGGGGGTGGATAAGGAGTGGGGAAGCGGGTGTAGGGGCAGGGAGGGCAGCAGTCGGGAAGCAGATCGGAGTAGTGGGGAGGGAAATCCTCTAATTCCTTGCATAGACAAGGGATCATAGAATTGCATGGGATTCCCTTTGCGTAAGACATCATCGCATTTTCTCGACACGTTGACGCTGGACGCCCAATCTTTTGCTGCACGAGAGCCTTAATGCTATTGTGCTAAAACATTACACAACCTAGCCTCAGTTACAACTCTAGCATAGCTTTAGTACGCTGCCTGTGGATGCATAAAACAATGTCTCTGTGATGCTAGAAATGAGACAAACTGTAGATATGATGGATCTTATACATGACAAACATAGGCTGATGATATGAGAAGTGTGTAAGTGGAGGCTCCATCACGAGCTATCCAAATTTATTTTTAATTTCGTCTCAAAGATAAGTGTTGAGCACAGTGCTGTCAGCATTCGTTGATCTGCAGCGACACACAGTGCAGAGAGATTGTATTGCAAGCTAAGCCTGACGTTTCTAATTCGCTCTGATGCAACCGACTATTCATATCTCTTATGGTGTGAGCATGTCAGAGAAAGGTTACTGATGCCTTTTCATTTGTGCACAGTGGCAAGAGCATTGCATTCTGCGGTGCTGGGGAAAGACTAGTTCTACATTAGAACAGCATCACTACCGAAATACGTAACTCTTAACATTGAACCAGCTTAACTAGTTAAACAAGAGTAAATTTCTGTGTGAGCTGTGTTGTCATTAGTTTGGATTAGAACAGATGGTCCACAGGTCTTTGAATAAACAGGAAACTTGTGAAATGCTAATCTTGAAATTCTTAGTTGCTGTAAAATTTTAAAAACCAAGTGGTTTGCTAGTACGGGGTCGCCCGAAAACGTTCACGCACTAAAATGGCCCACGAAGTCTGACATATATAATGCATTTAGTACATGGATTAAATGACGGAGATGTTAGCACTGTCGATAACAGTGCAGGCATATAAAGTAGTAATATTTCTCGAACAGGTATGGTACTATAGTCCGCTGCAACCTAAGAACGAAGGGCGAGGGTAAGACGGGCCGGGGAGGAGGAAGCAGACGGAACGCTGGAGAAGAGAGGGGGAAACCTCCTTCTCTCTTTAGCAATCCGTCTGCTTCCTCCTCCCCGGCATGCTTACGCTCGTCCTTCGTTCTTAGGCTGCAACGGACTATAGTTAGATTTACGTGTTAGAATAAACATAAAACTATTTATGTTAAATGTAGTTGATGTGCATGAATAAATTACACAATTTTTTTCTTGAACTTTGACACTGCTGGTGGTAACGCAGGGCTGGGAAAGGAAAGCAGGCATCGTCTTCTAGATTTGACAGGCGAACAGATAAATCTTAATACAATACTCACAATGGAATGAACGAGACCAAGTGTGCCTTCATGCTCCAAAAGTTCCTTTTGCTGCTTAAAAATTGATTTTTGGTTGGTCCAGTAGGTGCTTCGAAATGACTCTGACCATTCACATCGCCTCAACAGTAGCTTGGAGTTACTTTCCTTGATATTTTCAGTCTGTGATTTTCTACCGATTCTGCTCTGTATGAATCATACGTGCAGTGCTAGGGTCGGTCATCCTACGTGGGAACGAGAAATGCAACATGGGGCTTGGGCTCATTGAACACAAGGCCTTGGCAGCAGGAAGATTTTAGCAGCCACAAGCAATCGCACTTGGGTCTAAATTTGGTGAGTATGGCAATAATTCAGTAATAATGCTTGGAGTTGGGCTAGTTGGTTTTACATTGATGGTATGCTGCGCTGTGTAGTTACGCGGAAAAAAACACTGGAGAAATGAAGTTAAAGCAGAAGGACAGACAAAACATGCATGAATTGTCGCAGACTAACAACTGTTTAATTTCTTTCTCTTTTTTTTTTCTCCCCCCGACCCGTATTTCCGATATTGCGGCTGAGAAAACGAATGGTTGATGTCTTGAATTTGTTGGCTTCTGAACTTGATGGTGTTTGCCGTAGCTGTTTCTTTGATATACGAACTGGATGGTGTGTTTTCGTAGCGTTTACCTGGGGCCTGATGTTTGCTCCGACATGTTTGGTATCTTATTGAGTAGATCTTTTCTTCTTGTCGCAAAGCTAGTGATGGCTCACTGACGCACGCTCCGTGTCTACCCGAGGCCATGTGAAAAGCCTCGATTATTTCACGCTTTGTTCTGTCCTTTGATCTGGGCAGACTGGGAGATGCCTTAACGAGAGACTAAGGGAGCACAACCACGCATGCGAACAACTACAAGCACCTGGCGACCTTGCAGCCCATTGTTCAAAATGCAACTGCAAAGCTCTCCTTGACACTACTTCCATCTTGGCCAGATCAAAGGACAGAACAAAGCGTGAAATAATCGAGGCTTTTCACATGGCCTCGGGTAGACACGGAGCGTGCGTCAGTGAGCCATCACTAGCTTTGCGACAAGAAGAAATAGATCTAGTCAATAAGATACCAAACATGTCGGAGCAAACATCAGGCCCCAGGTAAACGCTACGACAACACACCATCCAGTTCGTATATCAAAGAAACAGCTACGGCAAACACCATCAAGTTCAGAAGCCAACAAATTCAAGACATCAACCATTCGTTTTCTCAGCCGCAATATCGGAAATACGGGTCGGGTGGAGAAAAAAAAAAGAGAAAGAAATTAAACAGTTGTTAGTCTGCGCAAATTCATGCATGTTTTGTCTGTCCTTCTGCTTTAACTTCATTTCTCCAGTGTTTTTTTCCGCGTAACTACGCAGCGCAGCATACCATCAATAATTCAGTGCCAGCTGCTTGTGTGAAAAAAAACAAAAAAAACTGGCGGGACACTTATGCTCAACTTTAGGGAATTCGCGATAGCTGGAGCGCAGGGGGTGGATGAGAAGAGGGGAAGCGGGCGCAGGGGCAGGGAGGGCAGCAGTGGGGAAAGAGATTGGAGCAGTGGGGAGGGAAATCCTAATTCCTTGCACACACAAGGAATCATAGAATTGCATGAGATTCCCTAGGCATAAGACATCATCGGATTTTCTCGACACGTCAACGCTGGACGCCTGATCTTTTGCTGCACGAGAGCCTTAATGCTATTGTGTTAAAACATAACCTAACCTAGCCTCACTTACAACTCGAGCACAGCTTTAGAACGCTGCCTGTAGTTACATAAAACAATGTGTCTGTGATGCTAGAAATGACACAAACTGTAGACACGATGGATCTTATACATGGCAAACAGGCCGATGATATGACAAGTGTCTAAGTGGTGGCTCCATCACAAGCTGTCCAAATTCATTTTGATTATCATCTCAAAGATAGGTGTTGAGCACAGTGCTGTCAGCATCTGTTGATCTGCAGCGACGCACAGTGCAGAGAGATTGTATCGCAAGCTTAAGCCTAACGTTTCCAGCTCGCTCTGATGCAACCGACAGTTCATATATTTTATTTATTTATTTATTTATTTATTTCATAATACCTTGAAGGCCCCATTACAGGGCATTACGCAAAGGATGGGACACTAAAAGTTTCAATGCAAAAACAGTAATACAAGCTCGTGAGCAGTAACACAATGAATGACAAACTGAACATTTCAATATAGAACATAGTAACACAAACCCGTGAGCAGCAATGGTGTGAACATGTCAGAGAAAGATTACTGATGCCTTTTCATTAGTGCACAGTGGCAAGAGCATTGCATTCTGCGGTGGAGGGGAAAGACTAGTTCTACATTAGAACAGCATCACTACCGAAATGGGTAACTCTTAAGGGTCAACCTGCTTAACTAGTTGAACAAGAGTAAATTTCTATGTGAGCTGTGTAATTAATGTTGACCCCTCATCTTGAAAAGAAACACACTCTGCTCTTAAAGAGGCCCTGGAATCCTAGTTAAGGGTCTACCTTTTTTGCGGTATCCACGTCTCTTTGCGGTTGGGGCAAGCGAGCAGGCACAGAGAGTGTAAGTAAATATCAGTGCGTCCTATTTTAACCCGACGACGTGGAAACCTCCTCCTCCTACGGGGGCGCCCCGTGGTGTCGAATGAGCAGGCATGTGACGAAATCTTGCTGTTCTTGGTCCTGGTCAGCCGGGGAGAGAGAGCTGCCCGGTTCCCAGCCAGCTCTCTCTCCTCGGCCTCACCCCCTATCCCCGTCTCACCCCCTATTCCCCACATTCCTCAGTCACCACGGTCTGCGGGCACGGCAAAAGTGGGGTACAGAGGACCAAGGACATCATGGTGGGCGTTATTTTTTGCTTGTTTTTTAATAATTTTAATATTCTTATAACTTCTAAGATAAAGCGAATTTCGAGGAAAGAAAAAGTTCACCCAGTTACTACGTTCAGTGTGTTTAGCTTCGGTGCAAATAAAAAAAACAGCAAAAAGGAATTGCAGAGCTCCTTTAACTTAAAATTGTCTAATAAGTGATTATTAGGCTTTCCCATTCAATAGCTGTATTTTAGTGCAGTGCTCTTTGCCAAACTTTGTCTATATCGTCTGGGGCTCTGCAAGGATACTGAAATGGTATTCGGGAACACCAGAATACATGAAATACACGGCTAATGTATAGCTACTGAGATATAATGAAGTTTCGCTTGATTAGCAGAAGCTAAGTTATAGTATACAGTTGTTACACAAAAATTCTTTCAAACATTGTAAGCACTATCGGCATTATTAGTTTGTTTGCACAGCAGATAAAGCATGGCTGACATTTTACAATATATCTATTAAATTTCTTCTATTTCGGCACATTCATATATATTATGTTGATAAATGGTTTCTTTCTTTTCCAGATCAAAGGGTGGATGGGCCTGGGGTCTCACCATCCAAGTAAATAAATGTGCTGTTTTTATTTCTATCCAACACATTACTTATGCAGTATTCTGGCTTAACTGCATTTGCATGTACACACACAACGATCGTATTGCTGACAAGAAGCCCACTCCATTCACAATATACAGCCTGCCACATATTTTACAGGCACAAAATGGCTAACCTAAAGAGACTTCATGACTCACTGTTTCATTCATTGTTTGTTGACCAGTAGTAGGAAGTAAATCGAGGCAGCAAAACATGTGCGGTGAAACGCTAAGCATATCGTACAATGCGGTGGGAAGATTATAGAATCCGGCAATGCCTACTTTTGTGGAATTCTGCAATCTTTCTGATGTGTTGCACGAAGTGCTAGCGCGTCATTGTGCCAGCACTTTGCACCCTCCATTTACTTCTTACAATGGCCAACTGGCAGTGAAGTAAACGGTCAACATTTTTACGGTGAGTATTAAATCAGCAGTCAGTTGACCGCAAATAAACTGCCACCATGCCGTGATCTTAGCGGCAGTCAGTAAATCTCGTTTATGAACTGTTCAGCATCGTCCCGTAAAATTAACGGTGTCTTTTTTTTACTGCGACTTTTAATTCACTGGGAGATGACGGTCAGGCAGAAAATTTGAATTTACGGTCTGCCGTATAAATTACGAGAAGTTGCTGGCAGCCAGAATGCCAGTCAACTTACCGTAATTTTGACGGTCAATTTTTTACAGTGTGGTAGTTCGTTGGTACATCTTTCGTTTTATAGCTGCTGGTCCCGTCGATATTGATGACGTCGGTGCACTTGCTGCGATGACCACCAGATGTAGATGTGGGACGGCGTTGAATAATGACGGTGCGAAGATCGGAGCAGCCACCGAGTCAACCGACATTACCAGGCCGGAAAAAAAAATTCGGCCGCAGCAGCACAAATTGCATGAAGAATAGAAGCGGGTTAGGCACATGTTCGTGACAGAGCTGCCGTGCCGACTCGACGCGAATCCTCTACTCATCTCGCTCGATCGTATGTTCTGCTGCGAAAGGCGTCCGCTCGAACAACAAACAAGGTACGCGCCTTTTTATCCCCCCCCCCCCCCCCCAAACAGAGGTCCTCACTGGTAAATCCACGCAGTGTACCCCTTGCGTCAGCATCATCGACAGCACATCTTGCAGCGTCTCACAGCAAGCGTGACGTTAGGACTCAGCCTCGAGAAGACGAACGCGTCTGCCACTTTGCAACGGCTGTCCTGGAACTTCAGAGTAGTTAACGCTTGAGCCCGGTCAGGAGCCTACTAACGTACTTTGACGCGATGCGCGGGCCTTTGTCTTCTTTGGGTCACACTGCAACAAGCCGCCACGCTTCTACCGGATTCCGTATGCCCTCTTTTCTGGAACTGAAACACTAATTTTGGGTCGCGGCCTCTGAACGATTCGCAACTTCCGCGGCGTATAGGGGGCGCCCTAGTTACTATCGAAATGGCCCTCACCTGCATGACAGCCGTAGAACGGCAGGACGAGGTTGGGTATGTGACGCATAAGTAATTCTAGTTTCGTAAAATGCGAGCGATATAAGGGCGCTACCTATAATATGTTAGCGTCAGGAAGGGGCAAGCGAGGAACTTAGTTCGGAAGCCGATAATCCAAGAGCTAGGGAGCGCGATTTCCACACCGCGGTTCCATCATCACTGAAAGTTGCGAATGATTAGCTCGAGTCCAAAACCCCATCAAAAGTTGAGAACCAGCGTTGCTGCTCATATTGTCCGGAGGAGGAGGAAGAGGTATATCTGTACAGTCGGGAGAACTTAAACAAAATACGGGGCGCAGTTCGTTCTATTTGCACTACTCGGTTCGCGATTCGTTTTTTGATGTTAATGGATTGGCTAAGGCCGCAATCTCACTTGGTGTAGAGCGATAAAAAGCTGTTTGGGAGTCGCCACGCCCGGCGTTTCTTAGCTGTCAGCAACTGTACGGGGAACAGGTGTCAAAAAATGCGTCTTCGGCACACTGGGACGCAGTGAGGAGCGCACCATTCAAAGGGACGGCAACGGAGAGAGCGAGCACTGAACTCGCGATGACGAGAGTACCCAAGCGCGAGCTTTCATTGGATAGGCCTGTGGGAAACAGAAGCACGTGGGCGCGTTTGCGGGGTAAACAAACGCACGAGATGTGCAAGGAGCGGGCGAGTTGCACGCCGTAGAGGTCATCTTGAGTGCTTTTCGACTTGATTGCAGGTCGTTGCGGCTGCCAACTACAAGGTCAAGATGAAGACGGTCGAACCCACCTGCGTGGTCGGGAAGGACTTGTACAGTACTGTTAGCGAAAATGTAAGATTACGCCTGTTTACACCCCATTTTCACTCGTTAGCATATTCTTACAAGCTCTGCTAGTGATAAGTCGTCAAAAAATTACTTGGGGTAGTAAAAATTGGTGTTTCGGTTTCGGTTTACACGACTAGGCGTGTAAGCAACACTGAATACACCCCAGCCCAACCAAGGAGCCCAACACCCCAAAACGTCGAGCGCCATGTTGCTTCTGCCTTGAAGCGGTACGGCGGACGTAGCAGCCGAAGGTGAGTGTTTGATTTTTTTTATCAAGTTTGTATAGAATGTAGCACGTCTCAGATTTTTATTACATGCCATTCAAGAACGTTAGATTTACTTTGAGCAAGCCGGCTCAGGCGCTAAGCCCGATTCACACAACCGGCGTTTAGCCACCCCGTCGATTGGAAACGACTCGACTGCTCGCCGGTTCTTTTGCGCGAGCTTTCGCTCGGGCGCTGTGAACCCTACGAACTGTGGTGCTCAGAGCTAGCACAATTAGGCACGGCTAGCGTCCCGGTGGAAGCTGCAGAGAGCGGAAACCGAAGACACCGTCGCACAAGAGTGGCGAAGCCGCGATCCTGCGCTGATCGTTGTCCCGCCGCTCTCTCCGGCAATATCGACACTTCGCTGCTGGGTGTCTCGTATTTCGACGTTTTAGAGAAACTTGGCAAGCGCGAGGAGTCTCTATCAGGGTGTCGAACCGGAACCGAACCGAACTGAAAACCGGAACCGAACCGTTATTTTGAGCCGAACCGGAACTGAACCGAACCGAAATCTTCGCCGCCATCTTGGAACTGAACCGGAACTGAACCGGGAAAAAATATAACGGTAACCGGTTCAAAACGGTTCACGGTATTTTTTTTATTTTTTTGTTAGGATTACAAATTTAATATTTGGGAATAAAAAATTGGGACGTGTATTCCTCTACGTATTGATCAAATCGTCATATACAGAATTGCAATGTATAATAAATCCTGGGTGTTTGCGGCGCTTTCTTATCGGCACTATGATTAAACATGTGTCACATGGTCACGTGACGTCACGATGTCAAGACATGCTGTCAAGTAATATCACATCACGTGACCCCCTGACGTCACGTGCCTCACCGCGTTAAGTCGATTCAAATTGACAACATCACTAGATCTATTAATGTTGTTGATACCGTGACGTCACATGACATCACAACTTCACACTGAGAGTCACGTGACACCATGATGTACCCGATTGTCACGACCCCGACTCAAATGCCCTGCTTCATGACTACCAGCATCGCCAAACATTCGGGTAACGGCTCGTGTTCAACTCAAAGATTTTAATGGGCCCGAGTCCCACTAGAGCTAGAAACAGAAATAAACGACAGCGACAGGCCTCAGACACATGCAGCATGCTCGCGATGGTACCTTTATACGGCTTTGAGTTGTTCGGTGCTCGTGAAGTTAGCATGAGTGTTTACAAGCCTGCAAATGGTACCCTCGTGTCCATGATGCTCGTGTTTCAGCATAGCCTTCTTTATTCTACAAAGCCTGTCAAATCGCGAAATACTCTGATTTGAGGCTTGCCGCTGTCGTTTGTTTCTGTTTGCCGCTTTAGTGGGGCTCGGGCATTATAGGCCAACTAAGACTATATCTGAAGATCAGCCCATGCTCTATGCTTTGCCAACCCTGCGTACGACTATGATAAACACTGACGGTGTATATATTAGCATCAGATCACGTGGCTGATATATAGTTCTAATTGCGAGTTGAGGAGGGGAAAGCTGTTTCATTTCTTCCTTTCGACTGCGTCTGCCATTTCGCGGAGGGGCAAACTAATGGATGTTTTTGCAAGTTATCTACGTCAAGGATTACATCTTAGCGGTATCTACTGAACTTAAGGTAAAAAAAAAATGTTGTGCAACCCATTTCACATGTCTACACACCATTGAGGCTCCCAAACATGCTTTCGTTGTTGCTGAACTGCCCCAGAAAGTTGTCCCGAGAATAGAAGTGTTGAAAGGTCTAAATGTGACGTATTTGTCCAACGTTACATAGAACTATTAGTGTGTAGGGGAGGGATACCTGAAAAGAAAGATCCTATCTTGGCAGCCGCTCTAAGTCTCACAGAAGTGTCGTTCTCAAGTTTTCCAAGTTTCGACCGCCCCTGTATTTCGTTTAAACTTCACAGTTTGGTGCAAAGTAAAAGCAAGGAACAATTACTGTTAACAAGTGACGCAAATATGATTGTCGAATGAACACCACTCAATACGGAGCAGGCAATCCCTGAGGAATAAATTGCATTCTCTCGAGGAGCAACTAAAAAAGAAAAACGAGTGGGGAGGGGGGAGGGGGGTAGTTTTAAGTTCCTCTGCCCCGCATTTTCGGCGCAGACCAGAAAGCGTGGTCTGGAAACGATAGTGACAGATGGGTAGTTGGTACAACGTTTATTTGCAAAAACACTCTTGCCAGAAAGCACGTAACGACGATGCACCAACAAGAAAAATGTCCGCCTCTATAGCTTGCACTGAGCGCGAACCTTTTGCAGCGTGCATTTTGCCCCACCGGATTTGATTTTCTCAGCAAGAACAAGTGGCAAAGACCACCAGCAGATAGTGCGATCACGTCACGTGCAAACCACGTTAAACACTTCAGCTTTCTGGTGAAGTGCGACTTTTGCAACACTAGCAGTAGACGTCCGAAGTGTAAAGTTGTGTGGTATTTATAGCAATCTCGCAATGATATACGGCAGCCTAATGAAATGTTGGAGCACAGAACTGACAAAGGACAGAGTCGTGAAGTAAGGTCCCAAAACAAGTTCACGTAAAACCGAATATAACTGTAGCCTCTCGAGGCAGTATCTCGCGACGTTCCGAGCTGAGGCAAGCCGAGGCCCAAATGTGATTTATTTTAGGATTCTAAGAATCTTCGTTTGCCCTGCGCTCAATTTATGTTTAATTAGGAATATCATTTTATGCATTTCTATGCATCTATTTTTTTAGTAAAGCGTTGTGTAAGGGATCATTTAGAAAAATTACCTGTCATCTCCTTATTTCTGCACATTTCGTGTATTTTACTTCCGATATATCATGTGACCACAGTCTTTTTTGGCATACCCTGCAACCCAGTATTTTACACTGCAAAACAGCTAACAAAAGCACGTTTCCGAAGACTCAACAGCTGGCGTATTTTCGAGTATCGTCCTTCCGTGTCGGTCTCAGGCGGTTATGTGAACTTCATAAAGTCAAATTTAACAATGATAATAAAAATATATTTAATTCCTGTCTGAAGATTTGGCAACATAAATAGAAGATCCTCACCTCAAAGATATATAAGTAAATGCACCTTCAAATTATATGAAATATGTTCGCAAATGTTTCTCGGCGCTTTTATCCTCGATGGACACGTTATAGGTGATTTGGGAAAGCTTCAAATAAATTTTTGATTTTGAAGCTAATTTAAATAACTACGTGTTCCTCACGCGTATGTAACTTCTCAGATATATGCAAGTTTATTATCCCGTTTTTTATGTGGTGAACAGAACTTTTACCTGTCTGTGGGTCGGACCAAAACAAAATACACTGGGACGAATGGTGGAACTATGACGATTACACAAGCAAACTGTCAGAAACTGTCCAATTAAGTAGCTTCCAAATCGAGTAGAGCATGAAATACGACTTTGTTCTATTTAACAAAAAATCATCAATCAGCGAGGGTGATGCTTATTTGCAAATTAAATTGACCGGCATCTTGTCAAGAACAAACCTCCCCTGTTGGAAAATATCGATGATGGAAAGATGATGGAAAAGGCTCATACAAGCGTAACCGTAATATGGGACATCCTATACAAGCGAAAAGGCAGCTCCAGTATAGTGGATTACGGCGGAACGATACAGGTAGGCGGAACCATACAAGCGTGTCGTATTATGGGACGTCCTATACCGGCGTAGTGGATTATGGCGGAACCACGTAGGCGGACGGAACCATACATGGATAACGTAATATGGGACATCCTATACCAGCGAAAAGGCGATACCGGCATGTTGGAGCCATATGGCTCCAACATGGTGGTTTCGCCTTTTCACTGTTGTACACGGCAATTTAGTTTTAAGCTTTACATATATGTTTAGAAAGGTCGTGAAAGCTAAATTAATGCGATTTGTGCAGGCGAGTTATATGGCCAGGCGTACGTAGTATAGGGACCTAGTCGTAACAATCAGTCAGATAATTAAATACAATTTGTTAATTAACTTTTTAATTAGTGAAAATGAAACTATGGTTTCTATTGGAAACTTGCTGAGTCACTGAAAACCACAAAATCAACTCTTTTTAGAAGGATATAATGCAGGGGTAGCATTTTACGCGTTCTGTAAAAATGCTTTATTTGGACGAGTTTCTATGTTTCAGTTTCTTATCAGAGCTCATCTTTGCGCCCACGGTCCTGTTCCCCAGGGGCTTAGACGCGCAACACACGTGCGCCTTGCTTCCCTCCATCCTACGAGGAAGGCGAGGGGGCGGCTTCGCACTGCGGCCACCGGGCAGCAGGACCGTAGGTGCAAAGATGCGCTCTGGTAAGAAACCGAAGTCTGGAAACGCGTCCAAGTTGACCATTTTTTTAGAACACCATAAAATGCTGCTCTTGTCTTATATCTTCACAAAGAAAATTGATTTAGTGTGTTTTGATGATGCTTAGAAGTTTCTAATTGGAACCATGGGTCTATTTTCACTGATTAAAAATTTCAGGAACATACTATACTTAGAGAGAGGCTGAAGCGGTTTTGTATTTGAGAAAACACTTTTAAATCTTTTTCATTTGACCTCCAGAATCTCAAATATCAAAATTATTTGCCAATTTAATTAATCGAGGCTGCATAGAGTCATTTTTAAAGCGCTTTGAAAGCACTTCCCTAGAGAGCGACGTCACAAGAGCAGCTTTCAAAATCTTTGTTCACGCATCTTCAGCGCCTATGAAAGCTATGCACGCACATGCTATTTTTTAAAGGGGCAGAAAAATGTGTCACGACTGGTGCCAATGCGGGAGAATATACCTAGAAAACTTGCGACTGGACGCGCGGCCCTTAAGCGACACACACTTGGCGGCTGAAAGGTCTTCTTACGATGTCACTATTGGTAGGATGTTTTTTTTTGTTTTCTCACGTTTAGTTATATCTTTGTGGAAAACGACCGGGATATTCAGATTCGCGGGATAAAACCACGCGAGAATGAACCTCCATCTAGTTTTGTGAAAGAAGTCTGGCACATCTCTGTAATAAGCCGACTGATCATTACAAATTAGCCTTTTATACCATGCCGCCCTGGCCATATAACTCACATGTACAGACTGCGTAAATGTAGCTTTTACAGCTTTTTTTTTTTAAATCTGTAAAATATACAAAAAAAACACTCTGTAGAATGTCCCCCAATACAATATGATTGTATGCTTCCTTTCTCGCTTGCATTGTTCAAGAAAGACTTGTGGATATCCAGCGTTTCATTGGAATGCCGGATGTCAATGAGTCTCTACATCAGTGAGTGGTTTCAAACAATTATGATGTTTGCACACCAGTAAGCTCTTATCTGAGGCTCACCAGGAGCACTAAGAGCAGAGGCAAAATGTCGTGACCTGGTAAATTTGGTTGCAGGTATTTATTTTTAGAAGAACTGCATGCAGCAAAGCTTAACTTTGCTCAAAAGAAGATAATTAAAAATTCAATACTGAACAATGGTGTCCCTTGAGCTGTCAGACCAAACTCCCACTCTTGTCACTCAGGAGTTCCTAACTTGTGCGTAGAGGATCAGCACAACCCAGATTTGTGCTGCAAGCGCACCTGCAATATAAAAGTTGAAAAAACATGAGATGAAATATGAGACGTTTACAATTCTCTGTAATGAGAAATACAGTACAGCTCTCGAAGAGGAAGATGGGAGGGTATGCCCCTCCTTCCCCTCCCCTCCTCCTCTTCTGCTCCCTCCGATTTAGGGGGAAATTTCCCCACTAAATTTAGCGGGTTAAGTTTCCCAATAAATTTAGCGCGGAAATTGATGTCACATAACCTCAACACAAATGCAGTTTTTCCGCTAAAAGTAGCGGGGAAAATGACGTCGCATGACCGTGTCACGTCATCCATAAAAACATTCAGTTTCTCAGCTAGACTTAGCGGAAATATTAACGTCGCATCACCACAACATTAATTCAATTTCCTGCCAAGTTTAGTTAAACGGTTACGCCGACAGCGACGCCGCGAAACGCGGAAACGGGTGCTAACAGCTGCGCTAAAAACTAAATGCATCAGGTGAAATAAAGTGAACATTAGATATACTGTAAGAAAAAGAAGAGAATCTAAGATACCGTTCTCAGATCCTTCCTTTTGTCCGTTCTCAAATGTTTTGATATCAAGAAATGTTTATCTCATTATTCATACCCAGAGAACCCGTCCCAGTTTCAGCGAATGCAATAAATCAATGCAGACTAGACCTAGTAAACTATAATGCACATAAAAATGAATGTTTGCCACATAGTCATGTATCAGTCAGTGGCTCAGATCTCAAAATACATTTGTATTGAGGAACATTCTTGAATAAAACTTCTGGGCTTCGAATTCAACAGTTTGTACTTCCATAAGGAACACTGTATGGCACTGATTTTTGTTGTTTTTTGTGACACATCAGAAACAGCACAACACTGTCATCCTTGCATACCTAACAAGAATTTGTATTTTTTTTTTTAGCATGGCATGTGCTATTCTAATGCCCATACAGCCTCCTTTAACAAAATTTCCTTTGTATAGCTTTTTATTGGTTCTTATTTAGCTCGCACGACAGATTCGGTACCTTGAATTCTCACTCGGCATCAACAGTTTTATATATTAATGTAATAGCGAAAGACAAGATGTATGGACTTGAGTACGGTTCAACAAGCACAGATGTTGAGAAAAGTACTGAGGAAAACTCAAATGTCAAAATAAAAATAAGCTGGAATGTGGATACAATTATGGACATGGTCATGAATACAGTTAGCAGATTCAATATAAAGAATATGTGTTAGACGCACGCTCAAAGAAACCTGTTACATCATTATTCATTCAAATTACTTTGCAGAACCCAGCGCTGCAGTCTCAGGTGGAAGTTCGCTGGATGAGTCTACTGAAAATGAGTGTAGACGGAAAAAGCAGTTTGATCTGCGATAATGAGCATTACATAAGTGACATGTCATTATTACTGTTACAGTGCCGAATGTTCCAAACTGTCAGTCGCATCATTCTGTGAATTCCCTCCGTACATTACAGGGTTTGGCTCTTTCGAATGCTTTGCGAGAAAAATGATGAACTGGAAATATCTAGAGTAGTTCTAGAAAAACTATTTCCAGAATCTTATCTCAGCATCGCAAAGAATATAAAAAGTTTCTAAAGACAAGGTTAGTGCAGGAGTTGAATAAACTAAATACTTTGTTTTTCGAAACCATCTTGCCGTAGTAAACGTATGAAGTTCCCCTAGGTAGAGCTAGTCATTACGGATGATTGTGCCCATTGCATACCATAAAAATTTAATTTGCGACCTACAATATTTACAAACTCAATTAACTCTGAATAAGTTGACCATTTGGCATTAAAGATTGACCTCACCATGACTGTCTGCCAACATCTACATAATAATTTTCATGAACCTATGTATTTCAAGAAAATATTTGGTGCGAGCTGCTTAAAACACAATAGCACTTTTTAACGAGTGCTGATTGTTGGGCAAGTTGGTACGGTACGTTAGAAAACATAATTGCGCTTTGAAGACGGGGACATAGGAAGGACAGACACCACCGAGTGCTAACTTTCAACTGATTTAATTCAAGAACCTCAGCGTAAAAACACACTGCGTCACCGCACCACATCTCAACCAATCCGTGGCCCTGCCACGGACCGCAAGTACGCCAACTCCTTATCCGCGAAGTCAATTGACGCCAGACTGACACAACACGTGCCAGAACTATTTATAGCATCAGCCTCCATAATCTCACTAACAGTCATATCTTTGTGCCTAGCAAGAACAGTAGACAAAGCAAATAATGGTTTGCACTCGCAGTGATGATCTGTCGTGTCACTGTCATGACTGAGGGTGCAAACAATTATTTGCTTCGTCTACTGTTCTTGAGAGGCACAAAGATAGGACTGTTAGCGAGATTATGGAGGCTGACACTATAAATAGTTCCGGCACAAGTTGTGTCAGTATGGCGTCAATTGACTTGGCGGATAAGGAGTTGGCATACTTGCGGTCCGTGGCAGAACGGATTGGTTGAGATGTGGTGCGGAGACAAAGTTTGTTTCTACGCTGAGGTTCTTGAATTAAATCAGTTGAATGTTAGCGCTCTGTTGTGTCTGTCCTTCCTATGTCCCCATCTTCCAAGCGCAATCATGTTTTCTATCACTTTTTAACACTAATAGAAAGCCTGTAGTGGGCCACAACTTAAGCAGTTTTCACTTCATTATGAAGAGCAATTACACATATGTGAACCATGAATATAGGCCTGCACTGAATTTTTTTCTTAAGCTGAACGTGCAAGTTCCTGTTTTTTTATATTTCACATGTCCCGACTGCTGGGTGTGGTAGCCTGTAGGGACATAAGATTGATGACACCAACGTAACACAATGATTATTTTAAGAATTTGTTTGGGTATAGCACTAGCGAAGCCATCTGCGGGAAGTTATTTCTGTGACTCCGTCGAACCTACATCCGTGGGCTTTAAGTTCACATGTGAATCATGTCTGCAGACGCCTTTTTGTAATTGGAACTCCATCCAACCCGAGATTTGAATGTTTTTTGCATTTTAGGCTTAGCAGTGCTTTTGCTGTTTCACTTCAAGAATAGGTAAGAATGCTATTTCGAGTAGCATACCTAACACTTGGTGGCATGAGTACGCCCTTGTCGTGATGCTAATCGAAAGTCACAGGCAGGGAGATACTGTGATGCTCTTGTTGCTGGGATTACCTCCCCCATGGTCCTGGCCGGACCACAGAAGAAGATTGAGTCCAAGCTTGTGGCCACTAGGATCCCCAGATCTTGAGGCAACCACGTAGCTGGAAATAAAAACAAATCACAATCAAGTACTTGGCAGAGCTACATTAGAATGGCTAGCATATTCTTTCGTGATCAGCACATAGATCCTTTTGCTTTTATACTTTGTACTTGTACCTATTAAAAAACTGCTCCTTCACAGCCACAGTCATAGACACACCCCAGGACAAGGCCACACAGGCCTTGAAATGATGGGTACTGAATTAAGGCGAATGATCAAATGCATTCATTTAACCCTCTTTCACCCCAACCTGGGAGATTTCTGTCAAATATTCACATTTAACTCTAAAGACTATAAAAAAAAACTACTATTGCAATGCAGAGCCGTATAGTGGGAGAGTTTAGCCAGTGGGTGTGGTGACAAAGGTGGCGGAAAGGAGGAAAGGGAGGAGAGCGCCGAAGGAGGGAGAGAGAAGGCAGCAAAAAGGAGACGACCACTATTTTGACGCAACGCTGTTGGCGCGGAGCACTGTTGAGGCTATGTGTCGTCTGCTACTGGCTTAATTCATTTTTGCCTTTATAAAACTTTGCGTTTAAACATGGAGAAACTTCTTTCTTTAGGTTTTTAAGCCACCGAGGAATAACACTATATTATTTTATTGCCAGAGCCTGCCAAATAAAAGCAAAGGGCAGGTGTCTGGATAGAAAGAGTTTAGTTGGCGCACCAAGAGGCTAACCAATAAAAATGGGTACCACTCTGCGCAAAATGCCTAAAAAGCGTGCATCTCAACTTGACACTAACAGCGGCATACACTATCTATTTTACTGACTAAAGGGTACTGGATCATTATTTCCAGCTAACTAGATATTCTTGCCGACTTGCTTTTTAGGAAAATTTTTAAATCTACAAGAACTATTAAGACAACAGCTAAAAAAAAGCAATGGCAAAACCAACAATCGAATTCGCCTGCTCTCCAGTAGCACGACATCTATAGAAGGCAGACCTGCAGAATGAGCAAGCAGTCTAAAAAAGAGTATGTCCCATGTATAATTTGTTTCCATGCTGCAAAGCAAGTGCTGGAAAGAGGTTTCACGACATTAACAAAATTTCTTGCAATCAGTTGAGAACAAGTTAGAGCAGCGAACTTGTCCTTGCCCTTGGCATAACGTCTTAGTGTTGCCCATGGAAACTCAAATAAATTTGTAAATAAAAACCAAAAAAACTAACCTTTATAAAAAAAAATCTAGCTTTCGCAAAGAAAAGTTATCTTGAACAAAATATGCGGGATACGGTTGTACAGCATCCATTTCTGTGCTGAACCAATTTTGAGGCAAATCTGCGACAATGAAAAGAAAACGCCCGAGTACATTAGGGAAAGACAGAAAGGATGCATACCTACAATAAAAAAATTTAGAACGACCACGGGCAGGAACCTCTGGTGAGGCTCTCGGAGTGACTCCCTGCAATGGGCCTGCACAGACCAGAGAACAAGATCGGTCAGAGCTTGCAGCCATAAGGTGCTTCATACCATGAAGTTCCAGAAGTAGCTGCAATTGGAAGCAAAGTGCATTTCATTTCTCTGCAGAATGGAGAGTTTAATAGCTAGTATGCATTCATAAGGTGATACAGTCACGAATGCAGATTTTTCAATGCAGCACTATATCACCAAATTGTTAACCGTGCCGGGCAACACTAAAAACCGAGAGCATTATTCCAAACTATCTCAGTTTAAAGTTAACCACGGCAGAAGCTGCAAGCCATGTGACCTTCAAGTTGGACGCCATGGTACGTCGAGCTTATAATCATGTGTCACACTGTTTTTGCTGCAATGGCTTGTAGTGTAAAAAGTGGTCCAGCTTAAAGAGATGCAAAGTATAGACGTTTGTGAGTGGGGCCCTGACCTAGTCTTGAGCTACATTGCGAGGAAGGACGTTTCAACCGGGATGTTTGCTGCCTGTATCCACACAACCAGCTTGTGGACAGCGATTGCTCGAGCCGAGTACATGTCCTCGACAATGCCATTATTTGACAAGCAGTTTTATGAATGTTAAACATGACTGACTTACAGAGAGACTGCATCTCAACGACTAATGACTTGGGATACCTAACTGAATACTGATATATTAACTGAATGCAAAACAAATTACCTGGCAGGCATTAAATTTATCAACAAGGTGGGTCGACTCCGCATTAAGTTGAAGTCGATGCGTCAGGCACGTAGCCAGGATTGTGTTTCAGGGGGGGCCCACTCATAACAAAATGCTGTATGAGGGGGAGGGGGGAGAGGAGGACCCATGCAAAATGGAAGATATCGGGGGGGGGGGGGGGGGGCGGGCCTCATAAGCCTCCCCCTGGCTACGTGCCTGCGATACGTAATAGGACAATACAAAGATATGCCTACAATTCCTCTTGCACCCCCAAAATGATGTGTTTTTGAAGGTAAGATACACAATGTTCTTGATTCAGAAAGTGCCTCAGCTGTACAAATGCATATGCAGTAAGGGCACTCGCCAAGCCTATTCTCCTCAGCTCTGTGCAGGTTAAGCTAAGTTAGAGTATAGAGGTACACGCTCACTGACAGCATGAGGAAGGCAGGGAGAAGTCTCCGTTGTTCCACCACCAGCCCGTCTGCTACCTTCGATGACGTTTCAGCGCCTCATGAGCCTGGAGCGAGCACATCTGTCCAAAGTGGGGTAAAAAGCACAAGCACGTGCTGGAGGACGCCCAGCCATTCTCTTTTTGTCATCGGCTATTCTACATATTTTAGTATGACATATTTTTAAGTGAGAAAAAGTATTGCAAATATGCAGTCCAACTTTGACCATAATACAGAAGTCTGATAAAGATAACAGTTGCCATTCACCATTTTCCAAATAAGTGGTCCCATGTATTGGAACATCTACACATGTGGTGCGTGAGTGGGTTCAGGACTGAGACGCTAGAAAACGAAGCGCTCACAAGGCTTGTCTGGCCCTTCCAACCATGCGGGTACATTCATCGCAAATCCCCGATTTTTAGACAAAATGATTTAGAATGAGCAAATCTTGTCTACGCCCGAGGTAGAACATTGAATTGTGATTCCCCCATATTGTGCCAACCATCCTTCAACCTGCGGTACCACCTGCAAATGAACTATGTTGCGCTGCGGCACGCGTCCATGCTGCCTACTTCAGGGAAAACCACTGCTCGTGTTGAAGACGACATCCCACAGTGTACAGGCAACAATGTTTAACGAACTAAAACAAAATTGATATCATTCAATAGACACAGATAGGCTCACAAAGTGTCGACACCATGATTGTTGTTGTTGGTTTTACTCTTGCATACAAACAAAAGTGACTTCCTCTTTCCTCCGATGTACAGTAAAACCCCCTTATCTTCGTGGCCCCTATTTCTTCTCGAATCGGTCACAGAGCACATAATCGCAGCCACTGAATTCTGCAAAATTAAAGGCCGCGAAAATTAAAGGTTCGCCAACATTAAAGAGTTTACTGTTCTTCCGTGTGTCACATGATGTTAATATTTCAAGGAGGCTGAAGGTATTGGTTTAAGAAAAAATTGACCTATAAAAAAAATGCCCTTCTCCAGGTTAGGCACGCGAGGTTCTTTTGCACTACCTATAAGGCGGCAAGTTTGTTTCGGCAGAGCTTTTGGTTAAACGGAGTCACAAAAGTAGCTATACTTGGAGTCAACTACTTTGTGCTGCATTATAAAGCTAGAGTAAATTCCACTGTGCTTCTGCACAGCACTGCTTGTTGCGAGAGCATATGTGGTTTAGTGTTGCATCCCATTTGCATGATCTAGAGAAACTAGCACTAGCAGAATTGGAGCACTCAAAAAAAAAAAACACACAGCCGACTGTGGAAACATTGAGAGATGCACACTTGCGAACTGTGCATTTCTTAAAAGTGGATTCCAGCAAAGGTAAAGACAATATGTATACTTACGGCGGCCATACTTGGCTTTCCCAAGCATGACCACTTTTCCCTCGGTAGCACCATCCAGTAAGCAACAGCAACACGCCCATGAGACGCCGCCCACTCATGGATTGAATGACGACCCGCCTGAGGTCTTGGAAGGAGATCCGGAACACTGCTTTAGGCCAGATGTGGTATCTGGAGGGGGCAGGGACTAAAAGTAAAAATTAACAAATTTATCTGAAGCGCTACATTCCTATAGCATAAACTCTAGGATAGCAGTATCATTTTTTTTTTTGAGGTCAGTGATGCATTTTAATTAAACACAAATGGTTGGTTCATATGATGAACCAGCAGCCCCTATTTTCCTTAAGTGTAACGGAGTGTCTAACGTTACGTCCGACGGAAAACGAAATAAAAATTAAAGTTACGCCCAACGTAACTGTCAAGCATTCGAGTTGCGTCCGACGTAAACCAAAATAAAAATTAAAGTTACCGTATTTACTCGAAAATAGGTCGAACCCTATTTACTGGGTCCATAGAGAATAAAAAAAAAGTAATTCAAATATAGGTCGACTTTTTTTTTATTTTTAAGAACAGGGGAAATTTTGGGCAAAAGAAAGAAACAAACCTTTATTTACATCACTCTCAGCTAAATCACGGGGCGATGCCAAAAACTTCATCACCGTCAGAACTTCTGGACATGTCATCGTCGTCCGAAGCTTCTTCAGCTGGGTAGACATCCTCGCGTATTCGCAGCAATACTTCACTGACACCGTTGTAAAATGACGACAGGAAACGAAAGAAGGTGCGAAGCGACGGAAGACAAACTACAAAGACGCAAGCAAAGCCGCCGTGTCGCCATGAGCAACACGCGAGCCGAGCCGCCTCAAGCAACTAACAAAAATAACTTTTTTTTTTTTTTTTTTGTGTGCGCGTTTGCAAGGATGGAGGGTAAAGTGCGTGGCGCATCGCGTTCCTCTCCTTCCCCGTTGCCCAGCAAGGGGAACGCTAGAGGCGCGATGTCGACATCCGACGCCCGAGGAGCGGCACGGGCCACCGCGGGCGGCGAGCCATTTCGGTTACCAAAAGCTTTTTGAAACAAGAAGCGGCGCGGCTCTACGGCAACGCCGGCTCGGTGACTCGATAGCTTCATGCCTCCGGTAGGGTCGCAAAATTTGGTCGCGAATACAGGTGTCGAAATTCTTTAGTCACAATTTCCGAAAAAAAAAAAAAGAAAAAAAAAAAGGTCGACTTATATTCGAATAAACACGGCCGCGCGACGACACACACATTATGAAAGCGATTGGTGCGAGCGACCAAGGCGATGAGCGACGTTTTCTAGAAGCCCAAGAACCGAGCGGCGCAAGCAGCGGGAGTGAGAAATCTTCGTCGCTCGGCGCCGGCACTCGTAGCTTCTCGCCATCGCTCGTCTCGTTGATCGCTATATTGCTTACATGCCGTTCAGAAAGGCGCTCTAAGTGCTTAACATTGCATTGGGACCAGCCTCGCATCCAACCGTAACCAGTCTTGACTTTCTTTAAAGCCGCACAGGTAGAAGTTAACATCGTACATACATCGTTTTCAAGCATGGCTCCTCGTTCATTGCTCGATTTACTCCTCGTTCATTGCTCGATTTACATTTGCGGTAAATGACAAACCGCAATGAAGCACAATTATTCTAGTTCGAAATTGTCACGAACACTTGGCACGCATGCTTACACAGTAGCGCACCAAACGTAATTTAAAAGTAGAACGAAAACGGGACGAGATTCGCTTACCGTTTCACGGAGACAGACGCCTTCGGATCCCAGGCCTAAAGAACTCGGAAGTCGCCGGCGGTCCGGAGATCGGACGAGGCGAGCCGACCGCGCTGACCCAGGCCGACCACACCTGGTTGAACTATGAGAGGCGCCGTCGAGTTTAGAACCAGAGACGCAGTAGAAACGGACCGCAAAACATCTGTCCCGTAACCGTAAACGAGTCAACGAACCACATCGCGCTATCTTCGCCATTGTTCGCCATCTCCGCGACGACCGGAAGTGGAAGCCGCGAACTTAGAAAAGCCGCGGCAGCGGAAGCACCGAAGCCACTGGGCGGAAGCCTTAAGTTTCGGTTTCGGTTTCGGTTTTCTCCAACGCCGGCTACGGTCGCTACGGTTGCGGGCTGGTGAGTTTGTGGCTGGTTGCGAGGACGCGAGGGGCCACGAAAAGACGCCGAGTTTGCCGAGTACGAGCAACGGGCCGTTTGCCGCTGTCGACCGGCGATGCGGTATCCGCGGCTTGGTGTTACGATCGGTTTCTTGCCGTGCACGTTAACTCAAAGCTCGAAGTTCCGCAGTTCCGTTCCGGCACCAGCCGCACCACGTTTTCCGGTGCATCGCACGTGGAGTCCTTTCGACGCATTCAGTGAAAGTAAAGATCGTGTCCGCTGTCTTCGGTGCTGTGGAAGAAGTTGCGAGACGGAAGAAGCATCAAAACCAAGGCGTTTAGGACTCCAGGCCGGGCCGCCGGTTCACTCTGAACGAGAGGCGACGTGTGTGCCCACGCTTTGAGGAAGCCTCCGCGTTTCGCCGCGCCAGACCTCGCCGATCGCGACAGGACGAACCGGACCCCGAGTCCGAGAGGCTCTTGCGCAGCCAGGAACGGCACCGAAGCAGGAGCTGCTCGTTCTGCGCTACCATGCAGTGCTCTACAGTGCTCGGAGCTCTCGGGTGTCATTCGTGCTTGCACTGAAGCCATTGTGACCCCTTCGGGCGCGCAAGTCGTACTTCGCAAAGGTTTGGACGGGGCCGCCCTCACCGAGCAGCTCCGCTATATTCCGCTTACTTATGATCGCAACAAAAGCTTGCGTTTGTTCTCGGGAAAAAAAATTGCGGGACCGCTCTCCGCGCCGCTGACGAGGTTGGCCGCCGCCATGTTCTCAGCTGTTCACTCGCTCCTGCAGCGAGCGCCTTGCGATTATCCTTCCCGTTCCAAAATGCGATGCGCTTTGCGCATTATGCCGTTTACATGATCATATATTGAATGCGGCAACTGGATTCAATGCGACTAAGTCGCATTCATGTAAACGCGGCTTATGTTCGTTTTCGACATACATGGTGTATGTACGATACCGGTGGTGAACGATGGACGTTTTTGGTGGAAGATGGCGGTCGTCTTTCTGCATGTATGATTTAGTTATACCGGTGGTCCTGTGGTGTAAGCGTTTTGTTGGAAAGAAGGCGGTCGCCTACGTCATCGGCCGCAAAATCATACCAGCCACACGGAATCATATCGGCAAGCAAACTGGCTGCCAGTATAGACAGACTTGGAGCCATAGCGGTGCCGGTATCTCCAGTTATGCAGAACGCCAAACCAAACTAGCTGCATACATAATACCAAGAAATTATGGTGGTGTCATACCAGAATTGTAAAAGCGGCAGGTTTGTTTCTTGTACGTTTTTCCAATAGGGTCAACATCCAGGCTATGCCAGTTTATCCTGTATAAGAAAATGTTCCCTTGGGTAAGCACTGTTTTAGGCCAGATTCGATCTCAATACGAAGGTGCTTATAGATTAGAGTGAAAAATTTCAGTCACTCCTTTCTGCATGATTCGTCGCCTGCATCACGGTGCTGAGAGCAAACAATGCTGGTTAGAAAAAGAAGCATTGCGATTGGCGCTTAGTGTTTCTATAAAATATAGACTGGAAGGGCTTGTCCTGTGGCTTTCGTGACATTTTGAAAATTATATTGCTTTAAGCTCAGTCGTGTCGTCATTATATATATATATATATATATATATATATATATATATATATATTGTGAAACGTATTTCGTAAAACACATATCATGATATATATGGCGACGAGGTGCCCATTTCATGATTTTATACACTGTAATTAATTCCTTAGTTTAAGGATAAAACCACGATTCAACTTCTAATGCTGCGATGCAAAGTTGCACCAATTACGAGTATTTTAGGTAACCTACCTTACTTCCCTAAAACATTTCGATTCAGGTAAAAGTTATGTGACTCTGGTAAACGAAGGGATGTTGAGTCGTATAAACACGACGTTTTGTACGTTAATGTAGATTTTCCTTTCTTGTTGTGTAGGAATAAATAACAGAATTTTTTAATTTTGGTACCTGAAAATAAAACTGAATTGAACAAACGATAAAAACAAAAGAAAACTATATACTGTAAACGACTTATTTTTTCTGGGCTCAACATTTTGCGATTTAGGTCAAAGCTGAAGTTTTGAAATAATTCGCGGGTCGTCATTTTCGCGACGCGGTGGAATCTCAATATAAATTCCAATGTGTTTACATTTTACGAAAAGTGTTCGCGGGGCCCATTTTTCGCGAATTGTAGGCGATTCGCGAAATTCTGAAAAACTAGGTCCTCGCAAAAATTATGTCGTTTACAGTAGTTAGTTTCACGGCGTAAATAGTGCCTATTGACCGAACAACGCGGAAAATTTAGGGTGGCTCAAGTCACCAGGCTCGATCTAAAATGGACCCTAAAAATCAACGCCTGCACGTAGCCATCTAAACTTTTCGTCAAAGGTGTATCCCTATTGAAAATCGCTCTGAGGGGACTTCAGGAATTCTTTAAAGGGTCTGAAGGGGACTTCAGGAATTCTTGTGATGTTTGAAAGGTGAACCGATATTTCCTGGTGGGTTCGTTGGCCCCGTCAGAGGCTCTCCTGAAATGTCTGAAGTCCCCTTTACAATGCCTTGAAATGTCTGAAACCCTGTCAAGAACTTTTCTAATGGGGTAGGGAAAACCTTCAGGCTTCTTGAGATCTCTGTGGGGACACGGCCTAGGTGGAGAAAATACATGTCGCAGAATTAGAACGTAGCTACGTATTGTTCACAAAGGGAAAACAAATAATTATATGGAGAATGTCGATCGTATGTCTGTACGGTCAGTTTTTTATTACTGCTCTTCTATCAAACACAACTGGGCTCCTCGACCCGTCTGTCAGTGGCCGGGTGTTCGGTCGCCAAGGGGGCTACGGGTTCGATCGCCCCATGTGGAGAATCGACAAGGCGCGGGCCGAGTGTTGTTGGCCGAGCGGCGTTTTGAGGAGAACAAGCTTTACTTGCTGCACTAATAATAATAAAAAGGGCAAGCCGAGAGCAGCGCGTTGCCCAAATTCAGGGACGCTGCGCTGGGGAGGTTCCGAGGGCGAAGCGGCAGCGACTCGTGCCGGGAACCGGTTTCCCCGCGGGGGACTGTCCCCAAAAAGGAAAAAAAGTAAATAAACAAAACTATTTTGCTTTTCACCAAAGTCGGAAGTCCTCTCTTTTTCGCCGTCGCCAAAAACACGAACAGGCAACTCAAATCCCCCCCCCCCCTTTTACAATGCCTACACACACACACTGCGCTACTCTCCCCCCGGCAATGGGGAGAGGGTGCAATACCCCCAGTTCCGGACAGCACGCTTCTCCAATGGTCGGCGGGAGAGAGTGGTGTGAGGAAGCCGAAGAAGTCAGGAGGCCGCTATAGCCATTTTCTTTCCGCTCGTGGGCGGTTTGTTTCTCACCGCCATGGAGATCTGGAACGCACCGTTTCCTACATCCAGAAAGGTAAGCGCTGCTTTGAGGGCTCGCCCCTTGGTCTGTTTTAATCCGTGCCGTTTCTTCCTTGGTTCCGCAGGTGAACCCCAGTTCGGCGTTGGCCGCCTTCAGCACCGCTCTAGCACCATCGTGTTCAGCGCATTCAAGGAGATGGTGGCCGGTGTCGGCCTACTCGCAGCAAGCCTGGCAGCCGGGATCAGCGTTCAACCGCATGTAGTGCCTACGCACCGGGATCATGGCACTGTGGGTCCTGAGACGGCGGATGACGGCCGCTGTCCCGCCTTGTTCCTTGCGCCTCTTCGTCCGACCGGCTTCAGAAGCATCCAGCGAGCGAAAAATACGCCCAAGACACCGCCCCGACGACATCGTGGACGAAACCGTGACAGTGCTCGGAATTTCTCAACGGTGACGGGATCTGCTTGCGAGTTCGTGGTTTTCGCTAAACGTGCTTACTGGGACTGTGTACGTGTACGTGAGGTGCACCTGCTCCGCTTCATTAGCTGAACTACCGTACATCAGGAATTTACCCAACGGCATTGTGAGTACTTTGAAATATATTTTTCGTTGTGATAAAGAAGTTAGTTGTTCCTATTTTATATGATCTCTTTCGTCAACAGCTGCTTGCACCCAGGTTTGAGCAAGCGTTGGTTTTTATTGTCTTTTTGAGTGTTAATACGCATGTAGAACTCAATGTCCGCAATAAATTTTTAATAACGTTTTGAACTGAATTTTTGTCTATGGTTCACAGTCATTTGGGTGTCTAAAGGGTTGATGGGCTAAGGGGTTGGGGTTGAAGGGCTGTGGGGCTGGAGGGTTTTTTCTGAGGGGTATATCTGAAGGGTATTTTTGAAGGGTTTTGAAGGCCTGTGCGGTCCCATAATCCTTCAAGGCTGATGGGCCCTTTGGAATTATTTTCAATAGGGATATCAAAGGTCGGTTCTTTTCTTGTAAAATTACAAAGCGTAGCTCATTTTCTGTAAGAAATAGGGCCAAGAAACTTCCCAGGGTCTACAGCGGCCGGCGACCCAGACGACCAAGTCCAGTAGCGGGGTGTGTTTGGCGTTCGTATTGATAGATGGCGCTAGCTCCTAATCGCGACGGCTCACGACCGCCGTAATTTATTAAAATGAATATAATCTTTTTGAAATGTACCTTCGGTTAAAAGATGAATTTGAACAATAAAAGCAAAACTTAAAGTAAAAAAAACGCGTCTGCATGACGGCGGCGCTTTTGCTGCCAACGGATTACGTCTGCGTGTCGTCTGCTATCTTTCGCTGGTCGGCTGCACCTTCAGACGCTGCTCCCAACGCCATCTATCAATACGAACGACAGACACAGCCTGCTACTGGACCTCTGTCGTCTGCGTTACTGCCTGCCGTAGATCGTGGCAAGTTTCGTGGCCCTATTTTTTACTAAAAGAGAACTACGCTCTGTAATTTTACAAGAAAAAACCGACTTCCGAAATGCACCTTTGACGAAAATTTTAGATGGCTACGTGCAGGCGTCGATATTTACGGTCCATTTTAGATCAAGCCTCGTTACTTGAACCACCCTATATATTCTCAATTTAGCGGTTCAAACCGGTTCGAACCGGTTCGAACCGGTTTGAACCGTTATTTCTTGCGCCCCGGAACTGAACCGGAACAGAACCGAAAGCCGTGAACCCGAACCCGAACCGAACCGATAAAAATATCGGTTCGACACTCTGGTCTCTATATCGTTTTCTCCGTCGCCTGCGTGGAGAAAACACGGTGGCGATAGAAGCATATGCTCATGCAGTCAGTCAACTTGGACAATCCCCCTGTTCCCTCAATCCTATCGCATTCTTTGACTGCGTTTGTGACAACAACGTTTCCCCAGTGTGAAAGCTTTCAGTCACAACGGGCTATAAACTGGGTTGTGCATTGCATGTAGCCCTGAGGGAATTCTTCGCCGGAGACACCAGCACATTAGTTTCATTGGTAAGGTGACCGGCCACTAACGTGTTTGGCAAATGAAGCGATCACGGGTAAGTAGAAATGCAAACAATGTTGAATGAATATTAAGGTGGTTGTAGCCAGAGCCTGCCAGTTGAAATCAACCTTTAACAATATAGTCTGCGGTAACTTCTTTTTGCACTTAGGATTGCAATTTTAAACACAAAGCCACTCCACATAGCTGTCGAAAATCGTGTAAACAACAGCAGTCATCGTCCCCGGTTCGGATGAGCGAAGCCTTAGCTTGATGAAAAGAATGGCGGTCTATACTTCTTGGTTGTTTCAATCACAACCTCGCACAGCTGAACAGACAAACAAATCAAGGAAATATATCCCGCGCTGGCTTGCAAATCACAGCACACAAGCAGGGTACATAGCAGAGCAGAAAACACTGGCAATGAGCACACGGAGGCATGCAGCTTCCTTTCTTTTTCCCTCGGCGAATGATTGGTTTGCTGCAGCATTCCGTAAGCACGTCGACATTCAAAAGTTGAGCCTGATCTGTCTTGCAGTGCCTTACGGAACGGCAAGTATCGCCCACCATTCCACAAGGCACTGCAGGACTCGCAAATGTGTGAACAGTGCTTTGCAATAAAGGCCATGATCGGGCAGCAGGTGCCCATCTAAAAACATTTAATATTGATTGGCATTGAACTAACCTTTGGGCTTCATCACGTAGCAAGCATGGGTGAGGTATAATTCAAGAACATTTAATGTTCGACGAGTTTAATACTTTGTGGCGCTTTCTCATCTGTTTCGGTGTCACGGAGTGGGGTTCAAATTAATAAAAATAGTTCAATGATCCACTCTGAGGATAAACGAGAAATTACGGGAAAAGAACAAGAGAGCTAAGTTCGACCATTGACTAGCGCTAGGTCCACGCCTGGTGTATAATCATTAGAGAAAGATGATGACACAGGGAGGATAAGCAAACAAAAGATTAGATTTAATAAAGTGAAAAACTAAGCTGTACACTGCAATAGAGCACTCAACACAAACCACACTCCAGCTCAAAGCTATGGAGCCCTGCAAGCCAGAAACTAATACTAAAAAGACTCGACGCTCATAAAACCGGAATAAGCCAACAAAACAGTGACGAAAACCCGACACTAACAACGAGAGCAAACCGAGATGGAGCTCGAACGTTACCGCTACACACATGGGATAATGCCCCAAAACAGTCGCGACAGAAAGTAGCACTGTGTAAAAATCTTCCCAACATTCAACAATTCGTACTTCAGAGCCAGAGAATGCAGTAGACAAGTCCTAGAAAACCAGGCTTAGCTTTCCGGTAGGTGCTGAGTCCAGAGCAGTCCGTAGTCTGGAGTTGTCGGCCGAAGAACAGCGTCTCGGAGTCCAGCGGTCCAATTAGAGGCTTGATGAGGTCGACACCGCGCACCACACAGCCACACACGCTTCAGCACAACAAACTCAAACACTTGCCCGACAGGCAGGGCAGAAGCCAGAAATTACACGTTCCAAGACTCATCTGCAGGGAGTAACCGCGTTGAGCAGCGACCCGGCCAGCTCTGGGGTTCGACTACCTTTTTTGTTCCCGAACCCCCTTTTATAGGCTCGTCTACCGACCAACCTCCCGTTTCCCCGCCTTTCGGGTCAGTCAACTTTCAAGGAAAACAAAGCTACCCAGCAACGACCCAAATGGCAAAACCTATTACATTTTTCAGACAACCGAACATATGTGCCCATCCATTCCCCCGTACGAGTCCATAAACGTCAATTATCGCCGATACATAGAACACGACAGGCGGCAGACTGAGCAAAGCCGCCGCCTTCAAAAAGCGCGCTAGCCAGCGTAAACATCTTTGTATCCCGGCGGCGCCCCTGCATGTCAAATCGGCACCATACGCGAGCCAGCATACGCACCCCTCCGTCCGCGAGGTCAAAGCCACAAACTGTGACCTGGGATGATCTACGTCGCCCGTTAACAAAAACCCATTCCGCAAACGAGCAAATTCGTTAGGGACTTCGAAAGGAACTACGACGGGACGAACTGAGATTAAAAGTGGCACCACACTCCCCCTTTTTGACCGTACCAACACTTAAAGTGGTCCAAAAAAAAGATCATAAAAGTATTTAAAAAAATTAAGAGAAGCCTGAATTTGTGACACCCGGTTTCTCCATCCTGTGTTTTTTTTGTGCTTTTTCTATTACGAAGCAAGACATTATTCCAGCCGTAGGCACCAGATGTAATTCCAGTCTGCGATCATAAGATTATAGGATCCTAACTGCCGGCAGCTAAGTGTCAATTACATCCGGCTTGTGCATACAGTGCAACATCTTTGGCTATTCAGCCGATCATCACTTTACAGCATGGGTATCTGTTCTTGTAAACGACAGTAGTGCTACATGTTAAACGGCTCTAAAGCGATAGAGCAAACTCACATCTCATTATCTTTTAGCTGAATAAACTGTTTGTTTGGTTATGCTTGTTATCCAATTTTTGTTTTAAATTTAATTTTCTCATATAGACACCTTACATTATAGAAAAAAAATATTTTTATAGTACGGAGGTGTCCATATTAAGAAGACATGACTGTATCATCTTTGAAACTAGTTTGCCACAGCCAGTGTTATAATATGTATTGATTTTTTATGCAGTGCCTGCCTTTCCTTGCCCCTTGTGAGGACGACTGAGAAAGCGACTTTGCGCCACAACGACGGATGGCAAGTGTCTCAAGTGTCACTTGGTACAGGCAGAGCAGCCTAGCAAGTGTCATGCTTGTGCACTGAGGGGCCCTGGTTTGAAGAGCCGAGGCAGAAGTTTCAACGGCGGTGTCACCGCCCTGGCGGCTTGTCGCCGAAGCAGAAACAGGGTTAGCTAGCTTTGCTCGTGGCTGGCTTTGTGTAGTGTGTGTAGACCGGGAACGTAGGCTTATGAACTTCGGCAACAAGAATACTACGCGGCTTTGGTGTTTTGGTACGAGCAACAAACGTGACACTATCTGCTACGACTAGCTACGATCACCCACCGCAGCGGTGAAGGCATCGAAGAAGCAGAACCTGTGTATTACGCCGTTGCCGTAACCCAACAGTGCTCATTTGTCATGGAGGGCTTTCCGCCCAGAGAATTTGCTCGTCACAGAGCGTTATTTCCCGTGTTTCTCTTTGTGTGCTCAGTGGCTGGACGGGCCTCTTTCAGCAGTTCTTCAGGCTCAAAGGTGACTAAAAGTTGAGGGTGGATGGACTTGCAGCAATCCCCTCGGTTGGTGCATGTGACAGAACCTTTGTACGGCATCATCGGGAGGATACTGTTGTAAGTTAGCAAGTTGTCCAATTGTGTGTTCATTATGCTAATATTTGAAAAAGCTTGTTTAAAAGGATGCTGGAGCAAAATTTGGATTTCATAAAATAAGGCCGTGGAAGGTTTGGATGGGAGCTCTACAAACTCCGAAACATCACTCATACATTAATATTTCAAACGGATGGCCGTATTCTTGGAAAGGAAAGGGCACAATCAAACAAGAAATGTGACATCATACTTCTCCTGGTACACTTTAGAATGAGGGGAAGCGGCCTCGCTTCTCTCATTCCCGCTTCGGTTCACCTGCTTAAGGGGATGAAGCCTAGAGGAGAGGGAATGAGAATCGCGACATCACATGTCTCGTCGGCCTTGTTGAATCCCACATGTTTCCAAAAATATGGCCATCCGTTAGAAATAATGCTCTATGTGTGATGTTTTGGGGGTTTTGCAGCGTCCCGCCTACCGCCCCAGTGTTGTTTTGCAAGCTTCGAATTTCGGTTAAGCATACCTTTTAATATGAATAATTGTGTCATCAGAATGTTAGAACATGTCAGTTCTACACAGCTACTCTCAAACATTTTCGAGTGGTCTCGCCTGCCAGATTCAAAGGGGGGGGGGGGGGGGGGGCAACATGTACATGTTTTTATGTCTACAGCACAAATAGTTCCTATCATGCACTCTAAATAGCTGTCAATTGACAGACTGGGTAAAAGAGTGGGCACAAACAAGTCCAACTACCAACAATGCTGTCCACGGCGAATCTTGGACACCATGTCTTACGTTATGTGGCCTCAGCGGTCTTTGTATAGTTCTTTTCATTGTTGCCGGTAGAGCAGCTACCGATAGGGGGGGGGGGGGGGGTTGCGAGGACGTCAACTTTGAAATGCAGTTTCTTCACATAATGTTTGCACTTTGGGAAGTTTCTACACATATAGTACCTTGAAGTCGCTATTGTATGGATGAAACAACTTTGTAAGAGTGTCTATGAAAACTTTGGCAGGGTTCTCTTTAACGTGCCTGACTTACAACAAGGCTGTCCAACTTGAGAAATTTCACTGGTGGGAAGCTTATTTTCATATAAGAATGGTGTACTTCTTCACAGCGCTGTATGTATGCAACAGAAACTCCAGATGTGTTCAATAAAAGTAGCATTTGCTAATATTGTGTTTTCTGTGTATCTGATGCACTAGGTTGTATTTGTTTTGAACACTTGCTACGTTTAGGCTATAAAAAATAGTCTAAATTTTATGCCGACAAGCTTATTGAAAAAGAAGTGTTCGGTCTGAATAAAAGGTTCCAGAAATTACACTAAAATAAATTGCTACTTGGGGTAGCAAAAATGGTGTTTTACAGTCGACTCTCATTATTTCAAACCCCAGGGCACGTTTGCTCGAAGTAAGTGCTAACCGCGGCTGAAGTTAGCCGCAGTACCTAAGAGAGGGATTTTCAAATCACGTGACTGGCTCGGTAGGGATGCGGGGAAGCGTGGCGGTGCCCCGGTGGGTGAGCGCCGCACGCTGTGGAACTAATATGTCGTTGTAGCTGCAATACCGGGCGCGTTAGTCAGCAACGAATGGTGCAGGAGGCTTTCGGTTTGCCTTACCTCACTTCATCACAAAGCATGAGCAAGGCTCTTGCCGCATTTTTTAGATAGTCTTTCGACTGTGGCCATTCCTAAGCCTAGATGAATGTGGTAATTGTCGGCTTAGCAACATCTTTGGAAAGCGGATTGTCTTGACTCTATCGGTCGGGTATTGATTGCACACAAAAGCAAACAGCATCCCTATAGACTTTTTTTTAAATTACCCAAGCATCGAGAAGAACGCTGAAAGTATAATTCTGCGGTCCGCGCGCACTGGCCTTCCTCTTATAAAAGGTTCGAAGTAAATAATCATAATAAATATTTGACCAACGCACGTGCAAGACAAAATTTGTTTTAGACTTTTTGCTTTAGAACAGTTACTACTTCAGACGCCAGCACGTGCAACGCGTGTAACTACACTTGTAGCATGAACCTCGGTGCTTGGGAAATTTAGAGAAAGGTCTAATATGGTCTATTGGGACGCTGTCTGCTTTTGTGTGCTATTAATACCCGGCCGATTGAGTCAAGGCAATCCACTTTCCAAAGACATTGCCATGCTAACATTTATCGCGTTCCTTTAGGCTTAGATATGGCCAGAATCGAAAGACTATCTAAAAAAATGCGGCGAGGTCATGTGCTCATGCTTTGCGATTTAAATGAGGTAAGGCAAAGCGAAAGCCTCTGGCACCATTCATTGCTGACTAACGCGCCCAATATTGCAGCTACAACGACATATTAGTTTCAAAGCGAGCGGCGCTCACTCACCGGGGCACCGCCATGTTTCCCTGCATTCCTGCCGAGCCAGTCACGTGATTTCATAATCCCTCTCCTAGGTACTGCGGTTAACTTTAGCCGCGGTTAGCGCTTGAGCAAACTGGCCCTGGAAGCCACACACTTTAGTTTGAAATATCAGAAGATTGAATTATCAAAATTCATCTACATATTGTCACGAATAAAAACATACTTATTTATTAAACTTAAAATCAGTGTGTAATGCGCCGAACTTGTGCTGAGAAACATAAATTAACAAAGACTTTTGATGGTGTCGAAAGGACAACTGCCTCAAGCAGCCAAGCGAAGGTACTTTTGTAAGCGCGTGGGTATCTGGAAGTTTCTGAGCTCGAACAAAAAAAATTTAGAGTCGTCTCATCATTCCAGTCACTCAAACAAAAGAAAGAAGGACATGCGCTGGCGGGGTCAGCGGCATGTGAGTCGATCACGCTGCTGACTCGGCTATTTGCACGTGGCATTACTCCCCTCTTGTGAAAGACTCATCGTCTTTATGCAACACAAAATTAAATTAACAGCTTAAACAAGACTAGGTCAAAATACAGAGTCTCGTAAATAGCAGATTTTCACAGTCCTACCGAGCATATCTAGTTCAGCTGAGTCGGAAGACGTGAATCGCCTACGGGTCGCAGAGGGCAGCGTGACAATGTTGATGTGCCATTGGCCAACGACTTACAACTTAGGTCTCATGAAGCGAATAACCTTGAGGTCGAAGCACCACTTTAACAGTACCTTGCTGCGACGATGAATTGGTGTTTAGATTCACAGTGGGTAGCCAGGCTGAAACTGGGCGTCGTGGTGACAAAGATTGTAGCAGTCATCGTCAGGAAGTTGTGGCTTGCATCAAAATGCGACCAAGCTTCCAAACTTCCTCCGTTCGTTGAGTGACATACCAGGCGTCGTCGTCTTGTTCGTTTTCGTGACAGATACCACACTTGCCGTAGGTATCGTCATCGGGTTCATCATCAAGGTCGCCGTCAAGTTTGTAGTCGTGGTTGTCGTTAAAGGGCAACTCCGGACCATACTTTCAATTTTGGGATTATGACTGTTTTTAGCGCAGTCAGCGTCCCTGAATTGCAAGGTGTAATTTTTTCCTCGTTATTGTGCGTAATTTTAAAGATATGTACGCCTCAAAGTTTTGTTTGGGGCATGGCCAACAAAACCGAAACTAGCCGCTCGAGGCCCTGGCAGCACTAGAAATCAGCCGCTATGTGAACGTGACGTCAGGATCGTTCTCGTTTAACGAGTACGCAGGTTGAGCAGCAGCTACTTCTGTTGTGCTAGCCGTCTAAAGGTAGGAGGTAAGCTGATTTTATTTTAATTCTGTATATGGTGGTAGTTATCCAGCACATGTAGGAAGAGTTAGTGCGTATACCCAAAAGCTAGTGACTGGAAAACCCGTAAACTCGTACAGTGCCGTACTCGGCGGCCGCTGCCGCCGTGCGTGTGCCATGCCGTACTTGTCGCTAGTATACCCAAAAGGTAGCGACTGGAAAACGAGTGAACTCGTTCAGTACCGTACTCAGCGGCTGTCGCCGTGTGTGCAGTCTTCCGTACTCTGTCGCTAAGCCTAAATTGTCATCGGGGCTCCGTGGATGGAGCGGCGTTGCTCTACGACGCGCTGCCAGTGAAGTACAGTACTGGGGGCCCTTTCGCGCTGCGGGTCAGTAACAGACACGAAGCTTTGAGGCTTTCCGGCACGGGCTGCTGCGTTAGGACTGTACATGTCTGTTTTTGCATTCTTTTTTCCTTGGGCGCGTAAAAGCCGAAGTTCACTCGTCGAACAGCGTTTACCCACACCTTCTTCAATTTCTGGTACGTTGGAAACTTGTGAAAAAGCACCTCCGGGTTGTGCAGCGGGTTGTTTGAGCAGCCCACAGCACTACAAGTTCTACTCGGCATCCTTCGAGGAACAGCTGGGCAGTCTTGGGCGCTACGAGTTGCTCGCTAAAACCAGTCTTTGAGTCCTCACAAGCAAATAAACAAAAGGCTATACCGAAGCTACACGGGCTACAGATAAAAGCAGCGGCTAAACATGACAATCACAAGTCCAAGTAGCGGTGGTAGCGGCTCAAAGAAGCGCACTCCGCGTAACGCTTGGAGGAAAAAAAGAACGATACTGACGTCACGGCCCAATGTTGCTTTAGTGATCGGCAACCCGCTAGCCGACCGCTAAGGTGCAGCGGCTCGCGGCGGGTCACATTTTTATTATCGGCATTAGTTGAGAATGCGGCATCCCACGGACGTAATATTTTGGCTGGGGTCGTATTTTGTGTCACTACAGCGATACCAGTAATTTCTTTAATTTCGAGTTTTGGCCGGAGTTGCCCTTTAAAGTCATCGTCCGGATTGTCCTTGGATAACTGTCAAAGCCGTAATCGGGATCGTCTTCCATGAAATTGTTTGAGTCTTCGCCTGGGTCATCATCAGTGTCGTCATCAGTCTCGTCACCACGGTTGAAGACTGTTTGTCATCGAGGCCGTTGTCAGGTTGGTTGTTGACATTGTAGCCGGGTTTGGTCTTTGGAGTTGTCGTCTGTTTCATCATCAGCGTAGAAGTCGTCATGATGTTTTCGTCTAAGTGTGGTAGCCAGGGGCTTTGTCAAGTTCATTGTCCGGGTCGCTTCCGAGGCCATAGTTGAGGTCGTCGTTGATGTCACAGTTGGAGTCGTCCTCGGATGATTTCAAGGACGTCGCCTTCACGATCGTCGTCTTCAGAGTTATCGTGTTCACAGATGGTATGCTTTATGGGTATAGACTGCGTTATCCTGCACATCCACCAATATGTCATGAACAAAAACAAGCTTGATTAATAAAACTTCAGATCAATGTTAAATGCAGCGAACTTGTGCCGAGAAACATAAAGTAACAAAGACCGCACATACTTTGACAGCGACAAAAGGACGACTGACTCGAGCAGCCATGCGAAGCTCTTTTTGTAAGCCCGTAGGTATCTAGAATGTTCCGAGCTTGAACGAACAAGATTCTCGAGTCATCTCAAACATTCTAGGCGTGCAAACAAACAAAAGATTCCCCATTCCACCCAACTCCATTGCAGAGAATTGGAATTTTCTAATACTAATTCCATTCCTTTGAACTCCTGGAAAGGAAAAACTGGGCCCATCCCCACTCCTGGAATGGCTGAACTGCTGCATTCCATTCCTCTCAATCCCTCCCAATTGTGAAAATGGCACTTGACAGCTAGTACTAAGTTACCGGAAATAACGTCGGCGTAAAGCTGGCGTTGTGAAATGCGTAGACAACTGCAAAATTCAAAACCCTACCCGCAATCATTGATTTTACTAAGTTGAGCGTTGGTCGCACATAGCACTAGTAGCAATTGGTATGGGGGCACTGCAGATATTGATCACACCACCAGGTGTAAAAGCCTCATAACAGAGAGGAAAACTAAGTCGCCCATCTTTTCCACAAAATAACCGTATATGTCCTCCACTTTTACGAGATACATAATAAGTGAGGAGTCGCGTGTATTAACGAAGTGCGGGCGGTGTGACATTGTCCCTGCCTGGTGGCCTGCAACTGGTGCTGTAATCACACATGGTCCCAACAGCCTTATGGTTGCATCTCGCAGCACCAGGAACGACACTTTGGCTGTGTTCCAAATCTTACCCAAATAGATCTGAGTTACTCCGGTGGGTCGTGTCACGTGACAACACAGATTGAAAAGTGCTGGGCACGGGTAGGTTTTGGAACGCTGAGGTACAAAACCCTTACCCTGGATTAAGATCGAGTAAATTGCCCTTGTCAGCTTACAACTCTACAGTTTGGGTTGCTTCACTGGGGTTGCCACTTTCATCCTCGAAGGAACATAAGCAGTCAGATAACCAAACCGTCAGTTACCTAAGTGCAATAATGCCGTTTCGAAAACCCCTTTGACGGCATCTAAGCAGCTCGCATTAGAACAAAGCCTATTCCATTCCTACTCTATTCTGGGCAAAATGTAACTACTAATTTCATTCCCTTTCCATTCCAGTGCTGCCACCATTTTATTTGCATTCGATTCCAGGGTTGTGGAAGTGCGGAATCGTTCCAACTCTGGAGTGGCAACTCCTCAACACTGGTGATAGTCACCAAGGCACCCAGTTGAGTGTGAATGCTGTCCTCACAGCCCATCCAAAGCTGTTATTACTGTAACAAACTCGAGTACGACGAAGTAGTTAAATTCGGAAGCCTGTTGTGCAGATTTGTACCTTGCATTGTTTCCCGTATTTTTTATTTCTTTTGTATTTTATAATGGACAACAACCGTTGCAATCTCGGTATTGCTGCCAAACCTGAAGGTTTTATCATCGGTGCACTTTTAAATAAATATATGCCACAGCCGCAGCTCAGCGATGAGCACTTACACTGCGACTTAGGTGTTTCGTAAGTATTCATTTTGATTGCGCGATAATGATGTTTGTCTTCTATTAGAATTAAAAAAACCAAAACAATATTCAACATGATGGATAATTTTGGACACCCGCGGCATGTGTGATCTGAGCATTTGTTCTTTTCATCTGAAGTGTGTATCTTGCTTACTACCTATAGAGTATACGATGTTGTGGACGGAAAAGATGCTGCGACCGACTCCGAGCAAAAAAAAACATTCTGTTTATTCTCATGTCGTTGAGCTCGTGGCGACGAGTATGAGTAGCACTGTCATCTTTGGCGATGCCAAGGCTGAACCGATAGACTGCCGCAGAGCTATCGCCCTCAGCTCTGCACTGTGAGGAATGGCACGATTTTGTTGAAGTGATTGCGGCTCCAGAGAGGTGTCGTTGCTGTTGACATGTACCGCAAGCAGGATGACATACTAGAGAGCAGGAAAGAGAACGTTTGGAAGCCGTGCATGGTAGTTGACGCCGAGGTCAGGAAATGAGGCAGCAGACGGGGGAAATCGACCCTGTCGTGCTTTCAGTCCGGCTCGATCAGTTTGGAGTGTACAGCCTCGGACTGAAAGGGGGATGCCGGCCGACTGCGGGGCCGATGCAACATCCCCTAAGATGAGGAACCGAACTGAGAGCGAATGCCTGACGTGGCAACGATGAGGAGACCCTGGTCGGCTAGCAACATGCCTTGTGAACAGGGTGAAGATGTCGATGAATATTTACTTGCCAAGCCGGTGGGGCAAGCAAGGTGGTCGCAGCCCATTGCTGGGAGATGCCGGTGCTAGATGCGACAGAGCAGAGGTGGTTGCGGAGGCGCTGCAGATGTGGAGGCTGAGAAAGTTGAATATGTGCCTACTGCATTTTCGTCCGAAAAGGCAGAGCCATTGCCGTGCCCTTGGCCACGAAGAACATTCCCCTGGATAGCAGGTGCTCAGAGTCAATCATCATGTCCAGGTCACCAATCTGTAGCACTTTCGATCTTGAGGACGGAAGAGACGGTGCAACAGACTCCGAGTTTAACTGTGAAAATATTCTCTTTATTCTCGTACCTTTAAGCTCGTTCCGACGAGTAGCTTGCCTTTATACACTGCAGTCATTAGCATTATAGTTGATCTAAGTATTTTGCAACACTATTAATACGGCAGATTGGGCGAGTTGGTACGGCATAATTACGAACCAGCGCACAGGTAGACAGTTACTCAAAATCCAAATACACAAAAATATACACTCGCACAGCGCTGATGTGAGTTTTTTGTGTTTGGATTTTGGGTAACTGTCTACCTGTGCGCTGGTTCGTAATATTGCAACACTGCCGTCTTTAGGCGGTGTGGAGGCTGAACCGATGGACCGCCGGAGGCCCATATCTGTACCTGTTTCATATACTGAATGCATTTTTGCACGGCTCTGTGTTTACTTTTGTCTTCCAGATTTTTACTGCTCACTTGTTTTTTTAATTTTATTTAGAGGATACTACTGGCCATTGAAGGCCCAAGTAGGAGTGGGGTACAACATATGCATTCACACACCTACAACAACAAACAAATAACACGACATTAAGAGGTTTACAACAACTAACCAGCAAATATACAGGATATATATATTTAAAAGGGGGGGGGGGGGGGCAGCACAGCATGCATCAAGCAGCATGTAATTCAATCATTTGTAATAATAGATGTGAAATTTAAAACTCATATTTAAGATTGAACATTATCAAACAAATGTGAATTTAATTAAGCTATAAATTTTATATAGACTGTTACTTTTTATGCAATTTTGTCTAGATTTGTCAGGATACAATCTGCAAGTACGCATAAAGTAACTGGAAAGTTGAAAGAAGCAAATTAGAGATTGCAAATCCTACTTCTCAATAGATATTTTTTTCCCAAAGTATTTACGTGATAGTGCAGCTGAAATAAGGCTCCTTTTTCAGTTTTTTTTTATTTGAAACACCTTAAAAATGCATTGTTTTCTAAGATTTTTTTTATTATTATGCTTGGAAAATTAAGTTACCGATTGTGTTCAGTTTATTCTAAACTATTTATATGAAATGCCAGAGTGCTTTTGTGCATAACCGTGGCTAGATAAGGTTTTTATAATCTCTGATTATAAAGTTTCTCTTTAGTGACCGTTTCGCCAAGGTGACAGCAGAACAAGTAACGGATCCCGACGTCAAACTGCAGGAATTTGAGATATATGTTTTCTTAGCGAATGCACGCCACTGTTGTGACATATTTGAATATCCTTATCGCTTGCTTGGGCTCAGCGGGTAATGCAGGTCGGCACTAGCGTGAGTATAAAGGCTGAACTGCATAAAGCGATTTAGCGAGCGACGGCGACAGCGACGAGTCAGCGACGTATTACGAATATTTCTTACTATCGCTCGTCGCGTCACTCGGTTTTTGGATTTCTAGAAAACATCGTTCCGCTTTCATGCGGCTTGCGTCGTAGCGCGAGTGACCGAGCGTCAGCGAAGCGGGTCGCCGTCACTTTTCTCGTCGCTCGCAAAATCGTTTACATTCGGTTTATACTTCACGCTGTCAATAATATTGACTCGAGCGCGCATAATTTCATTACCACGGGAACGCGTGTAAATCAAACCCTAAACCAAGACGGGGCTGCAGTCAGCAGCTTTGAGAGCGTCATACAAGGGATTATAGTTTGACAGAAGCAAGCACACACTTCGCTAGCGCATTCCAGCCTTGAGCGCTCGAACTTCCGAAAACGAAACCAGATTTTGCTACATTTTGGCTAGCTCGAAACATTTTTTTTTTTTAAATATAGGGTGTCTTTTAGCTATAATCTAGACTAAGAGAAATGTGTACCTTCCCAAATTATATTTATGTCGCCGTACTATATAAGTAGTAATTGTGTAATATCGTTACGTTCATATAAAATACGGGGGGGGGGATCACCGGACCTTCGTCTGAAACAAAAAGTCTGCTATATATACCGAGCGGGTTTCTATTGTAATTGAGTGTCGGGTTGCTAGTACCTTTGTTCGTTGTTTGTGTATGTAGATGCTTGTATGTTGATCTTGTGGCATGTGCCACAAGATCAATATACAAGTATGTGTTGGTATGCTGACGTCCGTGTTCGAGCGTGTCACTTCCATAGATGCCGAAATGTCCTTCATTTTTGTAGTTTTCCGCATACTCACTAGGTGGCGCAAGCAGCCGCCCAATTTTATTTTAGCTTTGTTTGTACGTAGTCCATTTATGTGTAAGGAACAACACCACATAGCTACAGTCTAGTAGAAAAGTAACCGCGTCTTTAAATGGCGCATAGCGCCGGCGTTCAGTTCGTCTTCGTTCGCTGGCCGTTTCGGTAGCCGATTCGTACCCGGAAAGCCGCAAAATTTGCGTACACACGAGATATGAGTGGATACGTCGAAACGTCGCGTACAACTTGGCTCGCGGTAAAGAGGTGAGCGGGACGTCGGTAACGCCGGTCGGGTCGGGTCGGTGTCGGAGCTATTCGTCGTCGCTCACGGCAAACGGGCTTTTTCAATAAAGTTCATGTCTGTGGTCGCGAAAAGATAACTGCTGTGGAAATTACCCGGCGTCGGTGACAATGCAACCGGCTTGAGGCCTCGGCGATCGGCTGAACCGCCACGCGAACGAGACCTGCTCGATGGGGAAGCACGCTGCTGGATGCAGTCGATGGTCGCTCCCACTGTCGCGTAATCGCCGTAATGGATACGGCGTCGGCGCTTGGGGGTGAATGCTTGCGGTAGTTCAGCACGTATGGACGATTACGAACGAACACATGCAAACTACGCTTTCGCTGCGGCGAAAAGCCGTGTAAAGCGCTGGGCCTCGCTCGTAGAACCCGTCTTGCGTCAAACGGCCGCCATTGTAAAAAAACACCCCTAGACGTGTGATCGCAGAACGAAGTACACGTTCAAACATGTTCATTTTACACGAGACCTCGGGTGCAAACGAAATACACCGAGCCTCGCGTGTAAAACGAACACCATTTGGGGAGTCCGCCCTGGGACAACGGTTTACACGTCCAGGGGTGTACTTTTTCGCTGTGTGTGTAGAACAAGTTCGCACTCCAAGATGAACGCTGTGAGTACGCATCCGCGCTTGCAGTGTTTAAAAGTCAAAAGCACGCGCGTGTTCATCGCTTCCGAAGCCGCGCGACGCAAACGCCCGCCGGCTCGAGCTCGCAGGTTTCACATGTGCTACGGAGGCATTTCTCCACCGCTGTTTTCTTGTATATGGCGAGGGAGTGTTTTAAAACGCGTAGTTCGCGCATCAGAACGCAAAGAGGAACATTTCAATCAGAAGGCGACATGGAGAACGCGTAGAAACCAGGGGATAACGAGGCATCCAAGTAGGTGCAGTCATTCTTTGAGGTCGGGGGGAAACAAAAGCACACGGCACATTTGGGTTGTAAGCAAACGCACGAGGTATGTAAAGAGCACAATAACTTGCAGGCCGTACTTGTTACAAAGTACCGCCGGCATCGCGGGCATTTTGAAGAGATTCTACTTTCAATTAAAGAAATGTTAAAGTAATTTGTTTTTATGAAAACGGGGGGAGGGGGGCGGGGAGGGCAATAAAAGCCTCGGTTGTGATATCCTTTAGGAGGAGACCTCTTCCGGACGCTTCTCACAGCAGCCGAAAGAGGTCCCACTCTTCACACCTCAGCGCCACTACACTCTAATGGTGTATACGGCTGGTCACTTTCGAGCACTCCAATCATCCGAGTCGTAGCTACCAGATCCCGGAGCGCCTCCGCATCGGAGCGAGAGAATCGGCGCGCCCAGCCGAACGCTCTTCAACTTTTCAGAGCGGCAAGCCGACCGGATAGAGGGTGGCGTGCGCCACTACAGGACGGCGCGAGCCGCCCTCTAGCGGAACTTTTGCTCTTTGGATTCAAAGGGTTGAGCAGTATTCAGTGATCCATCCATCCGTAAATCCTTGAAAAATGGCAACCGTCAACGCGGACGCTGATAAGGTCATCGCAAGTCAGCCGTGCCAAGCGGAAGTTCCTGCGAAACTATCAAAAAAGACGACATTACAACTTGAAAACTCTCGTACTTTTGTACTTACCGCTTTGTCCGAGTAGGTTCGCACTATAAAAACATAGGCCTTGACCTTGGGCACCGTACAAGGCAACGATGGTACAAGGCAACTTTGGTACAAGACAACGTTAGGTACAAGGTGCGTCAAACAACTCGGCAAACTTCGCTTCGGAAACACGGTCCTCGTCGTCGTAGTCCGAGCTGCTGGTGTTGTCGCTGTCTGCTAGCTTCGCCAGCAGCACTGGCGGTGCCACCACTAACATTAAACGTCTTCGTTTCAACGACATTTCACCTCAATTCGGGGAGAACAACACAACGGTGACGGCGTCGAGACTGACGGCTATTTTTCGCAGCCCTCTTTTTGTGGAGTAGCTGCGTTCTCGCCGTCCGCTTCCGACACAAAAGCAAAAAGGCGGAATGGCTGGAGTCACTTGACCGGTCGGCAGCCAGATCTCTCGCGCGCTCCCACTTCCAAGTCAGAGCGCCTCAAACCGCTCCGATTCGGAGGCCGGCGACAGTCGGAGCTTCGAGAGCGCTCCGAAAGAACCAGGCGAATATACTTGGAGCGCCTGGCATCGACCACCGAATGCACACCGGCTTTTCAGAGCGCTCCAAGAGGCCGAAAAACGACCAGCGAATATACCATAAGAAAAAGTGAGCACCCCCCCTAGTAATCATGCGTTTGGACGGCTGTAACTACCCCACAGGCTTACTTAACTACAAACTGGGCACGAGCCATTGAGCGTTACCACCCGTTGGCAAGTGACAAGCATGGGGTAGTCACGTCTTATAAACTCTTGAATTGAACATTCAAGTATATGCAGCCGTTCAATAGTAAAAGTCACTTCAAAAATCTCAAAAAGTACTTGAAACTTGTTTTCTTTGTGCGTTGGTTACCATTTATTCAAATTTGAACCGGTCGAAACAGGCGCGTGGCTCAGTTCGCCTAAACTGGCAAAAAACAAACATGCCAAAGAGTACAGGCAACCCTGGTAGGCACCTACTAAAACCCGAGGCAAATAAAAAGTATCGCGGTTGTCCGTTTTGGTTCCGTCGCGGGTTTTACCATGTGCGAATGTTCGCCGGACGAGATACTCTTGTCATCTCTTATTGTACGGTTCAGTAAAGAGCGTGATCTCATTAAAGGTGTGATCGGTCAGTTCTGCGTGCAGATCAGTTGCAAATGGCCTCCTCGGTTCCGCCGAACTTGCACGCCTGTCATACCCATTCTTTTTGCTTTCAAGTGCAGTGAAGTATTAAGCATTGAACACCACGACTGAGGCCGGACAGGACGAACGTACACAGATATCTGGGATCATGCCTGTGTATTTGAGTATTTCTCTGTCTTGGGATATATGATTCGCCTTCACTGGCTCATTTGGCACATTTCATCGAGCATACTCGATAAAAAATGCTTCAAACAAGCGTGTGTCATCCAAGGTGGAGTACTTTGAAGGGGACTAGGGTTTCAGGCCTTTCGGCACGCGTTCCTTTTCCCTATATAAAGGATTCCAAGTAAATTTTCAAAAATAAGGCGTTGGCAAACATACACGTGCTATTCGGTTTAGGTTTTTTTTTTTTAGAAAAAGTACTGCTGGAGAAGCCAGTAGGTGCAGCGCAGAGAACTATATTCTCGGCGTTCTTTGATACTTGAGGCCGGTTCAGACACTTGAGTTTGAATGCGTTTGACAGCGTTGCGTCGAGAACCGAAAGCGACTCACCGGCACATCTGTGCTTCGTATGAAGCGTGGAATCCAATTCAAGGAATCGTCTTGGCACGCGATATAAGCAGCATTGATGTCCTGGTTTCTCGCTGCCGCAACGCAGTCAAACGCAACTGTCTGAACAAGGCTTCAGATAATTTATCATACGTATTTCGCGTTCGCTGTAGGTGAAGGCACGGGCCCGAAAACGGCAATTCAGCACTGCCCTCTTGGCGCGAGCGCGAGCGCATAGAACGCATATTTGAAAGACACGCGCCTGAGCAGAAACAATTGTAGCGAAAAGAAGAAAACTGAAACAACGCTTCGGGGAGGACCGGCGGACGGGCTTCGCTAGAATCACCTGCGCGCGCTCAGTGTACTCAACATTTACTCAACCGCCGCTGAAACCATTCGGATACGTAAAAAGAGAAAAGAAAATGCATCAGCGTATTCAGAAATTTATGATAGCTTAAATTGTTTCGATAATTAATACAATTAATTCAACAGGTTTCTGTATACTTGAAGTGTAGGCAAGCGAGAAAATGAAACTGATCAAAACGTGGCGCGTAGCGACTATTCAATTTAATTTATAAGCAGCAGTTCACTTTTTCAATGGATTACATAAGAGATACGAGCACTTTCCAAAGGGCAGTAGAGGAAAATATTATATACGGATAAATCTTTCACAGTCTTCTCGTATTTATGCAAATTATGACAGTGGTCACCATCCTAATCGGTCACAGAAAATACAGCAGTATATAAGCTGGTGGTGTCGACTAGTAGTGTATAGAGGAATGTAGAGTGTCAATATCTCATGTTGAACCTTGTGCTGTTTGTGACCACGTTCATGTATAATATTTATGGTGTCTGCATGTCGCGTATGTGTGAAGTGTGGTGTGCTATATGTAGTACGTGCATGTCAGGCGAGGCGCTGAAAACAAAGACTGTTGGTTTCTTTTTTCTTAGTTTGAGCGCTGTCTGTTAGGTGGCGCGTGTCGCCTCCCAATTCAAGGAGTCGCGTGTTTATGTGTCTACTTATTGGAGTGAAAAGCATGGAGGCGCTCCATAGCTCCACGGAGCAGCCGGTTCTCGGCCTCTCGTCCCAGTGGGATCAGTGGATCAGTCTCATAGCCAGGAATGGGTGTTCCGTGCGGTGAATAGTGCGTGCACAGACGCGGTGGGGATTACCAGGGACTTGAAAGTGGATAACGAATGTTAAAAGGTGAGCAGGAGCGTTGAACGATCGAAACCGACGCCGCTTGAATCGGTGATGCCTCGCCGCTGTCAACCGAAAACGCCGGATCACTTGCGGCAAGCACAGCAAGCAGATTCTCTGTTTAATAAAGACATCATTTCATTTGTTGCTATACGATTTCTTCTTTGAATGTTTTCTGGCCGCGAAGTAAATGCAGCCGGCCGCGCGAGAGCAGTCGCGGACAAACCCCCTCGAATGCCCCCCCTCACACCGCCGCCTCTACTCGTAATAGGTGCGGTGCCGGTGCTTCGAGGCGCGTTTTGGAGTGTTTTAGTGCGCACGGAAGGCAGCGAAGGGGCATGTGCACTTGAGAATCGTGTTTTAGCAAAAAGCAGTCCAGCTCGCTAGGCCTTACTCGTACTCCTCCACTGTCGCTTGCCAGCCGCCATGTTGCTTTTGGGGGTGCTCACTGTGACCACCTGTTGATTTCATGCCGCGTGACTACGCATGGGGTCGTTAGTATTACTAAGAGGGGGTAGCGATATCTGTGACGGCTTCTGACTACCCCAAATGTAGTACCCTACGACTAACCTTTCTTTGAGAGTGTATATGACTATCGTACCATCTTTTGGTTGATAGCGCCACAACGGCAAAAGCGGTTAATCCTAAGAAAATTTCACTCCAAATAAAATGGAGCGGGCAAGAAATATTTTAAAAAAGGTCAGGGGCCGGGCTCTCATTTACGAATCAACAATACCTCGAAAGTTTGTAATATAGCACTTTCGAAAGTTTGGCCTCCTATTGGAGTCTAGGAAATCCCCGCACAATGGTGGATACCGATGACAGCAGAACCAACGAAGAAACAATGGATGTGAACGTTAAGCGCCAAAATGGCAACGTCAAGGCGCTCCTTGTTTGCCAGAGTGTATGTTATCATCGGCTCAAATAGTCAATCGCGGGCATCACCGTGACCTTACAGTTTTTGTATGTGCGTTTGTGCTTGTGTTTCCTATACTTTTCCATCTGCGCGCTCAGCGGTATCGGTTGCTCCATCATTGTGCCGTAGTTCCGACCCCCTATTAATTGGCACGCGACTTTCCAAAGGGTCTATGCAACGCTAAATCCCCCTTTTTTGTTAGCTTAGCTGTCTTTCCTAGCCCTATGTGCAAGCTGGCGCTGATTATGCTGCGCTATGCCGCGGGTCTCCCCGAAAATACCGGCCTTGTTCTTTAACTCGACCGCGAAGTTTGATTTCTTAACCTATCGCGCTTCGGTTTTGTGCCATTTGTGCAGCCTGGCCCACAGACGGTCTATTTCTTTTTTGGTAAATTTTGCAGAGCGAATTTACATGAGAAGAAAGTAAAGAAAAAACTTAACTCCTATGGAAATGAAGCGAAAATCAAATTTGGGGGTTTTACGTCCGAAACCAACGACGGGCATCTAGCACGCCCCAGCGGAGGCCTGGGGATTAATTTGGACCACCTGGGGATCTTTTGACGTGCAACCGAAAGCTCGGTTACGCGGTGCCTCCTCCGCAATAAGCCTTCGTCAGATTGCGGCACCTCGGCCGCGAATCGAACCCGCTACATGGGAATCCGTAGGCCAGCGCTCTCGCCTCGGAGCCACCGAGGCGGCTCGGAAATGGAGCGAAGCTACCGGTCTTCCAACAATGGGGCTCCCTATTGTTTGATGACCGGTGGCTTCGCTGTGTTTCCATGGGAGTTATGTATTTTTCTTTCCTTATTTTATCCTCGGGTAAGTTCCCTCGTTGAAGCTTATATTGAAAAAATTCACCAGTTTTTGTGAACGCTGCAGAAAATAGTATCGCGATAGGTTAAGAAACCAAATTTTGCGGTCGATTTAAAGAGCCTGGCTGCTATTTGGGATACCAGGTAAATTTCAAACACGGGACAGTTCTCGCCCGAGCGAGCGTCAGACCTCCCCTTAAGGCTCTGTTATACTCCAATATTGAGCATAGCGGACTGGCGTTGCGTATGCAGACGCTCATTGATCGCAGATATCAAATATCTTCTCGCCGGCCAACGAAAAGGCGCACGTTCAGCGCTTCACTGCGTTCATAGTAGAACTGTGCATTTAGTGTTGGCGCTAACCCGTTACTTTTTCTGGTAGGATTAACGTGATCGTTTACCTTTTTGTTTTAAACAGCATTGCATAACGTGTTTACACTATTTATTTCGAGTAACAGCTGACATAGTTAGGTTACGTGTTACATCGTCTTGCCAAAACATCTAAAAAAAATTACCCTTCATTTTTTTTTTTTGCTTTTAAGTGCACTGTTATACCAATTCTTGCACTTATTTCACATACCTTCACCTTTTTGCCTATATTTTCTGCCTTCGAACACTCCCACTTTAAAGAAAAACGACCACGCTCCTCGCCCCAATGTCGAAAAACGCTGTCCTTTTACCAATTAAAAAGGAACGCAACTATATCGTGCGTTATTTGTTTTTCGGTAGCGGTAACAGTAACTTGTTACTTTTATTTTAAAGTTACGTAAGTCGGTAAAGGGTGCTTTTTTTATTTGCGAGCGACGAGTAACATATTTTGATACTTTGTAAAGAATATTGCCTCTAGTCCACAATACCCTGGCGGAACTTTTCATATTCTTCTTCGTTCTTTTATCCGAAATAGCACCCGGAGTCTCTTTCGTTTTATCTATGATAACTCTTGTGCTTTGGGTGGTTCAGTGATGTTCTCAAAAACAGCAATTTTCCCCAACCTCAAGATTCCCGGACAAGCGCGCGCCGCCAGTACTTACGCCATCTATCGGCCGCCGTTAGCCGGCGCCTGTAATTCAATGGGCCAAAACGATTTTTTCTTTTTTATATACAAAAAAAAAGTAATCACTCAATCGCTTTCCACTTTTGTATCACTTTTTACTGCGTTGCCCTCAACCTGCACGAGACATTTCGTGGTCATGGGTTTATATAAAGTATCGCCAAAATGCAACCAAGCTTCTACTCATTGGTTATTGTGGAGAACCGCAAAAAAATCATGCGTCTTTTCAACATTCAATGCAAACCCCAAGAGAACCACACCATCAAATTAGTTGCATTTTGCTATATATATAGCCAATGTGTCTAGCTACATGGAAACATTATTTATTTTCAAATTACTTTATTTTAAAGTGGTTCCCCAGGACTTTAAATACCAAAAAGAAGTCGCAGTTGGTGAGGATACTCGAGGATTCAGTGACGTTGTTGCATTCCTAAATACATTTTTTAGCAACATATATAATGTCTAACAAATCGGCAACTACACTGAATATTTTATTTAATGATAAACACGGAGCCTGAATGCAGGATTTTTTGTTCTCAGGGCGTAATTAGCTCAAATACATTACAGTTAAAGTGCTCAATAATTAAGGAGTCAAAACGTTTTTGAACCGAACTATCTATTACAAAGTGTCAGCATTTCATTCTCCAGCTATTGCACTTCAAGGATGGTATTAAAGATAAAAAATTTCGAAATGAGTGGGCGTGGTCCAGACATTTTGGCAAACTCGACATGACGAGTACCATTTATGGCGACATTTAGCATGTTGTTACTGCTAATTAATCAATCTTATGTAGGTTTGCCACGCGCGCGCCCGAGAGCTTTTGCAGCGGCCCAGTATGTCTTAAGTCATCACAACCTCAGACGTCAAAATCAGGCAAAAAAGTGGCGTGTCCCAGAAATTTGGGCGTACGCGCCGTCAGTTGTACCATCAATGGCGACACTCAGCAGTCTAGAAATCATTATAAGGAATCTCCTCTAGGTCTATGACGCATATGCCCGAGTGCTTTTGAAGTGGTCCAGAATTTATGTAGTTATCACTCTCCAAAAGTTGCCTCAGACGTCAAAATCAGGCAGAAAGGGTCCGTTCCCCACAAATTTGGTCGTACGCGCCGTCAGTTGTACCATCAATGGCGACACTCAGCAGTCTATAAATCATTATAAGGAATCTCCTCTAGGTCTATGACGCATATGCCCGAGTGCTTTTGAAGTGATCCAGAATTTATGTAGTTATCACTCTCCAAAAGTTGCCTCAGACGTCAAAATCAGGCAAAAAGGGTCCGTTCCCCACAAATTTGGGCATACGCGCCGTCAATTGTACCATCAATGGCGACACTCAGCAGTCTATAAATCATTATAAGGAATCTCCTCTAGGTCTATGACGCATATGCCCGAGTGCTTTTGAAGTGGTCCAGAATTTATGTCGTTATCACTCTCCAAAGGTTGCCTCAGACGTCCAAATCAGGCAAAAAAGTGGCGTGTCCCAGAAATTTGGGCGTACGCGCCGTCAGTTGTACCATCAATGGCGACACTCAGCAGCCTCTAAATCATTATAAGGAATCTCCTCTAGGTCTATGACGCATATGCCCGAGTGTTTTTGAAGTGGTCCAGAATTTATGTAGTTATCACTCTCCAAAGGTTGCCTCAGACGTCAAAAATAGGCAAAGAGGGGGCGTTTCCCACAAAGTTGGGCATACGCGCCGTCAATTTTACCATCAATGGCAACACTCAGCAGTCTATCATTATAAGAAATCTTTTCTAGGTTTATGACGCATATCCCCGAGTGGTCTTGCAGCGGCCCAGATTTTATTCAGTTATCGCTCTCCAAAGTTTACCTCAGACGTCAAAATCAGGCAAAAAAGTGGCGTGTCCCAGAAATTTGGGCGTACGCGCCGTCAGTTGTACCATCAATGGCGACACTCAGCAGTCTATAAATCATTATAAGGAATCTCCTCTAGGTCTATGACGCATATGCCCGAGTGCTTTTGAAGTGGTCCAGAATTTATGTAGTTATCACTCTCCAAAAGTTGCCTCAGACGTCAAAATCAGGCAGAAAGGATCCGTTCCCCACAAATTTGGGCGTACGCGCCGTCAGTTGTACCATCAATGGCGACACTCAGCAGTCTATAAATCATTATAAGGAATCTCCTCTAGGTCTATGACGCATATGCCCGAGTGCTTTTGAAGTGGTCCAGAATTTATGTAGTTATCACTCTCCAAAAGTTGCCTCAGACGTCAAAATCAGGCAGAAAGGATCCGTTCCCCACAAATTTGGGCGTACGCGCCGTCAGTTGTACCATCAATGGCGACACTCAGCAGTCTATAAATCATTATAAGGAATCTCCTCTAGGTCTATGACGCATATGCCCGAGTGCTTTTGAAGTGGTCCAGAATTTATGTAGTTATCACTCTCCAAAAGTTGCCTCAGACGTCAAAATCAGGCAGAAAGGATCCGTTCCCCACAAATTTGGGCGTACGCGCCGTCAGTTGTACCATCAATGGCGACACTCAGCAGTCTATAAATCATTATAAGGAATCTCCTCTAGGTCTATGACGCATATGCCCGAGTGCTTTTGAAGTGGTCCAGAATTTATGTAGTTATCACTCTCCAAAAGTTGCCTCAGACGTCAAAATCAGGCAGAAAGGATCCGTTCCCCACAAATTTGGGCGTACGCGCCGTCAGTTGTACCATCAATGGCGACACTCAGCAGTCTATAAATCATTATAAGGAATCTCCTCTAGGTCTATGACGCATATGCCCGAGTGCTTTTGAAGTGGTCCAGAATTTATGTAGTTATCACTCTCCAAAAGTTGCCTCAGACGTCAAAATCAGGCAGAAAGGATCCGTTCCCCACAAATTTGGGCGTACGCGCCGTCAGTTGTACCATCAATGGCGACACTCAGCAGTCTATAAATCATTATAAGGAATCTCCTCTAGGTCTATGACGCATATGCCCGAGTGCTTTTGAAGTGGTCCAGAATTTATGTAGTTATCACTCTCCAAAGGTTGCCTCAGACGTCAAAAGCAGGCAAAAAGGGTCCGTTCCCCACAAATTTGGGCATACGCGCCGTCAATTGTACCATCAATGGCGACACTCAGCAGTCTATAAATCATTATAAGGAATCTCCTCTAGGTCTATGACGCATATGCCCGAGTGCTTTTGAAGTGATCCAGAATTTATTTAGTTATCACTCTCCAAAAGTTGCCTCAGACGTCAAAATCAGGCAAAAAGGGTCCGTTCCCCACAAATTTGGGCATACGCGCCGTCAATTGTACCATCAATGGCGACACTCAGCAGTCTATAAATCATTATAAGGAATCTCCTCTAGGTCTATGACGCATATGCCCCAGTGTTTTTTAAGTGGTCCAGAATTTATTTAGTTATCACTCTCCAAATGTTTCCTCAGATGTCAAAATCAGGCAAAAAGGGTGCGTTCCCCACAAATTTGGGCATACGCGCCGTCAATTGTACCATCAATGGCGACACTCAGCAGTCTATAAATCATTATAAGGAGTCTCCTCTAGGTCTATGACACATATGCCCGAGTGCTTTTGAAGTGGTCCAGAATTTATTTAGTTATCACTTTCCAAAGGTTGCCTCAGACGTCAAAATTAGGCAAAGAGGGGGCGTTTCCCACAAAGTTGGGCATACGCGGCGTCAATTTTACCATCAATGGCGACACTCAGCAGTCTATCATTATAAGAAATCTTTTCTAGGTCTATGACGCACATCCCCGAATGGTCTTGCAGCGGCCCAGATTTTATTTAGTTATCGCTCTCCAAAGTTTACCTCGGACGTCAAGATCAGGCAAAAAAGTGGCGTGTCCCAGAAATTTGGGCGTACGCGCCGTCAGTTGTACCATCAATGGCGACACTCAGCAGTCTATAAATTATTATAAGAAATCTTTTCTAGGTCTATGACGCGTATGCCCGAGTGCTTTTGAAGTGGTCCAGAATTTATGTAGTTATCACTCTCCAAAAGTTGCCTCAGACGTCAAAATCAGGCAAAAAGGGTCCGTTCCCCACAAATTTGGGCATGCGCGCCGATAATTGTACCATCAATGGCGACACTCAGCAGTCTATAAATCATTATAAGAAACCTTTCTAGGTCTATGACGCGTATGCCCGAGTGCTTTTGAAGTGGTCCAGAATTTATTTAGTTATCACTCTCCAAAAGTTGCCTCAGACGTCAAAATCAGGCAAAAAGGGTCAGTTCCCCACAAATTTGGGCATGCGCGCCGTTAATTGTACCATCAATGGCGACACTCAGCAGTCTATAAATCATTATAAGAAACCTTTCTAGGTCTATGACGCGTATGCCCGAGTGCTTTTGAAGTGGTCCAGAATTTATGTAGTTATCACTCTCCAAAAGTTGCCTCAGACGTCAAAATCAGGCAAAAAGGGTCCGTTCCCCACAAATTTGGGCATGCGCGCCGTTAATTGTACCATCAATGGCGACACTCAGCAGTCTATAAATCATTATAAGAAATCTTTTCTAGGTCTATGACGCGTATGCCCGAGTGCTTTTGAAGTGGTCCAGAATTTATTTAGTTATCACTCTCCAAAAGTTGCCTCAGACGTCAAAATCAGGCAAAAAGGGTCCGTTCCCCACAAATTTGGGCATACGCGCCGTCAATTGTAGCATCAATGGCGACACTCAGCAGTCTATAAATCATTATAAGGAATCTCCTCTAGGTCTATGACGCATATGCCCCAGTGTTTTTTAAGTGGTCCAGAATTTATTTAGTTATCACTCTCCAAAGGTTTCCTCAGACGTCAAAATCAGGCAAAAAGGGTCCGTTCCCCACAAATTTGGGCATACGCGCCGTCAATTGTAGCACCAATGGCGACACTCAGCAGTCTATAAATCATTATAAGGAATCTCCTCTAGGTCTATGACGCATATGCCCGAGTGCATTTGAAGTGGTCCAGAATTTATTTAGTTATCACGCTCTAAAGGTTGCCTCAGACGTCAAAATTAGGCAAAGAGGGGGCGTTTCCCACAAATTTGGGCATACGCCCCGTCAATTTTACCATCAATGGCGACACTCAGCAGTCTATCATTATAAGAAATCTTTTCTAGGTCTATGACGTGTATCCCCGGGTGCTCTTGCAGCGGCCCAGATTTTATTTAGTTATCGCTCTCCAAAGTTTACCTCAGACGCCAAAATCAACCAAAAAGAAGGTGTTTCCCACAAATTGGGGCAACGCGGTGTCAATTGTACCATCAAGTGCGACACCCAGCAGCCTATAATTCATTATAAGGAATCTCCTCTCGGTCTATGACCCATATGCCCGAGTGCTTTTGAAGTGGTCCAGAATTTATTTAGTTATCGCTCTCCAAGGGTGGACTCAGACGGAAGAAGCCCTCTTGAGCGCACGACACTAGAGTACAGTGAACTAGAATAGGAGTAGGGGAAAAACAGCCCGCCTCCAGGTGAGGCGCTTCGTGTAGAACCTACCAGGTAGCGCAGGTGTTCGAATCCGGTGCACTCCTGCCAGCGAAGTTCGCGCCAAGCGTAGCTGTTTTGATCTTAGCGGTTCATTAGTGTGGCCTTTGTATGCTTTATGGGTGTTTCAACGTGTATGAGTATATTGTTTAAAGCTTACTTCTACAATGTAGTGAAAACCGGGGTAACCAGTCACCACAACAAAGCCTCCACATCGCACCACCGAACCCTCCCTGGGAGGATGAGGCGGTAGTGGACCTGAAACCACACCGAAGAATCAAAACAGGAACCAACCAAAACGCAGGGAAAGCAAAGCAAAACGCCACAGGAAAGAAGTGGAGGCAATTCTTAAACAGGGAACCGCGGAAGTAATTTACACCGACGCCGCGAGGAACGAGGACGGAACCACGGCCATAGCAATGCACTCAGCTGGCACCTGCGAATCAAAAAGCAAATACCTGCTCAATAGCAGCAGCACAAAAACTGCTGAACTATTGGCCGTACACTGGGCCCTTGAAGAGCAGGTTCAGTGCAATCCGGCCGCACACATGTACGGCACGGACTCCAGCGAAGCAGTCAAGGCATGCAGAAGGACCGACTGTAGGAATAAGATTGCGAAAGACATCAAACATACAGCTAAGATCCTTCGCCTAAATGGAGGCAGTTTGCACATCGCATGGATTCCAGGACACCAGGGAATCCCGGGAAACAAGGAGGCCCACGAGACCGCGCGGGTTGAGCTACAAGCATCCCACGCCGCATCAGGTCACGAGGGCTCCCCCGTCACAACCCAACCAGAATATCTGGGCCTCAATGAAATGAAAGAGGCAACTAGGACAGCTCGGAAACAACGACTGGGATCGCTGCCGCCAGAAGAGGCTTACCCTCTTCCATCCAATTACTCAAGGTGGGAGAGGGTATGCATTCGACGCATTGCCACCAACACAGCCCTAACACCTGTGCTGAGAAGGAAATTTTATAGGTCACACGAAGAACACGATCCTGGTCCCGACTTTAACTGCAAGACTTGCAAAACTCCGGCTACTTGTAAACATCTATTATGGGACTGCGAAGCAAACAAACAACCAAGACAAGACGCACACCTCAGCATTCCGGAAGATGCAGGACCTCAAACATACGAAGAGTGGGTAACGCCCCTGAAAGAAAACGCAAACAGGATCAAGATCCTGGACTCTTTACTCACCTAATTTAAGGCACTGAACTTCACACACCTCATCTAACCCCCCTTTCCTCCTCACACCCTTCATCTCTCCCTAATCATCCCGTCACACCAGATGACTTTAGTCAAGGGGTGTGGCGGACCCCAATCATTTTAATAAACGTTTTCTGATCTGATCTGGGGTAACCAGTCTTGCATGCTGGCGCGTAGCGGTGGGCATCCGTCTTCTTTCTCTTCGTTTTCATTGCTTAGCGACAAGACTCGAAACTATGTAATCACAATGCCAAGCACTTGACATTCACGAAAACAAATTGCGAAAACGACCATGGACACCACGGAAACCATCTGAGAACGTACGCGACGCCACCCATGTTACAGTAGCCATGTTCTCCGGATTTCGACAACAGCGCCACTCGCGGCAGTCTGCACTTCTGGCTTCACACGGCCGATGGGGCGCCGCCGACACTTTTTCCACTGCCCCTACAGACGCTTTGCAGCAGCTGTGCATGGACGCCGCCATAACTGACCCTCAGTTTTTGTTTCCTCCTTATTTCGTTTAATTTACTTCATCATTACCATAGCAGGCCAGGTTCTTGCTATATTATATTCAACTGTGTATTTTTCTCAAGCATCGGCCTTTGTAAAGGATCGTCAAATGCCGTTTCAGCTGCTCGGCATCTCGGTAAGACAAGAGAAGGTCAGCAATGGTGGCTGTAATTTGGCGCGTGTGTAAAGCGTCTATATTCTAGTTCACTGTAACTAGAGCACCGACGTTAGAACGCACGACTCGAGAGCGCTGCGACAGGAGCGCGCTTGCCAATGGAGTGCACGTCACAAGAGAGCATGACCAGTAGAGCGCACGTCACGAGATTGATTACCTTGTCCGAAAAAGAAGCTTTACTGTACGCAAACACTCGAAAGCACACACAACCAGTTGACGATCGGCTGGGTGCAGGAGCCGAGATTGAATGTTATTTAAATGACGAAGTTGTTTACATTAGGAAATGACTTCCTACTCAACCATAACCACATTTCTTGCGTTTCAAGTTTGCGAAGCGCTGCTCAACAACGCAAGGTGCACCTCGTTAGACTGTTTCTCTCTACCACACAAACTTGTGGTGTAGGGGAAAGCCATCACTGGAGCCAATAACTTTAGCGCGTCGATGTCCTATTGGCGCTGACAGCGTTCACAAACACGGTATGAAAGTGCGTCACACACCGCTAACAAATAAATGCGCCTCGCAAACTCAATAATGAGCGGCCGCATCATCGACGTCAGCCCTGAGCCGGCTCTACCATTCGTGCCTTCTTTTTCTGGACAGCATCTCCGTCGAATTGCACGCCGATGTCGCGATCGCCGGGGTACGGTAGAAGCCGGCCGTGTAGTTTCCGCTTTTTTTTTGTTGCGCGAGCGCTTGCTGCAGCCAAAGTTCCAGACTTGTGCCTATCTCAAATACTCTACTCAAGATACTGTATTTCAAATACTATTTGAAGTATCTTGGTATCTTGCAAATACCTTTGATCGAGAGTGTTTGATACTCTATTTTAATTACAATTCCAAGTATCTTGTACTCATTATCTTAAATACATTTTTGATATTCCGACATTTTCCGAGTTTTTCGGAATGAAGTGGCGTGGGCGTGGCACGAGCAAACGTGAACATTCTTTCGAGAAACCAAATCCTGTTCTTAACTCCAATTAGCTACGGTGACTTTGATAGAGCTCGTGCAAACATCGCTTTTTTGCCGATTGTGACTCGTCTTTCAGCAAGTTCGTACAATGAAGGTTTTCCCCTCGCCTACCCAAAGGCACCATTTGTTTCCATTAAGTTTTCCCCGAAAGAATCTTCGAACAAAAGGTGTGGTTTTACGGAAGTAAAGATGCTACCCTGAGCGCAACGCGGACCGGGAAACGACCTACGACAGCAATGCAGACTTGAGTGTCAAGAAAATAACAAATCGAAGAAAATCGGAAGTGGACACACACACACACAAAAAAAACGACATTTTTGTCTTGTTTTTTGTATATTTGATTTTGCTAGGGCAATACGTCGAGGTTTTATTTTTATTTTCTTTTTGTCATCAGTCCGTCAGTTATTGCTTTCGCGAACACTGTCTGTAAGCGAACATTGATAAGCAAAGAACAGGACAGGAAACGAACTAAAAGCTGGATGACCTCTCAAAATCCCAACAAAGCGCCCCCCCCCCCCCCCCTCCCCCAACGCCCCAACGCCCCAACGCCCCAACGCTGAGTGTCTTTCTGAACGCAACCCACTTGAAGAAGGTGCGACCACTGCCATGGCTATTATGTGGGTTGTCTTTGTATCCCAAGTTCGTTTATAGTGAACTCACCATATAGGAAATATGGATTGTAGTGAAACGATGCGTTGAAGGTGCGCCGCAGGACGTGAATTCAGCGATGTCATTATTGGCGAGGCGCTCCGACCCACTTGTCACCCCACACCTCGGTGTTCACCCAGCACAAGGCCTGTGCACATGCCCACAGGCCTTGTGGGCACTCGTCGAAAGCCAACTCGTCGACGGCCAACTCGTTGGCGGACCATTCGTCGAATAGGCCCATTCGTCTCAGGGCAACTCGTCGAAAAGGCCAACTGGTCGCCGCTATTTCAAAGCCATAATATATCGTTTTTGTCCTGAAATTTAAAAAAAAACAAAAAAAAACAATCATGCCCTGTAGCAATGCGTAATATCGCCGCACGGTAATAGACTTCCAGTGTGCTCTTTCTTGTCGAAGAGAACAACTTGCAGCTTTTGCCGCTTTCACGGTGCAGTGGGGGACGATCACCAAGTCGGGCGTGTATCACTGAGGCGCGTGTTAACTACCCGGCTTACCCGTTCACATCGCTTCACGGCAACAGTCTGCGGTGGCTCATTACAAAAAGGATTCTGAAATGAACGTTTCTCAACTTGTCTCATGGCACGGCAGTAGGACTATTCGTCGCAAGACAATTCGTAGCTGGGCAACTCGTAGCAGGGCAATTCGTCGCCTAGGGCAATTCGTCATAGGGCAATTAGTAAAAAGGCAATTCGTCACCCTGTTAAAAGCCTCTTATGTGTTTAATTTTCAGTTTATCGAGTATATTGCTGCAAAATTATGAATTACGAACGAGGGTTCTCCCTCATTTGGAATTTAGATTTGTAGCATCATGTTTAAGATTTGCCTTATATGCTCTACTTTTGCAGTAGACGTTGTCTACTTCTGTGGGTATACACGCCGGTTCCCGGACATTTCATCGAACGCCGTTTCGTCGAACGCCGTTTCATCGAAAAAATGGACGTTTCATCGAACGCCGTTTCGTCGCATCGCTGACGGCCGTTTCATCGAATGTCTTTTATATAAAGAGTGTGAAAGATGCTCTTTTATGCATGGATCGAGTGCATTTTCGGGTCATTCACCCATTTCACCGTCAAGTTTTTTAATGTCTAAACTTGTAGCTGTTACAATATGTTTCAGTAATTTTGATAGGCGAACCACCCAGGTGTCAGTTCACGAGAAGAGAATTATTTGCAACGGAAACTCTGCATACACATCTCCGTTTACAATAGGTTTTATAAACTTTATATTGTAAGTCTTGAAACTTTGTTCTGGATTTTACGAAAAAAAAGATAAGCGAAATCAAAATAACAAAGAAGTAGCAAAGAAATAACAAAAAAGCTGCACTCTTGATGAACCCCTCAAACTGTTGCCCTTGAGTGATAAGATTGGCCCGGCGAACACACCGCCTCCCGTGCACTGTCAGCTTAAGGATGAATAAGGTATAGAAACCGGAGAAAGTATCGTGAACAACCTGCAGCTTTTGCCGCTTTCACGGTGCAGTGGGGGACGATCACCAAGTCGCGCGTGTATCACTGAGGCGCGTGTTAACTACCCGGCTTACCCGTTCACATCGCTTCACGGCAACAGTCTGCGGTGGCTCATTACAAAAAGGATTCTGAAAGGAACGTTTTTCAACTTGTCTCAAGGTACGGCAGTAGGACTATTCGTCGCAAAACAATTCGTAGTAGGGCAACTCGTACCAGGGCAATTCGTCGCATAGGGCAATTCGTCATAGGGCAATTAGTAAAAAGGCAATTCGTCACCCTATTAAAATCCTCTTATGTGTTTAATTTTCAGCTTATCGAGTATATTGCTGCAAAATTATTAATTACGAACGAGGGTTCTCCCTCATTTGGAATATTGATTTGTAGCATAATGTTTAAGATTTGGCTTAAATGCTCTACTTTACCCAAACAGGATACAACACAGCATGCATGTTTAGAAGAAAAGCCCCCGACCTTTCCGAAACTCCAAAAGAACGCGGACAAGAAGGCGGTGTTCGAACTTTTCTTGGAAGCCTGCTGAACTTTTTCGGCCTTTTCCTAGTTGCCGTGGCAGGATTTTTTATCTTCTTTAGCAGGAATTCAGCCGCTCCTCTCAACAGAAAAGGAGGGAAACTCAAAAGTTCCAGGCGATGTAGCTGATGGTCGAAGCTCTCACGTACGGCGTGTGCACAGGAATTTTTTAAGCCGAGCGGAGGCATAGGTAGGCGATACCCCGTTTTACTAATTTAGAGTGCGCCGAGTCAAATGGTAAAATAGCCTTTTTGGTTTGCGGCAAGTACATCAAACAGATGTGGTCGGAACTATTGAAGGACAAACGTAAGTCCAAGTACTGCAATGCACCGTCCGCCAGTAACTCCAGCATGAAACGGAAGTGGCTCGAGCACTGTTCAAAAACTTGTCGCACAGGGTGAGCGATTGAGTCCAGGCATGTTTAAGGGGGTACGCTAACGAATACAACAAAGTCATCCACATATCTACACATCTTGACAACAGGGACGTCAGTCAAAGCCTGTGAAACAGTGCGGTCGAACATCGCGAGATAGATTTCGCAAACGTCACAGGAGCAAACCTCACCGGGGCAAACCTCACCGGAGCAAACAACGCATTCTCTGTTGGCGTTGAACGTTTTTACAAGGTACTACACGATGAACTTTTGGTCACCGTCAGAGAACTGATTGAAGCATCGGGTACTGTTGCCTTCCAGAACACGTGTGAAATACACACTGACTCCTTTCTGGAGGTGCTTACTTGCTACCTGAACCCCACCCACGTCTGCTATAATGGCAAGGTTTATTTGCAGGGACGCGAGATTTGTATCGGGTCCACTGTTGCACCGGTACTGTGCGATATCTATCTCGCGAATTTCGATCGCACTGTTTCACAGGCTTTGACTGACGTCCCTGTTGTCAAGATTTGTAGATACTGTGACAGTGTTTTCGGTCGCTTCAAGAAGGAGACAAATGCCGGTTGTTTCCTGGTCGAGATATATTCCAGCACGAGCTACCCGAGTCTCGTGTCCCAGCCCCAGCAGCGCGCAATCCCGCGCACTGACGATTGTGCTTCTCACGCCACAAATGCCCCCTTCGACGAAAAGGCCATCCTGGCCTTAGGAGATCAGGAGGGAGGGAGGCGCGGAAAAAACATCTTGAGGCGGCAAACATGTACGATGTGTCGACCGGTGGTTCGACGATCGGATCGTGGATTGACAGGCTCAACTAGGTAGTTGACCGAGGAGGCCTGACGAATGACTTTGTACGGGCACTTGAACTTTGGGAAAAAATTTTTCACAGCGACTAGTTTGAAGGAACGGGAAGAAGATTAAAACGATTTCACATGAAAGGTAGTGTACGTCACGGTGTTGGGCGTCGTAACGACGTTTTGATGCGTCTTAGTGTGGCAGTGTGCGAGATCGTGCAAGCTGACGAGAGGATTCGGAACTGGAAGTGAATTGGGTCATGAGGTCGTTGTCGGGATGTTCGTTAGGATAAGGTAGGATTGTGACGAGGGTTGAGGATGGGTCACGGCCATAGACCAAATAAAATGGGGAGAATCCAGTCGTTGTCTCGACTGCCGTGTTATATGCGAACGGAAAGAAAAAGGAAAAATAGTGTCCCAGTTGAAATGGTCCGAAATGATATACATTGCGATCATTTTTGTTAGGGTGTGATTGAAGCGCTCGGTGAGGCTGTTTCTTTGAGGATGGTAAGGCGATGTCGTAGGATGGTCCACCTTGCATGCTTGGAGGAGAGCTTCGACTGTTTGTACCAGAAAGGAGTGTACCCTGTCTGTGTTAGGACCTGGATGGTGCCATGTCGTAGGATGATGTGGTGCAGAAGGTATCGTGCAACGCACCCCGCAGTTGCACCGGAAAGGGCGGGAAGGGCTACCGTTTCCACGAATCGGTTAGTGTGATCGATGGCTACGAGGATCAAACGGTTCCCTGTGGTGGACAGGGGAAGAGGTCCAAGGAGGTCCACGCCCAGTACGTCGAAAGGTTTGCGCGGTGGAGTTAGCGGTTGTAGGAGACCGATGAGTGCCGGTGACGAACGCTTGTTCGTCACCGGCTACGGGTGATGACCAAGGACTTGAAGAATGTTGTACAACACCTTTATGAAGCATCTCGTCAACGTGTTCTTGAATTATCTTACGCTCGCTAAGGGAAACGCGGTATGGTTGGTGTCGGATACCTGCGGAGTCTCCGGTTTCAATGCGGTGTTCTACCAGATTGTTTTTTCCGAGAAAAGCGGCTGAGTTTTTAAATATACTTCTGTATTTGTTCAATACAGCAAATAGCTGGTGTTGTTCTGCACTCGATAGCGATGAATCAATTGTTTTCTAAAGTAGGTTTGATGTAGACGGCGAGAAAGGCGTTTTAGTCTACGTTGCAGCTTCCTGTTCAATAAGCGTGGCGATAATTGTATTCTGAGTAGACTCAGCATTTGCAAGAGAAAAGCTGACTGGTAAAAGTACTTGGTGATTAGTCATGTTGGCGGCGGCGAGCGTAACACGCCCCGAAGAAACAGTGGCGAGTGTATAGGGAACAATTATTCCTTTGCCCAAAAGGACTTCGTGGTGTGGTGCCAGAAGAATATCCCCTGTCAAATAAGGGGGTACGTGTCTTCAAGTAAAGCAACGACGTCTGGTGAGGCAGAAGTTCTATATCTTCGATGAGGCGTAGCTTGTTGTCTTGTTCTGAATGAACCGCGTGAGCGTACGTGTCTGCGTCTGTCGATAATTGTAAAGTTCTTTTATCAATGATCGCATGTGCAGATTGAAGAAGTCACAACCAAGAATAATGTCGTACATAGATTTCGGCAAGACTATGAATTCTACGATGTAGATGCTTTCTTGGATGACTACGGTGGCTGTGCAGATTGCAGAGGCTGGAATCAACTCGCTTCCAGCGCTGCGTAGGAAAGAGTTTCTAATACCCTTGCCAGACGGGCTAGTTTAGTGTCACTACAAGCGAGTGCACTTTGCCCTTAGTGTCATTTCTGTAGTGTGCCACACGGCTCCTCCCTGAGGAACACACTTGGCTTGGAGTGAGTTTGACGAACTCACTTCGGATACCTGCAATAGGAGTGTTTCAGCAGTAAAACATAACAACACAGAAACCGAAAGTGCGGAGTGAGTTTTATTTTATAAAGAAAAAGAAATTCGTGAAAGAGACGACATGTAGAAGAGTGGCATTTCAGAAAAATAGTGGGGTGGACCAGACTTGTACGTAATCCGTTACAAGTAACGAAATTACTTGTAATCCCTTACATTTATTCGTAATTTAGTAACGGAATAATTACATACTTTCTAGAGTAATTTTAAAGTCATTCCCTTACATTTTTCACTTAACGGATTCCTTGTAATCCGCTACATTTTTTTCAGGACCAACCACCCCCCCCCCCCCCTTTCTAAAGAAATGCTTGTTTTTATTTTGGTAAAGTCGAGCGCAGTGACACTGTCACGCGAATTGACCAGAGCAAGGGAGGCTCTTCAGTTCGGCAAAGCCTTTTTCTTGCAACACCAAGCCCCCGAATAGTTTTTTTAGACCCTTACAACAATGTCAAAAAAATCCAAATAAACATTTCTACAAAAAAAAGGGGGGGGGGGGCAAGTTAAATCTGCTTTTTTTTTAGTCCATTTGTTTTTTTTCTTTGCGATCGAAGACGGGAAGAGGAGGACACCAAGTGATTGTGTGCCTCTTCGAGAAGCTCGAGGCGTTAAGTGCACAGACAAGAATTAACAATGTCCTTCTCAGTTACAGTGGCTACGACCATTTTCGTAATGTCACAACACGAGACAACGCTCCGTCTCCCCTAAGATCCGCTAAAAGAGATGTGATAATATGTGAAGGTTTTATTGCCACAAGCATCCTCGTTCGTTGTTGCACACTTATATTCTTCTCTTAGAAAACAGGATGTTTTTTTCTGTTTCTTTCACTTTATTCGAACCTGTTTTAAGAGCTACTTACTTTTTTGTAGTCCAACTTCTAGGTTTGGCCCACATTATTTATGAATTCCAGCCAGGTTATCTGCGTCTGTCACCCTTTTTGTGAGTCAGGTTTTTGCGAGCACTTCGAAAATGGTATTAGTGTTCCTTTCTTGTTATTCCTGTTTTTACCCCAGCAGGACGCTCTCAAGCAGATAGTTTTACAAATAAAACATAATGGTGGCTGACATAGGCTTGATATTCTGGGCTTGAGGAGAGTGAAACTCGTGAGTGGGGCCATAGCGCGGCTTACTTAGCACTCTCCCTTCGCTGCCTGTGGCATCAGTGGACGTCTATCTGGAGAGCACCGGAGTAAACTGCAGTCGGTTCGTGCTCCGTGCGTTTTTGAACGGCACCAGGAAAGGTACACACGGCAAACGTGCGTTTAAATTTCCTTGTTTTAACCGATGTTCTAATTAATTGTTGTTATCCGTGTCCTGTTTTTTTATTTTTTTATTTATTACTTATATTTATAAAGACTGGAAACTTCTTTTTATTCACCAGCGTCTCACCCGAGGCTCGATCTGTTCAGAACCAAAGGAAGAAGGATATCGAGCCAAACCTTATTTATTATTTAATTATCACCTTGCTGCTACAACTGTTCTGCTATTGTCTGACAATATATGCCGGTATAGTAAGATGGACATAAATCAATTATTATTCTAGTTTTGGCTAGATGTATGATGACTCATACAGCTTCGCGATTTTGACAATAGAGAATTTTAGCAGGTCGTTCCGATGACTCCGATAACGATATCCGATACTCCGCCGCCGCCTTTGCGCATGCATCGTATTGTTATTGGGGTATCGGATGTATCGGAACGATCTACTAAAACGCTCGAATATCGGGCAACGGCTGCAACGAAGAAGCTTTGCTCTATCTTCGAGGTAAATAGTAATTGCATTCTTTCGCTGAAGTTGCTCAAAGCAGAGTATAAAACATTCGTGAGGAACAATAGGGCACTTTCATCCAGTGCCTCATTTCAAAACGTGCTCAGCGTAGCAGTCGACATCTTCAGTAAAAAAAAATGAAAGCGGTTTGCAACTCCCTGTAACGCCGAATTGGAGCGCAGCTCTTGAGGAGTAGGAGGGAAGGGTACCGAGAGGAGGGTATACCCCCCCCCCCCTCCTCCTCCTTCTCCTCCACCCCCCCCTCATCCTTTAATATGCTCCGGGGGGTCACCTGACCTCGGGGGGGGGGAGGGGGGTCACGTGACCTCGTGGAGGGGGTCCCGTGACCTGGGGGCCACGTGATCTCGGGGGGTCACGTGACCTCGAGGGGTCACGTGACCTTGGGAGGATCACGTGACCTGGGGGTCACGTGACCTGGGGGTCACGTGACCTGGGGAGTCACGTGACTTGTGGGTCACGTGACCTTGGGAGGGGTCACGTGACCTTGGGGTGACCTTGAGGGGGGTCACGTGACCTTGGGGGGTCACGTGTCTTGGGGGTCACGTGACCTTGGGGTGACCTTGGTTACGCCGACGGCGACGCCGACGCCGCTCAAGCCGGAAACGGGCCCCTAAGAGCTGCGCTCTAAAAATAACGCAAACTGTCTGACAAGACTTACGAGAGTCAGCTGGTGCTCAAAATACTCAAGGTCATTAAATGCAACAGGTTGCAATCATAAGAATTTGAATAACCCTCTTCCCTTTGTTTCTTAATTGAACAGATTATTGTTGAAAGTAACGCCACGAAAGTAACGGATTACTTTTTGGGGTAACGGTCACTTACTTTTATTGGAGGGTAATTGTAATTGTAATAAATTACAATTTAGCCCTGAGTAATTGTAAATGTAATTCTTTACTATTTTTCAGTAACGTGTACAAGTCTGGGGTGGACTTGGAGTTTAGGCTGATCTGAATCAAGATTAGCGCAGCGGTGAATGGATTAAAGACGACGACAAAGTCAGTTATTCATGGCTATCTTGGTTAGCAGAGAATGATAGAGCCTACTTATGTTTCAGCATGTAACTACTCGAGACAACAGGATAATTCTGATCTGATAAGGCAGCGTCAGGGCCTCCTCGTAGACTTCCGCGGAACGAAGCGGAACGCCAAAGTTGGATATGCTTCGTTCTTTATCTTAATTAATGTAACATAGATTTAGAGCACAGCTCCTGGACACCCGTTTCTGAGTTGAGGGAAACAGCCCTTAATGCAACCGCGCGTTGCATTTAGGGCTGTTTCTCGAAATGACGTCACCCGTGACGTCACGTGTGACTTCTCGAGGGTAAAATTTTCCCGCTACATTTTATGGTAAAAGTTGATCCTAAGTTTGGCGGAAAATTTTTCCGCTCAATTTAGAAGAAAAATTTTACCCGTGTGACGTCACGTGACGTCACACTTAAAATTTCAGATTACGTGTCATGTGACGTCACACGTCAATTCAGCGGGAAAATTTCCCGGCTAAATTTAGCGGGAAATTTAGCGAAATTTTTACGCTAAGTGGGGATGGGAATAGGCGAGGAGGTTGGGAGGGTACGGAGGGGGAGCAGCTGGCATACCCTCCCCTTCGTACCCCTCCTCCCTCCTCTCAAGAGCTGCGCACCAATTCGGCATTACAGAGAATTGTAAACGTCTAATTTTTTTAACGTGTCTTTATTAAGGGGTATCGGTGGCCGAGTGGGCTCGCGCACACCAAATCGGAGTACGTGGAGAGAAAGCTCGCGCTGGAGAACCCAGTGATCCTGAGCTCAATCCCCAGCCCTGCCCGAAGAACACACTTCCAATGAAGTGAGTTCGGGGAGCACACAACGCTCGCTCCGGTAGGCCGAGTGTGTAATCTCGATAGCAGTGTTCAACGAGTAAAAATAATACAAGAAATTAACGCTACGTAAAATTGGCATTATTTTGATGGGAGTAATATTATATGCGCACTTGTTTTCTGTTGGCAGGAAAGTAGTGCTTTGTAGAAAAACAAGCCGCTAATCTAGTTTCTAGTCTTGGCCCCTGCGCGATGGCCAGCGACGGCTGCAGGGGGCACCTGCAAGACTCCACCAGGAATCTGAAGGTGGCAGAAGGGACGCGAAAGGCTTGCTTGAAATAGAACTCGCCCAAACGGGGCAAGGTGTCTTCGAACCACCGTTCGTTCCTCTGGAAAGTCCACCGTTCTCGACTGATCACGGGAGGTTGTCGGTCATGAGAGCGGCTATGGTGAAGGCATTGGCCTGCAGCTGCTGATCGATGTCACTTGAAATCCTTGCCTGTGCGTCGGCATCCAGGTCCAGCTGCCTCTCATCTGAAAGGCATTGGGCTCTCACGGAGAAAAGTGCCCCAACCACGCGCTTCCACTGTCCAACATCGCGGATATCGCCCTCCAGCTCGTCCTCCACACACCCCATGATGTTTCGTTGTGGCCGAGTGGGCTCGCGCACACCAGCTCGGAGCACGCGGAGCGAAAGCTCCCGCTGCAGAACCCAGGAATCCTGGGTTCACTCCCTACTTCTCCTTGTTTCGATCTGTACTCCGTTTCACCTTATGTTGTATGGCAGACAAGGCTGGAAGCGCGAGCTCATAGTGCTGGGAGCTACTCTTAACGGACGAGAGCTTTTGCCACCGAGATGGGCCCTAGAGCAAGGAGCTCGCGCTTGTAGCCTTTCCTGCGGCATATCATAAGGCGAAACAGAGTGTAGATGAGCATCGTACCGGCGTGCGGACGTGTATCGCTGGCTTGTAATAGCTGATCGTAGTGATCAAATTGGATTTAAATTTGGATTAAAGCTCGTGACTTAGCGCAACGATGTGTGGTAACGTGTTTATAATAAGACGACGAAGTTATTTAGGAAAAAATGCGTATGCACTGTAATGTTTTGCGTGCCCATTACTTACCCATCGTTATTGCCATCATCTTGGAGTGACACTAAGTTTTCCCGTGCAGCACCAACACACTTGGAGTGCGTTTCGACGGGTTGAAGTGCACTCGCTTGTAGTGACACTAAACTAGCCGTCTGACAGGGGTATTAAAGGTTTTACTTTGCGCAGTTGGTTGCAGGCGTCGATGTGCATAACAGATACTGCCGCACCCGTATCCACAAGTGCAGTGAAATGATGATTATTGATTGTAATGTCGATGAAGTTTGTGGGGGAACGAGAAGGGTTATATTGGAATAGAGTGCTTGCAGCCTTACCTCCGAAAACTGCAAGGATTAGTTTTCCGGACGAGAAGACGATCGGTGGCGTGCGGGGATCATTGCCGAGATCAACCGATGTCTATGACGAGGAGACGGTGATCGTGGTATTTCGTATCGTGGAGGTGAATCTGGGCGCTGGTATTCGTCGTTGTAATTTTTGTTGAAGTAGTATCTCTTCCGCCATGCTTGAGAGGACTGGGAGTTGTAATGTCCTTCGTAGCTTGGTCTACTTTGCCAGGTGGTATTTTCATGAGCTTGACGACGTCGACAAAATCGTGCTATGTGCCCAGGAATGTCGCAGTAAAAACACAATTCGCGGGTATTTGGTGTGGTGTACGTCCTGAACGGTGAAGGACGTTCGTATTTCGAGAAGGTAAAAGCTGCGACTTGTGGGATGTGTGATGAAGCTTGCTTTGAAGTGGGTGCTAGAGGCGGCTGCTGAATCTCTTCGTAGGCGGGTGGTTGTGGGGTGAATGACGCAGGTGTAGCCAAGGAAGGACGGCCAGCCTGAGTAAGGTCATCTCTAATAACGGTGCGCAGTTCCGCGGTGGGAGAGGTGTTGAGGGTTGGGAAGGGTCCAAAATTTCGTGGGAGTTCCTCTCGGATGATGGTTCGGAAGATGTTGTGGAGCAGATCGCCCTAAAGCAAAAGAGAAATGGCCACCTTGGATGTCGGCAACGTATCGCTGTTGGAGATCCTTTGCTTCGAGCTGCCTCTAATGATTGACAGAGAGATCGGATAGAATTGACGTCAACAGGACGCTGCAGTACAAAAAGGAAGACTGCTTCTTCGGCAATACCTTTTAAAACGTGACGTACACGGTATACTTCAGGCATAGCAGGGTCAACTTTGCGGCACAGGGTAGGGATATCTTCAATGTAGGAAGTATATCCTTCAGTGGGAAGCTGGGCCCGGACAGTCAAGCGCCTGCGCGCAGCGGCCTTACGGTCCTCAGGGCGTCCGAAGACGTCGTGAACACGAGATGAAAATGTCTCCCATGATGTGATATCGGACTCATGGTTAAGGAACCGTGTCTTGGCGACGTCGCTGAGATACAAAACAACGTTCGTCAATTTAGTGTGGTCGTTCCACCTGTTGTGAAGTCTTGCCCTTGTGTATAAATCCACTCATTCTTCGACATCTTCGTCGCCGATACCAGAAAACACACGAGGGTGTCGTTGGCGAGAGGACATGTAGAGCAGCGGCGGCTGCGGTGGAATGCCGATCACATGAGGAGGAGTTGATCCGAGAGTTCCCTCTGCACCGATCCTAAGATGGGACACTTAACGTCAGCGATAATAATTAGATCCACATGAAAGTGCGACACAGTCCTAAGTCGAGGGTCAGGGATCTCAAACCATAGATTCGTATAAGAGTCCAATTGACTGTGAACAAGCGTACGCCACAGTTCAAGTTGTTTCTCTCTGCTGTTGTGTGTGAGACGACGCACAACTCTGCGCCAGTGAACGTTGATCCTCTTCAGGTAAAATTGAGCTTTGATCTAAGCAAACCATGCCGCGAAGGTTCTTTACCCAAATTGTTGGAAGCCAAACCTGGAGTGTAGATAGTCCGGTCCCACGTTCGGGAGGGCTCTGCTCCATCTTTTGAAGGTCGGTCCGGAAGAGGAAGGGGACGTTCGCGCGGGGCAGAGGGCTAGCGGTCAGCCAATGCGTTGGCTGATGGCTCGACGATGAAGTCTACCTTCGGTGTTGATCTCCGGGTCCCCAATTAAAGTTTACAAAGTGGCCCTTCATTTATTTATAAAGAAAAAATAGAGAAACGAAGGAGTAGTCGCCGGACAGGGAGCTAGGCCGTTGAAGTAGCCGGACGATGCCGACGTTCCGTCTCGAGCTAGCACCTCTCGAGGTGTGAGTGTCCACCTGGGCCGGTTTGCTCATCTTGCGGCCGCGGCTGCGGCCAAGAGAGATTTTTCTGTCACGCGAACAGCTCCACGGGGACAAGGAAGTACAGGTCCCCTCAAAGTAAAACGGAGCGCCGGAGCGGCGACCGAACTGCATCACCGCGCTATCTAGCAGTGCCGGCTGGAACTGATAGGCTACATCTGCGCATGCGAACGTGCCTTCCGCTGGGGCCTCCGTTTTCTTCTTCCAACCCACAAGTTATTGGTGGTTCGAGCGGCGCAACAATCATCCTGATATCCACGCCTGATAGCACAAGGGGCGGTGCTCATCGACAACACTGGCCCTTTCCCACTTGCCCTATGCGTTATCTCCGTGTGTGAGCCGAACACCTAGCGGTGTTTATCGGTACAGCGTTTGGCAGCTCGAGTCGCCGATAACGCGAGGATCAAACAAGAAAGACGGAGGACACCGCGAACGGCACGCGCGCATGCCCAGACGGCACCTATCAGTTGCTGCCGGCGCCGCTAGATAGCACAGCGATGCAGTTCGGTCCAGAGCCGTGTATTGGGAGAGTTTGGCCAACAGGCGGAGCAAAGGCCGCCGCCAGCGCCGAATATTCCCCCCGCGCTTAGAGCGTAAACTAAATTTGTGACACAGCGTCGACCAATCAGGAGACCGCGACGTCAGAATATTGCAAACGACATTCAAAGCGTGAAATAGAGGCGTTCAATCTCGGCCACTCTGCTCCATCTCACAAATGTCGGCAGTGAAGACAAAGGTACACGCGCGTGAACCTAGCTCAGCAAAACGCTTTCGTTTGTATGTGAACTCGTGCGTAGGAGCCACTTTCCAAAGCCACGCGCTCGTGCCCATGCTTTTCTCTGCACTGCTGATGTTGGCTTGTTAGAACAGCGTCCTGGAGACGCGGTGTCCCGCTCAGCTCGTGCGCTGGCTTTGGCAGTGCTTTCTTTCACCGTCTCAGCTGAGACGCTGTTTCTAGCAAGTCGGCCCTGGTTTGGAGCGCACGTTCGTTTATTCTACACTTGAATATTGGCGTGACGAAAACCTCGCACGCACAAAGTTTTCAGTCACTGAGAGTCACACCTTTTAACTCTAGCGACGCTAAAACGGCTTGAATTAGTCGTGTCACAAATTTAGAGCTCACGACCACCGCTAGGGGCTGTTTCGCGGCCTGTGGTTGGCCCCGAGATGCTCGCCTATTCAAACCAATGTATGGCCAAACTCTCTCGATAAACGGCTCTGGTTCGGTCACCGCTCTGGCGCTCCGTTTTACTTTGAGGGGACCTGTACCTAGCGTCCCTGCGTAATCGCGGGGAAGTCCATATCGCTTCAGGCACAAAAACCTAATTTCGCTCGCATAAACTGACTGCAGGGACTTTCAACTGGAGTCCAATTGACCGCCCCTTTATACTGTAAGGGCGGCCGGTAAAGTTACGACCAGGAAGAGTAAATATGAGCCAAATAAAAGAAAAAGCCACGTGAGATAAAAGCGGTGGGAGTATATTTATATACCTCCGCCAGCGCTGGCGGCTTGCGCCTTATGCTATGGTCGAGAGGTTAGAGCGCAGGTACATGTCGACGCGGGTTCAAATCGCGCTAAGAACTTGTTTTCTTTCTGTATTTTGCGCGTGTTCCATTTTTGAACTGTGATCCTTTTTACGAATCATCCACTTGCACTACTTCGCCTTACACTGTTTTTACTGTTAGTCCCACCTGCTCAATCGAAACATCGCGAAGAAATAAAAAGATCAAGGCAAGTTAACGCGCAAATACAATCGTTTCATAATATTCATTAAAAGGAAACCAAAGTAACTGCATGGGTATGGCTTTCACACAAACGGAGCCGAAACAAGCATCCTTTCCCCAGCAACTATAATTTTAAGTGTTCTTAAATATACAACGCTCTTGCTACGACTTCTTTCAATAACAGGAGACGCCTATTTAGTACCACTAAAAACCGCAGTTGTGACAATTGAAAGAAGAAACTTCCACAAAATAAGCAAAAGTAATGAAGACTAGCAGCTGTGGATGCATTGATTGAGCGAAATCCTACAGGCAAGGCAGCAAGTCAAACGTCTGAGAAAGTAGTAAAACCAAAATGAAAGAGATCATACTTTTACTTGCATGGAATGTGATAAAAGGTATATCTTTACTCTTTACATTTTGCTGTGACAATCGTTTTGTAATGTTAACACATTACTTGTTGAATTTTAGTTGGAATAGCAGACGATCACAATTGAATGTAAAAATAAATCAGGCGTCGACATCGCAAACCCTCTCTCTAACTCAAACACCTAAAAGGACTTTGGATCAACAAATGGAATTAATTAGAGCAGTTGGAAGACGGAATTAACAAATTCTAGAGAAATTTAGCAGCACAGTTACCTGGCGAACGAAGAGACGGGCATGGGAAGATATTGTCAACTTTCCGCGGAGTGTACGGCAGATGCAGTAGGCGTGGGGGAAGTTGGTAAAGTAAACTAGAGACATGCATGCGCTCTTCCGAGGTCATGAACAACGAACTGGTGAGTCAGAACTACCCACCCAATGATTTTATAGAGCTCATAGGGCCTTGTCTACATTCTTAGTGGGAGTGCACATCAAATACAAGAAGAAAAAAAAAAGAGAGTTCCTGGCGCGATCTGAACTCGGGACGTTCACGCCGCGACGTCAAGTGCCGGCGCTCTAATCTCTCGGCCACAGCAGAAGGCGCGAGCCGCCGCCGCTGGCGGAAGAATATAAATATACTCCCGCCACTTTTATCTCGCGTGGTTATTTTTTCTTTATTTTGGCTCATATTTAACCTCCCTGGCCGTAACTTTACCTGCCGCTCCTACAGTATAAAGGGGCGGTCAATTGGACTCCAGTTGAAAGTTCATGCAGTCAGTTGCTGCGAGTGAAGTTCGGCTTTTGCGCTTGAAGCGATACGGATTTCTCCGCCATTAGAGCAGGGACGCTAGGTACTTCCTTGTCCCCATGGAGCTAGTCACGTGGCAGAAAAATCCCTCTTGGCCGCAGCCGCGGTCGGGTCCGCAAGATGAGCAAACCGGCCCTGGAGCGCGCTGTTAACGTGGCTTGGTTCATGAACCACATAGTTACCGTTGTCGCCGCGGAGCCGCTACACACCTCAAGTGTTCACTCTCCCTCAGTGCCGTGAATAAAACAATCAAAATTTAGAAAAGAAGAATAGTTTTTTTTCTATCTGTAGGTCCGGTCCAGTCAGTCCCAAGCTAAGGAAACAAATTCGTCATTCTATAAAAATGACGCAAATTGACAATATATTTGGAGTCCGCTCTCTTTACGAGACTATGTTTTTCGTTTTTGCACTAGGGAATATTTTTGTCGGGACCATTTATTCCGAGATATTTTTTTCCGGGAAAAAGGTTTTCCTATAGTCAAACCTAACATGATCGAAAGGCTTCAATGATGGGCTATGAAGAAAAAACAAGCTTTATTAAGCAAAAAACCAAGCAAGTTGTTCAAGCATCATCGGTACCGCTCTTTCTGCCACTTTCTCACGGCATCCTGGAGCATGCCAGGCGGGAATACTGATCCACGAGAACTTTTCTCATAATCTTTCCGGTTTCTGTTCTTGGGAGTGAGTCGGCGAAGAACACACCTCCAGACAGGTGCTTGTGCGGTGCGCAGGCTTCTAAAATTGAACGAAAAAGTTATTTAGTTTAAATCTCAATTTTGTTGATCCTTTATTCATGTTCACATTGAAATCAAATTCGTCACTCAAGACCACTTAACTCCACCAGGGCTTTCGTGCTAGACTTCACGATATACGCGATTTAATGCGTGCAATATGTCGCTCTGTGCAAAAACATAAGTAATTGTCGAATAGATGTTAGTACTTCTGAGAAAGCCACATCTATGCATGACGCATTCTCAGAGATCAGACACCTACATGCCGTTGTCGGTTGAGCTGGGGCACTGATGGCACAACGAAACGCGCCCGAACAAGCGCTTCGAAAGCATTCGTACGGGGAACGTACGAATAAGCACAAGACTTTCATTGTAAATCGCTGTTATTCGTCCAAATACGTATATTTCTGCACAACAATAAACGCATTTACTATTCCTTGCGTTTGAAATGGACGACTTGAACAACCAACTCGCGCGGTGTTGTCCCTCGCGCTGCTGGCGCTTGAAGGTGGTTGACGTACTATGTCTATTTATCTGGTCCGGAATGAATCATAGTCGTTCTCGTTAGATGAAAATAGCCACTTGGCGCCTGTTTTCATCGAACGAGAATAACTTGCTTTTACGTTGACATAGCCACATCGAATGTAGATAAAAAAAATATATATATATTTTTTTTGGCTAGTTTTGGCGCAGTATTTGCGCTTGGCATGATGGCACGGCGAAAGGGGATTGGCGCACAACGGCGCAATGCGCGCAGCGCTTCCACCCCTGGTAACCCACTTTATGGAACGAATGGAAGAGCCCGTGTCGTTGCCTTCGACTGCATCTAAAAATAAACCCCATTCAATAAAAAGAAAACAGCTTTATGATTTGGTAGTTACTCAAAGCGTTGCCACTGAAAATCTGTAACAGCGAAAAAAAAAATATATATATATATTTACGTACTGACCTGCAATGACTTTCTGGATATCTTCGGCAGTCACGTGGCCTCCGACCTTGGATTGTTCGTTAAGGATGACAACTGCCGCGGGAGCTTCGCCGTAGACTGGATGGGGTAAACCGATGACAGCCACGTCATCGATTCCTTCGTGGCTGGTCATCAGCAAGTTTTCCAGCTCGGCCGGAACCACTTGGTTGTCCATGCATTTGATCATCTCTTTGATCCTCTCCACGAAATAAAACCTGCCGTCCTCGTCGTAGTACGCCAGATCCCCTAGGAATTGAGAAATAAAAAAGCACGGAAGACTCGCAGACGTTAGGTAAGTTGCTCGATTGCATGCCACAGCTAATGCCATTTTTTCTTTACTCTTGCCCAGGGTCGCGAGTCACGTTTAAAAGGTGTTAATGCGCGCTTTTCTCGTTCAGTTTTTCATTCCTTCCCTAATCACTAACAGCATAAGAATTGCAGGGCGTGGCGACTCACGAGCAGCTTATTATTCTTTCAGCCAATGAGATTTGCGGCATGAGTCGATAAGAATGCCAAAGAACCAACCACGAAGCAAGCATCGTGAATATAATAGGCCCTGTGTTGCCTAGACTGTCGTTGACTACAGTTGATGTACACACATATAATAAGATACTAGTGGCACATTTATTTGTGTCAGAAGTGTTTGATTATGAAAAAATCTTTGTAAAAGTTTACACATGAAACTTTATCTATCGCGGTTTACAGACAAAAATAGCTTTTACAAAACAAAAGCTATTTTTGACATCTTTTTCTAACAAAACGTTATCTGTACTTCGTATGCATTTAATTTTTATATTGTTTAACCTTGTGAGTATGCCCTTCGGCTTCGCAGTGATGAAGTAAATAAAGAAAGCAAGCGAGCTAGCTCAAGATCCATATGACAGCCCGTGAGTATTTGACTTGCGCGTGTGTTTTGATTTTCTGCTTTTAACAATACGGGCTCTAGTATGCGGGAATAATTATTTTTCGTTCGTGTATGTATCGTTCGTGAAAGTTGCGGTTCACTGTTTTGTATTCAGTGTTTGATGCTAGTGTTCTAAGCGTAGAGTTTGAACATGCGCTTGAGGTGAGTGCCCAAAGGTGCAGAAACAAAGATGGGGCAAAACAAAAGCTTCAGAGATGTGACACAACTCTGAAGCTTTTGTTTACATTTTCAAATAATTATTTAGTATCCTATCTTGCATATTTTGCACAACACTGGCTCTAGAAACATATAGGCTATGCTTCTTTTTACTACTTTTGAATAGGGGGAGTGGAACAGAAGTACACCCTTCTTTGAACGTAGCTTATAGATTCAGTGTCCCTTTAAGTCTGTAGACTTAAAGGGACACTGAAACACCCCGAAATGTTTGCCATATTTTTTGCCCGGTGATTCACTATGGTGTCAGAAGACTACCCAATCAACATTTTGCTACAGCGTCACGTATATTTTTTAATAAAGTAAAAAACGCAACTGCTCAAAACCAAAACCGAAACTGGACTGGGGAGGAAAAGAAATACAAAAGGAGGAGAGAGTTGGCGGAAGTAACGCAACTTTTTTTTTTTCAATTAATGTATTTGCTTTTTTTTAATGCACGAAAAATTGCTATCTTATTTCTTTCTAATATTAATATTGAGCGTGCGCCTTCGATGACCCGCGCCTTTTATTATATTTGATGGTTGTGTCTAAACCATAGAAAACGGCTGGTGGTCACGGAGAAGACTGTGAGCGCGACTCAAACCGGCCAGTTCACGATGGCCGATTTTTGGGAGAAAAGGAAACAAATTTCGAGCCGCACAATGTGTTCTGGGTAGTTGCGCTCTCATATGTCATGTACAACTAAATCAGCTTGGCGAGCATTAATACCCTGTCACTGTCCCACTAACCAGAAGTCCAGGAACTGCAATCGTCCGTCTCCTGGCTCCTCATGAATGAATTTTAAGCCACTACAACACCACCCGAACAAACTCCAACACCTCCTTCACGTGACTAGTTAGTGTGTCAGTCTTTTTGCTAAGAATGAGCAAATCATATACATATCTGAAGACTGGAGCTGTTCAAGTCAAGACGCTTCTCTGGAATGACTCTTCTGTATAGACACTTAGGAAAATGTTGAAGAAAACAGGCGCCACACAAGAACCAATGCAGATGCACCCCTTTTGCAAAAAAAGATCCTTTAAAAAAAAGTGATTTATGTAAAATGTCAAAAGCTCTAGAAAATATTCGAAGTGGGCTGTAAAACGGAAGAATGCCGTTATGATCAATGCAAAGTAAACGGAAAATCCTTGAAATTTGGTTTACACTGCTGCAACCGATTGTGACCGAGACCAACGAAACGGAGTTTCAAGCAGCTGACGATCGCCATCGTTCGTGCGCGGCCCGGCCTAAAGCTCTCGCAAGACGCTTAAAAACTAGGGGTGTGCGAATATGGAAATTTTCGAATACGAATCAAATACGAATAAGAGGAAAAACTGACTTCGAATATCCAATCGAATATGGAATATGTGTCGAGTAATAAAAAAATTGCAAAACACGAGGTAACAGCAGGTTTTAGTACCCTTTTAAAATAAACTAGTGAAACTGCATATTACTGGGCTGCAGCAGGTTACATATAGTTTTAGCAATGCACTCATTGCAAAGTATCAGGTATCAAAAATTAACTGATCGACGTGTCCAAAACCTAGGCGCTCCCTATGGACCGTGACAACACTTCCGCCACTATAAAAGACCCTTTCACTCGGGATTGATGTACCGGGGATGGCCAAGTACTTGTGGGCGAGTTTGCTTAAATGCGGGTACTTGAAGTGGCCAATGCACTGCCACACTGGAACTTCCCTCTGTGGGGCAGGTGCCAACTCAGCCTTCTCCTTGTTTGTCACTAGATGGCCAAAAGCGTGCCATTCATTAAATGATACCAGTGGACACGAAGACGACGCTGGCATGGCAGTGTCCCCACTTGGTTCCACGTCAGCTGTCTAAAGCTCCCATGTCACAAGGTCTTTCAGCCGGATCATATGGCCAAACGCTTGATGAACTGTGTCTTTAAAACGAGGGTCAAGAAACATGGCCAGGCTGGCCACATCATCAAAGTCACACTCCGCAAAGCGAGTCTTGATACATTTTTTTAGATTGTTAGCAAACCCCGAGTTACTTTTGCAACCTTCAAGACAATTCAACATTCCAAAATTATTAAAATTTGGCATGACAATGAGGGTACTTTCCAGCACTGTGATCACTGTTGCCTCGAACAAAAGCTTCAATGCCTCCACAAACTCCACTTCATCTTTGTACTCGGCACAGTTAAATCCATCTATGGTAGTGTCCGAAGTGGCAAGCTCAAAAATGATGGCTTCTTTGAGTTGGAGGAGCCTTGAGAGCATGAGGTACTGACTATTATATCTTGTCTCAACATCCTGCACAACATACAGAATGAATTTGTTCAGCTGCGTCTCGAGATCGTCTAGTCGTTTCTGCGCTCTAGGGTTGTGCTTGTAATGTCTTACAATCGATCTCGCCTTCTTGCACACTTTGTTGTGGGGTACAGTTCCTCGCATCGCTGATCGCCAAATGAACTCTGTGCGCGAAACAGGCTCGCTCGAACCATGGCAGCCTCCTCGCAGCCACACGGATATTGCGGCCATTGTTTGTAACGATGTACTATCGGGGAAAAATGAAATGCGAACAGAGGAGCGCGTGGCTCGCGGTACAGGCTGAGCCGCCTAGAAGTGAGCCTAGGGGCGAGGGTGCGTGGCCTACTTCGATGTGTTCACGCCCCTCGATTGGCGCTCCCCCAGCTTCGGCAGTGCGCCTCTCAGTGCGCTGAAAGCTGTCACCGCTATCTTTGCCTGCTTGGCGACTGCGGCGAGCTTCTTTGCACCGCACGCGCTGAGCCAGCAAAGATAGCGGTGATAGCTTTCAGCGCACTAAGAGGCGCACTGCTGAAGCTTGGGGAGTGCAGAGGGAGGGGCGTGAACACGTTGGAGCAGGCCACGCACCCTCGCCCCTAGGCTCACTTCCAGGCGGCGCAGCCTGTACCGCGAGCCACGCGCTTCTCTGTTCGCATTTCATTTTTCCCCGATAGTACATCACGCAGTCGGTCGGTCTCTACCAATTTGCGCATAGTTGCTCCACTGAAGCGGCAGTGTTTACTGCTGTCTTACTCTCCGGCATATGTCGCGCGCGTGTTCAAAGTGAACCTTTCTATCTCAAATTTCACTGTGACGGAATGACACGTAAGGCTTAAAAAACTCCTGTTGACACACGAGGTCCAGATATCACTCGTAAAAGAGAGAGTGCTTGTGCCGTCATCAAGTGCCTTTGTCAGTTCAAACCGTATCTTTGCTCTTGTGTCGCCGTACAGGCGTGGGACGGGCACGCGCGATAATTTTGTTCGAGATGGCAGACTGTAGCCGCGGTACGACTTCGTTCATGAGTGCTTTGAGCCTCCGGTCTTCAACAAAGCTTGTAAGATTTGAGATCTAATGCGACCATATCTGCCACTTTCTGATGAAGTGCGTTTTCTTTCTTACGTGACAATGGCTGCTTTCTCTGTTCATTCAAGTATATCATCCAGTACGGGTTCACTCTTCGACGGCGTGTTCACTGCATCTTTTTTGTTCTCTTCCAATGACAAAGGGTGCTTTTTCATCTGATTTTCAATAGTTGTGGCTGTTCCCGTCAGCGTTTGAAGAACACGTTCACACGAATTGCGCTGAGCTGTCCACGACGAGAGTCCTGTGTAGTAACTTCAAAGAAGACTTTTTTCGGCTTTCTTTTTCTGCTTGCTCGCTAGTTTATCATCCGCCGTTGATGCCGTTCTCAGAGAACACGCTCCAGCAAGGACGGTATCAGCCACTTCGGTATGAGCGCCAAGAGAGTTACGCTGCTTACGCAGGCTTTAGCTGCGCGGGAGTGGCGGGAGTTGTGGATGATGATGCAATGTTTTGCTCGCACCTAGCTTTTTTTGGTTTTAACATCCAAACATTTATGGTTTATTTTATAGTATCAATTTCTAGATCGTACAATTAAGAAATATTGCTATACAAGTTCCATGCAATAAAGGGCTTGGTGAAAAAGAAACCGCCACTGATCCTGTCTTGCCCCCATCGGACAGAGACGGAACAGACCGGTAACGCACGCATTATACGCATTTCTCAGTGAATATACGTATTCATAGGGGAATGCGTAGCAGGCAGATTATTCGTTACCTGCTCAAATGTTCGCAGTTTGTGCAAATATTCGCCGTTTTTCCCGAATATTCGGCCACGGCCGAATATTCGGGAACTTCCGAATATGTAAGTTTCGAATCAAGTACGCTTCGAATAAGGAAAATATTCCATTCGTATTCGAAATTTCGAATATCCGCACACCCCTATTAAAAACCGGTTGCAGTCGCGCTGGGTCCGACTCATGCAGGTGTGCGAAACGACTTTGAGGCTGCGTGAGTCTAGCGTTTCAACTACGAAAAGCCTGTTGCGGTAAGTCCGTTGGATTTTCGCAGAGTGGGATATATTCCCCGAGTAAACAGTTTGAGTTCTCTTCGAGCGCTTTTAGCGAAGAGAAAAATGGCTCAAGCCTCAAGAAAACGAAGAAGTTTCTACGCGGGACTGCGCTTACCTGAATGACACCATCCATCTCGGTCTTTAAACGCCGCGGTGGCTTCGGGTTTCTTGTAGTAGCCCCTCATGACACAAGGATTCCTGAACTCTAGCTCGCCAACTTTGTTGGGTCCTAACTTCTTTCGAGTGTCCACATCGACGATCTAGGAACAAACAAATGTCGATATTAAGACGTTGAACTCCACGAGCCTGGTTTAGCGAACACCTCGAGTTCAAGTGCATTAACCGGCACTGACGTTTCCTAAATAGTTACTTTGCGGTGTGACGCGTAGCAGATGCATTTCTACTCGTAGAGCTGAATCATTTACAATTACAAATTTACGCTACAATTACAGTTGAGAGCTGACGACATATATGTCAAACCCGTGAAGCTTGTGACCGACTTTAGTTTTCCTTGTTTACCACATATTTACAACCTTGCTCCTACGCCAGGCGTGTTTTCCATAGGTATGCAAATCGCTAAAATAACAGTATTGTGCAGGCAGGAGATAGAACTACTATGGAGAACTGTCGCCCTATATTGCCGCGCGCGCAGCTAGCCAAGTGTAGGCAGCGCACTTCGCTCCCACGCAGATTTCCGGGGTTCGAATCCCGCTACCGCTTTTCGTTTCTTCTTCCTCTAAGTAAGTAGAGATTCTCGAACGTTGGAGAGTCGTGTAGCTGGTTCATGCTCAGAAAGTATACCTTCAGAACGAACCAGGTACAATGTCGACGTTAATGTTCTAAGCTCCCAGGGAAGGCTGAAAAGAAGCCGCGCCACGCCGTAGGGGGTCAGCGTGATCTAAAGGACTAGAAACCGCAAGAAAAAACACGGATAAAGAGACACATACAACAGGGACTGGTGCTAACTTTCATCTGATTTAATCAAGGCAAACCACCCAACGCACATGCGTGAACACTCTTTCCCATCACGTTAGCCACACCCTATAAAAGCAACCCATATACACAAACAACAGATGACAATGATATAAACATTCCTATCAGAGCAACGTGGCTACATGGGAATCAAGAACGCGCATTCGGCATTCTCGATTGATGTAGAGGATTTGTTTTATTCAGTACCACACAGAGGACTCTTTGATGCTGTTCGCGACAAAATCTACCAATAAAACAAAATGTGTTTAAAATATTACAGGCGTTAGTGACCGTTTTTTACCGTTGTTGGAATTATATCTGCGGTCGAAGTCGTCAACTTGAACGATGAGTTTTATGTGCAAAAAGCGGGTATTTGTGTTGGTTCTTCGGTAGCTCCAGTTTTATGTGATCGTTTTTAGCATCCATGGACAAGCGCATACTGGAAGGCCTTAAGATGCATGTGCTTAAGATTTTTAGATATGTAGGCGATTTTCTGGTTATTGTGGATGATCACTCGGGGATAAGTTTTAATGACGTTGTTACAAAGGTCGTCAACCTGTTTGAGGCCAAGTTGGACGGCTTGAAGTTTACCTGGGAGCTTCCCATGAACACGTGCATCCAGTTTCTAGACGTACAAGTTACTTTTACAGATCAACACGTGTGCTGGTTGTACAAACCACGTTCAAAAAGAACCACTTGTCTTTTGATAGCGCTCATTCTAACCTGATAAGGCGAGGAATTGCTCTCACCTGACTTCAGGCTTCTCTGACGAAAAAGCTGCCATGACGACTAGCTTTGAACTGAAGGTAGGGCACTTAGACAGGGCGGGCTACCCCGCCTGCCTGATTACCAGCGTGTGTGAAAACATCCTACAAAAGATTAAAAGTAAAGGCAACACAGGGGACGGTAAGCGAGAAAGAGTTAAAAAACCAAATTTACACAAGGTTTCGCATAACTTTAAAAAAATTGGAATTAAGTACGGCTCAATGCTGTTTTCTCCGCTCCATGCAAGGTGGCAAAAATGTGTCCTATGATGACTAGACAGAAACGTGTTGAATTCTCGAAGAAGCAAGTCACTCAGTACACAACTTGTGCCTCTAATGTTGTTTACAAGATTCCGCTAACGTGCGGGCGCGTGTATATTGGACAGACTGGGCGGTGTCTTAACGAAAGGGCCAGTGAACATGGTCTAGCGTTTCCCATAGAAATGCATTACCGGAAGTCAATTTCCGACTGGTTGCTGTCTGCTTCAATTTGCAGCAAGCCACTAGCGCTTGTGGGACCTCTGGAGTACTTTATAAAAACTCCATGTTTTTTTCCGCCAGGTTACAAAAGTTTGATGGCGTACAATGAATGCTGGTTAAATGCGACGCCAGCCAAATGAAAAACATGCGCAAAATGCGGTTTCTTAGACTGCCTGATCGGCTTGCAATTCATACAACAGGTGACGCCACCCACCAAAGAGCGCGGGAAAATTGGAATGCTGTTTTTGCTATTACCCTCATTTTCCGTTTTCTCAGTAACTGCCGCACCTACACTAACGCTTCGATCCGAATTTGAACGGTCCGGAAAAATCGGGTTCTCAACGTATCGCGCTGGGATTCAATACAGAGGTGCCCAAAAGTGGTCCATTCATTAATAGAGAGTATGAATACTTGAAACTTCCGAAGTCAAAAGAGAGGAGATAAAACTGGTTTTGTCTATTCAATCAGAATCATAAACAATCGTTCTGCACTATCCTGGCGTTTAATACGACTGAAATATTTGTAAAATGGAAATAAAATACAATGGGCTTAGACATTCTCTACTTTATTTGGCCCAAATAAACGCCACAGTGACACAAAATATGATTTAACTATACATGCAAAGTATAGTGAAAACATATTTTTTGATTTTTTGTGATTTCCTCAGATGAGTCAGTCTTCCCAGAGTATTGTTGAAAGCTTCCATCGGCTTCGAGCACTTTCGTAGTAGATCTTGAGAACGAAGCCTTAGTGCACACCAACGTTTGTGTACACGTAGTATTGTATTTTTGAGGAGTGGCCGATGTTGGTAGTGAGGTGGTTGTCCGAGAGGTCCTGTCGGGTACCTTGTCAATGTCGGGAAAGAGGTGGCAGCCGCTGCTGCAGCCGTCGTCGTGGTCGGGGAGTAGAAGTCGGGTTCATCCGTGAAGGGGACCAGGTAACGGCGGGGGCCCGCGTCCGCGCGGACCCCGCCGAGGGCGAGGAAGGACACCGGTGACTGTCGACTTGTTTATTCCGAATCTCAAGGTAAACTGTTCCAAAGCGACACTAGCATGCACGAGCTGAGCACGCGACACTGCATGTGGGGCACGCGCTTCTCTGGTTCAGAATTCAAGCCGTACGACCGCTGAACTCAAAATACTACATTCTCCCTTCCTTAATAATTTTTTTTTTACACAAACATAATGGGAGAATAAAAAGCCAAACAAAGAACACAAAGCACTATGAAGCAAGCCCCTATTCTCCCTTTCTTAATATTTTAACATTTTCTAAAACAAAAGCTAAGTACTACAAAAACACGACTCTGGTTTCGTAATGAAGACCCAAGAAGTAAAAAGTCAAGTCCGGTGAAAAGGAAGTGTCATTTCGATAGGTTCACTCCAATTTGAAGAAAACGCCGGCTCATGCATGCGCATGTTAGTTCGTTGAAAATGTTCAAGCGTTATTGCTCTCAAAACTTTGTTACTTTGATAGTCGAACTCAAAACTCCTTTCAAAAATTAAGCCTATTCCTGGCACCACTCGTCTTGGACGCAAGAGGTGCTAATTCTTCCGCATACGGCAGTGCCAAGGAACGTAGCTGCTCACCAGCAAAAGCGAAGCACAACGCAAGGTGATTTGTCCGAAATCTCTTGGCGCGTGCGGGCGTTCTCTTTCTCTAAGTTGTGTCGTGAAAGTCATATGCAGCAGAATACCCAGGCTTTGCAGGGGAACCAGGCGCTGCAGGAACATGAGATGCAGCAGAAAACCGGGCCTCACGTGAAAAGCAGGCGCTGCACTCTTTCATCTCGGCGAAGTGTCAATAAAGACGGGTGGCCATCTTTCAAACAGTCATGTCGGGAGGCAGGAGCTTGCGGCCATCTTGGGCACTGACTTGGATCGGCGTCGGAGCATCACGACGATAAAAAAAACAGCTTGAGCGTAACTACGCTACACTTCTGAACCCTCCGGACCTCAGCCTGAACGTACAACACAAAAACAAAACTCGATTTGAAGAAAGTCCACGTCATCGCAGGGCGGACGGGATGTAAAAAAATTGCTGCCTCTGAAGGCCAGCTGCTCGGCCAGGGCTTATTTCTCGCCTGCAACAATGTTCACGTCATCGCAGGGCGGACGGAACCGAAAACAAAATGCTGTCTCGCAAGACCAGCTAACTCTCTCAGGGCTTATTTCTTGCCTGGAACATTGATTCTGGAACGCGCTGCGTCCAAAAAAAAAAAAAAAAGAACAGTAAAGCTACAAGAAAAAAATGAACTCGGCGTTCGAAACGCTAGGCGTACAGGAGTTCCGAGACGCTCTGGTTCGGAGAAACGAGTACTACCTGGCTCGAAGTAGGCCGCACGAAAAGAAACAGACAAAAGTAGAAAAACCAAACGCTAGCTCGACTGGCCCGAAATAGTGATAACGAAACGCCGCAAGGCTGCGAAGAAAGAAACGTCCAAGATGCGCCGGTTCATGCCAACTATGCGACCGGGACGCAGTGCTTGCCTTAAAACTGTCGTTGCCCTTTTGGAATCCCATCCTCGTCGCCATATTGTATTTTCGGAGGTGGCCGATGTTGGTAGTGAGGTGGTTGTCCGAGAGGTCCTGTCGGGTACCTTGTCAATGTCGGGAAAGAGGTGGCAGCCGCTGCTGCAGCCGTCGTCGTGGTCGGGGAGTAGAAGTCGGGTTCATCCGTGAAGGGGACCAGGTAACGGCGGGGGCCCGCGTCCGCGCGGACCCCGCCGAGGGCGAGGAAGGACACCGGTGACTGTCGACTTGTTTATTCCGAATCTCAAGGTCAACTGTTCCAAAGCGACACTAGCATGCACGAGCTGAGCACGCGACACTGCATGTGGGGCACGCGCTTCTCTGGTTCAGAATTCAAGCCGTACGACCGCTGAACTCAAAATACTACACGTAGTATCCTGTATTCAAAGATAATAGGCAGTTTTCGTAGATGGGTTTCGCCGTCCCGCAACGCTCTCCGCACCCACTACAATACCAGGAACTCTACAGTCAAGGCCATCGGCGCGCAGGCGCAGTAGCGGTTTCTATTTTGCGGAGGGCCATACGGAGGAGGAAATGCGGTCTACGTAAACTCCCTAATGAATCGCATACCAGAAAATGTAACGCCTCGCTCTTCCGGAAATGAGTTTAAACTTGAATAGCTAAAAAAAAAAAAAGTAAAAAACGTTTGTATGTGAAGAGCCAAAGTAAAAAAGGAGCGTGGAGTTATTTTTATTTTTGTTTATTTCACCTTAGACAGAAAGCCGTAAGAAGATCCCTTGGGCTGTGCACTTACTACAAACGTTTCGTTCGCGATTTTGCCAAGATTTCTGCACCGCTCACGCATCTGACGAAGGACGACGTGAACTTCCAGTGGGGGGAGGAGCAAGAACAAGCGTCCAAAGAACTGAAGGAAAGACTCCAGTCACCCCCTCTCCTCGGACACTTCGATCCATCAGCGGAAACGGGGGTTCACACGGACGCCGGCAACGCCGGACTCGGCGCGATACTGGTCCAAAGACAAGACTGAGCAGGGAGGGTGATCGCTTACGCAAGCCGGGCACTATCCGAGGCCAAGAACAATTACTCAACGACCGACAAGAAATGTCTCGCTGTCGTCTGGGCGTTAACCAAGTTCCGCCCGTACCTGTACGGAATCCCTTTCCGCGTTGTCACGGACCACCACGCTCTCTGTTGGCTCGCATAGCTCAAGGACCCGTCAGGAGCCCTCGCTCGCTGAAGTCTTCGATTGCGAGAATTCGATGTAACCATTCTGCATAAGTCTAACCGCAAGCATAACGACGCCGACTGTTTGTCTAGAGCCACAGTCAAATCTTTTTCCGACAGCACTGACGACGACGATGACGCCCGTTTTCTCGGCGCAGTTACAGATACCGACATGGGAGAAATTCAACGGGACGACCCGGACCTTCGCGCCGTGATAGACCACCTCGAAGGTCAAGGAAGTTCAGTTCCGCGAGTCTTGGCCCGAGAGTTGTCAAGCTTCGTTCTGCAGCGAGGCGTGCTCTTCAAAAAGAACTTCGGAACCAGCAGCCTTGCCTGGCTGCTGGTTCCTGCTAGCGTGCGAGAAGAAATCTTTCAAGTATGCCACCACGACCCGACGGCTGGACAACTTGGCTACAGCAGGACGCTCGCCCGAATTCGTGACAAGTACGATTGGCCGAGCTCAAGAAAACGTTCATCCATACACACGGTCGTGCCATGAGTGCCAACGACGTTAGAAGCCCTCGACGAAGCCAGCAGGACTCCTGCAGCCGATATCTGCCCCGACAACGCCCTTCCAACAGGTCGGAATGGATTTACTTGGGCCGTTCCCAACATCGACGTAAAGAAACCGGTGGATTATCGTCGCGACCGATTATCTTACACGATACGCCGAGACGAAAGCCCTTACATCGGGAACAGCGGTTGAAGTCGCCAAGTTTTTCGTCGAGTCCATTCTCCTTCGACGCGGCGCACCTGAAGTGCTAATCACAAATTGAGGGTCATCTTTCATGGAACCGCGGTGTTCATATAACTAACGATCTCTCCTGGAACATCCATGTCGAATATATCACTAACAACGCTAATCGCTTATTAGGCAATCTCAGAAGAAACTTTTCCCTTGCCCCCTGTTTCATTTAAACTTCTCCTATATAAAATTTTAGTGCGCACCAAACTTGAGTATGCAGGCTCTATCTGGACCCCTGGCGTATCCCTGGCATCATCCATTAAATTCACTCAAAATCGCTCCGCATTTTTATACTTTCTAACTATCACCGTACAGCCAGCGTCGCCTCCATAAAAGCGTATCCATTTTTGCCCAACCTCTTCTTTCGTAAAAAAAGAATAGCTCGCCTCTGCTTATTTCACAAACTGTATCACTCTAACCCAGCACTTCGAACTTCATTATTTTAAGAACCATAATACATATCGCCGCGCACCGATCATCCGCTAAAAGTAGTAATCCCCTACTGCATCACCTCCACTTTTTATGCCTCGTTTTTACCCCTGACCTCCGTCGACTGGAATCGCCTTCCCGCACCCGTAGTCTTACTTACTGACGCTGCTGATTTTTAAACCGCCATAACTAGTGTTCTTAATAATGTTCCATAGCGATTCTGTACCTTGTGTTTTGTTTTTTGCGTTTTGTTTTCATTGTTCACTTTATATCGATGTATAATTCCACTCCTCTCTGTAATGCCTTCGGGCCCTGAGAGTATAATAAATGAAATGAACTTAAATGCAATAAAATGAAATGAAGAGGCTCTTCGGTTCAGTCACACCACCTATCGACGAACCACCGCTTATCATCCGCAAACCAACGGGCAAACGGAACGGTTAAACAAGACGATCGCCGACATGATCTCCATATACGTCGACGTAGAGCACAAGACGTGGGACGAGGTGTTGCCGTACGTTACGTTTGCTTACAACACAGCGGTTCAGGAAACCACGGGAATGACGCCGTTCCAACTGGCACACTGCCGAACGGTTAACACGATTCTCGACGCCATGCTGCCTCACGTGCCAACCGACGATGGCAACAACAACGCTCAACTGATATCTCAACGAGCGGAGGAAGCTCGTCAACTGGCAAGAATCAAGATTCAAGATCAACAGCGGGTCGACGGACGCCAATATAACCTTCGTCGCCGGGACGTCCTTTTTCAACCCGGAGACCGTGTGTGGGTGTGGACACAGATACGGCGCCGCGGTCTCAGCGAGAAGCTTCTGAAACGCTATTTCGGACCATATACAAAATCATCCGACGACTCAGCGATCTGAAGTGAGAAGTTCTTCCCGACGGAACGCGCCCATCTGGAAGACGCCATCCACGACCCGAGGTGGTGCACGTCGTCCGACTACAGCCGTATTACGAACGATAGAACTTTGGACTCTCGTCAACGAGTGAACTGCGGCTCGCAATTCTCCTGTCCTTTTGTTGTGGATTTGTGTTTTGGTTTCGTGCTGCATCGGGACGATGCGATTTTTTAAAGGGGGGAATAATGCCGCGCGCGCAGCTGACCAAGTAGGCAGCGTGCTCGTGGCCTAACGATTATCGCGCTTGCCTTCCACGCAAAAAGCCAAGATTCGATACCTGGTCGCGAGTGCACGTTTTTGTTGACTCTGTAATGTGATGTTCTGCTAAATTCAAAAACCGAGTTGCTGATTCGAGGTTAGAATGTTCTACACCGATTGTTCCAGAAGCCACGCCTGTACAAAAGAGCGAGCCGGAGTCAGTATCGCCCCAGCGCTCTATCCGGCTGTTACGCCGACATCGACGCGCACGACGCTCTATTGTTATCTTCTGTTTCCATTTTGTTTTGGGCACAAGTTCGCCCAATAAACGTTGAGTTTGTTTCAGTTTTCGTAGCCTCATCAATTATCATTCATGACAAAGAAATAAGGGCAAAATTTTCGTTTCCGAACACATTTAAAGGGAAGCTGAAACACTTGAAAAAAACAAGTTAGAGCTGAATTCTGGCGTGTTTTAATGCAGTGAATATGAATATCAGGTTCGTTTTCCCCGAAGATGCAACTAAACGCGAGAAAACACGAGAAACCTCCGACCACTCGTGACACCATAAGGATATCTTGGCCGGCAAGCGCGTGCAATTGCAAGCTTGCCAGGTATTGGACCTTTTCCAAATACCGACGGCACCAGGCGGTGGCTGCACGAACTAAAAATCGAGGAAGTGACCTACCTGCGCTACCAATCGATAATGGAACCTACGCTACCAGTTGCTTCCCTCTCTGAGCTGCGTCGCGTGCCCAACGCGACTTTAAAGAGGGAAATCCGTAGCGTCCACCCAAACGTCGTGTTTCTCTTTCCGTCCACTTTCTTTTTTTTTGTGTAACACGATTATATATATGCTGCAATTACCGTATTTACTCGCGTATAGGTCGACCTGTTTTTCAAAAATCGCCTCATCAAAACTGGGGGGTCGACCAATACGCGAATCCCGGTATTATATTTTTCAACTTTTTTTTTTTTCGGGGGTCCCGAAGTTAGGGGGTCCACCTATACGACGTATTGACCAATATGCGAGTGAATACGGTACGTGTTTTACTCGTCGATATACAGCCTCATTCCGAATTTCCTCGATTTTTCGTGCCGACTTCCACCGCTTGGCATCGGGCGCTCGCGCGTGCGCAGAACGCTTCTCGGAAAAGGTCCATTGGCGACGTGAGCGAACGAAAGCGTCGCTGTGTTCGATCCATCACAATTGGCCGAATGCTGACTATGACGTCAGCAAAGGAAGTCTCATCGACGGAAATAAGAGGAATGTAAGAACTTCGATTGAGACGGTATTGGCGGTGTTGCTTTGAGAGCGCTATGATTTCAGGCTTCCACAATGTCCATACAAACACCATCGAACTTTTTGTTCACAAGGTAATTACGTCACAAAAGGTAACCAAACGAGGGCGCCACCGAAACATCTCGCTGCTAATGCTTCCCTCGCATTCACACCAGTCGTGAAGTCTCTTTCTGACTTTTAGAGCGCAGCTCTTAGGGGCCCGTTTCCGGCTTGAGCGGCGTCGGCGTCGCCGTCGGCGTCGGCGTCGGCGTCGGCGTCGGCGTAACCGCGAGGTCACGTGACCCCCCCGAGGTCACGTGACCCCCGCCCCCGAGGTCACGTGACCCCCAGAAGTCACGTGACCCCCTGAGATCACGTGACCCCTTGAGGTCACGTGACCGCCTTGAGGTCACGTGACCCCCTAAGGTCACGTGACCCCTGAAGTCACGTGACTTCTGGGGATCACGTGACCCTCTAAGGTCATGTGACCCTTCAGGTCACGTGACCTCAGGGGCTCACGTGACCTTTGGGGGTCACGTGACCCACCCAGGTCACGTGACCCCCGAGGTCACGTGACCCCGAGGTCACGCGACCCCCAGAAGTCACGTGACCCCCAAAAGTCACGTGACCGCCTTGAGGTCACGTGACCCCCTAAGGTCACGTGACCCCTGAAGTCACGTGGCTTCTGGGGATCACGTGACCCCCTAAGGTCATGTGACCCTTCAGGTCACGTGACCTCAGGGGCTCACGTGACCTTTGGGGGTCACGCATGCTCGGGAGCGCATGGCTGAGGTCACGTGACCTCAGGGGGTCACGTGACCTAAGGGGGTCACGTGACCTCAAGGAGTCACCTATCCCTCAGTACGCTTCCATCTTCCTCCTCAAGAGCTGCGCTCTAACCGGCGTTACAGGGAATTGTAAACGGCTTTCATTTTTTTTTAATATTAAAAGTGCGCGTGTATAGCTTTGATAGGCGCTGTAGATGTGCGAAAACCGGTACTCCAAAAACTTTTAATATGACGTCACGCCCCGGGAAGCAGTGGCTTCAGTGGTACTTTGAAAATTACTTTCTGCAGCCTCTGTGCACCAAATTGAAAAATAATCTCGAGATTCGTGATCCTAGAGGGCAAATGGAAACGATTGAAGTGTTTTTCCTCAAAGTTTTGAAAATGGGTCTCCTGCGTCGCCCAGGGCTGCAAAAAGGGACTTGTTTTGGGTAGTACAAATTTGAGCGTCTCAAACTGTCACGCTTGCAGAAACGCGCCAGCGCTCGTGCGGAACGCGAGGCAAGAAAAATACAAAGAAACAACAAAAATTCGGACGCCCTCGAAGCACAAGTCAAAGCTAAGACGCTGAGAGCGTGAGTCAAAAGACGCCGTTTCACGCGGGCAAAAGTAGAAATAAAAGAAAAAAAGAAAGCAAAAAAAAAATGAAAGTGGAGCGATAGAGATGTTCTCACGTCACCTAACCGGAGATAAAAGGCGCGTACCCTAGCGCTGGTGGCATGATTTTGGCACTATCGATTGCCTTACGGCGTTGAATCTATCCAATTTCGGGCGCCCAAATGTGTTCTTCCGTTCTTCAGCACCACACAGAAAAAAAAAAAATAAAGCTCAACCAACGTTCTGTAAGTATTGCGAGGCTCAATCGGGTGAGCTTGTACTACCCAAAATAAGGGCACCACAATTCGTTCAACTTCAGCGCAGGAGGCCTATATCAAGGGTGCGCGTCTATAGCTTTGATAGGCGTCTAGATGTGCGAGAACGCGTACTCCGATAACTCCTAATATGACGTTACGCCCCGGGAAGGAGTGGCTTTAGTGGTACTTTGAAAATTAATTTCTCCTGGCTCCGTGCACCAACTTAAACATCATCTCAAGATTCGTGATCTTGGAGGTTGAATGAAGACGACTGGACTGTTTTTCCTCAAGTAGAGAACCGCTTCATGCAGTTTCCATTTAAGCACCTGCTCTTAGGGGGTATTCCCTGGACGCCACAAGGGCGATGTTTAAAGCGCATGCTCAGAACGAGTTTACATTAATAGGCTGCCAAGGCCGGCTATCTTGATGGTGCGGAATGTCAGCACCATCAAGACGCCCACGACGCTCTATTCCTTGGTCCGTTCAAACGTTTGGTTTCTTCCACACACACACATAAGCAAAGTAATTGATCCAACAACCTTGTCATACGCGCGTTACACTCATAAGTAAAAAAAACTGTTTTGACCATTGTACACAATTCATCACTACAAAGCATAATAATAAGGTTGAGATTCTTATTTAACATACATGCGACTCATATAATCGACGCCCACATTTTCACAGCCCTTGATATATTCGACTGTAAAGTCGTACTCTATGAGCGTCAAGCTCCAACGTAGCACACGGCTGTTGGTGTGGTTTGCGGAGTTTATGAATAATAAAGGCTGATGGTTGCTTTGCAGAATGAATGGTTTCCCGTACAAGTACATACAAATTTTTTTAACTGCCCATATCAGTGCCAGGCCCTCTCGCTCTATCGTCGAATAGCCGGCTTCACGAGGTAGCAGTTTGACTCGCGTAAGCTACAGGATCGAGTATTTTATTATGCCGCTGCATGAGAACCGCCCCCACGCTTGTAAATGATGCATCCGTACTAAGCACGGAAGATTCAGAAGAGTCTGTCGACCTTAAGATGTGTCGACTGGACACATCTTAAGTTTCTCAAAAGCATGTTGTTCCTTTTCCCCCCAAATCACTTTGTTCGGAGCCCTTTTTCGTGTCAACTCTGCTAGCGGTTGTGAAATTTCAGAGTATTGTGGAACGAAATTTCTGTAGTAGCTTGTCAGGCCAAGAAACGAGCGGACACCCTTTTTTTGTCTCGGGTGGCTTGGAAAATTTAATCTTTTTTAGCGTCTCGATTTGCGGTCACAGGAGGTTATGTCCAATGATGTGACCGAGGAACTTGACTGATGCAAAGCCGACTTCGCTTTTTGTTGGCCGTATCGTCAAACCAGCATCTCTCACCCGCTCAAAGGATGACTTGAGTGTTTCCAGGTGCTCTTCCCAGTTTTCTGTGGCAATGAGGAAGTCGTCAAAATAGTGATAGACGTTTGGCAGGCCTTGGACCACCTTCCTCATGAGCCGGATAAATACCGCCGGTGCGGTCTTGATGCCAAAAGGCATAAATCGAAACTGGAAAAGTCCGGAAGCCGTAGGGAAAACTGTCATATGCTTTGATCCTTCGTGCATCGGCACCTGCCAATAACCTTTTGAAAAGTTGATCTTTGAGAAGTATCGGCTGGCCCCCAACTTAGCGAACATCATGTCCACCCTCGGGATGGGTTCATTGTCGGGGACGAGGACCTTGTTCAATTGCCTGAAGTCAATGCACAGCCGCATTGATTCATCCTTTTTCTTTATTAACACTATGGGATATTGGTACGGCAATTCGGAGGGTTCAATTATGCCCCGCTCTAACTTTTGTTGGACTTCCTCCTGCACCGCTTCTTGGATAGCGAACGGTATCGGGTATTGCTGTACTCGAATAGGAATGTCGGTGCTGGTCTTCAGTTTGCACTCCACCAGGCGGGCCTTTCTTTGGACATCTGTGAAACTTTTCTTGTGCGCAGCCAAGGGGATAGAGACCTGCGCTTGTTCAGAAGCTGTTAGGTCGTTTGAGACTTTCACATTCTGGTGAGTTTCCTTCTTGTGGAGTGTCACAGAAGGTATGTCCTCTTCCTCTACCTCCTCGTGCTGAACCGCGCCTGAGGCATGCTGGGGTGTTTGGTTAGAAACAGGTCTCTCTTCGCACTTTTTCAGCATGCTAATATGGAATAGACTGGTTCTTGCTCCTAGATCAACGACGTAGTCGATGTCATTTCTTCTCTCCAAAACCCTGAAGGGGCTTTTCCAGGTCAGGATCAGCTCGTTGTTACCGGAGGGGAGAAGAAGTAAAACCTTGTCTCCAACAGATAGCTGGCGTACCCTCGTCCTCTTGTCGTAGTACTTCTTCTGTACTAGCTTCGCCTTTCTGAGCTGCTCCTGTGCTATCCGGCAGATGTCTTCTAAGCGCTAGCGGAGCTCGACCATGTAGCCGTGCGAGGTTTTCGTGTTTTCGTCAAGGTGCTCTCCTGTCCAGACTTCCTTTAATACGACCATCGGTCCTCGGACGTACCTGCCATACAGGACATCAAATGGTGCAAACCCAACACTGGCCCGCAGCACTTCGCGATACGCGAATAGTAGTGGCGCCAATATCGGTCCCATATTTTCGGGCTCTCTTGACACATTCGTCGTATCATCTGTTTCAGTGTGCCATTAAACCGTTTCACGAGGCCTTTGGCCATGAGATGATAGGGCGTGGTTGTAATCTGCTTAAACGAGAGGAGACGACTAAACTCCTTCATGAGTCCGGATGTGAATGATTTGCCCCGATCGCTGATGATTTCTCTAGGAAATCCCACGCGGGAAAACATCTCGAGGAGAGCTTCCGCAATCCTCTCCGTCTCAATGCTTGGTAGGGCAACTGCATCAGAATAGCGGGTCGCGTAGTCCACCATGGTTAGTACGTAACGGTTGCCCTCCTCTGAGGCTGGTGACAGTGGTCCCACGATGTCAATTGCTACCCGTTGAAAAGGCGTCTCGAACACGGGCATTTTTCCCAAAGGCATGCGGCCTACCGAGTGTTTTGGAACGGTTTCTTGGCAGATGTCGAATGACTTCACAAACCCCGTGACATCCCCTTGTACCCCTAGCCAGTAAAACTCCTTGAGGACTCGATCTGTCCTTCTTTTGATTCCTTGATGTGCATATAGTATTCTTTCGTGTGCCCTTTTTAGAACGAATGTTCGGAGGCCAGTTGGGAAAACGAGTTGTTTCATTTCCTTTTGTGACGGAAGTATGTACCGTCGAAAAAGAATCCCGTTCATCAGCACGAACTCGATGTCGGCTGATCTTGAGGCAACCTTGCTTCCCACTGCTTCAAAGCATCTTTGGAGTGTAGCATCTTGCTTTTGCTTGGTGCTTAGCTCCGCCGGGTTGATGTCTAGTGGATTTATTTCTGCAACTGATAGCCAGCAGTTTTCGCCGAAGTCCGCATAGTTACGACACTAGCCTCAAGCTCGCCTTTCTGGTCTTCGGAGCTCGATGAGGAGGTCGTCCCTGCCCAAGTTCGTTATTTGCCTAAGATTTTGTCTTTTTCTTGGGGCGTTTCTTGCAGGGGAAGAAACTTTTGGTCTGCTCACCACTTGACACCAGGAGCAGAAGCATCCCGTACGCCATCGATATCGCCCAAGACGACATCATAAAGCGGGCTTTCCATGCAGGTCGCCCTTACTCTGCCCGTGAAATAAGGAGAGCCGATGTCCACCTCCGCTTCAGGTAGGCATCTAACAGTCCGGTCAAGAAGTTAGATCGATCGATTCCTTCCTGTCAGTTTGTCGTCAGAAACTAGGGATCGCTTTACCATGACCGAGTTGCATCCTGAATCACGCAATACAATGACAGGTTGTCGTTCAACCAGTCCTTCAGCCGTTGGCATGCCATCTCTTTGAACATCGACTCTTCTTTCATCCACCTCTGCTTTCACATTTCTTTTAAGGGAATGGCTGACCAAACAAACTTTCCCAGGCTCATTCTGAGGCGCCAGGGAACACAATGCTTGTCCACCCGCGTCTGTCTTGTTAGGGCAAGACTCTGCTTTATGCCCGTTTTTGCGACATTTCCAGCAAACAGTCGACTTTGGGTTGGATCCCCTTGACTTGGACCAACAGTCTGCTGCACCATGACCTTGTTTATTGCAAAAAAAAAACAAAAAAAAAAACACGCGGGTCTCCCCGTTGCATTAGAAGGCTTAGAAATCTTCGCTTTCCCCAATGGCTTCGCCTCTTGGTCCTTATTTGTTCTGCCAAGATGGACTAGTCCTTGAGCCTCAAGATAATGATCGGCAGCCCCTTTCCCTGAAATAGATGGTCAGTTTTTGGTGACATCTCTTAAGAAACTGTTCTGACACTATTTTGTCCCGGAGTGCGTCGTAAGTACGCTCAGTTTTGACCATTTCTTGCCAATGGTCAAAATATCCCAACAGACGACCAGTAAACTGTCTGCCTGTTTCTGCCTCCTCTGGTCTTGCCTCTCTGAACTTGGCCCGGTACCCTTCTTTCGTATACCGAAATCGTTGGAGAAGAGTCTGCTTAAAGGAGCGATGCAACAATTTTTGTACTGTGCACAAATACCTCTTAAAACGGATCCCTAACGTTAATGACCTATGAAACACGCGTTCGTTTTTCACCCCACGCAATATAAGTCCCAGAAAAAAATGTAAGAAAAACGAGCAGCGTTCACCCCCTCAACTCGCAGCCAGAACAAGCGGCCACGTGATCTGGAGCCGATTATATGCCGCCAGTGTTGATCATAGCCACGCGCTGGGGTTGGCAAAGCGCAGGACACGCGCTGAGTTCCAGACATTGTTATGGCTCGGCTGTTGTCGTCGTTGCAGCGATTGGACACGGGTCACTACCCGAATGCTTCTCGAGCTAGCAATTGTCACGAGCCCAAGTCGAGTGCCCACGCTATGCTCGAATCTAATCTATGAACCGCATTCAAATATCGTCACTTGGGTGTACTGCGATCCCCGAGTTACGTCATCAAATTTTGCAAAGGAGAGATTGAATGAAAATGATCGCTTTTGTCCTTGAAATTACGCCGCCACAAAGGAGTTTCTTGGCCAATGGCGTTGCGTGTGAGTATCCTTGAGTCCCAGGTGTGCCAGTAAGCTCTTGTAGAGAGAAAAACAATCCAGTTGAATATCGATGCACAGCTCCTTTAAGCACAGTGCAGTTTCTAGCAGCGTCAGCAGCCACGCGTCCGACTACACTTAATGCCTCCTCTGTCAAGCATAGACTCAGGGACAAGGCCCATTTATCCTGTGGCCACTCTTGGCTCGTTTCCACCCGCTCGAATCGTTGGATGTAGGCGTCAAGCTCGTCGCATTTCTCATTGAAAGCGGGGATGACCTTGTGTGGGCTCCAGTACCCCTGCGCAAAGCCAGCAGGTGTACCCGCACCAGACGCGTTCGGAATTCCCTCTACTGCACTTTCTTGTCGCTCCTGTAATCGTAAACTCGAGCTCCAGTACCGCGCGTTCTGGCTCTAGGCGCGCACGAGTAAGAGCCTAGAAGTTCTAAGCGAGCCCGAGCAAGGGCTTCTGCTTGTTTAGTAGCCTCGCGTTCTGCTGTACGCTTGTCCCTCTCGCGCGCTCGCTCTTCATCCATTCATTGTTTCAAAGCTGCCCCGGACAACCCCAACTCCTTGCCAACTTTCATTAATTTCTCGGTATCTATTCTCAGCCGTCGCACCGATTCGCAACGTGAAGCTCTATGGCGTGTCAGTTAAGAGCAAGGTCCTGTCGCGGACGCCAGATATGTAGTGGACCGTGTTCACGCTTGCGTGGGAGTGCGACGCGAAGAGTATGGACAAAGAGGCGACATTTTTGGGCCAGTACAAAAATATATTAAAGCGTTAAATAACTAAAGAATGAGCAAATCAAAAAAAAAAAAATATGGGAAAATCTAACACTTAAAGGGTAATTAAAGAAGAGTACGTCACAGTGCCCGTGAAGCGGGTCTGAGTTCTGATCATGGTTGACTCTCCGAAGTCTTGATGCCAGGTAGATTGGCGCGTTGGGGCCGGGTAGTGGACGACGGGATGGCTTGAAGAGTGTGGCTTGAAGTAGCGACAGGGCAGCCTCGGAGGCCCGCTCACCAGGCCTGTATTTGTGGACGACGAACTGAAGCCGTGCCGACCACGCCTATCGTTGCGGGTCGGTTTTTTCGTCCACCGGGCCCTGATCGCTTGTCCTGTACGGTCGGCTCCTGGCTTCCTTCTACCTCTTCTTTTTCCACCACCGGCCACTCGCGCCAAATTTTTTCCGTGCACACAAACACACAGTCAACCAGCCACATCAGCATTCATCCTCGTCGTTGTCTTCTTTTTTTCTACATTGAAATCCGAAATCACCACAGTTGCATAAGAACTGTGGCAGTTCGCCGTCAGCACGCGTTCAGCAGTCGTGCATACAGCCATGGCCGCCGCAAGTGAATACCTTTTATTGACGACGTGAGCACTCGAAAGCATCACTAAGATTGGCCTTCCACGATTGGCCGAATGCTGACGATGACGTCTGCAAAGGATTTTTTATCGATGGAGATAAGGGTAATGGAAGAACTCATTTTGGCGGTGTTGGCAGTGTTAATTTCAGAGCGCAATGATTTCAGGCTTCAATCACGTTAATTACAAACACCGTCAAACTTGCTGTTCGCAAGAAAAGGACGTCACGAGAGGGAACCATAAAAGGGCGCCAACAAAACATCTCGCCGCTAATTGGTTGTATTCACCGGCGGCCATAGCTGTGTGCGCGACTGCTCGAGCGCGTGCTGACGCGAGCAGAGTTCTTCTGCAACGCGCATTTCTCGCCATCAAGACTGCCGGTCTTAGCAGCTATTAATGTAGGATATAGCTCTGGGCATGCGCTATAAACATCGCCCTCAAATATGGCGTCCAGTGAATACCCCTGTGTTTCTGAACTCATTGTGCGTCCCAATTTTTGAAACTGTAGCGCGTTCGAATTGTTGAGAACGGGAGAGATTGTGCGAACGACCAGCGCTTAGGTAAAAACGCTCTGCTTAATCTCGTGCCGTCGGCTCGTACCGATAAGTAACGTCGTCGTCCTTTATCGGTGGCGAAAGGCCGATGGACCGCTACAAAACCATCGCCCTAAATTTCGGCTCGAATGACCTCGCTGCACCCTCAAGCAGCTTAGTTAGGTGTTTGTACTATACATTAGGGTTGCAGGCAGTTCTAATCTTACCGCCTTCGTTGTTGTGAAGAGGGCCTCACACCAGTGTACGCTGACGAAGCTACCAAAACGCAGGCTGCCTTTTACTTCGGATTCCTTATTTTCTGACCTTGCGGGGGAGGTGTTCGCTTACCAGGGAGCCGCGAGCCGCACCTCGACTCGCGCGACACACAAACGGATGTTTGACCAGGGAAACCCGACTCACTCTGATTTCAGTCATGGCACCGGGGAAGCCCATGTCAACATGCTTGACTCCGCGAATGGACGGAGAGCAGATGATGGAGCAGGCCTCCGACAGGCCGTACATGTTCATCAGGCATTCGGTCCCTTCGAAAACCGACAGCGCCTCCTCAAAGAGCTCGGCGCTCAGGAGGCTTCCGCCGACCCCGATCCTTCGCACGCTGCCGAGGCGGGTTCCCGTGCGCTGCATGACCTGCACGAGGGCTTGCAGCCGCGACGTGAACAAAAACATCGACGTAATCTGGAAATAAAACACGCAAGACGAGCATGCGCCGTCAAAAGAAGAGAAGCATCACGACGTGCGTGCAAGGAGAAAGCCATACAAAAATATAAGCTTCAGTATCTTAATTTTCCTCTTTTATAGGACAAAAACAAAAAGTTCCTCCCTCCCCTCTTCTCTTGTGCTGGCCGTAGAGCTGTCGGGATGACCTCAGATTCAAAGCATGTACAGTCGCGTTGCAGCAGCTGTGCCTGGGCGCCGCCACAACTGACCTTCAATTTTTGTTTCGTCGTATTCCATTTTCTTCACTTCGTCATGACCATAGCAGGCCAGGTTACCCTGCATTGACCTTTCTAGAGGCTCGTCAATACCCGTTTCAGTGGCTCGGTATCTCCGTAAGACAAGGGAAGGTCAGCGATGGCGGCTGTAACCTTGGGCGTGTGGAAAGCGTCTATAGTTCTTGTCAAGACACTCACCGTCGCTACCTATCAAGGGTCCTAGACGGGCATTACAAACGAGGCTTTCGCGGCATTCAGCCGGTGCTCTTTGCTAATCGTTTAATTTGTTTTAAAATTCCTTTTCGTGTCTTTTTTAACAAGATATTGATGGTTTCCTTGTAGTACCCCTTTACAGAGGTACTCCGGCGTTTTCATCATAGTTAATGACTTGTGTGAAAATTTGGTAAACACAACAACAGACATCGCTGAAATAGTAACCCAAATATTGGGCCCAAATAAATAGTTTTTCGCGAAGTTATTGCATTTAAAGTTTTGGTACTCGCAGTGTTATTCAAAGTAAAAGTCTCTACTAGCAACAATAAAAAAGTGACGTCGGCAGGATGCAGGGTTCGATCTTTTAACTGTACACTTTGTTTCCAACTGATTACAAGCAGCTTCACTGTGTCACATGAATGCCTTGGAAGCTCGCTCCAGCACCCACGCAGCAGCACGAAACAAAAATGATCCGTATTATTCATTTTTAGACATCCCTTTCAACCTGCAAGCCTGCCTTCCCCCGACGTCTCGAGAATGAAAGCGCGGGCATATTTGAATGACGGTTGTTGGCATCATTTTCACTTGCCGATTTCATAACTGATCTGAACTTCGTGCCACTAAATAGCATACCGGATGGGATAAAGGCCGGCGATTCCGAAAATATAGTTAGTTGGGTAGCTCAAAAAATCGCCGGAGTATCCTCTAAAGGCTTGCCCTGCTATTCTTACCCTGCAACAGACTATATTCCTTTACTTTCAACCTGGAGCTTGCGTTCCATTGTACTGAGTCACGTTTCTGTGAAGGCTTTCAAAGATCCCAACCCTATAAATAATGTGTTAAAAGACTTTCAGCATTTCCACTCTGGTGAAGAAGGAAGAGCAGCGGAGCTGTAGCTTCAGTTCTCGGCGGTGGCTTTCCAAGCGAGCGATTTGCTCTTCTTTCACAAGGGATTCCCTTGTGAAAGAATCTAAAGCGCTCGATGCAGTTGAACTTTAGGCGTTAGCGGCCTCGCGGCGGTTGCGAAATCATTCGCACTGCTGCGCACATCGCCGCTCGTTCCACTCTGGCTCTTCTTCCTCCGAAGAAATGCTGCCGAGATCTATGAGCGACGGCGGTAAGCAGACAACCGGCAAACACAACACTCTCGACAGCTACCGCCATCTATGAGCGATGGCGGCAACCAGAGTGTTTTGTTCGGCCATGGGTGTCGACATTTGTTTGGTACCGGACACGATCTTGGGGAAACTAGCCCTTAAATGAATACACTACCAAAAACTTTAGTGTTCATAATAAGTGGCGCACGTTCTTTCCCCGAGCCAGCAGCCGCCGGTGTGCGCGAGCACACGCAACAAAAATGACGTCAAAGACCTCCATTCGCGGTTAAGATGACAGTGAAATCTATGGGCTTCGGGCCAAAGGAGAATAAAGACAAGTTTTTCATCTACACATTGGTGTCTGGTGTAAAAGGTAAGCGATTAATTGGTCTAACAAGCACGTAGCTTTCACTTGTAGAGATGAAAAGCCTGTCTTTATCCTCCTTTGGCCCAAAGCCCATGCATTTCACTGTCCTCTTAAGCGAGAATGGAGGTCTTTGACGTTATTTTCGTTGCGTGTGCTCGCGCACACCGGCGGCTGCTGAATCGTAGAAATAACGTGCGCCACTTATTATGGGCACTAAATTCTTTGGTTCAGTATCCCTTTAACAGCTCCACTGTAAGAAAAAAAAACATTTTTTGGGGGGAACCAATTATTAGCCACGGTGGGCGTCAGGGATTACAAAGCACATACTAATTTGCAAACTTGCGGCCTCAAGCTTACTAATTCGATTTTCGACTAGTGAAAATACATTTAGAGCCTCATCGAAAACCCCTAAATCAGTCAATTTTAGGACGACTTGAAGCACGTAGGAAGTGCGGGGATGCGCCACTCATGCAGCATCATGCACAACGTAGGCGATGCAAAAATGCTGATGTAAGAATATGAGCCAAAAGAAAAAGAATACGAAAGATCGGCGATTGCTTGTTTGCGCTAACAGTGTCGCGCAGCGCACATGTGGTGGTGAGGTAAAAGCTTCCTATGGGGATATACGTTTATCGTGATGTACGACTGTTTTACCTTATGTTTGTTGACGATATCGCATACTTCTTCAGGGCTGAGAAACGGTGAAGCTATGACAGATACACCACCCTGGAGAACTACTCCCATGTTGACCACAAGGCCAGAGGCGTGCGTGATCGGGAAGTTTCCAAGGACAACGTCCGTGTCATCCGATGACATGCAAGGCCTGAAAAATATTCAAGGACGGACAAGAACTTTTAAAGGAGCGACTCCAAAGTGTGTCTAAGGAGGGATCTTGTTTCTCATACAGTGTGACACTATACACCCAGTTACTTCACAAATCTAACATCAGAGCTGCATTGTACATAGTATTTAGCTCAAAAATGAGCCATCGTTCGGTTTAAAATCACACTAAAGGTCCAAGTACACAGGCGTTCGAATCGCCGCCGCGAAGCTGATCCGCTCGTTTTAATCAACAAACGCGCGTGAAATATTGTTCGAACTTTATCAACTGCGTTCACAACCGCTTGGCCGAAGGCGGTTCGACCGCCAGTGTGAATGCGGCGTAAGGGATTCCATGAGGTTCTGTCCTCAGTACATCTTGAGAGTAGACTTGGAAGAGTGATCTGATCACTCATTTCTGTTTCAATGCGATTGAGTGCGTTGTGATATATTGTTGACGCATTCGCGAAATGGTGCCATCAATCGGGTAGATGGCGCCAATGTGTCGCCTGCCCGATAGATGGAGCACTGGATAGACTTCTGACTCAATTTGTAAGAATACTGTTCAAATGCTTAGCCTTACTGTTTCTGTACTGTATTTGTGGTCGAAGATTAGTTGATTGTTCAAATAAAGGGTTTGTCTAGGTGCCCCACTCAATTTATATATTGCATTTTTACCCAAGTACCCTTTAGCCCGCGCCCGTGGAATTCTGGGTACGACGTCTTAGATCCTCTCTGCTCTCCCTTCGGATCGCCTTACATCGCCGTTGAGGTATTCTCTATATTCCGGGATTTTGATGGTTTGTTTAGCTTTAATAATATATTTGTGTCTATTCCAGTGTATTTTTATTTCTCGTAAGTGAATTTATTTTGTTGTGCGTGCTGTATTTTTACGTAGTGACGTTTCGTGTATATTTCATAGTTTCCCACGCGGGCGTCGTCAAAGAGCACGCCGCTGCTTACGCCGCTGCCAAGGTGAGTACTGCTGTTGTTGCAACACTCTATCGCGCTATAGACTCGTCCATTTGACCGGCATGCAGCCATGAGAGAGCTGTCTCGAATGTCAGCGCACATGTCACTACTGTAGGGAGAGCAACGACGTAGCAATTGGGACGGGAGGGATCTGATCTGAAACGATAAAGGAAAAGTCGGGTGGGGGCGATGAGTGTGTTAAGCTGGATGGCTCTCAGTGAGTGTATTTGTGAGGTAGTGAGCTGGGGGTGTAATGTAGGCACTGTCTGCATTCGTTGTGTGTAGGATTGCTTCAGGGTCTTCTTGTAAAACATGTGACTCGTCCTCCGTGGGCGGGAAAGGGTCCTTTGCCCTTCGAACACTTCCTAAGCCGTCCCAGCGCTCCGTGTAGACTACAGCGCCTGTCAACAACGGCCCGCAAAGCATCGCATGCAGCATTTCTGGCACCTGTTGTCATTCAGCAAGCGCCCAGGGTTCATCGTCAGGACTTGAATGCAAGAACTCGATTAAACCCCGGGAAGGGGTTTTAGACAAAACTGACGCGAATGAAGCTTAGGATGAATTTCTCCATATTTTCAAAACTATTTACGTGAACCACTTTCCCAATCGAAAAGTAAGGAGACTAAAAAAAGCCCGGAAACCATGGATAACGGCAGAATTAATTGCAAAGGTACAAATAAAAAACAAGCTATATCAAGCTTTCATTAAAACAAAAGACCCAGACAAGCTTAAAATTTTTAAGGCGTTCAGGAACAATTTGAACAAGGAACTAAAGAAATGCAAAACCGTCTACTACCACAATTTGTTCAGCCCAATTCCCGGCCGCACTGACGTGATGTGGAGGAAGTTGAATTCTGTTTTAAATCGCAACGACACGCAAAACAGCATTGAATCTATAACACAAAATAACGTTGAATTGACTGGTCGTTCTCTCGCTGATGTATTTAACGACTTTTTTGTAAATCTAGGGGGGGACTCCAATACAACTAATGCTTGCAGTTATATGAACGGAAGAATTATGGAAACTTTCTATTTTAATCCAGTCACTGAAGAATGTGAAGATGAAGTGGTGTCAGTGTTTCGTAACGTAAACGTTAGTCACAGTTGCGACGCCGATGGTATACAGATACGCCCAGTACTATACGTTTTGACATTATCGGCCGTTACCTGGCGTACATTTTTAATCTCTGTTTAGAAACGGCTACATTCCCCCAAAGGATGCAGATAGCCAAGGTGATAGTGCTTTATAAGAAAGGCGATAGAAGTGACATGAACAACTACAGACCTTTGTCACTTCTCCCAGTATTTTCGAAAGGCCTAGAAAAGATTATACATAATCGTTTTATTGTGTTTTTGGAAAAGCATAACGTCATTACAGAATCTCAGTTCGGATTTAGAAAGAAACGTTCTACGGAACTAGCTTTGCTTGACGAAAAAGAATTTATACTGCGCAACTTTTAAGATAAGAATATAGTACTGGGCATATTCATCGATTTTACAAAAGCGTTTGACTACATTAACCATGAGTTGCTCATTCAAAAATTAGAGTTTAATGGTATTAGGGGACATGCAGCGCTTCTCATTAAGTCGTATTTAGAAAAACGGCGTCAGTATGTTAGTATTCAAGGTCACTTTTCTGATATCAAGCCAATTAAGTCTGGGGTACCACAAGGAAGCATACTTGGGCCATTGCTCTTTAATATATATATTAGTGACATCGTTAACATTGCGCAGCAAGTGAAGTTTATCATTTACGCGGATGACAACAGCCTCTTTTTTTCAGGTAAGAATTATAATGAAATTTCGCAGGTAGCTAATGACACCATACAAGCTCTACACACATGTGCTAAATCAAATAATCTCATAATAAGAAGAAAACTAAGGCGACCTTTTTTTGCCCCAAAAATAAGAACCCTGAACTTACGAGTGATATTTTTCTAGACTCTTCGCCTATCGAAGTGGTAAGCACGCTTAAGACTTTGGGGGTGTTTTTCTCTAGGCACATGTCTTGGCCTGAACACGTTGACTATATTATTTCTAAGCTCTCTCGTATCACTGGTATGCTGCATAGACATCGTCATGATCTTCCAAAAGAAGTTAAGTTGCTTTTGTATAACTCATTGCTTTTATCTCATCTGAATAATTGCCATTTAGCTTGGGGGACGAAGACAAAAAGCGATCTGCAGAAACTATTTCTATTGCAGAAAAGAGTGTTACGAATTGTGTGTAACGTGCCTTATGATTCTCACACTGACCAACTTTTCAGAGAGCTGCGTGTAGTGAAGATATTTGATCACTATGCTTTCAGGCTTAGCATAAAGTATAAACAGGAATGTCGCGAGTTAAACAGTTTTTTTTTTATTTTCATTATCATCACTTCGAAAAAAATCTGCAATATATTCCACCCGTCACTCGGATGTTTAGGCAGTAGAAACGTCACGAACAGATCATGGACTCCAAATGATTAAAATAACCTTGCCAACATTACTGAACACTCTTATGGGCTCTAATTTTGATGTCGAATCTTCCAATATGTGTGCGCTTAAGGATTATTTTCTTTCTAATTAAACAATCCTTACTGCTGTTGATTAGCTAGCAGATTTTTGCTTTTGTTTTTGTTTCGTTATTTTTTTGTTAAGCATTTTGTATTATATAAATTCTTGTGTATGACTTCCCCAATGCTGTGTACCTGTGGGGGGGGCTGAGGACCAGTCAAGCTGCTTGCGCAGCTTTTTCCCTCAGCTCCCACCATACTTGTATGGTAAATAAAGTCATTATTATTAAGGAATGAACCCCCCGACGATGAACCGCCGGCTCTCGCAGACAGAAGGTTGCGATGCTGCGCGGGCGGTTGTTGCAAGGCACTCCGAAAGGCTTGCCGAGCGCTGGAACAGCTTCGCAGGCTTTCGAAGGGCAAAGGATGAGCGACGACAAAGCAGTGTATTGCATCTTCAGCAAGTTAAAGTGCTCGAGAGTTCCACGCTCACAATTCAGCAGAGCGAGCGTGTTCGGCCAGATCCGTGCGCAGTCGGTTCCCGCGTCGTGATTGCAACTTCCTTAACTGCATACAATGATGACATGAGCACTGACATTCAAAACGGCTCTCTCAAGAGTGCACGCGGGTCAAATAGACAAGATTACAGCGCGATAGAGCGTCGTGAGTACTCACGTCGGCAGCAGCGTAAGCAGCGGCGTGATGTCCGTCGACGCCAACCTCAGGAATGACGAAATATACCTAGAAGTTCTAAATATACAAATATACAGCACGCATAACAAAAATAACTACTTACAAAAATACGAATACACTGAAATAAGTAAAAAGTGATAATTAAAGCTAAAAGAAACGGAAGATTAAGAAGACGTCAACGGCGATGTAAGGCGATCCGAAGAGAGAGCACCCAGGAGATAGAACGTCATACCCAGGATTTCTCGGGCGCACGCTAAGGCACTTGGGTAAAACTGCACGAGGTCTATTAAAACATTTCAGCACCGTTCATTCGTGAACGGCGTGTACAAGGTGTTTTTAAATTTGTTAAAGTTCCAGCTGAACGTTTTAAGGACACACTCACAGAGACGAAGACAAAAATTATTTAAAAAGGCGGCCGGCTTCAACTTGAATAGCTTCTTAGAGCTTCTAAGCATCTACCTAAAGGCGACGGCAGTAGTACATCAAAATAGGCAGTACGCATAACGAAGCGTTATCTGCATAGGATCCCGGGTAGCTCCCTACCTCTGTGATATCTACCTCGCAGCATGCGGCCCTGCTATCCAACACAACTTAAAAGATCCCCGAGTAGAGGCCATATTTAGGTATGCGGATGATTTTCTAATCTTGTGCAACGCTGAGGTTCATGAAGCAACCAACGGATGTAAAGAAGCAGTCATGAGGCGTTTCTATCAAAGCCGCACCGATCTTACCTTCACCCATGAACTCGTCGTTAACAACTGCATAAAAGTCCTGGATCTCTCCTTAGAGTTTAGGAATAGACATGTGTGCTGGAGATATCAGGGGAGATCCTGCAAAGGGTTTCTTCCTTTTAGCTCCGAACATACAAAAAATGTGAAAAGAGCAGTTGCGACCACAGCGCTCAATTCCGCCCTTAAGAGGTCATGTGAGCATCAGGTGCGGCGGAGTTTCGCGACGCAGATCTCCAGGCTCCAGGATGCTGGCTACCCTAGGACACTCCTTGTTTCGACTTGTGAAAACATATGTGCAAATATCAAGCGCCAACCTGAGGGAGATGGAACAATAACAACAAAGAAGCCTCGAACACCTTATGTGGTCACTCCTTATATCCACGGCCCACGGGTTCACCCATCGACTTAAGAAGATTGCTGGCAAACAGGGCGTACAGGTGATATGCTCTGCGCCCAATAAGGCATACTCCGTGTGCCGGAAGGTGAACAGATAGGACAACAACGAAGAGACAGGTTGCAGCACATCTCACAAGACCAGATACACCGAATGAACAAAACAAGTCGTGTACCAGATTCCTTTGTCATGTGGCAAATGCTACATTGGTCAAACGGAAAGGTGCATTAATGACAGATCGAGAGACCACGCAGCGTCGGTGAAGGCCATCACAGCAGCAGGGCACCTCGCGGCCCCTTGTCGGATGTGCACATGTGCGCCAAACCTTGACAACATTGACATACTGGGAAAAATCGCACCGGGGTTGGTCGAGAAATTCTCGAGGCCTTTGCTATTGACGCGAAGGGAGATCATTGCGTGAGTGCACCGTCAATCGCGCTGCACCACAAGGAACTGGCATAGCTGCGAAGAGTCGCACACTTAACAGGCACATGAATGAAGAGGAAGAGTGGAAGGCGAAGGTTCAGATATAGAAGAGGAAGAATCCGTTTAGCGCAATATATAGACGATTGCAAGCTGGGCGACTGGCCGCCGCCATGTCTCTGCTCGAGCAGGCACGCCCGTGCGACTACGTGCTTGCCAAAGCTACGTTCACCCGCGCGTTGCACGCGCTTGCACGCATGGGGCACCAGTTGTGGCACCATGCTTGCAATTCTCTAATAGACAATTGTTGGTAGTTGGTAGTTGTTGTTGGTAGTCCAGCGGTGTGAAAACGTTCAGCTCTAACTTTAACAAGCATGAACCAACCAGCTCAGCTTCAAGCCGTCACGTGTTTTCAAACTTGCAGCCTGATTAAAAAAAAAGAAAAAAAAAGACTTATTATTCAAAAGAAAAAAGAAACTTATTATTACGTTTTGAATTAGTGAAAATAAAAATATGTTTTGAATAAGAAACTTGCCGAGCTTCACCCATTTCTACAAAACCCAGTTTTAGGAAGAATGGGAGCTCGTGGGAACAGCAGTGGTGCGCTAAAGTTAGCACCCGTCAAACAGGCGCAAGACTGTGGGTTCGAAAAGGCGCCCGCACGGTTTTCTCATCATTTTTCATTCGAGGTTTCACACCGCAAATTTTGCGCCTGTTGCTCGAGTGGTAACTTTAGCGCGCTGCTACAGTGGTACACTACAGTGGTTCCCACGCGCTCCAAGTCTTTCTTAAAATATACTGATTTGGTGGTTTTTGATGACGTTCAGAAAGTTTCTAATTGAAATCATGTTTATTTTCGCTAATGAGAAAGCTAATATTCAAATTTTAGTTACTATTCGACATACCGCAATGATTAGCCCCCTAAATTACGCCCCCATGGCCGTATAGATCACCAGCACAGATGAGATTAACGCAGCTTTCACGACTTTTTGAATTTTATAACATTTATAGCTTATTTCAGTTTTATAAGGCATAATTAACACTGTATAAATATTTGCGAAAATGTTATATGCGACTATTTTCATAGGGAGTGCGCAGCTTTCATATCGCCAATACTTAAGTCCCCAGATAAGAGCTTCTTACAAGTAGCGACATTCTTTGAAGCGCCGACTGCGTGGCAGTGCAGGTTTTGGGAAGCGAAGGGCGGCGCACAGCAGAGGTTCGAACTTAGTGCCGCCATTTTGTACCAGCGAGATGTGCTTTGTCATTTGTATTGGTTATCGTCAGTCGCAAAAGAAGTATCAAGGAACTTTAGGCACTACTGCAAACATTCAGTCTATTGAAGATGGAGCGAGTAGACAGGCGAGCTGGTTTATGTTTCACATTTTATTAAAAACCGGAGACGACGGACGAAAAAGGGGACCGACACAAACTGTCTTTAAGTCCCGACGCAGCCGACGCTAAGAGGTAGAGGGGCCAATCAAGCAGCGTCAAAATTGCAACTCACTGGGCATTTTATGTTTATGGTTGGTTCAACGACGATAGAGCACGCACAGAAGCACGACAAGCACCATGATGGTGCCCTTTTGAGGTTCTGATTGGTCCCATCGACTGGTAGCGTTGGCTGCGTCTGGACTTAACGCACAGTCTAAGAACAAAAGCGTGTAGTCGGGTGGATCAGGCGCCCATGCACCCTTTTTCTGAAAGATGCACCCTCCATTACCCAGCCAGTGTACTTGTACACCAACAATGAGCATCCTGCTTTAGGTGTAGCAGTGCACCGCCACGCTAGCCGCGCGCCCCGATGAGCTTGTGCTTGGATTGCCCCTGGGGGCCACTTTTGGGTTGAGCAGTTTCTTTGGAAGTATGTAGCTGTCCTATCACACGGTATGGACAGTAGAGTAGACGCTATGCTTGTTTTAGGCCAATCCGAACTCCGGGCAGGATCACGTGACTGCAGTCTCCAAGCTAGAGATAAGGCATAGCACGGAACCTGCCTGAAGGCCAAGGCCACGGATAGCATCCACTGCACTATTAACTTTGGGTTCAACTTTCAAGAGGATATAAGTGACAAATCTTCTCGTTGTGTTCATTGTTGGGATGCCCCTGAAGAAAATACCTTACGAGGGCACCCCCCCTTTTGGCCTTGAAGGAGCTGCTATTTTCCTACTCCTTCCTTTTTCTGTCTCTCCCTAAGCTGAAAGCGTAGAAGAAGGTGCGCAGTCTCCGGACCAATGAACCGCAGGCTCTTTTTATTCCTTGACTCCGTTGTTGAGGCGCGGGTACCGGCAGGAGCGTGATCAAGTGGTAAAGGTTTCACGGATGACGTAGTAGATCTTTCCGATCCCGGAATGTCTGCTTCCCGACCTAGTTTCTTGTGTGCTGTGCTGGGACCAGCGGGGCTGCCGGAGATTTCGCCCGCGACAACGTGTTCAACTTTACCAAGGCTTCGAGTGTTTAAAACGTCCTCCGCGTATATCGGCAACAAGCGATTTCTTTAAAAAAGCCCAAGGAATTCATGTGATGCGTTTAGTGTTCGGTTCGGCAAATTACTGTTTCTGCCACATTGTGTTGAATCTTCACAGGCCCGTTTCTTTTGGGTTTTGTTTGTGTGGTAGTTCTGCAGTGCCCGTGTCGGCATATATCTCGGAATACATATTTCAAGTCCGGTATTTTCATCGTAAGTGCGCTGCACCTACTCCTTTGCAACAATTGACCGTTCCGTTCCAGATTACCTCTAGAATTAGGCGGTGTCAATATCCTAACAGCCGGGAGAATAATTTCCCCAAAATTCTACCGGCAGTCGCCTGTCATTAGCTGTCTACAATCATGTGACAACTGCAGGTAAAATACTGACTTTCTTAATTTCCCGGCGTTTTGTGAACGCACGTTTCATGGACACCTTTTCGTTGATACGTGTTTTGAAGGCACGTTTCGTCGACACTAACGTTTCATCGTCACTCGTTACGCGAAATGCACGCTGTAGGGACATTTCGTCGCGCGCGTATCTCCCGTGCTCACCAACCTGCAGCCCACACGTTCACGCCGCTTCGTGGCAACAGTCTGCGGCGGCTGAATACAAAAATGTTATCCTACCTGTCCCACCCATACACGTCACTTCACGGATACGGTCTGAAAAGGCTCATTACAAGAAAAAAAAAGAAGCTAACATAGGAAAGCTAATTTTAGCTGTCTATGAAACATCGCGTGTCGATGAAACGCCGTTCGATGAAGTGATTGTACCGCCATTGAGTGGCGACTGCCGGTGGAATTTCAGAGAAATAATTCTGCCCGCTAATGGGGAAATAGATACCTAAGACTCACCCCCGTTGTTGTTTGCTTAGTGATCTTCTCAATAGTGCAACAGCTTCTTTGTACCTCTTCACATATCACGAATTGCTTGCACGTTTGTACTTCTTTACGGAATAGGCTGTCCAATAAACTTCTAGGGGATTTAAAACAATCCCATCTCTGTTTACCTGCCTTATTGCAATCACCGGGGCGCATACATTTTTTAAGGGTTTCCTCGATGTCTTCAATAGGTTTATGATGTTAGTTCATAAACTAACTGCATAAACCGGTGCACCTTTGAATCGGGTGCATCTACGTTCCCGTCGAATTCAGTGGGTGTAGAAAGAGGTGTAACAGTACACCAGTGAACGGGGTGCTCCAGTGTTCTCTTTGAGGGCAGTAGGTGTAGAAAAGGGAGTAATGGTACACTAATGAGTGGGATGCATCTGAGTTCCATTTCGTTTCATTGGGTGCAGAAAGAGGTGTAGCCGTACACCAATGAATGGAGTGCACCCGTGTTTCCTTCGAGTGAGATTTGTGTAGAAAAAGATGTACATGTGCACCACACCAACGGGAGTACGCATACTCCAATCTTTCGGGTGTACAAATATTCCCCCAAAGGGTGTAGTATATGTGACAAGCACACTGGCACTTAGACCCTTCATGGGTGTACCCCATTACATTCTTTTTTTTTAGAGTGCAGTTCGGAAGTGTTCCAGGTCTATCCAATAGATTACACCAGCCTGCCAGCGTGTTGCATAGGCGGTTACACGGGATCACAATTTACTCGTTCACAGCAAAACGGAAACGTGTGAACTAGCCTTGCGCATGGGTGGTGCTTTTCTGAAGGGAAGGGCTAATCACGAGTTGCCTCAAAAGTATTTCACTCACCCTGACGTGTAGACGTTTCCAACGTAGCTGTAGTGGGTGATTTCTACACCCTTCGGAAGACCCGTAGTGCCCGAGGTGTAGGTTATTGCCAGCACACTGTTTTCAGGGTCTGGAATCTCCACCTCTTTGAAGTTCTTTTCACTGCAGTCTTTAAACTTCAAAGCTGACACAAATCCCGGCGCATCGCCCATGACGAAAATGCCCTAAAAATATGTAGATAACGTTTTGAAGTCGATCGTTGATTACTATCATCGTTTCAATTCACAGCGTCCTCCGTCGAGGAGACTAACGTTCAAGTTCTGAAACAACCTTGTACCAAAAGTGAACTAATGCCAACTTGATACACTAAGCTAGAATCTTCTAAAATGAAATAAATAAAAAGACTTAATTTTTATTGCTTGCGACGCGTCATGTGGCCCCATAGCAACGGAGTGATCGTTGCTAAAGAGCCAGCCAAACTTAGGGCGGCGCAGCGGGAAAAGGGGACGCGGGTATGCGCTGGCTTGACGTTAGTCCTAACGTTACGCTTTGATGTCTAACGTCGTCAACCGGTACCCGCACAGGGCGATGATGATGATAAGAGGACACGTAATTTCAGCACGCGCCGCGCCGAGCTTCGCACTCCCGCCGCTGCCTCACCCACCGGCGCAACAGTCACCAGCGAGCCGCAGGGCGGTCTGCGCGACGCACTGCCGCACTCCTTGCCGGCGCTGCGGCCGCTCCTGCTCCTATCGGCGCCGAGAGTGCTTCCGCATCCAGAACTCATAAGAAGTGCTTAGGTATCCTCGGAATTTTTTTTTCTCTCCGCTCTAGCGCTTTCCTACCGCCGGTAAACCGCAACGGGCGGGTCTACGTCGAAATTTTAGTCGCTATTACGACGCCCCTACTAATAGGATAGAAATAGAACTGAATACATAATTTGTAAAGTTTCCACATTACAACTTTTGCTGTTTGTTCGAAATCAAAGACTTCAACTTCAGAGGCAGGGTTCCGTGTTTCTTTTTTTTGTTTTGTTTTTTGTTTTTCTTTTTATAAATGGAAATTCGGAAATGTTTTTCGGGGTTGATACGAGGCGTTTTCTTACACGTATACACATTTAAAAAAAAAAAAAAAAAAAAGCCCTGAAAGTTACGAAAATGCGGTCTGCGAAAGTGACTTATACGGCTAGGCGGACATAATGTTCAAGAAAGGACCAAAGTAATAAATGGGGAGAAGATCAGAGTGTGGCTCCCCAAGAGGTTAAATTTAGAACTACATGAATGGGTACAACAAATAACAATGACTCAGTGCTCGGCGGACTTAACCCCACACCGCGTCAGCGTTCGGCTGGAGTTCGTGTTCTCCGGTCGACTGAGGGGAAGAGGAGGCTTCTTTGTTACAAATCCGGCCTCCATTAAAAATGCAGCGTGCAGGGTGCATATGCCCAGCTCAGCACAAAAGCTGGAGTGGGTCAAGCTCGCATGCCCTGACGACATTGTTCGGCAGAGATCCGGCACTAAAAATAATCGCCACTTCGTTTATTGTTAGCATTTTTGCGTTAAGTCGTCAACATGCCCACAAGGCCTGCGGGCATGTCCACAGGCCTTGTGTTGGGTAAACACCAAGGTGTGGGGCAACAACGGGTCACAGCGCCCCCTATAGTTCGATCTGCCAGCCAGTAGTCCGTTGCAACTCAAGATGGTAGAGCGAGGGAAAGGAAGGCCAGCGAAGAGGAAGCAGGTGGAACACAGGAGAGAGGAGGAGGTTTCTCCCTCTCATCTCCAGCGGTCCGTCTGCTTCTTCTTCCCCAGCCTTCACTTCCCTCGCCCCTCCTTCTTTAGCTGTAACTTACTATAATTACTTTTTTAATGACACGTTTTGGGATACATGCTTACTTTGAAGAAATTGAGGCAATCAGCGTTGAGTGCCAGCCTTGGTTTAAAAGTTCTGAATCAAGCACGCGGCTCGAGTCATTCATTGTCAAATTGTGTTCTGGATATCTGCCGATACCGAAACCAGACGCGCGATGCCCGCCGGAAGGACAACCCTCGTTTGAAGCCGGAGGGTTACGTGCTAATGACAAAACTTGCGTCACTATTTTGCGTCACAGCGCTCCGGAGCTGATTGCAGTCGGTGTGCCGTGGCTGGCGAACTAAAGCGATGTGCCACCTTATCGGTAGAGTTTTAAGTCAAAAATATGGACGATAATAATAATAATAATAATAATAATAATAATAATAATAGTTTATTTCCATCACACGTAATGGTGGAGCCGAGAAAAAAAGCCGCGCTGCGCGGCTTGACAAGATCTCAGCCCCAGTACATACTCCAGAATGTTCGGAAAAATCAATATCCAAACAAAATCGTGCATAATCGCAGTGGATACCAAAAAAATAAACAAAAAAACAGAAAAAGTCACTCAGCACTATATTAGTCGACATTTGTAAATCAACACAAAACATAAGCTTAAACTGAGAAAAAAAAAATTTTATCACATGAATTCATATATACAAAATCATGCATGACAGCGCGATTCACCCAGAGTTAACCTATCTATAAACACACCTTCAGAATGCAATACATTTAGACGCTTTGGGATTCGGTATGCTAACATTTCTTTTCAAGTGTTTAGCCGACACGTTGATGTGCGCCGGTAATCAGGGCCCGTTTGCTCGAAGCGCTAACCGCGGCTAAAGCTAGCCGCAATACCTAGGAGAGGCATTTTGAAATCACGTGACTGGCTCGGTAGGGATGCGGGGAAACATGGCGGTGCCCCGGTGAGTGAGCGCCGCTCGCTTCGGAACTTATATTGCTCGTATGCCGTTGTAGCTGCAATACCGGGCGCGTTAGTCAGCAACGAATGGTGCAGGAGGCTTTCGCCTTGCTTTAACTCACTTAAATCGCCAAGCACGAGCAATGACCTCGCCGCATTTCTTAGATAGTCTTTCGATTCTGGCCATTCCTAAGCCTAAATGAACGCGATAATTGTCGGCATAGCAACGTCTTTGGAAAGCGGATTGCCTTGACTAAATCGGTCGGGTATTGATAGCATACAAAAGCAGACAGCGTCCCAATAAATGTTTTGCTATTTTACCCAAGCATCAAGAAGAATGTAGGGATTGGTGTTCCACCCGCTGCACGTGCTGGCGTCGGCAGTAGTAACTTTTCTGAAGAAAATACCTAAAACAAATGACACCTTGCAAGCGCGTTCCTCGACGCTTTATTATGGTTATTTACTTCGAATCTTTTATACGGGGAAGGCGTGCGTAGGTGGCGCGTGGAACACCAATTCTGCATTATCCTTGATGCTTGGGTAATAAGCAATAGGTTTATAGACCTTTTTCTAAATTACCCAAGCGTCGAGGAAAACGCTAGAAGTGTAATTCTACGGTCCGCTCGCGATGGCCTTCCTCTCAGAAAAGATTCGAAGTAAATAATCATAATAAGGCTTTGACGAACGTGCGTGCGAGGCAAACTTTGTTTTAGACTTTTTGCTTTAGAAAAATTACTACTGCAGACGCCAGCACGTGCAACGTGAGTAACTGCACTAGTAGCATGTAACTCGGTGCTTGGGAAATTTAGAAAAATAGGGGTGGAACTCATGAAATGTACTTGGGAGCAGCCACGGGAGCAGCTGAAACAGCTGTTTTGGAGCAGGTTGGGAGCAGTTAAAACTACGTTCTGGAGCAGGCTAGGAGCAGCTCAGATCAGTTTTTATTGCACTTCAGCTTGTGTCTTAGACAAGCGCGGAAGCAATTTCAATCGTGCTTGGCAGCACAGATGAACATGAGTGGTTAGGGACCTAGGTAGATGGGATAATAGTGTAACAGATGCGAAAACTTGAAACTCTGTGAGCCTTAATGAGAATCAAAAAGCAAGTACCCTATGTTTCTGAAGATAGCGTCCTTCATATATTCTGAATGGCTTTCAGCTGCTCAAAATGCAAACCAGCACTGCTTATCGCACAACCCACACGTGCTCGACATAGTAATTATATGTGTGAACCACGTGACGTGCGTAAGCAACGGACGTGCAGTTGGACGGAGGAACAGGCCAAAATTTTCGAGTATATCTTATTGTGCAACTTGATATCGAAGCAGCAGACTACGATTAACCAAGTGATTGTGTGCCTCTTCGAGAAGCTCGAGGCGGTAAGTGCACAGACAAGAATTAACAACGTCCTTCTCCGTTATAGTGACTACGACCATTTTCATAATGTCACAACACGAAACAACGCTCCGTCTGCCCTAAAATCCACTAAAAGAGACGTGATAATATGTGAAGGTGTTATCGCCTCAAGCATCCTCGTTCGTTGCTGCACACTTATCATCTTTTCTTCGAAAACAGGATGTATTTTTTCTGCTGTTTTCACCTTATTTGACCCTGTTTTAAAAACTACTTACTTTTTTGTAGTCCAACTTCTAGGGTTGGCCCACTTTATTTGTGAATTCCAGCCAGGTTATCGGCATCTCAGTTACCCTTTTTCTGAGTCAGCTTTTTCCGAGCACTTCGAAAATAGTAATAGTCTTCACTTTTTCTTCTTCCTGTTTTTACCCCAGCAGGAAGCATCTTTTCTCAAGCAGATATTTTTAAAATAAAACATAAAGGTGGCTGACGTAGACTTGATAATCTGGGCTTGAGGAGAGAGTGAAACTCAAGAGTGGGGCCATGGTGTGGCTTACTTAGTACTCTACCCTTCACTGCCCGTGGCATCAGCGGACGTCTATCTGGAGAACACAGGAGTAAACTGCAGTCGGTCCGTGGTCTGTGCGTTTTTGAACGGCAGCAAGAAAGGTACACACAGCAAACGTGCGTTTGCATTTCCTTGCTTTAACCAACGTTCTAATTAATTGTTGTTATGAGTGTCCTGGTGTTTTTTTTTTTCTCGATAACTTATATTTATATATTGGAAACTTATTCACCAACGTCTCAACCGAGTCTCGACCTGTTCAGAACCGAAGAAGAAAGAATATCGAGCCAAGCCTTATTTATTATTTTATTATCACCTTAATGTTACCAACTCTACTAAAACAAGAATATCAGCCAAGCTTCATTGTAGCAAAGCTACAATGAAGCTTTGCTCTATGTTCAAGCTAAATAGTACTTCCATTGCTTCGCTGAAAAAGCTCAATGCAGAGCATTAAATATTCGTGAGGCACAATATGGCACTCACATCCAGTGCCTAAGTTCAAAGGGTGTTCAGCGTAGCAGTCATCTTCAGTAAAAAATAACGCAATATGTCTGACGAGACTTTTGAGAATCAGCTGCTACTCAAAATAGTGAAGGTCAATGAATGGAACAGGTGACAACAATAAGAACTTGAACAACCTTCTTCCCTTTGTTTCTTAATTGAGGAAAATATAGTTGAAAGTAACGCCACGAAAGTAACGGATTACTTTTCGGGGTAACTGTCACTTATTTTTAGGAGAGGGTAATTGTAATTGTAAAAAAATTACAATTTAGCCTTGAGCAATTGTAACTGTAATTCCTTACAATTTTTCAGTAACGTGTACAAGTCTGGTTTTAACCATTCGTTTTATACGAGCCTCGCGTCGTGCGTATAGCATTTCCAGTTGAAGTGCACGACGTCGTGCGTATAGCTTTACTCCTATTTTATAGCAGAGCATACAGCAAAATAAATTCTGAATTTGAGATCACTAAAAAAAACGATCAGCTCACCTTGAGCTGTAGCGTAGAACTCGCAGCGAGAACCTTCTCAACGTACCCCGTATCCGTCAAAACATGGGTAGCATCTCCGTCTTGCATCTGATAGTGCAGCTCTCCTGCAAAGAAACCCTCGACTCACCTCTTTGCATCGCTTTATCATATCTCCCTTTTTCAAAAAGGTCAATTAGGGAGTGCTGCAAAATTATCAAAAAATTTACTATCGATACTATCCATAGTTAAAAAGAAACTATCAATAATGTCAAAAACTATTAACAGTTGACAATCGATAGTTCTATTGATAGTCGGCTATCAATAGTGCCGTCGAAAGTGCCTCGAAAGTGCCATGATAGTACTATCGATAATACTATCAATAGTTGGCTCTCGGCTGTCTATGTCGAAAGTGAACTTTCAGAAACCTATAGTGTTACGAAAATGAAACTACAGCCAAAACGGTGAATCACGACGGATATGTACGGCAAGACATCGCGGGGCTCTGGGAAAAAAACATGAAATCGAAAGAAAACCAAAAATAACGCTGCGTCCTCAATATATGTAGTTAGAGATAACTAGCATATAAAGTATACCAAATAGAACAAATCGGCCGAAAACGATCTAATGAGTATTTGTGTAGTCAAGCCGTGACTTGCTGCTTCGTGTTGCATAGGTGTTTGATGTCGGCAGGATCCTCTGGCGGTGGCCTATGTCCCCAATATCGGGTCCTGCCCAGGGTCCCGGGTCCAAATTTCTGCTGCATTTGTGACGTCAATCCACGGACCCCGTGACCTCGCTGCTTAATAGCTCTTAAGTGTCTGACACACGTCATAGTCAGAATACTTTGGCGGTGGCCCGTGTCCCAAATTGTTCGGGCCTGCCCGAATTTCGGGTGGGGTACCGTGTCCAAATTTCTGCTGCCTTTGTGACGTCACCCGGTCGGGCAGTGTGGTGCTGTTACACCACCCGGTTGGTCGGTGTTGGCCCACAATTTAGGGTGAACCTTTGATCTAGAAAGGCGGTACGGTTTTTAGGCGGACCTACGTGACGTCAGCGTGGGGCCAGTTCCTAAATTATGACCCCCGAGTGCTGCCAAATAACAAGCTTTAAGTTGAAAAAAAATCATTTGTAACTCGGTAGTAATCGAACCTAAGTCGTTTGGATTTATAAACGAGTGTCTTTGCATGATCCCAGGTCTCGCCTCCCCCCCCCCCCCCCCTTTTTTTTTCTTTCCTGTTTGCACAAGGAACAAATAAATCAGGCATGAGGCACTGAAACCGCCAATGACACCCCGGCTGGCCGGACACGGGTAAAATGCTTCAACGAAATTTGAAATATATCCTTCGTGTTCAAGAATAGGTTGAATATGATTCACAATATCCGTAAATGACAATCGCACGTTTGTATTTTGAGCCTGGTGGCTGTATTTTTTTGTTATAAACGGCACACTCTAGCAAGCGCTCGGAGAAGGCCCAGCTTAGAGCACGTCACATCCGACGCAATCGTGACGTAGGTCGTCTCGGGACGAGCAAAGCTACCGCGAGGCTGACGTCGAGGGGATGGCCTAGTGACCCCTAGTCCTTCCAGCCACCAAAGCGGCTGCTTTTGTACGAAAAAAAATTGGCTTGCTCTTTGATACAGCCTTGATGGAGATGCGCCTCAACGGGTAATCGGTCTCTTAGCTGTAGATGAGAAATTTAGCCAGTGCGGTACAACCGCTAACCTGGGATTTTTAACGTGCATCACGCAGTAGTGATCACACGAACGCGTGCCGGTACGAAACTCATCCAGATCGAAACGGGCGGAGGCGGCGGGGATCGAACCCAGGAGGTTCCCAGCGCAAGCTTTCGCTCCACGCTCCGAGCTGAGACGCGTTAGCCCACTCGGCCACTTCCTCCCTCTTTTGTACGAATTTCGAGTGGCGGGTTAATCTTCTGTAATCTTGTAGGGGGACAATAGCTACTCCTGGGACACACAAGAGGGATTCTCGGGAAGACGGGAGTTCCTCCTTCCCCTCTTCTCTCGTCGTGGCCGGAGGCGAGACACTCACAGTTACTAGCTGTCAAGGTTCCTATATAGACGGGCATTAAAAACGAGGCGTTAGCGACATCCACCAGGTACTCTTTGCTAATCGTTGAATTCGTTTTAAAATTCCTTTTCGTGACTTTTTTAACAAGATATTGGTGTGTTCGATGTGATACGGCTCCTTTGAACACATATAGAGGGAAAAATGAACGCCGAAATTTCGTTGTAGTATCCCCTTAAAGGAGTCATGAAACGCTTTTTCAACTTTTTTCTGTTTAGCTTTCCTCCTCAACTCATTAATCGCGCATTGTACCAAACAGTTCAAGAAGTCGAAAAGGGGAGAGCCCCCTCTTGCTCGGAATCTCGCTTGTGTTGAAGAGCCTGACACAACCATTGTCCCCCTAGAAGATTAGCCCGTCGCTCAAAATTCCGACTAGTTGCTTTCCCCACCTCGTTCACCCCGAAGCTGAGAGTGCTGTGGAAGCTACGTGCTCGTTGGGCCAGCCGCACATTTTCCACGTGATCACGCTCTCCCGCACATACCGACCCGCAGAGAATGAGGTCAGGCATAGCCTCCTCTATAGAAAGCCTGGCGCGTCGCGTGAAAAGACGGCCGCCGTAAATGGGAAAGGAGGGGCGGAGAAACGGGAGCGGAGAGAACCTTGCCCGCTAGCGCCACAAAAGAGCGAGCGGCCAAACGCAGAAACAATCTTTTTTTTTTTCTCTCTTTTCTTGTCGCCATCGCGGAGAGGAGAAACTCAACGTCCACGCTTTCCCGTTTCTCCCTGCGCCCTTTCGAATCGCCGCGCCCGTTTCTCCCGGAGTACAAAAACGACGGTGACGAAAACACAAGAACAAGCGTGGTTCGGGGAGCGGCCGCTCATGACCCAAGCGCTCGCTGTCTAGGTCTGCCCTTTCTGCTCTGCGCTACCATATTGGTCACCGTTCGGCGTGCTCCTCCTCTCCTTTTTCCTGCGGCCGCGCGCTCTATGGCTCCGTCGTCGATGTGCCAGGCTTTCTCCGTATAGAGGAGGCTATGGGTCAGGTGATGAAAGGGAGGCGGCTGATTGGTCTGGCAAGCGCGTAGCTTCCACCGCAAAGTCAGTTTAGGGGTAAAGGGATTAAGTGAGGTCCGGTGTCGCGTGACGTGCGCTTGGGTCCTGGTGACGCGCTGCGGGGGCCCGGTTATGGTGGCTAGTAGCCCGGTGACGCGCTGCGGGGTCCGCGGATGTATCACAGTGAAAAGGCGGAGAGTTTACGAAGGGAAGGAGGTACGAAATAGTCCGCTATGTTTTGCGAATTTTCGTAGCGAAAGTCAGGCTTCTGACTTTTTACCTTTGTTCCTTTGGCCCACTGAACGATGTGCTATTAGTAAAATCCCAATATAAATTTATTTACTCCAGCCCAAAATTCGTTTCATGGGTCCTTTAAGGTCGAGCAGTTTATGAAACACACGAAATCATTCAGGGGGAACACTTCGTCCTCTATACACTTCTCGCACCCCATATGCCACACTCTCAATAAAATAGTTCCTGACGGGACGAGCCTCAACACCAGCGTGCCTCACAGCCATCCTTGACCGCCACGTGCTGTGTACAGACAGTGCCATGAACATGTCATAGGGCACACCCCAATCGTTGTCTACAGCAAGAAACCAAATGGCGAGGGGTGATAATGCCTTTTTTTAGTGTTCACTGTAGAATGTCCCAATAAAATATTGCATCCCAGAAGTCCAGAAAGATGTGTTTTATCGTTTCAGGTTGACGGTAGAGAAGACAGTTAGTTGACAAGGGAACGAATAATCCCTTTTCTTCTAGCCAGGGTTTAAAGGGGAGGGTGCTGCTATTGAGTTGCAAAAAGGACGTTTTAACGGATGGCCACACCGGCATTCTTTTAACTCATTTGAGCACATCTTTTTCGCGGCCCTCAGAGTATAAAGCGCGATATAAAGGCACTGGTAACACGAATTCAAGCAAATCCTTATAGAAGAGCTTTCGGGTGACCTCACTCAGGTATTCTAAAGAAGAACGAACCTGTAGAAAATTGAAAGCCTCAACAACTTCGTGCAGGAAATTTATTATCACTTGTCGAAACAACTATTTGAGGTAATGCATCACGCAATCTGACCTGCACTACACACTATAAAAAGCCCTTTCTCCGAACCCGCAAAAACATAAATCAACTTGTTTAAGAAACAAATGAGCCAGACCCAACCGACTGGCACACCCTTGCAAGTGATAGCGGACGCGACTGCTAGCGGCCTCCCCGGGCGCGTCCATATGTCCGAGGCTACGTAAGCCGGCCCCGAAGGAGGGCCGGGGGTTCTCGTCGGCGGAGGCCCTGGCTCTACGGAGCTCGGTTTTTCTCTGTGGGCCTCCGACTTCCCGTGAATATGTCTATTGCGGCAGCGCTGGAAACCGATCGGGTGATACTGGCAATTGAGCCAGCGCCCAGACTCTTCATGTCTAAGAGCAAAGCGTGTTGGCATTTGAGTCAATAAACACGTCAAAAACGGACTCACTGTGTTTGTGGTGTCCCTCGTTCACCGGTGCCCCAGAAAGGAAGTCAATGGACGGACCCGGCCGTAGCCGCGCAAAGAGCGGACTACGGAGTGGGTATTCAACTCAATGAGGACCAGGGCTTAATGGCGAATTCCTACAACTTTTACTACCCACCGTGAAAGCTTGTTGAGTTTGCGCCCGTGTACCGCTGCCGTTCAAGCGGTAAAATCGTAATTCGCGCACGTACTTCAGTAACTCTCTCATACTTTTATGAGTAAAAAGAGTGGTCGCCAATCGACTCACATTTCCGCCAGTATTGTTGTCTTCTTTTTTGCCTTTATTATGTTACGCAAGAATGATAACTCTGAAAAGAGTTGCGGGTGACTACAAGCAAGCTTTGTTGGTGATTTCTTGTTTTGTTTGCTATTTAGGCGCAGTTATACTTTATATATCTAGAACACCCTGCGCCAGAAAAAGATCGTCAATATTACCTTTTTTTTTCTGCGGAAAATGTAATTTATTATGAACTTAAGTCATACATTTGCAGTTATTCACCTTTGTCTGTTGTCCTCTCTTGATCCCCATTATGTTACTTCCATTTTACACATGCAACACTGTCATCAAGCTCTAATTCGTCGATCCAGGAATGTTCTAGTGTCTAATTTTTAGAGTTCCTTGGAAAGTATTTATACTGTTGTGGGCTAACTACATTGTTTTAATAATATATATAAAAAACTACTCCTAGCCGTCAATTTCTTTTCAAATATACATTCAAGTTAGTACGCCATAGTTGCTCCGATTTTTATCCTGCCTCGAAGTCTTTTGCCGCTTACTCGCCTTCTCTTGTAAGCATCGGGGAACAAAATTGGTGGGTAAGCAAAGTGAGCTTGGTTCTCAAATTTAAAGTTGTTTCAAAAACGGTAACTTTATATTCGGGTTTCTTTCGTCGATAGCCACGGGGAATCATCGTAGCTACTACATTAGGGACTTATGAATGTCCGCTCCTCAAAGTGACGGCTCCCCCAATCAACGCAAAACTCTTACCTGCTCTTGCGCGATATCTAAAAAAGGTCTGTATTAACGTGACTAGTAAGCATAGCTGCATTACTGAATCATGCGCCAAGATAGAAAAACATTAGACAGGTTTAGTATAGCGTTGCTGGGTCTTACGTGGGCAATACGCAATAGTATAGCGTACGCTAGAAATAACCTGCTCGGACCGAATTTACTTGTGCGTTACGTTTTCGAGTGAACACCGCGCATGATCTTGGTTAAATTTGCTAGAGCCGTAGAATTCCGCGTGCTTATAGCGCAACCATGATCCTGGAAAGAAATATTGAAAAAGAAAAAGTGTCCTATCATTTTATTTCAGATTAAATCAAGCCACAGCTGCCTCGTCAATCGCGCTTTTCTGCGGGGTGCAGAGGCTACGAGTACGAGTGCGTAGCCAAATTCGATCACGGAGCCTCCGTCAGTCGTCCCGTGGAAACGGCACCTTTTATCAATGCTATCGCGGAATGAAATTCATGACCCTGATGTCCAGTGCATAGCGAGAACTTCGGCGATTTCTTTTAGAGTCGTTCGTCCGTCGGCGATGAACTGTGGGAATAGGCTTAGCGTTAAACAGATCGCAGCGTCGACGCACACTGCGAGCGGCGAACATTTCTACTGTGCACTCCTGCAGCTGCAGGGCGATCTGATTCGACCGCGGTAGGTCCTAGAAAGAACCGCCGAACTGAACACCACGCAATTTCACGTAACACAGAACTTCGAAAACACCACGTCGCCCCTGTTGCGCCACTCGAGGCAACCGCCATCTTGAAACTGGTGCTCTCGTTGGATCCAAGATCTCTCAAGAGCGTCCCGCAAGGCCCGCTAGCCAGCAACGCAAAATCCCCAGCGTTGCGTGCGTCCGCAATGCGCTAGCCCTTCTTTTGCGTTCTGCGCATGCCCACTCACGACCCGCAATCTCCTTGCGTACGCAAAGCTATAGCGTTCGGTCCACTAAAACTGTCTAATAATGAACCCTGTCCTTCGCAAAGCTGGCGATTCATGCTTCTGGCGATCTTTCTTGAATCACCACCCGGGAATCAAATAAACTTTTCGGGAGACACATATCTACCTTACTGTTTAATACGATGATATGTTGCTTGAGTACACCACAATACTTGGTTCCCTGCTTTTTTGCATTCCGTACATTAGTTTACGAAGCGCGAGGTCAGCACGACAAGCGCACCAGCCTCCCGCGTTGTCTGCTCCTCGTACTGCTAACAAGTATGGGCGCGCTTCGCCAGGCGGAGAGGCGCTGCGTATGCACAGCGAAACTTCAGTCGCACAGCCCTGTAGACCGAAGTCGCTAAGCGTTCGGTGCATGCTTGAAACCGCCATAATTTTAGTTCACAGGAGGCAGGTCGCAGTAAACAAGACATCTCTTGCCGTCTCGTGCTGTGCACACGCAGAACTCCAGCGAGGTTGTCGCACGTGCAAAAATACTAATGTTTCCTCGGTGCATCGCAGAAGCTGTTGGTTTCGTTGCTAGTGAGATCAGTCTATTCACTTTCCCTGGTAAATTTTGTGGAACAAATTATGTCTCGTGACTAACGTCACGTGAACTTTATATAAATTCAGTTTCCCCGCTGCATTTGGCGGGGAAAGTGGCGTCGAGTGAACTATACACCAATTTAGTTTACCCGCTAAATTTAGCTGGAAAATCGACGTCACGTAACCCGACGTCGCCCGACGTATACTTTTATAAATATATATGGATGTCACGTTAGCCACACTACACAAGACTGATAATATTCTTCTATTTAAATTAAAACGATCACGTTAAATACTGCGTTTCATGCATTGTAGAACTTTAAAGGCAGCCGCCGTTTTTACGCTATCAATAGTTAGATTCGGCTTCCGTTATCAATAGTACTATCGATAATTTTGTACCGCTACTTTGATGTATAGATCAACACTATTATTTCAGTATTGTCTAGAAGCCTCTTTCGGGTATTGAGGATTTTTCAACCAGGACATTAGAAATTAATGTTTTGCATTTAATTATTTTTGTTGCGGTGATTTGCAAGGAAAAAGATTATTTGTAGAGCTAATTAAAAATATTCATACTAGAACGGCAGGTGCGAAACTTACTTGCAGTCAAAGTTGTTTTGGCCAGAATTACGGTGGCACCTGCCATAATACAGCCGAACATCGCAACGAAGTTTTCGACGGAGTTGCTGAGATGAATGCAGATCCTGTCTCCAGGAAGGATGCCGTGCTCCTGAAACCCAGCGCCGTAGCGTTGCAGACGCTGAAACAGCTCTTGGCGGGTCAAAGTAATGGCTTCGTCCACCTGTGAACAATTTCGAAAGCAAGAGTCTAGAACACAGCAAAAGAAACGATATTAAATAATGAAGTTGGTCAGTCCGTCCGTCGGTTCATTTTCTGCTGAACTTAGCAAATAGGAATGGACGTCACGTGACCTATACAAATATTTAGTTTCCCCGCTAAATCTAGAGGAGTAATTAACGTCACGTCATTTATACACCAATTCAGTTTCCCTCGCTAAATTTAGCGGGGAAATTGACGTTAAGTGACCTATGCACAAAATAAGGGTAATGGCGCAGGCTAGATGGCGAACGCTCATACTTATAAACACCGAAACAAGATAAAAAATGGAAAGAAGGAGAAAGGGGGACAACACAGCGACGTCTCAAACGTCGTTGTGTTGTCCTCTTTCTTCCCTGTTTCCGTTTTCTCCCTTGTATCAGGGTTAATGATCATAAGTGAAGGAATTTCCAAACCAAAAACCGGAAAGCGGGAAGCGTGCACTTTTAGCGGAGAGCTTTCCAGACGCGTTCCGCTTCGTCCCGCATTTTGACGGGGGGCACCTGGGTGGGTCCTTGGAATGGTTGCGTGTCGAAACCACTGGCACAACCAATCACAAGGACGAGGGAAGTGGAGAGATGGTAAAAGCGAAGGAGCAGGTGGACAGATACATTTTCTTCGGCCTGTCATGACTGACATCTTTCTGACGACCGACAAAAATCATATCTAAACTTAAAAACAGAAAGAAGCGTTCCCGCTCTCCGCTAAAAGGGCACGCTTCGCGCTTTCCGTTTTAGGTTTGGAGACCCCTTAAAGGGACACTAACAGGGCATTTATACTCGCCAAGGTTTTTATTTGTACGTGACATATGAGAGCCCAACTACCCACCAGAACACAATTTGCAGTTGGAAATTTGTTGTTTTTTTTTTCCGCCCGAAAACCGCCGATCAAAAACTGACCAACTTGAGTCGCGCTCACTTATTTCTCTGTGATCACGTGCAGTTCTCAATGGTTTAGACACACACCAAAGATGATATAAGTTGAGGGTCATCGAAGGCACAGATGCCCATCTGATACATTATATTGCTTCCACTTAGTGATAGTGCTTCTACAGGGTATATTATAGAAGGATCGGAACTTTCGTAAAAAGTGAGCTTGCGTGAAGGTTTTCTGGCCATGGGGCTAAGTTTGGTGTTACCGGGGCCATAAGGACATAGATGAAATGGGTTAATTGGGTAACCAATTACCCGTGTGATTTCATGAACGTTTTAGCTTTTTTTTTATTTCTGGGAGCAGAATGTATGTAGTCGGAGACCTGACTCGACATCTTTAGAGCCTAGTTGTGCAGTGAAATTTCGGCTAGAACTATTAATAGTGTCATAGCCTCCTTTATACTCACAAAGCCTGGCAGTTCGATGACGGAGCCATAGAGTGCCCGGTCGCAGATTTGGAGCGCGATGATCTGGTAGCACAGAGCATTTCTCGGGGGGCCTGTAGTCAGCGCACAGCTTTTGCAGCGGCGAGTACCCGAAACATGGTTTTCAAACCCGACGAGAAAAGAAGCGAGGAATGCGAGAAGCACGAGAGGACATTCCATCACTCGGGAGAAGTGTTTTTCGGCGTCTCGCCGCAGCGGGGCGCCCGTTATATGCCTATTGTCTGTCGCTCTACCTTTTCACTTTCGGCGGCAGCGTCTCGTGGCGATCTCCCAGGCTTTGTTAGTATAGAGGAGTCTACGGAAGCGGGTGCTGTCCTCCTTACGCACGGCTTCAAACCGAACCGAACCAGCGAAGTCAGCACCCTACAGACGTGCTCGGCGCCGTGGACACGTGGGTTGCGGAGGTGCAGGACCGGGATCGACGTCACGGGCACACTTTTAACACCACCTAGAAGACAAGGCCGTAGTGCTGCCATTTTTGCGTCACCAGCGAAGGCAAACGCTGGACACAGATTGGAAGCGAGTGCTGCGTCATCGCTCGGCTTCGAGTGAAGTTTGAGCCGAGCGTCGACCCAAACGTCGTGTCCAATGTGCGTCCAGCGTTGGCCTTCGCTGATGAAGACATCTCTATCAGCACTACGGCCTTGTTACCTAGGAGGTGTTGGCACTTCGCCGGTTAGATTCGGTTTCAATTCGTGTGGAAGGATGACATTCTGTAATGATGGGTCTCCAACTACGAAGCTTGAAAGTAAATTTCGCTTCACGTCTAGACTGTAATCAGGTCGAGTGTCAGTACACTAACTACATTATTTCACCAAAAAGTACAGTAAAAAAAAAAGAAAACCAACACCCCGTATTATATACAGATATACTCGGTTTCACGTTGAACTCCGACCAGAGGATCCGATGGAGGTAATCTCGCAGCACCAACAGTGTATCATAAAAGAACTTGTTGCTGGGCTAGTTGGTGTTGATTAGGGTGTAAGATAGACAGGTGGGGAAACGAGAGCCAAATGAGCGACCGCATTGTGTCCCCCTCGGTTTTCTCTTTTTTTGTGGCGCCATCTATGTGGAGCACCGCGAACTCTCACTCCGGGTGGGCGACCGATGGCGACCGGCTAAACTGACGGAGATAGTTTCTCGTGGATTTTCAATTGAGGACTGTCGTGCTCTCGGTTTATTTTGCGCACTCTCCCATAAAGTTCCACGCAAATCCGATTCCGATCTTTTTCCCTCGCGCCGCAGCGCCATCTGTCGCAAGTCGGGGGTACCCGCAAGCAGACGAGTACACAATCCGGTCACGGCGCTGCGGTAAGCTTATGGGCCGTTTCGCCGCCTGTCTATCTTACACCTTGGTGTTGACTGTATTGAACCATAGTTAAAAGCGCTAAACAAAGACGTACACAAGATAGAAAACACACATGGGCGCTTTTAACCATGCGAGCGCCCGTGTTTGTCTTTTATCTTGTGCATGTCTTTTTTAGCGCTTTTAACCACGGTTCAATACAAAAGTGTATTGTCATGGCGGTTGCAGTCTTTGCGTGTTTTCTACCACCTGCTCAACCAATGACGCACAGTGATTGCTTTAGCCAGTGATAGGAAACGTACAAAAAACGACAAGCGCCACGGCAATACACTCTCGGTGCTGCGCGATCAGCTCCATTGGATCGCAGCGTTATCTGCGATCCAATGCTTGCCCGCTGTCCCCCGGTCGTCAGACTACGCTGCTGTGGTTTCCAGACTGTCAAAATCTCCTTAGGCAAGGCCAAACACTTTCAGTGTAAACGGCTCTGTGTGATACAACACAACAGAATCTTACCAGGGCCCGCTTGGAGGGTGTCTTGGCCAACCATTCCTTGACCATTGTGTAGAACGAGCAGCGGGGAATCTCGCAGCTGGGAAAGGGCGAGTACACGACGCCATCCTCGATTCGGCACTTCATGCTTCAGACCTGAGGGGACAAATCGCTTCGTGAAAAGGTTTTCTTCGGATGAAGATCGCTAAAAGGTAACTGTTGAAAGCACATTGAATATTGAGATCGAGCAATCCTTGAGCAATATATCGTAGCGGAAAGGTTTTGTTATACGTTACCCAGCTTAACAGCGCAGCTCTTAGCACCCGATCCTGCATATAGCGGCGTCGGACTAACCGCTATGGGAAAGGTCGGCTAAGAGTCCCATAATGCAACACTGCACGCGTTGCATTATGGGGCACCCACCCTAGCCTCCTCGTCCTTTCTGCCCTATCCTAAAAGAAAAAAAAATCAAACTATCAATATATGTACAATATATCGCACTCTTTACCCTACGGTATATCGCACAATCAAAACTCATCAAGGGTTGCGCTCTAATTTCGCATTACAGAGAAGTGTAAACGTCTGGAATTTTGTTGGCACCCTTACCAAAATGCTTTACAAAACGGAAACCGAGATGCTGCAACGTACAATGCGTTGTCGACTAATGCTAAAGGACGTATCTGGAGAGAAATAAATGGTTATGTTTTACTATTCATTTTTAGAACGTGTAAATTTATTCAATATAAACGATATTAAAAAAAAAAACAGCTATATAATGCGCGTACTGCATTGTAGTGACTTCTTTGAATGTTGGTGGAGCTTGCATACTTTAGAACACGGTACCGATGACTGAGTAACCTATTTGGACAAACGTTGAGTTGGGCTAGTTGGTTCATGACTGGATAGAAGCCCCGAAGGACAGAGGCAAAGTGAAGGTGAAAAATCATCAGTCAGGGACTTATGCGGGAAATCCGCACTTAATAGACGATCGATTGACTGATGTGGCGGGTGGTCTGGAAGAAAGTATAGAGCTGTTCCACAAAAAGTTCACGAACGGCAAAAAGCAAGACCGGCCATCACTCGTTACCTTCGTGCTATCTCCCCCAACTTGAAGAAAGTTGCGGAGCGTTACAATGTTCCGGTCCTGTTTTCGGCCCAGGTAATGCTTTTGGCATTGTGCAAGAGGATCAATGCTCTAGAGAGAAATAGTGACGAATGCAAAAAGAAACACCAAAAAACGCTTTTGAATGTACAACTTTTGTCGTCTGCGGGCGCACCTACGTAGGGCAGACAGGCAGGTTAGTAAATGACCGTGCGAGAGGGCACGTTTTTTTTTAGCCATCAAATAGACGCCGATTGGGCATTTGGCAGTAGATTGCGATCGATGCCCGTGAACCCACTTAATGTCAGACACAACCATCCTAGGGCGGCACAGGGAAAAGAGTAGGGAAATTCACGAAGCGTTTGTCTTCGAGACAAGGGGCGCCGATAAGTGTATCAGTGAGCCGTCTGCGGCCTTGTTAGATAAGGAAATTTTATTTTTAGAGAGAAAGTGAGGTGGCTGGAAAGACGTGGTTTTATTTTTTTTTTAAGTTAAAATTTAGGGATTTTACGTGCCAAATTACCGACGGGCATCTGGCACGCCCCAGCAGAGGACTGTGGATTCATTTCGGCCACCTGGGGATCTTTTGACGTGCAACCGAAAGCTCGGTTACACGGCGCCTTCTCCGCAATAAGCCTCCGTCAGAATGCGGGCACCTCGGCCGGGATTCGAACCCACCACATGGGGATCCGTAGGCCAGCGCTCTCGCATCGGAGCACCAGAGGCGGCTCTTTATTAAAGGGCAACTCCGGTCAATATTTAAAAATTTGGAATAAGGACTGTTTTTAGATAAGACAGTGTCCCTGAGTTACAAGGAGTACTTTTTTTTTCTCGATATTCTGTGCAGTTTTATGCATATCCCGCGTCAAACTTTGGTTTCGGGCGTCTACTGCAAAACCGAAGCTATCTGCTAGAGGGACGGCAACACTGGTCATCAGCCGTACGGCAGCGACGTGACGAAGCAAGGGTGTAGCTATACGTGGTACAACCAATCGACCGAAGTTCCACCGCGAAGTAACGTCACGAGGGTGCTGCGTTAGTGTTCCTTGACTAAAAACCAACCCGCTCACTGCCCGCTAAAGAGCAGCTGCTCGCATCTTTGAAACCGGTTTTCGTACAGTACGCGGCTTCACTTTGACATGATATTTCGGGTCACTAAAGCGATACCAGCAATTTATTTTGGTTTCGTTTTCTAGCGGAGTTTCCCTGTAAGGTATTTAATTCAGTGTGTTTTCTAACAACCTTCTTCGGCGTTTTACTGAATTCTATTTTAAAATGCATATTTTGTAGTTCCTGTTGCTGTACAACACGCGTTTTGTCGAAACCACACTTCTATTTTTTACGACTCAAAGTTGTTGCTCAATATAATTAAACAGTTAATTATTCCGAGCGTTTTGTTTACATAAAGTTTTTTTATATTTTTTATAAAGATTTAGTAGATTCTCGCAGTTAATAATACGTCAAATTAACTTTTTGGGGGGCAATGTGTACTTTATGCAGGAAAATGCTTACCTGCGTTCCTTGGACCGACCAGTACAGTCGCCAGCAAAATTTTGTGGAGCGCGGCCGGGAGCACCAGCCGAAATGACTGGTTGCGCTTTCTCACGGCGCGCGGACGCTCTCAAGTTTCACTCTTCGAGAATAAGCTTCCTTTAGTGCTCGCAATCATGTGTTCTTTTACTCGCTTCCATCCGACGCGCAGAAGATAACCGGGGCCGGCACAAGGTGCCGGTTTGGCAGCCGTCATGCCGCGCGCCTGTCTCAAGTTACCGTGAAGGGTCATGGAGCTCACGTGATACAGATAACATTTCGCGGCACCTTGTGCTGTTATCTAGTAAGCGTCGACCGGAAACGAGCGGGAAAAATAAATCATGACTGCGAACACGAAATCAAGCGCATGCGCAAACCGTGAGCCTTGAGAGCGGCAACGCGCGGTCAGACGGCGCAGCCAGTCTTTTCGGCTGGCGCTTTCGTGCCCCGCAAACCTTTGCTGCCGACTGCACATATGAATGAGAATTCATTAATTTCACAATAACTCAGGCCCCAAATGGATCAAAACAGTAGGGCGTTTACATACATAATAAGAAAGCGAGAAAAGCAAGTCAATTTCTCAGCGAGGGGCTGTGTGAAATACAGCGCTTACAAACATGTCAATCCAGCAATGTAGCAAAAATAGTTACCACATGCAAGCGCTGCTAATCGCGACGCGTTAAGCGCGAAACATATGTACGACGAAACCGTCCGATCCGACGTCCGACCACGCAATACGACGGTCGGAAGCGAGAATTTTCCACGCTCTCCGATGCTGCGAAAACCCTCTCACCCCAAGGTCATTCCGGCACTCCGCACGTCGGATCGGAAGGTTTCGTCGCACATGTGTTTCGCGCTTTAAGCATGGAACACATAAGAGGTGAAACTGGGCGCTGCGCGCCCTTTGCCGCTCGCCACTAGGCGCGCCACAGGCGCAGCGCGCGGCTTTATCTGCATCTACCAGATGCGAGCGACGCCGCGACGCGCGGAAGTGACGTAGGAACGCCAGCACCGGTTGTTTTGATACTGCCACGCGGCGCCCGTTTTAATCGCTCATGTACTCGCTGATTTAGCCGCATCTTTCTTTAACCGCTCCCCGTATGCTCAGATGGGCACTGTTGGATTACTGTTTACAGATACTTCACGAATTGGCCACGTGCTTCCGGTCAACATTATCGTCTCAGTTGTACAACTAGGCGACATGAAACTTTTACGACCAACCGTTGAAGAGAATATTGCTGTCGACGGCCGCGTTCTTCAGTTCGCTACAAGTTATCTCCTGCAAACAGGCAGAAAAGTAAACATACACAAAATATCTGCAAACTCTACTCCACTGAAGAGCGAGCGAGTCGAGATAATACGGAAGCTTGGGCGAGTTGGTGATTCATTTTGAGTTTACAGCGCGCAAGACAAGGACAAAACGAGAGAGACACAAAGAGACAAACACAACCGCTGAGTTACAACTTCTTTCTATTCTTCTTCTACTTCCTCTTTACGAAACTAGTTTAAATACAACATGGTTATAAATGAAAACAAGGAAAAATAGACCGATCTCACCAGCCAGTTTGACTACGCCACCGCTGCCGCAATGCATCCAGGAAACTTTAGTCTTTTTGCACGTGCGACAACCTCGCTGGAGCTCTGCGCGTGTAGAGCACAAGAAGGCACGAGCCCTCGCGTGCACGCCCGTCTGTCTCCTGTGAACTAAAGTTATGGCGGCTTTACGCATGCGCCCAACGCTTAGTGAGATCGGTCTATTCAAGTCTTCTCAAAAGCCATTGCAATCACCGGGCTAAATATTTTTATAATTATTTTTCAGATAGCGTTAGGGATGGACACTGCGGGGATGGGCTACTGGCACAATTATCTTCTAGGTGCGCGATCATCTCTGCGCTACTCTTTCTCTGGTGAGCGGGTTCCTACTCCTAGCTATTCACAATTATCTTCTAGGTGCGCGATCATCTCTGCGCTACTCTTTCTCTTTTGAGCGGGTTCCTACTCCTAGCTATTATGGTACCTTTCTCAAAATCTGCTGAGCACCCGCAATCCCTGCAGTGGATGCCAAGATGTCCAGAAATGACTTTGTAGGTGCTATAACTGTGTTCTCTTAATCGATCATTTAAGCACCGGCCAGTTCGTCCGATATATTTCTTACCACACGAGAGTGGAATAGCATAAACGGTTTATTACGGTTCGTTAAGTTTATTTAAAGTGGGTGTCCGTGGACTTTTTGGGGTCCGCAAAGGCATTCTAGGGGTCCGCGAAGCTCTGCCCCATGAGTCAAGCCCGGCAATTAAAAGCTGTATGTTTTTCATATTTTGACATGAAACGATCCAAATTTCGGGTGAGTTTTCTCGTGTGCAGGCCAATGAGAGAAGTCTATTTCAGCTCTTAGCTTTATTCGTTTATTAACTCATTATCATAATTAAATTAAACCTTCCCCTTTCCCTGAACACAAACGGGGTCCTCCATCATATCCGCCGATCCACAAGGGATCCGCGACACATCAATGATTGAGAACCGAGGGATGTCAACACTGATCATCAGCCGTACTATGGTGGCTAGAAGGAAATGTCTGACGGGCACCGTATGCTCGCAATGATGAAAAGGGGCGCGAGGGGCGATGGAAACTTTGAGAGTGCCGCCATTATAGAGAGGGTCCATCTCAAACTACGGGGTGCTTTTGCAATTAACGGCGGACGCCACCGGCAAAGATTGGTCGCAAGTACGCATGCGCTGCGTTTTCGCGTGGCGAGGAGGAAAGCAGGCGGAAAGGCTGAGACGCTAGCAGGCGACCAACGCGTTCGTCACCCCCTCGCAGCTCGTATTACAAACGCGGCCCACGCACCACGAAGGCCCGTTCACACTCTTGCGACCGAGTAAGACCGAGAGAGACCAGACCGCTTTTTAAGCCTCTTGCGATCTCTTAGGACCAGCTCCGCTCTAGCGCATCCGGTCCTAAGAAGTCGCCAAAGGGTTAAAAACCCGTCTGGTCTTTCTCGGTCTTACTCGGTCGCAAGAGTGTGAACGGGCCTCGACACTGCGTTCGAGCCGTTGGAAACTCTGTATCCCACGCTCTCTCAAAATTTTTGGCACTGCTTAACTCGTCTGCTGACTGCAGCACCCTAGCGGTCCCCGAAAATTTCTTCGTGTAATTTTCATCGCGAAATTTATGCGCACGAACGATTTAACGGGTGAAACGTGCGCAGCTGATGCAGTTGCGCAAACCTGAGTTAAAATATAAAAAAAAAACGCACTATATGACCTTTTAACACATGCACTGAGGGCAGCGTGTGTGGTGCGATGAAAATCCTCGCCACCACGAGGGGCGCAGCAGTCTTCAGGCCAGTCGTTTGCATCGTAACTCTGCGCAGCCCTTCGCTCCCGCTCGTCACACTTCCTCTTCCAGCCACAATAGCCGTGTTGTGTGTTGTAAGCGCTTTATTGACCATAGTACAGGGTAAAGGCAATAGGGGAGTGCGTCGAGTAGCTCTTGGCTTGGACGCTGCACATTTTGGATATTTAAAAAAAAAAAATAGCAGTAGACGTCGATGCCCGCCTCGAAGATGAACTTAAGCAGCGAGTTCAGTCTCGTTTTTCTTGATTTGTCACAGGAACCTGGCGGGTGAGTCCACCCCTCTAGTGCGACGATTTCCGTCGGTTTGTGTTTGCTTCTGCATGCCTCTAGTCCGGGACAATCCCAGATGAGGTGTGTTTGGTCGGCCTTCTTCGTTTTGTCGTTGCAGAAATTGCATCGGCTTTGGTTTGAAGAGGATGGTGATCGCGACCATGAGGCTATTCGCGCTGGTGTATATGTTGGGTTTGTTTGTAATCTCGTTAGAATAATTTTTTCTCTCCGGCCGAAACCTCGAGGAATTGTTCCCGGTGCGTCTGGGAGGATTTCTCTGAGTTTCTCCCTACACTCGAGCTTGACAAATTGCCGCTTTTCTTCCGGGTCATAATTAGTCTCAATTTCTCTGGCACGATCTGCCTCTATCGGAGGCCGTGCGTAGTCATGGTTTGTTAAATGTGGAATCTCACGTCTGGTCTCGCGGAGGGGAGACAGAAGAGACGCGCGAGCCAGTGCGTGAGCATTCTCGTTGCCCTCGATTCCCACGTGTGCGGGAACCCAGGATATCTTTGTATTGGTGCCCAGCTGTCGAAGTTCACCGATCAATTTCTTGATCAGCTTCACCTTTCTGCTGGCGCTGGATCTTTCGCTGCATTCCAAAATAGCTTCGGCTGAATCCGCAAAGATGCGGATGTCTTGCGGCGTCGCTGCTTCTGATTTCCGTAGGTCCCTGACAGATTTGAGTGCTAGGGAAATTGCGGAGAGTTCCCTACCCTTGACAGTTGTCCCCTTGGGAAGGAATTTGAATTGCGCCTTGCAAGGTCTGGGTATGACTACTGCAGCACATATCACATTCTCACCGGCATCATGCGCCGCGTCCGTGTATATTCCGAGGATCTTCGAGGGGTCTTCCCAGCTTTGGATCATCTTATGATGGGCCTTTGCTAGCCTTTCTCCTCTTGCCTGGTTCTGCGGGTTCGCGTTCGGTTCCGTTGTTGGTCTTCCGTCCGTGATGTCGAAATGCGATATCCACGCCGGATTCTCTCTTGGTAGTGAAGGCAACGTGTACACCATGTATGCCATGTTTGTTTGTCCAAGTATGCCTCTCCCGGCAGCTGTGTGTTTCAGCCGCTTTATGTGTGACTTCTCTCTTGTCTCCACAGTTTCCCGCATGGAGTTGAGTTGGGCATATTGTCGTAGCTTGTTCAAGAAAGTGAATCGCGGCAGACCCGTGATCACCCTGATGGCATGATTGTTTAAAGGGACACTACAACAAAATTACGGCGCTCATTTTTAGGTCTATATGTGTTCAATAAAGCAGCATCACATCGAAAATACCAATATCTTGTTAAAAAAGTTACGAAAAGGAATTTTAAGACGAATTAAACGATTAGCAAAGAGGTTGGTTGGTTGGTTGGTTGGGGTTTTATGGCACAAAAGCATCTTAGGCAATGATGCGCCAGGTACATACACTATTGCAGATAGGGTTTCGAAGAGGATAGAACTTTAGTAGTTGATGATAGGTTAAAACTATGTGTATGACTTGTAAGTAGTTATGGGCATGAAGTTCGGTGTGAAGTCATAGTCGGTGTAAAAGGCCGATAGCTTTCAAGAAGCTAAAACGCAGTGATGAGGAACTAATGGTTCGTTGCCAAGCAAAATAGGGAGGTTTAAAGGAGTATGCTCTTTATATAGCTGAGAAAAATGTTTCCGTCGGTCTAGGTCATAAGCAGGGCATTCTAGTAATATGTGTGCGACAGTTAAAGGATTATTGCAGTGCTCGCACTCTGGGGCTTCCTCCCTGCGCAGAAGGTGGCCATGGGTGAGGTGCGTATGACCTATCCTTAGCCGACACAGGACAGCCTCATAAAAGCGTTCACGGTGTCTTGCACTCTCCCACTCACTAAGCAGTGGCTTTACAGTATGCAGCTTGTTATTTACTTCTTCATCCCATTCTTGCTGCCACTTTTCTCTTATACGATGCCTTAAAAGTCTGTGATAGTCTTTATATGGAATGTCATGCAGTTCGACTTCTTTGTCACCAGCAGAACTGGCTGCAAGGTCTGCTTCCTCATTACCCGGTATACCAACATGGCTAGGGACCCTGCAAAAGACTATTTTAATGTTCCTTTTGGAAGCATCGATGATTTTATTCTGCAACTCTATGATTATTGGGTGTCTAGAGGTATTTAGTGGTGAGAGCGCTCTCAGTGAACTAAGTGAATCAGTATAAACAATAACTGACTTCATGCTCTTCGTTTCTATAATATGATTAACTGCTACGCGGATACCACATAGTTCAGCTGTTAAAATAGTGGCTGTATATGCAATTCGTTGAACATAGCGAACAGAGGGGCCAACCACAGCACATCCAACGAACGTTTCTGTCTTGGTGCCATCTGTGTAATATGAGCTGTGTCCAGCGTATCTACCATGGATTTCATAAAATTCCTGTTTGATGCATTCTGGTAGGGTGTCTTTCTTTCTGTACTTAGTCAGTGAAAAGTCACACAAAATGAGGCTATATTCCCACGGAGCTATTGCTTGAGGTACGGGGGTCACGGGCATTGTAGTGCTCAGTCCAACCGAATCTGCTGCAGCTGCATTTCTTATACTAAAAGGCGGGATTACAGAGGGCTTGTTGTCAAAGGTGCGCTTATACCTTGTTTCTTCTACTGCCTCGCGTGCAGGGTGCAGGGTGAATGAACGTATTATAAGGGAACACACAAACCCCAAAGCAAACCTTCGCTTCTCCAGAGACCATTCATTTGTATCTGCATAAAGGCTGGGGACAGGCGACGTGCGAAATGCACCTGTAGACAGTCGCAATCCCTGGTGATGAATGGGGTCAAGCATTCGAAGAGCTGAGGGCCTTGCCGATCCATATACACAGCTACCATAGTCGAGGCGTGAGCGAACCACCGAACTGTAAATTCGGAGAAGGCAGAGACGATCAGAGCCCCATGAGGTATGAGAAAGGACTTTAAGAATGTTTAGTGCTTTCTGGCATTTTACCTTAAGATACCTAATATGAGAAAGAAAGGACAGTTTACTGTCGAAAATAAGCCCTAAGAACCTCTCTTCCGGTTTTGTTGGAATTGGAGTGGAGTGCATGGTCACCGATGGATGTACTGTAGCTCCCCGTAAGCGAAAAAAGCAAACAGAAACTGTTTTCTCTGGTGAAAACCTAAAGCCGTTTTGATCAGCCCACTTGAGCAGATTGTTTACTGCTAATTGGATCCTACGTTCACAGAAAGCAATGTTACAGAATGAGACGGATATCTGAAGATCATCAACATAAAGTGAATACTGTACGGATGATGGGATGGCCCGGGCTATCGAGTTTATTTTTATTATAAAAAGGGTGACACTCAATACGCCTCCCTGGGGAACACCGTTTTCCCGGCAGAACTCTCGAGAGTAGGTAGTGCCTAATTTGACACAAAAGGTACGTATCGCCAAATAGCTCTTTACGAATGCTAGCATCTTGCCTCAAATGCCATAGCTATACATACCTTGTAGGATGCCATGCCGCCAGGCAGTGTCGTAAGCCTTTTCTAAATCGAAAAAGACAGAGAGGCAGTACTGTTTATTTACGAAGGCCTCACGGACGGTAGACTTCAAGCGGACATGATTGTCCAATGTAGATCGTGACGAACGGAAGCCACACTGATATTTATCAAGAACATTTTCTTTTTCTAAAAAGTACATAAGTCGCTTGTTAAGCATTCTCTCCAGAGTTTTTTTTTTTTTTTTTGCTAAGACAGCTTGTTAGCGCTATTGGGCGGTAACTGGATGCACACGATGCATCCTTTCCAGGCTTTAGGAAAGGAATGACGGTTGCCACTCTCCAAGACGATGGAAATGTACTCTCCTGAGAAATGCGATTAAACAAATACAGAATTATGTCGAGTGTGGAAGGGTGAAGGTGAGTAAGCATATGGTAGTGAATTCCATCTGGTCCAGCAGACGTAGGTTTAGTTTCATGAAGTACCCGTTCCAGTTCATTCAGTGTGAGAGGTAAGTTGTATGCTTCTCGAGCTCCACCGGATGTCCGCACGGATTGGAGTTCTGCTTGTCTCTTGTGTTTCAGAAAAGCAGATGAACAATTCTGAGAGCTGAAAACACTTTCAAAGTGTTTCCCAAGGAGATCTGCCTGTTCTTCTAGGCTCTCAGGGCACAGTCCGTTTTCTGAAAGAAGCGGTACTGAGTAAGCCCAATAATGCCCATTGACTTTATGTACTCTATCCCATACTTCCTTGGTGGTGGCGGTGCTGTTAATAGAGGAAGTATAACCTTGGAAAGTTTGACGTTGTGAGACGCAACGGATGTACCTCGCATGAGCCTTCATCCGCTTGAAACTGATGAGATTAGTCACTGTTGGGTAACGTCTAAATATGCCCCATGCTCTGTTCTACTTTTTTCTTGATTTTTCACAGTCGGCATTCCACCATGGTTTAGGGCGGCGGTGTAAGCGAGATGAAGTCATAGGGATAGCTAAAATCGCAGCATTGAGGATGTGGGCGGTAAGCAAATTGGTGACTTCATCGATAGACAGTTTGTAAAGCGATGTACAAGCGAGCTGGGTTGCCTGGCTGAAGACAGACCAGTTTGCTTCCTCAAACTTCCAACGGGGAGTTCGTGTAGGCACTGTAATAGGTGGATTTAGTCGGTTCTGAATGATACGAAAGTGATCGCTCCCATAGGGGTTAGGATCGACAGCCCAGGAAAACAAAGGAAATAATGTTGGATTGCAAATAGACAGATTAATAGATGTAAAAGAATGAGTTGGGGCACTGAAATACGTAGACTCTGCTTTGTTAAGCAAGCATATAGCTGTTGAGCAAAGAAAACGCTCTATCATCGAGCCACGTGTATCTCGTATTCTACTAACCCAAAGATGATTATGAGCGTTGAAGTCACCGAGAATTAGGGCAGGTTGGGGTAATTGGTCATGAAGTGATTCAAGCACTTCGCGGGATACAGGATAGTTTGGGGGAATGTAAAGCGAACAGACGGTTATTAAACAATCCAACAGAACACGAACTGCCCCGGCTTCCAGAGTGGTATTCAAAGGAAGCTCAACACATGGCGTAGACGGCTGGACAACTATAGCTACTCCACCAGAACTGTGCGACAGAAGAGGTCTGTCCCTGCGAAAAACCTGAAAGCGTCTTAGGATATTAGAGTGACTATTGTTTAAGTGCGTTTCCTGAAGACAAAATGCTATAGGATGATGCTGGTCTAACAGAGAGTGTACGTCGTCTTAGTTTCGAAGCAACCCTCGACAGTTCCACTGCAGGAATGCTGCCATTATGCATGAATTAGAAGAAAGACCATTCATCAAGACCTAAAAATCAATTTCGCTGCGGGGTGCATTTTTCTTTTTAGATGTGTTCTTCGGCTTATCTGTGCTACCACAGGAAGTCGAAGGTAAGGACTCCGTGCTTAAGTAGGGCCTGTCGTCCTTGGACTTGGGCCCGCTCTCGTCCATCGGCTAATCGGGGGCTGCCTCTGGCTGACCCATAAGGGCCTGTGACCCCGACGGCTCACCAGGTTTTCGGGCGGCTTCAGAGGGTCGAGAAGGAAGTCCCCGACCTTGAAGCACCTGGGTTTTGGATGGTGCAGGGATTGAAGAACCCTGCGCTTGAATGGGCCCCGAAACGATAGGATCTACCTTTCGTTTTGGGGTTGAAGTGGTTTGTGTCACTCCAGATGAGGTTGAGGGGGACTGAGGGGGGGGGGGGGGGGGGGGACGCAGGTCGTCCGTTGACGTCTGCGTTCCTGTTGACGCCGTCTCCCGCGCCGGTCCCATGCGCGCGGCCTCGGCATAAGAGCCTTGAGAAATAAAAGAATATCTTTTCCGTGCCTCTAGGTAAGAAATATTTTCTTTGGCCTTTAGTGAGAGAATTTCCTTCTCTCTCTTCCACAGGGGACAGCTGCGAGAATATGCTGGGTGTGTTCCTCGGCAGTTGACGCAAAGATGGGTATTGTTGCCACAGTTGTCGGAAGGGTGGTCCGTGCTTGCACATTTTGCACAGGTGGCTTTTCCTCTGCAGGTTAGTGACCCATGTCCAAAGCGCTGGCAGCGGAAGCAACGCCTTGGATTGGGGACGTAGGGGCGAACTTTGCAGTTGAGATTCCCGGCTTTAACTGTGGAGGGGAGCGTTGTCGAGTTGAACGTTAGCACAATGTGTTTTGTGTCCCGTTCTTCACCGTCGCGACGTATAGTGATACGTCGCACAGCGACTACCTCTTGATCTTGAAGTCGCTCGAGTATCTCGTCGGTAGATATTCCAAGGAGATCATCTTCACAGATGACACCCTGCGTGCTGTTCAGTGAGCGATGTGGAGTCACTGACACTTTGTAATCTCTTACTTGTTTGAGTGCAAGAAGTGCTTTGCTTTGTTCAGCATTTGTGACCTCCACAAGCAGGTCGCCAGATGGAAGTTTTTTGGCTTTAAACGATTTTCCTATCACAGTTTCTAGGGTCTTTACGACCAAGAACGGGGAAAACTTTGCAAGTGGTTGATCTTTGTTTTCCGAGTGCATTACAATAAATTTAGGAAAATTCATGACTGGCAAGGTAGGGTTAGTTGATGTTGTCTCTTCGGTCCGGACCCTTTTCGGGGCCCGATCAAGAAAAGATTTAGTTCTGGTACCCATATGAATGGGAAAAGGATTTCGGCACCTGCGGTGTGCCGCCCACCATCGAGCCCAACTTAGGGAGTAGTCAGCAGCCCATAAGAAAATGGGCTTTGCTGGAACCGCTGATCTATTAGCACTTGCCCAGGTGCTATACCCAAGTGTGATTAGGATAAGGGTATCTGCCACCACACAAAGTTGGCCCTTGCCACCAAAGAAGGTGAAAGTGAGGGAGCGGGAAGGGGAGAAAAGAGAAAGAGGGGATAGTAGAAGAAATGGCGACTAGGCTGAATCATCCTGGCCGGGCCTTACCAGGACTCCCGTCTACGAGAAGCGGGGGCCGAAGTGGTGTATTGCCTCGCCCGGGGCGCTTCGAAGGGTCCAAACCTACCCCGGGCTCGGCTCAACCACCAGGATGCCCTTTTCCCCGGACACGGGCTCGCCACGCACAGCCAGACGTGGGTGGGTCTTAGCCACTTTTTACTCAGGGTCTGTGGTGTCGCCAATGTGGCTGGGGTCTGCGGTGACGCTACTAACCAAGCACCTAGCACCTAAAATGCAGGCGCCCCCTGCGGGGTTAGCAAAGAGCACCTGGTGGATGTCGCTAACGCCTCGCTCGTAATGCCCGTCTAGGAACCGTGACAGCTAGTGACGGAGGTTGTCTCGCCTCCGGCCACGACGAGAGAAGAGGGGCAGGAGGAACTCCCCTCTTCCCGAGAATGCCTTTTGTGTGTCGCAAAAGTCTCTATTGTCCCCCTACAAGATTACAGAAGATTAACCCGTCACTCAAAATTCATATAAAAGCAGCCGCTTCGACGGCTGGAACGGCTAGGCCATCCTCTCGACGTCAGCCTCGCCGTAGCTTTGCTCGTCCTGAGACGACCTACGTCACGATTGCGTTGGATGTCACGTGGTCTCCGCTGTGCCTTTTCCGAGCGCTTGCCAGAGTGGGCCGTTTATAACGAAAAATACAGCCACCAGGCTCAAAATACAAACGTGCGATTGTCATTTACGGATATTGTGGATCATATTCAACCTATTTTTGAACACGACGTGAATATTTCAAATTTCGTTGAACTATCGCTTTAAAGTCTCTAGCTCGGACCACTGACGTTTTGTCAGTTTGAAATGTTGTGCGCCGTAACACACCCTTGAAACGAATAGTGCCTTGACCATTCGTCGCGCTACTTCTTCCGATGCTCTGCCATGTATTGAGCAGATTCGTCTGATGATTCCAAGCGCCGCGTGGCAGCGTTTCTGTGGTGCACTGATCCATTCTTCCGCGCCGCCGGTGTCCTCAAATGCGACTGCGAGCATTTTGATGGTCTCTGAGGGTTGGATACGTTTCCCATCTAGCGACAGAACGATCCTATTCTTGACGTCCGCTATTCTTTGTTTCCTTCAGGCCACCACCATATACGTGGTCTTTTCTGAGGACGCTCTAGGACCAACCTCGTTGAGATGGGAATCGACAGCATCGAGTCCGCTCTGTAGCTGGATTGATGCGTCGTTAGGTCCCCGTGGGTAGTCCAGATCGTCACGTCATCTGCGTACACTGTGAACTTCAGGCTGGGGATCTTGTGAAGTAGCTTCGGCAAATGGGCCATAGCTATGTTAAAGAGGAGGCGTGACAGGACGGAGCCCTGTGGTACTCCGACTCCGTTTCTCGTTGGAACATACTACATTCTCCGTAGCGAATGTAGTATGTTTGGTTTTCGAGAAACGATTTAATAAAGTTGAGTGCCCGGCCGTGTACTCCCAACTTTATCGATTCTCTGGTGACTGGGGCACGGAATCGAATGCCTTTCGAACATCGATTGCTACAATGGTCTTTGCATCAGTGCCTAGTGGCTTCTCTGCCTTGGACATGTCTCTTGAGATAAGGAACAATTTTTGCTGTGTACCTATGTTGGCACGAAAGCCGGTTTGGGCAGGGTGGAAGGCTTTGGTGTTCGTTTCCAGGTACCAGTTGAGCCTGTCGAGGACCATACGTTCCATGGGTTTACAAACACATGGCGTTCACGAGATAGGCCTGTAGTTGGCAAGGACTGTGTGATCTTTACCCGCTTTCGGGATTGGTATAACTATTGAATGTTTCCATTCGGTGTGGATCTCCCGACGTTCCCCCACTTCGTTGATTTTCTCAAGGAGGGCCTCCTTCGTTTCCTACGGCAGGTTCCTGAGCATTTGTACTATAACTTTGTCGTGACCGGGTGCTGTCCGCTGTTTACCGCTTGTGAGGGCTGTTTGGAATTCGCCTTTAGTGAAGGCTGAATCCATTCTGTCGTTAGAAGCCAGCATTTCACATTCGTAGCATCCCGTGTCTTGGCAGTGGCTATGCTGTGGGAACAGAAGATTTCCGGCTTCTTTCGCCGTATAGCCGCACGGCCGCGATGTGACGTCAGAAGGGTGCTGTGCCACTGTTCCTTGACTAAAATCTAACCCGCTTGCTGCTCACTAAAGAGCAGCGGTCGCATCATTAAACTCGGTTTTAGTGGAGTACGCGGCTTCACTCACGGCAGCCGTGCGACAGCGTGGTCTGTACTGCTGTGTCATCCTAACTTATGTCGCTTATATCATCTGCGCCGCTGTCTCATCCTAGCTTGTATCGCTAGCCACTGTACGCAATTAATCCGCTTCCCTTCTATACTTCGTTTCACCTTATGTCCGAGCGTGGCCGATGTTATGAGCGGAAAGGCCTATCAAACAGCGCAAAAAGCGCAACATCATGGCGTACTCTCTGCGCTTGATAAGACTAGCCGGTGGTGGTGCACGCACAGAGAGACGGCGAATACCGGCTATTCCTATCAACTGTAGAGGGCACGCCATGACGTTGTGCCTCTTTCGCTGTTTAATTGGCCCTTCGGCTCATAACATCGGCCACGCTCGCACCTAAGCTGACACGAAGTACAGTCCAACCGCAGCCGACGCCACAATCTAATGGAGCCGAGAGAAAGGTTCCCGCGTTCCTTTCAAAGATGCCTTGCGACGATTGGTCGAAAGCACCTTTCCGCGCACATTGCCTCGGTCACCGGCATCCGGATGGTGGCCTAGCTAGCCGATCCCTTGGCGGTTCCAGTGAGGCCTGGTGCAAGCTCGGGCCTGAGATGACATTAAAGCGTCCCCAAGCGTAGCCAGGGGTGTCTGCGCGTAGCGCGGACTGTTCTAAAGCATTCGCAACTTGCACGAAATGTAGGGGGCGCACTGGTGCCTATACCAAAATGCCCGTCATCTGGATGATCGTCGTAGAATAGCAGTACGAGGCCGAGTCTGCGACGCGTAATTCTAGTTTTGCTATATACGAGCGGTATTAGAGCCTTACTTTATTTTTTCACGTCAGGAAGGTGTAGGTAAGCAACCTTAGTGTGAAGCCGCTCATCCAAGAGCTAGAAAGCGGGATTCTCACATTGCGGTATACCACCTTCGCTGAAAGTTGCAATAAAATTAGGGCTCGGGATTTTTTTTTTTTTTTTTTTTTCATCTACTGGAGCCGTTTTTGTGAGTCCGATATAGTTTTGGTATGCTTCCAGTGAACAAAAATGAATCCAGTAATCTGATCAAATCTACTCGGTAAAAGAAAAAAAATACGTTCTCGATGAAACATCGTAGAAGCACGTGGCCACGAAACATCGCAGTGTCGACGATACGTCTGTCCACGAAAAATTGGCCATGAAACGTGTTTTCACGAAATTATAGGTCTTGTGACCCATTAACATGGTCTTTTTTTCTCGTTTAAACGACTATTCCTGCACTGCGATTACAGTCATGTCTCGTTAATATGAATGCCTCCTTCCCCAGAACAATCCTCCATAATGTTAGTCGTTCGTACTAAACGAACGAAGGTCAGGATTAGAAATATTAAACAAGCGTGGCCACAAAAGAAACCGCCTATTTATGCACACGAGGGTACGGATGACCTACAAATGTTCTTTAGATTTGTCATCCGAGGCCGCCACACAGATAGGCAGGGAAGCCGGGGAATTGGCTCATTTGGACAGAAAGCCCGGAAAAGAGTAATCTTTGTCGATTCCCCTGTCTTATCTCTTCCTCAGAAAGGGCAACGAGCAAACAAACAATAACAAAGCTCCGTGTTTTCTTTGTGATCCAGGGGCTTCACTAATCTTTTCTCGCGTTTATCTTCCGTCTTTAGAGAGCTGTATTTATCCTGCTTGTTCACAAGCAAACTTTCTGTAGTCCGCACTGCAGATTTCTTTATTTACCGAGGTAGAATTGTATGGGGACAAGTCGGTTGCCGAAAATATTGTCTATAAAGCGGGATATTCATATTAGAACGTTTTGGCAGATAGTACGGTTCTGTGTTTCCGGATGTATACGAAAAAATCCGAAAAACACCCGCCGGTAAAGTTTTGGTCAATTCGGATTTACCCTATAAACTCCAAATTTTCATGTAAAATTCCCTTCCCCCCCCCCCCCCCCAAAAAAAAAAAAGGCGGTGATTTACAACTTGATCAGCGCAGGACAGTGGTCCTAGGTAAATGCCACCACAGTTATATTTAAAATTTTGGACCACTGTCAAAAGGGGAATCACTTTTTTTTTAGTTTCCAGGTCGTGTTATACTATTTCTGTTTTAGAGGATGGAGAGGTTATGTTTTTAGTGACTGCTATCGACCATAGAGGTAATATAAAATCGGGAAAAGGAGCAGTTGAAACTTCTCCACCTCGCGTGGGTGCGGGTCAGATTGATAGAATACGATGGGATGCAAACGAGCTCTCCAGTGACTACCTCCAGGAGTTTATTGATTTTAAGATATCGATGTTTATTGAAGTAACACTTGCGTGCAAAATTTGTGGTGGGACAAATGACTATTGGCAATTGCAATGGCATAAACGCAAATCAAGCGAAAGATATATTAATTAATCCAACCCCGTTTTAATTTTTTATCTAGCATGCGTTTACATCCGGATATTATTTATTGATTTAAATATTTATTTCTAAACAGAAACATTGCCAAATTAGACTCAGAATTTTAGAGAATTGGGAATCAAACGAAAATAAACTCCAATAAACTCCGAATTTGGGAAAAAAACAGATTGCGAAAAATGCCTTCCGAATTTGACGAAAAATAACCTTCGAAAACACGGAACTTTAGCCATACGCCAAAACGGCGCCACTACTGCGCATGTGCGCTGCTAGCTGAGAATTTGCGGAACTGCGGGAGCTAGCGGAAGCCCACTATTTTACTAATATAGCGGGAAGTGTATAGGGTGGCGTGGCAGGGTGGGTTTCGCGGAAACGAATATTCGCAAGATTAGGAAGAAGCAAAGAAGAGAGCGCAATTCAAGATGTCCGCCACGCCGCATGTGACACCCTCGCGACCGCGCTTTTCCAATGTAGATCCTGATACCTTGCTGTTACGAGAAGTAGCCGCGATGCATTGACCCTTTCCGAAATTCAGTCTGGCCACTTTGATCGCTATCATCACCTCCTGAAGAATGGCATATGTGCCTTACTAATGGCGGCCTTCTGTTTACTAATGAAGGAACAAGTTGAAGATACACCTAAACTGAGGATTCGATACCTATACAGTCGAGACGTTAGCACGTTGCGAAGCACGAATTCATTGAAAGAGCTGCGCAAGCGTTCATTTTAATAACTCGGGCCCAGTTAATCTGCTAGTAGCACAGAATCGACTTCAAAGCCCCTTGATGTATAGAACTTTATCACGGCGTCTATCGAGGTTGGCGCTTCGTTCTGACTGGTTTACTTTTTGTAGACATCGACACAGAAAGATGATCGAAAAAGAATTGTACAGCGAAGAGCACATTCTCATTTCCCGTTGACTTGCGAAAGTGACTGTGCCCGATAGAATACTGCGGGCTACAGGTTCATTGCCGCTATTAGCACGGCAAAAGTTAAACCGCCATTTCAGTCACCAGATGGCACTGAATTTCGGAAAGGGTCAATTCGTTCCAGAACTGCGACAGGTGACGGTGGATCATGGCCGACTTCACAATCTGTGCTGTGCGCGCAAGATGCGACCTCCTGCTCGGCCACTTTCATCGTATAGGACAAAGCGAACCCATGAAGCGAGCGAGCGAGCGAGCGAGCGAGCGAGCGGATCTGATTCTGGCCAAATTCCGCGGCGCTTCATTTTTCGTGAACAGTGAGGAAGAGAAATGAGCACGACCACAACGATACAAGAAGAGCGACGGTTGTTGTAGTTTACGACAGCTTTTCCTTGATTGCATGGTACCGTTTCGGCCGTCAATTGTATTGAATTACAAGCACTATAATTATTTACTTATAAAAGAAGCAAAGATGGACGTTGTACTCAATAAAAAGTTAATACGTATTATATTTAGATAGCGACGTGAATAAACGATTACTAAGAATTGCTTCACTATTGTTTGTTTTAAACACGAGCTTTAGTGTCCAAGAGTCGTCGTGACGTTGCATTAGCTGTCGCGGCGCTATATTCTGCAGAGGACTTGCGAACGTTGGCCCTGCTACGATACATGTAGACCTTTCCAGTAGACGCCTTCTTGGCGCTGCCATCATTGTCTACTGGGCTGTAAAACGCGTCCTAAGCGTGCGCAGTAGCTCTCTTCTACGAAATACGAGACGCCGTGCATGCGCCAACAGTCCAGTGACTCAGCATTTTTCGCCTGGGTGATAAGCGTTGGAAAGGTCGCGAATTGAGGACCGCGTAGCGGAAAGGACAAAACGATCTACTAAAAGTCGCTAATGACGGGGTCCACATTAACGAGGTATGAATGTGCAAGACTTTTGGAAATTCGTAAAAACATGGTGTTCGAAAGAAAAAAAAAATCTTTTCGGAAAGAAATTACCAGCCACAGTAGACGTTAGGAATTTCAAAAACACAACAAAGAAAAACACAAATTGGCTGACTAGTTGATACAAATTCGCTAAGAACTGTTTTAAGGAATGAAAATAAAATAGTTCAACGTAGAAACTTGATGGGCATCATCAGAAACCACTAAATCAGTGAATCGTAAAAATATGCGCTGCACGTGCTTCGCTTTTCTGGGTCCCGAAAAATACGTCCAACTTTGACAAGGTCGAGCGGTTTTTCCGTTTCTTATCATTCGTGTTTTCGCACCGCCATCCTTGCGTCTGTTACAGAAGCGGTACCTTTAGCGCAGCACCGCGCTTCCCACTTTCTCCAAGTCATTCTGAAATTGGCCGATTTAGTATTTTTCGATTACTCCCAGTAGGTTTCTAATCAGAACCATATGTTTATTCTCTCATTAAAAAGCTAAACAGTGAATTTTACGTAATTAACTCAAGAAGGTGGGGCGAGGGCAAGACGGGCCGGGGAGGAGGAAGCAGACGGAACGCTAAGGAGAAAAGGTTTCCCCCTCTCTTCTCCAGCGTTCCGTCTGCTTCCTCCTCCCCAGCCCGCCTTACCTTCGCCTTACCTTCTTGAGTTGCCTAACATTGGTCGGGGCTGGCAGCTTGTTTTCGAAGAGGTTATTTTCGAGATGCCTTAATTATTTATAAAAACGAAAATTGAAATTCTTCGCAACTTTAGTATATGATGACCTATTATCCTAAAGTTGCAAAGGTATCTACAAAAAGTCACTCCCCCCCCCCCCCCCCCCCAAAAAAAAAAAAAAAGAAGAAAAAGAAATAAAGAAACATTTAGTGTGTTTTTGCAGTCGCAAAAATGAACTACGCACCGTCGAACACTCAGTTAGGTCCCAAATGCAGCGTTAGCGGTCCGTATCAGATGCCCAAACGGAGCAAACAATCATATTAATCAAAATTTATCGAAGATTTTTATAAATTGTTAATGGTAAAGTAGTGGCCTACGAAGCGCACGAATAGACAGGGCTGAGTGGGGCAAACTATCGAGAACGGACCCCCTATTCCCATTGAAAGTTTCAGAAAATCACTCATAACAGTTGAATAAGACAACGGTTTTCCCTGAAACTTTGGCATCTGGTCCGAACCTCTAGCACTACATTTGGACGAAGGCTGAATGCTCGGCGTTGCGCACTTTATTTTTGCGCTGCACAAAAACACTTTATTTTCTTTTCGGGGAAAGAAGTTGTATATTAAGCTGCATAGTGCGCGTTATTGAATAACAAACTGTGCCATACAAGGACACTCAAGTGCCTTATCAGTTTCTGCAAAGCGCAACAATTCAAAATTTTGACCTGGGCTATAATTGCAGTTAAAGATAAAACTTCAAGCAGATACATTCGACGAATGAGCAGTGAGTGTTGACTTACCGAACGCCAAACTCTGGTTTGTAATGTCTGAGAAGAGCCGCCCAGTTGTATCTCTTTTGATTCTCGCATGGAGGTAAAGATAAGCGCAATAGACACGCAGATAATCCTAAGAGCGCGCCCTTGATTGCAAGGGCAGTTTATGAGCACGAACAATCTAATGTTTGAGGTGCGGGCAGTTGGACGCGGTTCGTGGAGGATAATTATTCGACATCTATAGTTAAAAACTTTGAAATCGTGAGGTACATCAACCATCCTAGAAGGTTTAAAAAGGTGCCTACATTGCGAGCGAAATTCGAGTTTCGCAAAATCTGGCGCCACTGTTTTTAACGTGATAGCGTTTAAGAGCTCGTGTCGCAGGAAATCCGGCGTCGGCGTGACAAAAAAAATCTCATAATGCAACACGCGCAGCCACGTCTGACGTAACACGTGACGGCACGCATCTGACGTAACACGCGACTAACGACATGACCTTTATTGACCTGCCAAATTTAGGAGATAATTTTCCGCTAAACTTAGCGGGTCGATAGCGTCATACGTCACAACGTGTGACGTCACGCGTCACGTGACGCTAGCGACTAGACCACAAACACGCTTGCACGGCTTGGAACGAGCGCGGGTTTATATGAGAATTAAGACTGGTTTAAGCCAGTTCGTTCATGAATTTCAAACGCAAAAAAAAAAGACGAAGAAGAAAACACACGAAATAGACAGGTGCTAACTTGCAAGTTATATTTTATCCCAGTCCTTCCAACCAGCGCGCGTGCGTGAACAAAGTTGCACTCATGCCTCCCACTTCAGATTAAAAAAATATAAATGGCACAATTCTACCCAGAGACGTGTCTGAACGGTTTCTTATCTGAACCTGTTCCGATAAGAAGCCCCTCTGTCACTAAGGGCAATAGATGGCCTGCTGACGCAGCTGTCCACCCTATGCTCTCATAAAAAACGCCCCGACTATCTCTCTTTCCGTCTTGTTACGGGCTTTGTTACTAAACTTGGCGAACGGCTTTGCGAACAGGGCCCGACAGCGCTATCGCGTTCCACTCTTAAAGGCGAAGCTTAAACGTCCCCTAAGTTTGTTTGTTTTTTTCCATATTTTTTGTTTGTGTTTTGGAAACATATTTGACGTCACATGAACTTCTAGCATCACCGGAACTCGGGTGTATCGTATCGTTTTTCCGTTTGCTGGTCATACCAGCCAGAAAGTGTTGTTTATGGTTGCACAGACTGCTATTTATACTTGGGTAAATTACTCTGCCAATATAATTTAATTATGATTACAAATACTTTTCTCTGAAAATAGTCAAATATAATTAGAATTTTAAGTGCACGAAAATTTATTACAAGTAGGCATTACTTTCCGAAAGTAAGGCAATTACTTTACAATTACTTTTCTTGGAGCCACCCATAATTGTGTCGGTGTCATGCAGTTTTCCGCATGAAAACCTCCGATCAACAAATGTCTGGCCGTTAAAGATTCATTAATTATACGGCGCTCTATATTGGTCATGTTTTGTTTCGCTTGCTTCATAAGGCATAATATGGAAGCATAATTCGGAGTTTGCTACAAACTGTTCTTTGAATAGTTCGGAACACTACCAATATGGTCATTGTTCCCTTTATCACGATAGCTTAACGTAAAATTGATCTATCTTGTTTTGGTAGCGACTACAAAAATCAAATGGAAGCTCAAAATTATTCTGGAAATGGCTTACGAAAATTGTGATAAGTGATTTCTTGTTTAGATAATAATCCAGTCTTCGTTTTATATTTTTCCTCTTTATCCTGAGTATGGAAAGCACTCTAAATTATTTGGGGAATCTTTAATACCTCTCTCTGGGCGAGCTTTGATATACTTCGTTTCAACTTAGGTCCGACCACGGCCGATGTTATGAGCCTTATGGTCAATCAAACAGCGAAAGAGGCACAACGTCATGGCGTGCTTTCTGCAGTTGACAGGACCAGCCGGTATTCGCCGTTTCTCTGTGCGTGCTCCTCTGCCGGCTAGTTCTCAAAAGCGCAGAGAGCACGCCATGACGCTGCGCTTTTTGCGCTGTATGATTGGCCCTTCGGCTCATAGCATAGGCCGCGCTCGGACCTAAGCTGAAACGAAGTATAGCTACTTGGCTATGCATCCAGTATCGTTGCCCCATACGCCGTCTCATACATAGCGTGCAACACTGAGAAAGACACGGAAGTAGTGCGCATGAAAACAAAAAGTGTTATTCCGCGCATTTCGTGGAGCGGTCTAACGCGCTACCTCCCGCGATCGCGGCGTCCTACCGGCCTCTTTTCAAATCCACTTTCCAAACAAACTTTTTTTTAGATGTATGTTAAGTGTGTGCATCTTCCGGAAATAAATACTGTAACCGAGTTCATTTTCGCGAATCCCGCAAATCGCCTACAATTCGCGAAAAATAGGTCCCGCGCGAACAATTCCGGTAAAATATAAACACATTGAAACCTATATTGAGATCCCACCGCGTCGCGAAAATTACAATTTGCGAATTATTCCAGAACTTCAGCTTTGACCTAAATCGCAAAATATTGAGCCGGTGAAAAATAAGTTGTTTACAGTATTTCATTTCCCCTTCTGCTTTGTAACTGACATTTGAATCCAGCACCAAGTCATTTTTTTTTTTATACATGCAGCATAGAATGAGGAATTCCATCGAGTCTTGCCCCCGGGTTTCAGCACTATGATTAAAAGTTAGCAGACAAGTGGTATTATTAGTTGTGGGCTGTAAAATTTATTTTGAGGAAGCTGTTTTCAATTGTGTCCATTCGTTTCTTCCATCACGTGCTTCATAACATAACAGAGACATGTTACTCCACCGAGGTTGGGGTAACTCTGGATCTCGTGTCTAGTTGTTGTAAATGCAAATGGAAATCCAACAGTTACGGTTGGCGGCGACTCCAGCGAACTATAGGGGGCGCGCTAATCAGGCAAAATGGCGGACGAAAGGAGGTCGTTTTCGTCGTTCAGCACGCGGACCACCATATATTTCTCGCACTGCAGCCTTAAATCAATGTTACATATGAACGCAAAGCAATTTTTCGATGGTGAAAACCTTCGTCTATACTCCGTTTCAAACATAGCGTGCAACGTAGTCAAAGCTAGCGCGCCGGTTTGCACAGCCGACCGCGACTACGCTCGCTCCACAAAATAGTGCGGCCCCTGAAAAAAAAAAAAAAAAAAGTCGGAAAGTGTACATCTTTGTAGCTAGTAACTAATAGTGGCGTTATGATTTCGAGGGAACACCGATTCTTTTTCAATAAAAAGGAAAAGATAATGTAAACTACTCCAAATTATTTTCCGTTTTCGTTCGTGCGGCACTCGCACTCGCTTCGGGTTTTCGGGTTGTGCGGCTGCCCCTGCCTCGCCGGGTTCGTGAAGATGGCGTCTTACGCGGGAAGCTTTCTTTTCCTGCTCGGATATTTTTGAAGATTCGTTGTGTGAAGATCTCGCAAAAGTGCAAGCAGGTGATCGCCAACGTGTACGCGAGTTCAAGAACGTGTTTCTCGGAGACGTCGGTCCGTGAGGTCCTGGAGACGGTCAGTAACGACACCGGAGTGTCTGGGAAGGTGGCGTCCCCGAAGCGAAGACCTCGCAACGTGAAAGTTCCGAGCACGCGGACAGTGTTGTGAACTGCCACCTGTTATTTCTGGTGTTGAAATCGGCCTTATGGCTTCAAAGTGAAACAAGCCTCAAGAAGGAACTGTGTCGGTGATGAATCGTGCCCACGGCTCCGTCTGCTTGCGGGACCTTACAGCAGGCGGTGCCCGTGATTGCATTCCGAAGCGTCTGGGTTCTTCTGCCTGCGGGACCGTAACCATGGTCGGCTCCGTCTGCCTGAGGCACCTTAACCTTGGTCGGCTAAGTAAACAACGCACATGCCCGTGCCTGTATTCCAAGGCCCCTGCTTTCCTCGAAAAGGAAACAACACTCGATCCTGATCTCGAGTGCCGTGTGCTGTGTACGCGTCTATTGTGAATCACTCCCGCTTCATGGGGGCGCCGGCACCAGAGCACCGAGATACTGCCGTCTGGATGACTTCTTCCATACACCGGCGAGTATTCTGACTCTGAAGGAAACTTCCATGAAGTCACATCACGTGAGGGAATGCCAAGCCGTCTGAACAATGGCAGTGCGGTCCCCTAATCACAATATTCGTTATATAAAGGACCGTCCACCACACTCTCAAGGTACTCTCTGATTTTCACGCTACCATCTAAATAAACGGCTTTAAATAGAGACGCACTGGATCTCGACCGTTCTTCCGTTTTGACGAGGCCGGCGCAAGTTCGAGCGGAACACAAGCCACTAGTCTACCTTCTTATAAATAAAAATCAACAAGAAAAGAGGAATTGAAATATGCACTTCCGCAATACGCACAATCTTGCACAAAAAATAGGTCGAGGAAAAAAAACAAAAACAAAAAACCTTTGCGCCCTAAGTGGATTCGAACCACCGCCACCGAGATGTGGGCATCGCCGGCATCGCCGGCATCGCCAGAGCAGCGCCTTGTACCGCTCGTCCACGAAATCTCGCGGAGTAACACAATTTTGTGTGTTTTTTCATGCGCACTACTTCAGTAGCTTTCCCAGCGTTGCACGCGATGTTTGAAACGCAGTATAGTCAGTGCGTAGGAACGACACGGCGGAAGCATAATAATAATTAATGGAAACGATGTTTGTTTCTATGTTGCCTACGAGAACCAAGCAGCGATAGCAGACGAAGGAGTCGAAACCACCTCCTCTTCTGAGCTTCTCGGTGTTGCCGCTACGCGGCGTCGATTTCGCTGGAGTAGCCAATATGCTCAAATTTGAGGCACAATCTTATAGCTCCACTCGCATCACTGTAAAAAAGAATTTGAAAAACCAATTAAAAATAAAAGACGTCTACAATTCTCCGTAATGCCGAATTAGAGCGCAGCTATTGAGGAGGAGGAGGGGAAGGCACGGAGTGAAGGGTCACGTGTGACGTCATACGGGACGTCACGAGGGTAAACTTTTCCGCTAAATTTTTCGAGGAAGGTTTTTAATAAATTTTGCGGGAAATGTTTCCGCTAAATTTAGTGGTAAACTTTTTCTGCTAAATATAGAGGAAAAATTGTTTTGATAAATTTAGTGGGAAACTTTTCCCCGCTAAACATAGCAAAAATGTTTCCCGCCAAATTTAGCGGAAAAATATTATCGGGTTGAGTGCGTCACGTGTGATGTCCCGTGGGCAAACTTTTCCCGCTAAAATTGACGGAACTTTTTTCCGCTAAATTTAGCGGGAAGTTTTAACTTCGTGACGCACTCAACCCGGGAAAAGTTTTCCGCAAAATTTGGAGGAAAAAGTTTTCCGCTAAATTTAGAGGGGGAATTTTCTCACTCAGTTTAGCGGAAAAAATTCCCGACAAATTTAGCGGGAAATTTTTGCCCTCGTGGTGACGTCATTATGGGACACGTCCGATAAGGCAACGCACGGTTACGGCGACGGCGACGCCGCTGAGGCCGGAAACGGACGCCTAAAGCGCGAAACACATGCGCGTCAAAACTGTCCGATCCGGCGTGCAAACTGTCGGGAAGATGGCTGCGGACGGTTCGCGACACGTGGTTTCCGACGCATCGTTGCGTCGCTCCGTTCAGCTCCGCCCAGTTTCGGGTATCCCTCTACCGAATGGATGGTTGGATGCTAATGGCTATATTTATAACGGGCGGTAGCTCGCGCCACCTAGCATAGAAAACTAAAATACTTCCCTCGCCCTTCTTGGTTTTTCTGACTTTAAAACAAACACAATATTTTTATTACATTCTATTAAAGTGTGCGTGTGTGAAGATTTTCCGTGAGGCTACTGTTCTGCTCAACATCACTTAATCGCGATGGACCGCAGCTGACCTTAGGAGCCATCCCAGCGAAGCGAGCGCTGCGTACAAATCACGTGACTACGTACCGCGCACATTGCTGCGTCTCTCCCGAAGTTCACGTGACACTCACATGACATTGGAATGGCTCGTAGCGTCCGCTGCTGTCCATCGTGAGGTGAAACGAAGTATATTCGGGTTACGGCGGTCTCGATCGGTCCCAGAAGGCCGGCTTGCTTTGGCGCGCGAAGTCAGCAGCTCGTTTTTGAGCTCGGGAAAACTCGATGGCGTCTGTTTTCTTCACAACCACGACTCGCGTCGCGTGACGCACCGCGCACCGCGGCACCGCCACATCCGGACCGCTTCCCCGAGCCACGTAGCGCCTCCTCGCCCGATTGGTCCGAAAGTCACGTGGCAACATGACCTTCGCGCCATTCGTGCTGCCATTGGCTGCGGCCCTCCGAAAATCGGACAACGGTGCGGCGATATCTGGCAAGTTGGTCGGTCGCACGCCGGCGCCGGACGGAGCCCCCGTCCGACCGACGCTCCGGTGCGACGAAAACCCTCGCCACCGAACGTCGTTCCGGCGGTTCGCACGTCCGATCGGACAGTTTGGACGCGCATATGTCACGCGCTCCAAGAGGTAGTATGATAAAACTTGTTAGGATTTGAGTCATAATCAGGGTATTTTACGAAAAGTGGACAAATCCGACATTGCGAAAACTGTCGCAACAAAAAAAAAAAGGATTGCGTTGTTTTGGTCCTGCGCCAGGGGCCCATTTAGGAAAATTATTAAAGTTTGGGATAATTAGGTTATTTATTTTTGCGTAATTAGTTTTTTTAATATTCTGTTCAAGGGCATGGTTTCAATGAGAAAATTGCTAAGCATTATCGAAAAACACTAAATCAATAAATTGCAGAACGATAGAAGGTACGCACAGAATTTTACGGTTTTCTGAAAAAAAAACGCACAACTTCGACGGGTTTTAAGTTTCGGTTTGCAATCGGAAGGCCTGTCGGCACCGACGGCACCGCACCCCGTGGCGAAATACTAGTGCAACCAACCTCTGCTGTGCTGTCCTCGCGCAACGCAGCAGAGGCTGGTTGCACTAATTAACAACTTAAATATCCCAAACTTTAGTAATTTTTCTAAATAGGCCCCTGGCCAAAAAACCAAAACACAACAGGCCTTTTTTTTTGCGACGCGTAGTGTTTGCCTTATCAGATTTGTCCACTTTTTGTGAAACATCCTGTATATACTTAAACATACGAAGTGCAGTACAAGTATATACTGGAGCGAAACACCACCAAGCAAGAGACATCTTTCTGGGGGTGACATTTTATGGACAAAAGAGGGCTTTTTTCTTTACATCACTGGCAGGTAGTTTACTGCTAAGACTACAATACTCGTTCACAGTTGATTACAAAGTATTTACAGTGCGAAACGAATGCAGTGGAAAAACGAAACAAATGTGTGCCGTTGCCTGCTCTCTGGGTTCCTGCTTGACCTGCAAGTCTTTCTTGGAGTAATAGCTCGCAAAAAAATTATATTTAACACGGGGATTTCTTGAACACCTGCAATGATGACAATCGATTCCTCCTACATTCGCAATTTCTTTCTTTTTTTTAACAAGGGAATTAGACGACATTGAGAAATGCCCTATTTACACAAATTATTGTGGCCCTGAAAAGGGCCGTTGTTTTACATATTCCACACTGGCAGAGTGCACGTTATTCAAGTTCCACGATGCCGCTGAAATATGCGCTGGATTTGTCGGAGGACGAGATGTCTCCAATTGAGAAGACCACCGGCTCAATGTCACTGTCGACAATCATGTCCAGCTCCCATGCTTCATGTTCAACACGCTCAACGTAAGTACAACAGTTTTGCCAGTCCATTTTGGGTGACATATGGCAATGCTTCTGGCAGAAGATGCTCTATTTCTCGCAGCGTAAAAAGTTTGTTCATGCTCGCCACGTAGCCTTTCACCTTGCTTCATACCAGCTCAACGGGGTTGAATTCACAGTGGTTCTGAGGGAGTCGCAGGACTTCGTGGCCGTGGGGAGCCGGCAGGGTGTCAATCCGGTATACAGTGTAGGTTGCGTTGACCTTCTTGGGAAGCTCGAGGAGTTCAGCTCTCACCATGTCAGCAGACCATACAATTCGTCCTTGGTGAGCCATGAGCATGCGGTATTTTCACGACCCCTGTTAGCGTTCCACTGTGGGAAGTCGTATGGCTGCAGTTGACGACAGTACGAGGTTGTTCACAAAGCATGTGACCTGAATTTGTTCCTCAGAAATACGTGGAGCACAAACAATATCCTCTGGTGGGGAGGTAGAGGAAACATTAATGCGCATGCATGAATTTTATCAAGCCAGCAGAAAATGGGAGTCGCGGGCGGTTCCATCAATTTGCAGAATGGCCCGCAAGCCATTCGTTTTTTTTTTGTTTTTTTTTCCATTTTGCCTAAAAGAAAAAAAATATGACGAGCACTGACTACATTTCCTCACTCAGGCTGATTGCCAGCTGCTCACATTAACTGCAAGCCCGCTAAAAATCGTGCATGCGCATTCATGTTCCCTCCACCTCCCCGCTAGAGGACGCTGTCCGCGCTTCATTTGTTTTCGCGGAACAAATTTAGGTAAGATATTTTTTTAATGCCTCTCGTATATTCCTTATTCGTAAGAGGCGAACATATCACTGTCGATCGCTCCTTTTTGTGCTTGTGGCGTAGCAGTATGAAGCGTTAAACGGTGCCGCTTTACCCTCATATATGGATCATGACCATACACATTATATTCAGGGTGTTCATGATAAAAGTAACTTTTCCTGTATGTCTGCAGTAACCATCTTGAGATCATTCCTTACTTTGCATGTTTCTACAGTATTAAACTTGCTGGACGTCTTCTCTGTTTCGGCATTTAGGAGGACAGCTTCGATGCTGGCAGTGCCCATCTGTTCAACTCGCATGCAGGTTTTTGCCAGAAAAAAAATTGTGTAGGTGTGAACGTCGCTCTATATAATGACTTCGTCAACAACATATGCTTCCAGCAGCTACGGAAAGTGATTTTCCTCTGCTGGTTCTGCATTTTTAACAGATAATGTCTTATAGGTAGGATTCTGTGATTTCGGAGCTTATTTTTTGTGCAAAATCGAAGGGTATTTTTCAAGTCAATATTTTACCCCAAATTCTGAGATTATATGTGCTTTACTGCCGATCCACGACCTAGAAGTTCTAGTGGACAACTCTCTGAGCCTTCTTTAAAGGGATACGGAAACTTAGATCTCTTCACTTATTTTTTTTTAGATGTGGTCTATGTTGTGCCGGCAGCCCAGAAACAGTAGTCTAGGCTAGTGTAGAAATAAATAAACTGCGCAAAGGACGAGGACAGAGGTAGAAACGAGTACGACACACAGAGCGCAGACTTCCAACTGTTTATTTGGCGCAGACACAACAGTATACATAACAGCAGTAATCAGTTTGCGGCGAAATAAGGTTTAAACATGACCATCCAAAAAAGAAAATTCCTTGTCTGATAGTGAAACAGATTGCATCCTTATGCAGTCGTGACCTTTCTTTTTAATGAAGTAGGCTTCTACGAGTTTTCTTTCCGTTGCCTCATTTGCTCTTGCGAGAACACGTGTCCTTTGCAAATCAGGATGACAACCGCATTTCAAAGCAGATGTGCGCCTGTGTTGTTTTAAAAAACAACACAGGCGGACATCTGCCTGTAGATTGTTTGAAATGCGGCTGTCATCCTGATTTGCAAAGGACACGTGTTCTCGCAAGAGCAAATGAGGCAACGGAAAGAAAACTCGTAGAAGCCTACTTCATTAAAAAGAAAGGTCACGACTGCATAAGCATGCAATCTGTTTCACTATCAGACAAGGAATTTTCTTTTTTGGATGGTCATGTTTAAACCTTATTTCACCGCAAACTGATTACTGCTGTTATGTATACTGTTGTGTCTGCGCTCCGTGTGTCGTACTCGTTTCTACCTCTGTCCTCGTCCTTTGCGCAGTTCATTTATTTCTACAAATCATGAACGAACTAGCCCGCCAAAAGGTGTTACTTTAGGCTAGTGTTTTTGAGCTACGGACAGAAAATTTGAGTAAACTATTTTTAAAACAAATTAACAAATCTCGAATTGCGTCTGGTTGCTGTCTGTTAAGCTTCGTTGAAATGCCGCCACGTCAGAAGTTGCTAAGAAGGAGTGCCAGTTCGTGGCAGTAAGGCTCGCTCACTGAGTTACTTAGTCCTAAATGGGACTGGACAGAGAATGCTAATGTGTTTACTATGTTGTATATGTTAACCCATTCACCGTTTTGGACGAGGTTAGCTCAACAACGTGGAGCCGTCCCTAAACCGTTCAGGACGAGTACAGCTCGTCTGCTTTTTTCGGTTCACGCACTCATCCGTTTTATACGAACACTTGGCCGTGCAGGATTATTAACCTCAGGAGCGGGATACACATTCCGCTTCTCGCTGGCCCGCTTTGAAGCGAGGGGCAGAGAGCTTGCGCTCACATCATTTAGTTTCCCTGCCCCTTTAAAACTGAGCAATTTTAATGCGCAACAGGTGCTGTGAGGAAGCACTCGCCAGGACATCACTCCATGGTAGAACTGTTCAACGTTATTTGTTGTCAACAGAAACTCAAAGCAGAGGTTTTTTCAGCATCTAGAAGGCTGCTTGTGATAAGACAGTTTTGTCGGTGCTCATATCTTTTTTGAAATGTACTGGCAGGCCTTAACGTCGACTGCAAATTTCGGAAACAGGTAGAATGACAATATACCAGCGATACATATTCGAGCCTCCAAAAACCTAAAGAAAAAACCAAAAAAAAAAAAAAAAAAAAACGTTTTTGTTATAGGCCGACGTAGGTCCCTTCCCCCACCTCTCTTAAGCTTAGGCAGTATGCAGCAGTCTGAATCGGACAGTTGTCATCGGAACAGACTGGTTAGACATACTCTAAATGACAGAATTTTCGTCAATCGGGCCAAAGCTGAAAGTTTATAGTTATTCGCGGGTTGTAATTTTAGCGACTGGAATATAGCTTCCGTAGTGTCGGCAGTCCAGCGGCCCAAGCAACAGGGCTAACACTGTTTTTTGCCGTCAGGAGCTGATTACAAGTGGATCCGCGAGCGCTTCACACCTGCGAGCGGAGGCGGCCCAACCACTCTGACCCTGCCAGCAAGCGTGACGCACCAGATATGGGTGCCACAGTCAGCATTCACGGGTTCCACTGCAACGACACCTACTGACGATTCGTGGGCACAAAAGCAGCTACCGATCCAGAGAGCGGCGCAGTCCAGCAGCCAACGCAACAGGGCTAACACTGTCTTTTGCCGTCATGTATGTTGACCCGAAGAGGCACGAGTATGCTTACCTCTATGTAACCGCTGGACTGCAGAACTACAGCAAACTGTTTTACTTTTGTTTATTCTTGATTGTATGTCTATACATCTTTGTTGTTCTTAACCCACGCTTGTTCCCAAAGGAAAGTCTAAGAATGGATACGCGCACAGTCTTAACTGCCGTAGATGAGCTGAAGAAGGAACTAAAATCAGAAATCGCCGACCTAAAGGAGAGCACCGATTTTTGCTGCAAATTATTTCATGAGTTCAAGGTCGCCATCGGAGAGCTAAGAAGCATCAAGGCACAGTTATGCCAGCTAAATACCGGAAATCAGCAATTACTCAGCGAGAACAAGGAACCGAGGAGCAACCTAGAGGAATCGATGAATCAAATCGCTGAGCTGGGGCAGTACAGGAGACTAAAGAACTTAGAAATAAAAGGTATCTCTCTCAGCCCAAACGAACATGTTCGTGGTGTGGTGAAACGGGTGTCTGAAGCACTGTCGGTTCCTCTAGAGCTGCCAGACGTGGACACCTGTCACAGGGTGCCCACTAAAAAACCCGGCCAGCAGCATATCGTAGTGCAGTTTACCACACGCCAAAAAAGAGACGCACTGTTCTATGCTGCTAAAAAGAAACGATTAACATCCACGATGATCGATATTCCTAGTCAACCGTCTCCAATACTTGTAAATGAACATCTCACTATGCTGAACAAGATGCTCTTGAGTGAAGCGATCAAGGCAAGAAAGAATAAGAACTAGAAATTTGTATGGACAAGGAATGGAAAGGTGCATGCTAGAAAAGCAGAAAACTCTAGGATTATAGATATAAAAGCTGTATCAGACATTGCAAAAATTACTTAGTACGCCATGGCAGACGTAGGTTTCAAAAAACAGTCAGGGCGCAGGCGAACTGGTGTAAGTTTACCATTTTTTAGACCACCTGAGACTGGGTGGAAGAAACACGATGACATCGTGTTGCTTCCAACCAGTCTCAGGTGGTCTAAAAAATGGTAGGTTTCAACTTTCCTGAACCAGAAGAGCCCTCTGGGTATTACAACACAGACACCTTTAAACTTGACATTGTTGATAAAATTGGCATTTCCACTTTTCATATGAATGCAAGAAACTTGCAAAATAAAAAAATACGATATCGAGATATTTTTGACGCCCCTAAAAATTCAGTTCGATGTATTAATGTTTACAGAAACATGATACTCAACGAAAGCATTACCAATGCAATTCCCCAGCTATACATGCCTACATATCGATCGAGATAACAAGCCCGGTGGCGGTGCTGCTATCTATCACAAGTCAGCGCTACAAATGACCGAAATTGATAAATGCTCTGTATCTACTGCTGATCTTGAGTGTCTCGCTGCGCAACACCGTGACACATGCTTCGTAGTGGTATATCGCCCCCTCACCGGAAAGTTTGCGAAATTCTGTTCCCTTCTTGAAAGCATGCTATCATATTTTTTGCATCAAAACACGAAAATAATAATGAGAGACATCAATATTGATTTACTCTCAACACTAGCAATCAACGTCAACTTAACAATATAATAGAGTCCTATGGGTGCAAGAACTTGATAAGTGTCCCAACAAGAGTAATGTTACACAGCAGCACGCTTATGGATGTTTGCATCACAAATATTAACCAATCGCACGCTGGGCCAGGAGTATTCCTTGCTGATATCAGCGATCATTCCCCCTTATTTTGCTTTCTATGACATTTTAGAAATAGTCATAATTTACCTCAACCAGGAACTATTTGTTTTAAAAGATCAATAAACATAGCTTAGAGGCACTTCACAAAATGGTGTCTGGTACTAACTGGGATATTGTGATGACTCGTCGCGATGTTGATGAATCCTATTTCGCTTTCTTGACAGCTTTGAAGTGCTACAACAATTTAGAACACGGCGATATAAGTGTCGAAAACCATGGATATCGATAGAATCTTTACAACGTGTCAACAAGAAAAACAGACTGTTCGAAAAGTTCCAAAACTCTAGGGATAACTGCGTACTACTAGAATATAAGCAATTTCGAAATGCGCTGAACCGTGACATAAAAAAAAGCTAAATCGCATTACCATGTTAGCAAGTTTAATAACATTCAATATGATCCTAAGCGCACCTGGAACGCTTTAAATTCTATCATCAAGCCCAATTTTAACCATACGCCCCTTAATGAACTGCAGATTGGGTCAGACGTTTCCAGTGGACGTGACATGACCGATGCGATCAATGATTATTTTATAAACGTTGGTGCATACAATCGCTTGAATACCACGTCATCGAGCATTTTTTCAAGAGCCCACCTAGAACATACTATTATACTGAATCCTGTCACTTCTTTTGAGGTTGAGGCTGTTATAAAATCACTAAAAAATAAAAGCGCTTGCGGGGGTGATAACATAAAAGCCGAACCGATCCAATACGTGCCTTACATTATAAGCGAGCCCTTGCAACATATCATGAATCCGATATTTGAAACAGGTAGTTTCTCACATGTCTTAAAAACTGCGAGTAACTGTCATTCATAAAAATGGCGATAAAAAGGATATTAGCAATTGCCGTCCAATATATCGAAGGTTTTTGAAAAATTAATAAAGAGTCGAATTCAAGCTTTCTTAATAAAATTCTCAGTTCTACCCACAGCTCAGTACGGATTTCAAAAGGGTAAATCAACAGAAGATGCCTTGTTACATATAAAAGATAAAATTTTAAATAACAATGAAAATAAACTTCTCACTCTTGGCATATACTTAGATTTTCGAAAAGCATTCGACAGTATCTATTATGATATCCTACTACAAAAACTTCCCCGTTATAGCATTGGGGATAAAGCATTGGATTTAATAAAGAGATTCCTACAAAATCGCGAGCAGTTCGTACAAATCAATGACATCCATTCTGATCGTTAGACCGTGAAATATGGGGTCCTACAGGGATCAGTATTACGACCTCTGCTTTTTATAATCTATTTAGGCGATATTGTAAACATCTCAGTTTCTCCAAACTTAGTCATGTATGCTGATGATACTAGTCTTTTTTCCTGGTACCTCTGTAGATGAAATAGAACAAGAAGCTAATAACTACCTATGGGATTTAAACAGGTGGCTCGACATAAATAAAAAGAAATTAAATGCTGCAAAAACAAACTATATGTTATTTACGCCAAAAAATAAAAAGATCTATAAACTGCCATGTTTGACAACAAACAACTGCATTACAGATCGTATAACTGATTGCAAATTCCTAGGGGTATGGTTTAATGACAAACTATCCTGGACAACACAAACTGAGCATATGAAAAGTGACCTCTCTAGAACAATAGGAATAATTTATAAGACAGTCATGTTCAATTTGTGCCGCGCCCTGGCCTCCGATCAATGACGTAGAGGATCCACTACTTGGGCCTTATTGTGTACGAGATGTTGCGCCTCTAGTTCGAAACTAATAAATTCCTTCTCGCTACCGACATGGTTGGAGGTACAAATATACTACACCCTCTTTTATCAAAAATGTTATTACTGTTGACTAGTTTGGGGCACCACGGTTAAAACCAACTATGATGGACATGGACTATGATGGATGAATAATGGCCAACTCGAATCACAGCAGTGAAGCAGAAAGCCTATTTGACAGATTAAATATCCTTCCACTTTCTAAACTTTACCGTTATAAGCTTGGGTAGCTTATTCATAGAAACGGAGTAAGCGGCTTTGACCTCATTCCTGCAAATTTGTCTGAATATAATTTAAGGACAACAATGAGATACAGGCTACCATCTGTAAGGGCTAACTACGAAAAACAAATGATCGATTTTCAGGTTTCCCAGCTCCTAATTGCAGTCGGTAATAATTTCATAATTACTGCTAACCAATCTACATTAAAAAAAATATACGCTCCTTTTTGATTGTCATCGAGTTGATAATTCTATAGATAAGTCGAAATACATTTTTAAATATTTTAACCAGCATTTTTCGTGCATCCGCTTTTATTACAAATCTTGTATACCTTGTGATCATGTTTATTTTTAGATTTTATTGTGTGGACAATGCCAGATTGCTATTATTCTATGTGCCGGGAATTTATGAGAGGAGGCGCTGCGAGCGCGAGCGACAACGGACGCAATTCACTTGGGCTCCGCTGATTTCGTGCCTTCACCCCGCATATTCGGATCCTAGATTACTCTCATTGAAATCATCGGCTTCCTAACAACGAGAGGAATCCAGAGACACCAACCAGAAGTACGTACGACAAGTTTTTCACCATTTTCGGTCAACTTTTCCCCGCGAGCACGCCGGATGCCTCGCTAGGCCTACCGCGCTCCGCCGAAGGCTCCGAGCCGCGGTTGCATTCGCCAGCTGCGCCGCGCCGTCGACTGAGCCCGCGCGCCATTGTTCACCATGAGGGTCGCCGTAGAAGGCATCCCCATTTCTCGGGAAGAATTAGCAGCCAGTGGATGGTTGACTAAAGTTAACACGCTCCGGGAAGCGCGAACAACACCAGAGCCAGCCGTACCCGATTTTCCCGGAGACAAAGCAGGACCGGACCAACCGTCCCAAATCAACAAAGGTCGGGCCTCGAGTGTACCTGCGAGGAAGATGGAAACCGAACTCACTCCTCAACAGCGAGGACGCTTACTAGCCAAGAATTCTGTAGCTTCGAAACAGCCTCGCTTACCCAGCGACGCTCTCAAGCTGATCGTGCGCCCACGCGGCGGACTGCAACTTTCCAAGATTTCAACCTACCAACTACTTGAAGCGACCTGCACGGCTGCTCACTTCACCAGGGACGCCGTGCGTCACGAAGACCTAATACAAGCTAACCTGCTTCAAAACACCTTCGCGTACTGCACCTCAGTCGTCGAAAGAGCTGAACGGGTCCTACGACTCAAAACGATCGTCGTCGACAACAAGACGTATGAGGTCTCGGTCTACTGCGTTCCAGACGATAGCTCGGGTCGCGGTGTGATTCGCGGCGTCGACCTCCGCCTGGATCGATATACAATTCAAGCAGAGTTACAAGACAACCGCAACCCACCCATCGTGGACTTTCGGCGGCTAGGGAACACCACCGCAGTGCTCATCACGTTCGCTCAGCCCCAAGTGCCGACCTGGGTCTACTTCTGCAACAGTCGACACAGATGCAACTTATTCAAGAAGAAGTACGAAGTGTGCTATCGCTGTGGCGAGCTCGGTCATCGAGCTGACGTCTGCGCTAGCCCAACTACCAAATGCAGAGGCTGCTTGCTATCCGATCCGCCAAACGACCACACGTGCAAACCAATCTGCCGCCTGTGTGGCAAGGAACATCTCACGGGCGATAGTCGCTGCAAGGAAATCTTCAGGACCCCTTACACGGTCAAGCGCAGGCAGTGCATGGGAGCACACTCAAAGAGCCGAGGCAGACAGACTCAAAACCCAAGAGCCCAACAGGCGGGTCACGCTCCAGCACACCAGCCGATGGGACCGGCAACGCTCCGATAGCCAGCAGAGGCAGCCCCGGGACCGATCGAGCTCTTTTCCACCGCTCGAGTCTCCCTCTACACGGAGGGGGCCTCGAAATACCTTCCGGACCAGACCCGAGCCACCTGCAGGCGTCCAGCAGACCCGGGCCTCTCCTCAACTGCTGCAGCCACCCCAGCCATTACTATCAACGCCAGTCCAACGAGAACATCAACAATCGGTAAGTACGCAGGAAGGGACTCCCAGTACTCCAGACACAAAAAAAGCGATTAAGGAACTGACAGCAGTCATCCAACAACTCATACTCCGAGTAGAGGCTCTCGAAAAACCAACCGCTACACTCACTACGTCTCCTTCTGCTCCACAGGTTTCAACTTTGGCGCAACCTATGGAGATCACACTCTCCAACGGACCCACACACAAACGCAAAGCCATAGCAGATAACGACTCCCCGGTGGAGGATTGACCGACACGTTTCGCCAGAGTCGAGGAAAGATGCGAACTCAGCCACACTCGCATCAAATCTTTAGAAGAACAAATCGATCGCTCACTCTACACACTCGGCTCACAAGTCAATCAACAGCTCGAGACCCTGAGGAAAGCTATAGAAGCGCAGGGCAAACTCCTTGCTGTCGCTGTACTCGCGGCCTCTCCGCCGGCACTCGCTCCAACGCCAGAACTTTCCAAGCTCAATCATGGCGATCAGGTCGGGTAACACCACCATCTGGCAGTGGAACTGTCGCGGGTTTGCGCGTAAGCGTCCGGTCCTCCAACAGTTCCTCACCGCGCGCGATCGCCCTGAATTAATAGTCCTCCAGGGAGGTGGCAAGAACACGCAACTCGCCGGTTTCACTACCTACTTATCGGAACGAGAAAAGCCTCGAGTAGCCACTCTTGTCAAACGAAACCTCACTGTTCTCCACCACAAATTAGATCCCACTCTTCCCGAACACGTTTTTTTAGAAATATTGCCTCGACCTTCGCGCAAACGTCACACTAGTCTGTTTGCGATTAATATATACAGCCCTCCCCGGGCCCATAAAGACGTCTTCGGGCCCCTCTTCCTCAAAGCCCAGCAGCTAGCGCAGGCGCAACCCCTCCTCATCCTCGGTGACTGTAACGCGCACCACCGCGCTTGGGGCTATCACTACGACTCGGCTAAAGGCAGACGGCTCTGGGATGACTGGCATACGCACCAGCTTACCCTCATCACGGACGTCTCCTACCCCATTAGGCTTGGTACGGGCCTACACCGAGATACGACGCCGGATCTCGCCTTTACGAGCTCCGGAGTCAAAGCTACCTGGTGCCACACTCACGAAAACTTTGGAAGCGACCACTTCATGCTCGAAATTGCCCCGCAGGGGGCACCTGTGAAAGCAGGTGTTTGGAGAGTGGCGTCTCCACGGACCCCGGGCCCCGCAGGGGGCACCTGCACCTTAGGTGCTAGGTGCTTGGTGAGTAGCGTCACCACGGACCCCAGCCACGTGGGCCACCATACCCGCACGCAGGGGGCACCTACTTTTGTAGGTGCTTGGTGAGTGGCGTCACTACGAACCCCGAGCCATGTGGGTTCGCCCACCCACGTCTGGCTGTGCGTGGCGTACCCGTGTCCGGGGAAAAGGGGAACCTGGTGGTTGAGCTGAGCCCGGGGTATGTTTGGACCCTTCGGGGCCCCCCGGGCGAGGCAATACACCGCTTCGACCCCTGCTTCTCGTAGACGGGTGTCCTGGCTTGGCCCGACCAGGATGATTCAGTCAGTCGCCTCTTCTACCCTCTTCTTCCTTCTTTCACTTTTCCTCCCACCTCTTTCTCTTTTCTTCTGCACTCTCTTCCTTCCTGTTTCACCTTCTTAGGCGGCAAGGGCTAACCTTGAGTGGAAACAGGTTCTGTCCCTGCATCCACACTCGGTTATAGTGCCCGGGCAGCACTGGTAGAGTAATTGTGTCAGCCAAGCCTTTCTTGTTATGGTACATTACCTACCCCCTTGTTGGGCTCCGTGGTGGGCGGTGCACCCGGGCACTGAACTTTCTTTCCCATCTTTATGGGTACCAAAACTAAACTACCTGATCGGGCCCTGAAAAGGACCCGCACCGAAGCACTGCCAACATTTCTCTCCACTGACAATGTAAATGACCATTTTATAAGATTTTTTGTTCTCCACTCTGACGATGCATCTAAACCACTTTCAAAAATATCTCCGTTCCTTGTCGCCAAAGTGCTTCAAGGCACGCTAGGAGCGAAGTATAACGCCAAAAACCTCTTCTCAGGTGACCTTCTTGGGGAGGTTTACGAGAAATACCAAGCTACGGCTTTAATGAATCTCCAAGCAATCCACGATCTCAAAGTGACAGTGTCAGCCCATCGAACACTGAACACCATCCGCGGTGTGATCTCGAAAGACGATTAGATAGACAGTACCGAGGAAGAAATTGTAGAAGGCCTGCAATCCCAAGGAGTTGTTGCTGCAAAGCGCATCACAATCCGTCGAGATGGTGAGGAACGACCCACTAAACATGTCGTTTTGACCTTCGAGAGGCACACTTTGCCTCCGTCTATTAAGGCAGGCTACATCAATTGCAAGGTGCGACCTTACGTCCCGAATCCACTCCGCTGCTTTCGGTGCCAGCGGTACGGTCACGGATCGCGCACTTGCCGCGGTCGTGAGACATGCGCCAGGTGTGGCGGCAGGGACCATACCGCTGATGGCTGCAAAGCTGAAAACAAATGTGCCAATTGCGGTGGCAACCATCCTGCCTACTCCAGATCATGTGAGCACTTCAAAAAAGAAAAGGAAATCCTTGCACTTAAGATTAAAGAGAACATAACCTACCAGGATGCAAAGCGTCGCCTTTCCGCTTTCCAGAGGGGCTCTTTTGCCGAGGCGGTGTCCAGCAGGGGACCTGCACCGTCCAAGATATCGGTGGCAACCCAGGTGTCCCTTGGGAACCCTGGGAAACCACTCCAGTCCTCTACGCCCAGGTTGAAGCTTTCTCTTCCTGGGCATTCCCTCTCGGCTGCCAAGGCAGCCGAGGCACCCGGTCATTCCAAAGACTCGGGTGCCATTGAGGCAATAGAGGTGACTCCATTGCCCACAACTCGCAGGTCGTCCTCGAAAGGGAGCGAGCGAGCTCCTCGCTCCTCCTCTCAGAAGAAAACTTCCTCACCCAAGAAAACTCCGGCTTCGGGGGGAAGCACACCAGCTGACTCCCGGAGTCAGAATGGGCAGGCAATGCCTGTCCGTGGTTTGAGGACTTCCTCTGGTGAGGAGCGGCACTCTCGCCAAAACTCGCTGGAGAGGTCCTCCTCATCCAAAGGGCAGCATCGGGCTGCCCCTTCAGGATCTCAGGGGCAGGAACAGAGAGACTCGGGCAATATCACGCCCAGTATCTCCCCTGCCTCTTCAGTGGGAGGTGGTCGTGGACGGGGTTTTCCACCCCGTGCTGCGGACCTACCCAAAACTCTAGGAAAAGTCTCGTCCGAGGAGGTAGAGGCGATGGACGAGGCTACTGATCCGGCTACTCCTGCGTCCGACCATGAAGACATGGAGTGGCAAACCTCAAACCGTAAATCGAAAGGGAAGAAACCTGTGACTGCTCCCAAATAGATTATACCAATTTACCCCTTTAATCGCGAGTATTAATTTTCTTTTTCTCTTTCCTTTTTATTAATTTATTCGTATACTTTTTTACCTAAATGAGAAACTTGCATTTTATGCAATGGAACTGTCGAGGTCTCTTACCCAACATCGATGATGTTAATTATTTTATGGATGAGCTTCGGCCTATTGCCCTCTCTTTACAAGAAACTCATCTTCAAACACATCACACACAAATTTTGCGACATCATCAAGTGTTCCGCAAAGACCGTTCGAACTCCAGTTCTGGCGGTGTGCAGAGTGGGGTTGCCTGCTCGGAGGTTCCTCTTTGCACACCGCTCGAAGCTGTAGCGGTACGCCTTCTTTTAGACCGCCTCATAACAATTGTTTCCATTTATTTGCCACCAAACGTTCCATTGCAACTTCACGAACTCCAAGGGCTTGTAGGGCAACTCCCTCAACCCTTTTTAATTTTAGATTTTAAGGCCCATCACCCTATGTGGGGCAGTACTCGCCTCGATTCTCGAGGCCGAGTAATCGAGCGGTTTTTACTATCATCTAACTTGTGTATTTTTAACGAGAGAGAACCTACTTTTTTCAGTTCTGCTCACAATTCATTTACATCTATTGACCTTTCTTTTACTTCACCTTCATTACTTCCATGCTTTTCATGGAAGGTTTTTAATAATCCTTTTGGGAGCGATCACTTCTCTATCGTTTTAGAGAGTACTGTCTCTCTTCCGACTCTTTTAACGCGAATGCCCCGTTGGAAGGTAGACAAGGCAGATTGGTCCATCTTTCGATTGGAGGCACTAATCGATTCTTCTATAATCTCGAACATGAACCCAGAGGAAGCAACACTGTATGTCACAGAGGTTATAATAAGCGCTGCCACACGGAGTATTGTTCAAACGTCTGGTCGTCTTCCTAAAAGACGCAAGCCTTGGTGGAATGATGACTGTAAAACAACACGAAAGTCCCAGAACAAAGCTTGATGCATCTTTCGTAGATATCCAACTTCTAGGAACCTACTTGAGTTTAAGAAAAGAAGAGCTAAAGCTTGCTGGACAAGACGCCAGGCGAAGGGAAGCTCCTGGAGGAAGTATTTGACGTCCTTGAGTAGTTTTGTACCTGCAAAAGAAGCGTGGGATCGGCTTAGAAAGGTTAGGGGTGACTACTTACCCTTCAGAATTCCCCTTTTCCCTGCATCATCTTTAACGTCCCTGAAAGATCAAGCGAATGTTCTTGGGGAACATTTCCAAGACGTTTCTAGTTTACGCAACTGCAGTGAAGCATTTAAAAAGTTTAGTTCGACAGCAGAGAAACAGCCGATCATTCTGTCTGGTGCTCGTGACGCTCCGTACAACAGCCCTTTTACACTCTCCGAGCTCGAAGTGGCTCTCAGTGTAAAAAAGCAGTCTGCTCCTGGACCAGACAATATTCATTATGAGATGCTAAGGCACCTGTCACCTGATTCTCTAGGCAGTTTGCTGACTTTTTATAACTCATTATGGCACTGCTCTCATTCCCCGAGATTTGGAAAAGAGCACATGTAATCGCTCTTCTGAAGCCTGGTAAGGATTCTTCTCAACCAACTAGCGACCGCCCCATTGCACTCACAAGCTGCTTGGGAAAAACCTACGAAAGAATGATTAATCGACGTCTCGTTCATTTCCTGGAGACCGAGAATGTGCTTGACAATAATCAATGTGGTTTTCGGGCTGGACGTTCCACCCTTGACCACTTAGTCCGCCTTGAAACCTCTATTCGGGAGGCATTTGTACACCGCCAGTTCTGTCTCTCTGTGTTCTTTGATCTGCAAAAGGCGTACGACACGACCTGGCGCTATGGGATCCTACGGGATCTCTATGCTTACGGTGTTCAGGGTCGCATGTTGCGATGTATACAAAACTTCTTAATGGGACGTACCTTCCAAGTGCGTCTGGGCTCCACCTTATCGGACGTGTTTTCTCAAGAATGTGGTGTCCCTCAGGGAGGGGTGCTGAGTGTCACACTTTTTGCTGTTAAAATCAATAGCCTGGCTAAGGTGATACCACCGACAGTATCTTATTCTCTCTATGTGGATGATGTGCAAATTTCAGTTTCTTCTTGCAATCTGCGTAGTTGCGAACGTCAACTGCAAGTGACAATCAACAGGATGAGCAAGTGGGCAGCCAAAAATGGGTTTCGTTTTTCCCCTGACAAAACCGTATGTGTTCTTTTTTCACTGCGTCGAGGGTTATCACCAGATCCTACCTTGCATCTGAATAATCATGCCATTACTGTAAAGGAGGCGCATAAGTTCCTAGGTGTGGTATTTGACAAAAAGCTCACATTCATACCCCACTTGAAAGAACTAAAACAAAAATGCCTATGATCTTCCAATATTCTTAAAGTGCTGTCACACACAACTTGGGGGTCTGACAGACGATGTCTGCTGCGAATTTATAACTCTCTAGTGCGGTCCCGGTTGGATTACGGTGCACCGGTATATGCGTCGGCACGACCATCTGCTTTGAAGACGTTAGACCCAATCCATCACTTGGGGCTGCGTCTAGCCACAGGTGCTTTTCGCACGTCGCCCGTGCTGAGTCTGTATGCTGAAACGCATCAGATGTCGCTTGAGCGACGCAGACAATATCTTATAGTCTCGGTTATGTCTACAAAGTTTATAGTGATTTGCACCACCCTTCGGTCTCCGCTCTGCAGACCTCTGCATCACTGCGCCTTTTTGAGAATAAGCCCAGTATTGTTCGGCCCTTGAGCTTTCGGGCTGAGAGCATGGCAAAGTCGCTGCACCTTTCTTTTGATGAGCCTCCTTTGTTGAGACAGGCCTATAGGGTTGCTCCTTGGGACTTGGTGCCAATCTCTTGTGATTGGTCCCTTTCAAGGTACAGCAAAAAGGTTGTTCCTCCTTTCGTTCTTTTGCGGGAGTTCGCAGAGCTAGAGCAGGAATATAGTGACTATCTCCACTTTTACACTGATGGCTCGAAAACATTGACTTGCGTAGGCTGTGCAGTTTGTTCTCTCGCTTTCAGTGAAGTCAGGCAACTCAACCCTCTAGCAACTATTTTTACTGCTGAATTGTATGGTATCCTGATAGCTGTTGAATATATTCTAAAAAATAACATGAACAAAGCGGTTCTGTTTGTTGATTCCCAAAGCGTTCTCTTAGCCATTTCATCTTTAGCAGACAGCAAGAACGCCCTTGTGCAACAGGTTCGCTTTCAGATAAACAAAGCTTTCCATCTAGGACAACTTATAAAATTTTGCTGGGTGCCCAGTCATGTGGGCATTCCTGGTAACGAGAATGCAGACCACCTTGCACTTAGTGCAAAAACTACACGGAAACGTCTTTTGGCCTGCCACACCAAGACCTCAAGCCAGCCTTAAACAAGTCAATTATTAAGTTATGGCAGCTGGACTGGGATACACAGATCGATAACAAACTCCACATTATTAAGCCCAACTTAGAAGTATGGGAGAGTTCCTCCCATAAGGACCGCCGTTCGGAAGTCCTTTTGTGCCGCTTGAGAATCGGTCATTCTCGATTGACGCACCTGCACTTGCTCTGCGGTGAAGATGTAAAGCTCTGCGAAAAGTGTGGGAAAGTGTTAACCGTCCTTCACATCCTTTGGAACTGTAGATTTCTCGATCATCAACGTCGAAGGTATTTTCCTGAACTTTTCAGAAACCACCTTCCATTTCATCCTTATTTTTTGCTTGGAGATAGACCTTTGGTACCATTTGCTCGCGTTTTAAGTTTCCTACATGCAATTGGCTTTTTGCATCTGATATAAGTAGACAAGTAAGTTTAGACATAACTGCATGCTAGGCTTTTTAAATTAACTTTCTTGGCGCAATATGGCCACAGTCGCTCTTGCGCCATTAAACCTCAATCATAATAATGCTCGAAATTGTTATACAAGAGCCCACGAGGCAACGTACACGGCCGGCTCAGGTGATCGACTGGGACTCCTTTAGGGTGCATAGGCAAGAGCAGGACACACCTCCCATCATTACTGACATCAAAGCATGGACAACCCAAATTGTCAAACAAGTGGCTCACGCCACGCAAACCGTCGAGTTAGAGGACACGGTCCCTCACTGCGACCGCCATTATGCCCATCTTTGGGAGCGTAAGAAATCACTCGAAGCTCTCCTCGCCACTCGGAAATGGGACCGCAATATCCGCCGTCGACTGGCGCGCGCCAACACGACCATCGAGAATTACGCAATTGAACTAACTCGCCAGAGCTGGCACAACATTTGCGACCAGATGAACAAGACTCCAAACACTCGTAACACGTGGAAACTCCTCCGGCATCTACTGGACCCGGCTGAAGGCAAACTCCAAGCACGCCAACAGCTCGAGCGAATCGTCCACCGGTATCCTGGCACGCCAGAGGAACTCAAACGAGAAATTATAGACACTTACATCCGCCCCGGCCCGGCAACTACCCTCCCCTCCTATCAGGGCCCGGACAACACCCGGTCTAGACGCTCCAATCACTCTAGCGGAGGTACGAGCAGAACTTAATCGCCTTAAGACCACCTCGGCGGCCGGTCCCGACCGTATTTCTAATAAGATGCTGAGGAATCTAGACGACGCCTCAATTCAAGCCCTCAACGACTTTCTTCAAAAGTGCTGGTACAGCGGTACCATCCCGCAGGAATGGAAATGCGCCAATCTAGTCCTCATCCCTAAGCCGGGCAAACCACCCACCTTGGCCAACCTTCGTCCCATCTCTCTTACATCCTGCGTTGGGAAGCTGATGGAACACGTCATCCAGACCAGACTCCTTCGCTACCTCGAAGACAGCCACCTCCTACCAGACACGATGTTCGGCTTCCGCCCTCATTTAGCGGCCCCGGACATTATGCTTCTTCTTCATCACCAGGTCGTCATGCGCCGCACACTAGACACGAAAGTCATTGTCGGCCTCGATGTTGCCAAGGCTTTCGACAACGTCCTCCATGAAGCGACTCTTCAGCAACTACAAACTCTTGGCGTCGGACATCGCACCTACGCGTACATCCGAGGCTTTCTTACCGGCCGCACAGTGCAACTCAGCGCCGGCACCGGAGATCCATCAGTTCTCCGGGAAACCGTGGCACGCCGCAGGGCTCCGTGCTCTCGCCGACGCCCTTTTAACGTTGCACTGATAGGCCTGCCCAAGCTACTGGCTGACATTCCCCATCTACACCATAGCCTATATGCTGACGACCTCACTCTTTGGATCACGCGCGGCAGTGACGGCCAGATAGGAGGGACCCTCCAGACCGCCATCGATAGGGTCGGAGACTATCTCGATACAGTTGGCCTTACCTGCTCGGCTACTAAATCAGAATATATAATCATCCCGTCCCCGGGACGACGCCCACCAAAGATACTTCCGGAACTCACCCTCCAGGTCCAAGGTAACTGCATCCCTCGTACGGATCACATCAGGATCTTGGGATTACCCCTACAAGCGAACGGCAGCAACAACATCTTGCTCCAACGCATTGACCAGTCGGTGGTACAGATCGGACGCCTCGTTAAGCGAGTCTCCAACAAGCTAGGTATGCGAGAGTCCAACCTCCTGCGCCTCGTTCAAGCCTTCATCTGCTCCCGCGTCACATACCCTGCACCCTACCTACGTCTCACTCGTGCCGAAAGCGAACGGCTAGAGGCGTCACTTCGCAAAGCTTACAAGACGGCCCTGGGTCTTCCTATGTCCACAGCCACTCACAAGCTTATGGCTCTCGGCATCTCCAACACCGTGAACGAATTAATCGAAGCTACCCTCACAGCCCAATACGAGCGGCTCTCACTCACACACGCTGGCCGAGCGGTACTGCAGCAGGTGGGGATATCACCGATGAGGGCGGCTCCCAGTTACGCTGACCTTGCCCCGGAATATCGCCAAAGCCTCCGCATTCCTCCCATTCCCAAACGGATGCACCCGGAACACCACGCCGAGAGACGGGCCGACCGTGCACGTCAACTGGAGAAATGCTTCAGCGGACATCCGGACGTCACGTATACCGACGCTTGTTACCACCACTCGAAGCCAGCAATGGTGGCGGTAGCCCTCGCCCCTCACCGCAGCTGGCACACAGCCTGCAGCATTCGCAACGCAGAAACGGTCACCGTAGCAGAGGAAGTCGCCATTGCGCTAGCGCTAACCGACCCTATTACCGAAGTCGTCATCAGTGACTCACAACAGGCGATCCGCAACTACGATGCCGGCCGTATCCCTCGCCACGCATTACACATCCTTCTTTCTGCTCTTTGCGGAACCAATTTTTCGCGAATCGTAGACGACTCAGGAGATTCACAAAAATTAGGTCCTGGCAAAAATTAAGCCCTTTACAGTACATATTTCCTTTCGAAACAATTGCGTGTCCATTTTTGTACTTTTGTTTGGGGCTGTTAGTTCTAGAGGCAAAATAGCACAGTACTGCTTTTTGGGGCTGCGTGCACACCCTATTGAAGATCCATCTATGGGGCCCATCATGATATCTGAAATGTTCTGACGTACCCATCAAAGATGTTTCATGTGTTTAAAATGTCCCTTAAAGTTTTCTAATGAGCCTGACGTACCCTTTAGGAACTCCGTAAAAGGTGTAAGAGACCCGTCATAGCTTTTAGAGAGGCCTGTGAGGTCTGTCCCGATCCTGTCCGTGAAACCACACCACCCATTTAAAATTGTTTTAACGGGTTTGTGGTAGAGATCGCGTGACCCTTCAGAACAGGTGCATCAAGGAAGCCGCTTAGCCATTTTTAAATCGGCCGATGTAGTTGGAAGAGGAAACAGAGGCAATCGTGGGTGTCGCTCCTGAACCCGTCTGTCACTTCCCGGGTGTTCGGTCGCCAAGGAGGCCACTGGGGACGACCGGCCATTGTGGAGAATTGACGAGGCGCGGACCGAGCGGTGTTTGGAAGCGAACGCAATCCTTTCCGCTCGGTCTTCCCCCGCTCCCCGCGCCAACCATAGCACGGCCAGGCGAACGCAGCTCCCGGCGTTCGGAGAAATACCGTAGGGGCCAGCACCGTCGTGCAAATGATTATGGGAACAGCACCCCTACAAACACGTCGTTGTCGTGGCGTTTTGTCGCGTGGGGAGCAACGGTCATTGTCTCGTCAGTTTCGGATGCGACGGACTCGAAGGAGTGCTGCTGGTTCTACGGTGACGGCGGTGACGGCAAAGACGGGTTGACAGTAGGGATGTCGCGAACCACCCTAGGTTCGATTTCGAAAGGTTTCGATATTTGCGAAGCGAACTGAGGTTCGATTTCGAAAAATTTCGATATTTTCGTACCGACCGAGGTTCGATTTCGAAAAATTCGGAACTTTTGTCCACAGCGGAGTTTCGAATTCGAAAAGTTCGAAGCTTTCACGGTTTCTAAAATTTCGAATTCGAATATTTCGAATATTTTTTTACTTCAGGTTCGGTAAATTCGAAGATTTCAAAATTATTTGTAAAAAAATTCGAAAACTTCGAACGCTTCGAATTTTTATAGACATGAAGTTCGAACAATCGAAGATTTCGAACTTCTTTTTGCATAAAGTTCGAAAAGTTCGAAGGTTTCGATTCTCTTTTAACGCTAAATTAAAAAAAAAAAAAAAAAAAACTTCGAAGATTTTGAATTTTTTTCTAATCCAAGTTTTTGAAGTTCGAAGTCCGATTTTCAAGTTTTTCCACAGTTTCAGTTTCAAGTAACGTTTTCACGACTCACTGGTTTTCACAAAATCAAGTTTAGAAAAGTTAGGGTGTGATATCTAGATTCTGCGAAGTTGGTCAGGCAATTAAATGAGACGACGAGTGTCCCGGATGGTGCTGGAATATTTGGCAGTGCAGAGTGACGTGTGACCATAGATCAGTAATTGTGACCGCCAGCCCGGAGGGGGGACTTTAACCTGCATCACGCAGTAGTGATCACACGAACAGACTGTTTTACGAGACTCATCCAGTTCGAAACGGCCAGGGGCGAGCAGTTGGTTGAGGCTCAGAAAAACCTTGTAGCGACCTGGCAACTACCTCGCCACCCCTTGCACGCTGGTAGTAATCCGATCGAACGCCACCCGAATGACGCTGGCATATAGTAAGTTAAGTTTGTAATTGTTCTGGAGGTTTATTTTCAGGAACGGAGCAATCGCCTCGCAAAAAGCCGACACAACTCGAGGTCGAGGAGCGTTTTACCATGCAAGTGGCGTCGGAAGAGGAAAAACGGGGGAAAGAGGGTAGCGGGGGGGGGGGGGGGGGGGGGGGCTTCGGTTTCCTTCCCCCCTTCCAGATATTTCGGACTGTTAAAGAAAACAATACGGGGAAAGAGGGCGTGGTCAAGCTTATTTTAATCTGAAATTATTTATGCATATGTATAGCTAATGTCGCTCTTCACTGCATAAAAGGTAGCGTAGATGGTCATTGTTAGAAACTCGTTGTCAGAAGGCACTGCTCGTCACATGCTTAGTGGTTCGGAAGTTCAAAGCTGTCTTTTCGACCTAAACACCTGTGCCGATAGTAACAAAAAAAAAAAAAAAGAATAAATGTGGGAATAAAAAGCAGGAGAAAAAAAAAACTATCAAGAATTCGTCGGAAGTGTTCTTTTCTTGCATATTCAGAGGTTCAGAACTTCGAAACAAGTTTCTTTTACCAAAATGTGTACAGGCTAAAAGAAACACGTCCCAGGAACGTGAAGCGAAAAAAAAAAAAAAAGTTTTCTTTTAATGACGTGCTTGAACACTACTAGAAATCTTCTCCCATGAGTTAATTTATTCCTTAACGTGAAAAAACAATAAATATATTATTTTGTATTCTGCAGATGGCAATGATATGTACTCTCTGTGGTGTTAATTTAAATGTGATACCTCAAACAACTGAGACGAAAATAAATATCAAGTTTAGGTCATAATTGCATGCAGATACATGTTTGGACATTTCTTCGAAACTCACGTTGAATAACAATAATCACATCTTAAGACGGCAATTACCTAGGCTATACATAGATCATTCTTAAAAAAGTATAACTTATCTACCATCAATAGCTCCGGCTGCAGCGTGCTTCAAATCTGGCACAAACGATAATCGTCAAAAACCCGTCGTCCTTCCTCGCCCCTTCGGGGATTTATTTCTTTAAACCTAAGCATACCAGAACATTGAAATAAACGACATTGTCTTTCGTAAGGAACGCAGCACCGCGAGTAAAAGTTCGAGAAAAAAAAAATTACGAATGTACCCCACTACTTGAAATCAAATGAAACCGTCCGCCGGTCTTTCGAAGTTCGACGAACATCGAACTTTTACCCTAAAAGTTCGAAGTTCATCGAACTTCTGACTTTGCAGAATTCGAAAGTTCTAAACTTTTCGAATTCTCTTGATAAATAAGTTCGAAAGTTCGAAATTCATCGAATTTTTTGGTCAGTCAAGTTCGAAAGTTCGACAAGCATCGAACCTTGCAGCGCAATAAATTCGAAAGTTCGAAAAAGATCGAATTTTTTAGCCTAATAAGTTCGACGGTTCGAAAAGCGTCGAACTTCTTAGCTTAACAAGTTCGAAAATTCGACCTCCGTCGAATTTTACGATATAGACAATTCGAAAAATCGAAATCTTTCGAACCTTTCGAACCGCTTGATTCGATCATCGAAACTTCGATTCGAAAAAAGTTCGCGGCATCCCTAGTTGACAGGGAGCAACGGTCACTGACTCGTCGGTCGGATCCGCCCAACTCGCCGAAGTTCTGCTGGTTGTACGGTGACGGCAGAGACGGGTCGCCAGTGTCGGTCGGCTAGTTTTGGTTTGTGTGAAGAAAGTCGCGGTGGCGCGTCTGGTGATAGACGAAGTGTCAATCATGCCTGGAAGGTACTGCTCTGCGAGATGGTGCGGCAATTCTAATAAGTTCTTCACTTTGCTACTAGGAAGTCTGGTGAACGTAAGTTCTTTGTATATGTTATTATTATTAATTTAAGGTACGAGACATGGGCACCGTACACCAATTTGCTAAAAGATCACAAGAGAACAAAAGAGCGCTATCTCTGTTTGGCTCATTTTTCGGCGGACGATTTTATAAACGAAAAGCGCTTAAAAAACAACGCCGTAACTTTACCGTTTACACTTTTGGCATTTGGCTAAGCAGGACTCGAACTTGAGATAAGGCTGTTTTCAGCTTTTCTTCCTTCCCGTTTTTTTTTTTTTCTTCTTTTTTTAAGACATAGTTGCGAAGAACCATGTCTTTAAAAAAAAAAGTTTTTTTTTTTTCAATGGCAGGAGAACAAAATCTTTTTTGGTTTGCAAAAAGTGTCGTCCTTCTATGTGACTTTTAATTAAGTTGGCAGTTTTAACATTTGCAAACAAATGCACCGCCTAATTAACCCCTCGTCTTTTTGTTCTTTAAACATTTATTTGAAAGGGTCTGGAATATTGTGCTATATAAATCAGTGTATTAATATGTAAATTTGGGTTCATTTGCTGTACCTTGTGGTGTGTAAGTAATTCAGTGCTATCATTTCTGTGTTACCATGTTCACGAAAAAAATAAAAACATTGTAATACACGTGAAAAAAAAAAAAACCTGCTTCTGTTTTTTTTGTGCACGCAAAAAAAAAAATTACGCATACATATCTAAAGGGATACAAGAAAAAAAAGTGGAGAAAGGGAAGCGAGCGGGCGCAAACCACCGGAGCCACCCGTTCGCCACAGAACACTGGCTAGGTGGCGCGAGTCAACGCCCAATTCAAAGGAGCCAGCCGTATAAGTCTATTCGTCCATGCTCTGCATTCCTTCGACTATTTGCGCCCCTAGCGGCAGGCGTGGTGTATAAATTAAGTTGGCCCCTACAAAACTCTCTCCTTCCGCCCTTCCGCCCACCTTCTACCGTGGCGCACACTCTCTTCTTACTTTCCCTTTTTGCTTCCTCCTCTCTCCCTTACTCCTCGAGCGCGTTTCAATGGCCAAGGCTACAGCTGTGTGAGCTAGCGCGAGCCTGCACGGCGAAGGAGTGCTGCGCTTCTCTCCGCCCGGCGATGGAGAGAAAATGCAGGGCCACCAGGCCCTTCTCTAGCGGTCCGCGGGAGGGAGTGTTGTGTGTCTCCGCTCGTGGGCGGTTTGCTTGATGTTACCGCTGTGGTGGCCTCCGCCGGTGACCGCCCAGCCGGCGACAAACGGCCAGCAGGCTCCGAGCGGCGAAGCATCATGCAACATTTCCGCGGACAAGCCGAGAGCGGCGCGTTACCTAGGAACAGGGACACGGGGGAGATGGCTAGGGGGAAGAGGCAGCGACCCGTTCCGGGAACCGGTTCCTCCGCGGGAGACGCTCCCCAAAAAGAAGAAAATAAATAGAACCATTTTGCTTTTCCCCAAAGTCGGACGTCCTTTCTTTTCGTCGTCAAAGCACACGAACAGCAACCCACATCGCCGTGGATGTCTTTAGCGGACTGGTTTCCACCAGGAAGATAAGCATGGCTTAGAGGGCTCGCCCCTTGGTCTGTTTTGATCCGTGCAGCCTCTTCCTTGGTTCCGCAGGTGAACCCCAGTTCGGCGTTGGCAGCCTTCAGCACCGCTTGAGCACCATCGCGTTTGGCGCATTCAGGGAGATGGTGGCCGGTGTCGGCCTACTCGCCGCAAGCCTGGCAGTCGGGGTCAGCGTCCCACCACATGTAGTGGCTGCGCACCGGGGTCATGGCACTGTGGGTCCAGAGCAGTGTTGGACAAAATACTCGATAAAAGTATTTAAGTTACCAGATACCTGCTTCGTAAAGTATTTAAAATACTGCTCAGGTTACTTTCACCGTAAAGTATCTTGAGTACAGTACAAATACTTAGAAATTTAATTCAGTTACTTTTGAAGATATTTCCGCATTGCGTAATCTGTATCGACGTCAGTGACAATGACAATTTTACAGCTGCGCAAATCTGGTTTACCACAATGCTTTATTAGCACGCAACAACATAAAACGAAAAAAAAAAAGTACCGTACAGCTATTTTATGTAGTCCCACTATAAGAAGCGGGATATTGTCACGAATGACAAATGATGAGGTAGCGAATAGCTGAAAAAACTAAACGTTCAATCGGGCGAACTTGTGCCCAAACCAATAGTGAAAGGCTAGCGTCGCAGGCGTAGATGTCGGCGAAACAGCAGGATCGAGCGCCGGGGCGAGTCTGACTCCGGATCGCCGCGCGGAGCACCTTTCGTACCTGCGTGGGTTTCTGTAACATTCGGCGTAGAAAGGTCGGCGCGTATAACATTCGTAGCTTGATCAAACGACAAGGCTCTGGAACATACGAGAATGTCAAGTTGAAAAAATAAATAAAAGAGGAGTCCGCTCCCTGGAATCGAACCCGGAGCCTCCGCGCGAGAGCCAAGCGCGATAGGCATTCGGCCACGCTTTTTTTTTTTTTTTTTTAATTTGGTCATGCGCTTATTTGGCAACGTGCGTAGGAATGGGGAATTGTAGTAGACCGTTTCCGCAGCCCGCTAAGCACCCGGATAGCACTCCGTAATCTGCCATAAGACCTTGAACTATGCAGACAAGGCTGGCGGCGCGCGTGCGCAGCTGTGTCATTTTCTTCACGGATACCGTAGCAGAGGAGAAAAACTGCCTACTGAAATTTCCTAATACTGATACATGTTGCAAAACATTTCTGGGACAACAAGAGGTCGCTTTAGCTATTGGGGAGGAGATCAGACCGTGGCGCCCCAAGCGGTTAACTTTAGAACTATACGGATGGGGACAACGAATACAATGTCTCAGCACTCGGCTGACATAACCGAACGCGGCGTCAGCGTTCGGCTGGAGTTCGTGTTCTCCGGTGAGGGGAGAAGGGTCACTGTCATTTCGGCCGACTGTCGTGTTACGGCCGAGAGGGGCGGAAGGGCCGGGAGTGGCTTTCAGGCCGGATAGGGTATAACGGCCGAGGACTGCATTATGGCCGATAGTTTCCGAATGGGCTGGTGTGGCCGCCGCCTCGGCATTTGCGTTGTGGTTGACGACCGTAGTTGCCACCATATTGGATAGATGGCACCACATATTTATTTTATTGGTAAGTGCACATTGTTTCTCTCGGCGACGGCAAATACTGCGTTTTTGGTTTTATTGCTTCATTCTTTACGGTTAATTAAACATGTAGTACTTTGACAGTTTCGACTAGCTTTTCTTTTTTGCTACACTCCGTGTTAACATTATTTGGCAAGGGACGAAGGCTATGCCCCCGTGAGCCAATTAGAGAGACAGAACGAAGCACGTGACACTCCTCTAAGGCAAGAATGCCCTCCTATGGTGAGTTGTCATGTTCTCAGGTTCTGATTGATTTGCACTGCAGGAAGTGTTGCTGCTTGCCATGGTATGCTGGCTTTGCTCTCACGGCGGCCATCTTCTGTGGAAATTTGTATGTTTTATTTTTAGCAAGTCATAACTAAGTACACGACAGTTATTTTGCAAGCTCTTTCATAGCACCGATGGTTAAATTATATGACAAAACTCATCAGATACAGCAAAGATACTGCTTACATTCCAATGCCCAATACCTTCATCAAGAAGGGAAAAAAAAGATTCATGCCGAAACTGGTGGTTGGCTACGCTGATTCTTGCCCAGATATGTTAGCGTTCGGAGTGGGACCGGACATTTGAACGAAAGCCGTTTCATCAAAGCCGTTTCGCTGTAGAAAGATTGAAAATAAAATTTATAAAATCAACGTCACTCATCGTTTTCGTAGCCGCCCGGAAGAACCAGAGACATACTAACTAATTTAGTTGGAGTGCTGGAAATTGAAAAAAAACGCACTAAATTTTTCACTGAGCTCTTAATAAGCCGATTATTAGAATATAGGAATATTAAACCCAAACGGCGCCCTAAATTCATAGCATATACTGTAAACGACCTAACTTTCGCGAGGACCTAATTTTCGCGAATCGCCTACGATTCGCAAAAAAATACGTCCTGCGAACAGTTCCGGTAAAATGTAAACACATTGGAATCTGCATTGAGATCCCACCGCTTCGCGAAAATTAGAACCCGCGAAATATTCCAAAATTTCAGCTTTCAACTAAATCGCGAAATATTGAGCCCGCGAAAAATAAGTCGTTTACAGTACTTGGAAATACGCTTGTGTGTGTGTGTAAATATTCCAAATATGCAGATGGCAGAACTAGTGATTCAACAAATAAGGAATGATAAAGCGCGGAAAAGCAAATAAATAAATAAAAAATTCGGCTAGGCAAGGCTGGAGTACCAACTGGTACCGGCCGTGAAGAGTGAAAACAAACCCAAAACCGTAGTATTTGCAGTCACCGACAGACACACTCTTAAAAATGCCCACTCGTCTACTTTCCCGTAGAATACTCAGAGCGCCAATCATTGCGCTCTGCGAAGAGTCGTCGACGAATGGCAAGATTGAAAATATGTTAAGCTTAAAAATGAAGTTTGGGTTGTGACACTGAGAATGACGTTTCATCCGTCATGCTCGGCGCGGCGCCACCAATCTTATTAAGGTTGTCACCCACAACGCGACCCCCGAGAAGGAGGCTGTACCTGGCCATTCGAAGACTATCGGTCTTAATGCAGTTCTCGGCCCTCAGAGCCACTTCCGGCCCTACAGTCCCTATCGGCCCTCATGCACTCTCGGCCGTAAGGCGACTATCGGCCTTAGCGGGATGCTCCCGGGGGGGAAGGGTCTCTTTTGTTACCACTCAAGCCTACATGAACAATGCAGCAGACCCGGTGCGGCAGCATCCCCCCTGGGCCGACCCTCGCGGAAGGGCCGAGCGTGGATTAGGGCCGAGCGAGCCGGAACTGCCGAGTGCGGGGGCTAGGCCGACGACTGCGAAAAGGCCGGGAGGGGTGTTGAGGCCGAAAGAGGGGGGAAGGCCGGGTACGGCGGCAATGCTAAGGGAAGCGTAAGGGCCGAGAACGGGGGTGGGGATTAGAGCGATCAGTGCACGAGTGGCTCCTTCGTCGTCTTGGGAATTCGTTGGGAAGAAAACCGATAGATGGCGCGCCCTGTTTTCGCTCCTTTCTGCTTGGAGACCTGTTTGGTTTGACGAGTATGGCGTGGATCACGGTGGAAGAAAAATGTGTTTCTTCCACCGTGGCCTAAAAACCTGTCGTTTTTAGAGCGCAGCTCTTAGGGGCCCGTTTCTGGCTTGAGCGGCGTCGGCGTCGCCGTCGGCGTAACCGCGAGGTCACGTGACCCCCGAGGTCACGTGACCCCCTTAGGTCACCCCCAGAAGTCACGTGACCCCCTTGAGGTCACGTGACCCCCTTAGGTCACGTGACCCCCTTAGGTCACGTGACCCCCTGAGGTCACCTGACCCCTTGAGGTCACGTGACCCCCAGAAGTCACGTGACCGCCTTGAGGTCACGTGACTTCTGGGGATCACGTGACCCCCTAAGGTCACGTGACCCCCAGAGGTCACGTGACCCCCTGAAGTCACGTGACCCCCTTGAGGTCACGTGACCTCAAGGAGTCACCTACTTTCAGTACGCTTCCATCTTCCTCCTCAAGAGCTGCGCTCTAACCGGCGTTACAGGGAATTGTAAACGGCTTTCATTTTTTTGTTTGTTTTTTTAACACACATTTTGAGCGACCGAGCGAGCGATTGTCACGGCAGAGTGAAGTCCGGAAAAGCGAAATAACGTAATCCCGCTGCATGAGCTCTCGTACAGCCGGATCATCTTGCCGTGCTGTGAACTCGTGCTCTAGCCTTCGCTATAATACACGGGGCTCCTAAATTGTCTCAACATCTTTGCCTTTTACGTGCTTGCACCATAGAGCGCGGGCACAAGCTATGTTTGAATAGAAGCCTCTTGGCTCCTCCCCGGCTGACTGGCGCAGTGTCTTCACGCGGCATGGTCAGAAGCTTCATTTCGTCGCGTACAACTACTTCCGACTTTATAAGCCCTCACAGTCAAAAGCAAGAGGCAAAACCTCGAAGTTTTTTCTGCATCCCTGCCAACAGAAGAAAAATAAACTTACCATGATCCCACGGATAAATTCGGAGTACACTTGATGTGTGGTGTCTGAGGTGGCCAAACAAAGGTGCAAAATACTCCTACGAGGGCAGCTAAGCCTATCGCACATATTACACATTCTGTGCACTCCGAATTATGTATGCGACCGATCTAGGTAATTTGCAAAGAAAACGTCTACTAAGCAAACGTTTGGATACAAAACAAATCAGGTGACGGAATGGGATTTGTTACTTTTTGATCCAAAGGCCCGACGTGGAATTCTATATCGAAACCCGGGTCCCATCACTCACACTTCATACGAAAGACAGTCTGACAGACACGATCGAGTCACCGCGAGATCCGTGTTTCGAATGCCGCGTGCCATGTTTCTTCTTCAAACCCATTGCCCTGCAGCATTCGAAGCACGGACCTCGCGGTGACTCGCGTTCAAATCTGTCTGCAGACCGTCCTTCGTAGGATTTATGAGCAGTGTGACCCCGGATTAACGTTCAGGTATGAATTTTATCAAGAAAATCCTGAAAGATTACGTAGTCGGGGGCGGTATGTCATAAAGCAAAAGCGACGGAATTACCATGGTGGGGAAGAACAATCAGAGCTGCTTAAAAGAGATGTAAAAAAATTGCGAGGGGAGTAAAAAAAAGAATTAAGATTGATTAACCGCGTTTCTGTGAGAAAGCAATTGACGTCGCACTGATGGTATATTCGGCCGGTCGTTTTTCGGCCTCTTGGAGCGCTCTGAAAAGCCGGTGTGCATTCGGCTGCTCGATGCCAGGCGCTCCAAGTATATTCACCTGGTTCTTTCGGAGCGCTCTCGAAGCTCCGACTCTCGCCGGCCTCCGAATCGGAGCGGTTTGAGGCGCTCTGACTTGGAAGTGGGAGCGCGCGAGAGATCTGGCTGCCGACCGGTCACGTGACTCCAGCCATTCCGCCATTTTGCTTTTGTGTCGGAAGCGGACGGCGAGAACGCAGCTACTCCGCAAAAAGAGGGCTGCGAAAAACAGCCGTCAGTCTCGACGCCGTCACCGTTGTGTTGTGCTCCCCGAATTGAGGTGAAATGTCGTTGAAACGAAGACGTTTAATGTTAGTGGTGGCACCGCCAGTGCTGCTGGCGAAGCTAACAGACAGCGACAACACCAGCAGCTCGGACTACGACGACGAGGACCGTGTTTGCGAAGCGAAGTTTGCCGAGTTGTTTGACGCACCTTGTACCTAACGTTGTCTTGTACCAACGTTGCCTTGTACGGTGCCCAAGGTCAAGGCCTATGTTTTTTATAGTGCGAACCTACTCGGACAAAGCGGTAAGTACAAAAGTACGAGAGTTTTCAAGCTGTAATGTTGTCTTTTTTGATAGTTTCGCAGGAACTTCCGCTTGGCACGGCTGACTTGCGATGACCTTATCAGCGTCCGCGTTGACGGTTGCCATTTTTCAAGGCTTTACGGATGGATGGATCACTGAATACTGCTCAACCCTTTGAATCCAAAGAGCAAAAGTTCCGCTAGAGGGCGGCTCGCGCCGTCCTCTAGTGGCGCACGCCACCCTCTATCCGCTCGGCTTGCCGCTCTGAAAAGTTGAAGAACGTTCGGCTGGGCGCGCCGATTCTCTCGCTCCGATGCGGAGGCGCTCCGGGATCTGGTAGCTACGACTCGGATGATTGGAATGCTCGAAAGTGACCAGCCGAATATACCATGAGTTTCTATTTGTGCACGAGCTCACTAGGTAACCGGACAAAAGCTCACCTAATTTTTTTGGCTACCAGGCTGGAGAACTGGTACCCCATACCATACAAAGGTGTAACCAGATAAGCCATAACAGGCGAAGCGATGATTTAGGACCAAAATTTAGGTCACCGATATTGAGTTGAGCTGATGAGATCAAGCTTGCTTAACTCAAGGTATGCCGGAGCACCCTTGTGCCACGCCCAAGGAACTTCGTGAACCGAAGTTTTTAAACCTGAAGAGTGACCGAAGAAGTGAAGTCACCCTTCGGTAACTTCGCTTTTTCAATGTTCTTACGTCACGCTAAACGCTCACATAAAGGTTAGGCAGAGTCAACTCATCGACACTGCAAGAGCACAGTGGCATATAACGGTCAATGTTAGTCTGGAAATACCTTTAGCTTATTACTGGAAGCATGCTTAATTAGGCTGGTTTAGGCGTGTTAGCTTTGCCACGAGAAGTTGAAGTTGCTCGAGCACTTGTAAACTTTATTTAATTTTGTCAACGCGCGATTCAGGTCTCTTTTTGCAAAGTAAAAAAGCAAATAGCATGATATAGAAATTATATACGTTTTGCTGTTTCTTTGTGCATATTAAGGCGTTGCAACCAAAATGGGTTCATCGGGACCGCCAACTAGGGCCGCCGTTATGTCCACGCGTCTATGCCTCGCCATTCCGTCGTGGCCAAATGCATGGGACTTTCGCTTTAGATTATTATGTTGACTCTATAATCCCGACAGACAAGCTTCGTACCCCACCTACAGGTTTATGGACAACACTTCGGGTCAGATGAGGAACCTCTTTGCGATTGACCAGGGAAAAATATATTCTGAAATGTGATTATAAAAAAAATGGGAGCCGTTTACAATTCCCTGTAACGCCGGTTAGAGCGCGGCTCTTGAGGAGGAAGATGGAAGCGTACTGAGGGATAGGTGACTCCTTGAGGTCACGTGACCTCAGGGGGTCACGTGACCTCGGGGGGTCACGTGACCTTAGGGGGTCACGTGACCTTAGGGGGTCACGTGACCTCAACGGGGTCACGTGACTTCAGGGGGTCACGCGACTTCTTGGGGTCACGTGACCCCGTTGAGGTCACGTGACCTGGGTGGGTCACGTGACCTCGGGGAATCACGTGACCTCGGGGGTCACGTGACCACCCCCCCCCCCCGGTTACGCCGACGCCGACGGCGACGCCGACGCCGCTCAGGCTGGAAACGGGCCCCTAAGAGCTGCGCCCTAAAAGACGGCTCTCTGACTACGGCACTACCGCTGCCACAATAAGACGCAGAATGCCTTTAACATGGCGTCAAGGCACTGATAGCAGACGACAATGTTGGTTTCGATCGTTTCGATTTCGAGTCTAACCGGAAGTGACGTCAGGTGCAAACTCTAATAGCGAGTTCGTTTCACACGCACTGGCACCGTTCGAGTTCTCTCCCAGAATCCCCAGAATGGATCGCACTCGCAGAGTGTTGCCCGGAGAACTGGACTCCAACGAACACGCCAAATGCACCGAGTGCAGAAGACTGATGATGCCGCCACCTATGTTGCAGAAAGAGTACCGACCTCAAACTGAAACTAGCGCCTTTCTGTTCAGAGTGATGGGTGGGAATGCGAGAGTGCAGTCACTACCAACGTTTATCTACAAACGTTGAACGCTGCAACCTGTGGTTTATAGTTGCGATGACTTCAAGTAACTCGGCTGTCGTAGAGATAGTTACAGACGGCGTAAATTTCCGCATCCAGCTGTCTACAAAGCAGCTGGTTGCGTTTACAGTGAAGAAAACTGATGATGGGGGGGGGGGGGGGGGGGGGGGGGGCTGTCCCAGCAGAAGCTTGATCCGTTCGAGCATGGTATTATGCGTGAACCACTGAAAGGGTGTGGCTTGAAACTAGTCTGTGGGAATATCCAGCAAAGCTTTTCGTGGGACTTTCGATTTCGATCGTCATTACAAGTGGATCAGATATCAGCCGAGAATGAGAGCTTTCTCGAACAAAATACGACGGGGCAAGTTTGCTGACATAGGTAAATGTTAAACATGATGATGTTACCCAAGCCTCGAGTAAAGTCACTACGTTTAGCTTTCTCGTATGCTTATTGGGCAGTCAGAGGTATCTGTTGGGAGAGTTTTGTCAAATAATGTTCACTTTTTCATCCGCACACGGATGGGGAAAAACATCTCGGGGGCCGCTCATACGTTTGTTCTGAGCATTTCTTGACACACTGGTATTTCAGCGTCTGTACGGCAACAGAGCGAGTTAAAACCTGCAAATAAAGCACGGGTTGTTAATTGCTTCTTCATAAAATAGCAGACACTCACAATTCAAGCTCGCGTTTGATTATGTTGCACGCGGGACGCGATTTCTATCAGAAAATCTACTTTTTTTCTTTTCGGTTCCGCGACACATCGTAGCACACGAACCCTCCGTCGTCTGCTCCCGCTCCTCGCCGGCCTTGCCGGAGCGAGGCATGACGGGATTGCATTTTGGCGCACGTCCGATTTTCTCGGTGCAGCGAGTCCATGCACGCGTGGGGTGCCGCCGCTGAAACGAACTCGGAGAGTGCAACCACTCGTGGAGTGCCTGCCGAAACGAACTCGCTTCACGCCGCGAGTGGGCACGCGTGGACACGAGTGTTGTGAAACGAACTCGCTATTATACTTAAAGACGCAAAGAAAATGAGCACAAAGAAGTAGGCATGTACACTCGGAGCGCTACAAGCAACAAAATTTTATTTTGAAAAAAAAAAAAACTAACATATTACACACTTTATTATACCTCACCCCAAATGAACCTGAATTCCTTATTTGATGAAACGAGTGACAACGCACTGATGCAACCGTCATACTCATTTACACTGATTTTGAACGCCTCAAAAATTTCTCCTCTGTTTTGGGTTCCTACTTCCCCGGAATCTGTATTTTATCCAGTAAAGGATCACATGAACACTTATTACAGTGGACTTCGAAGTTCCACGAAGGAGACCGCTTTACAGAATGTTGATGATCTATGTACGATCGGGTGGTGCACGAAAGCACCCGATGACTAAAGCTCCGTGTGAAATGACCACGACTGACACACCGCCCTTTTGCCCCGCCTTAAATGGCCAGTTTCATCAGGAGCCAATGACGCGAATCCCCAGATCAGGTGGCCGGGTCCTCACCGTGACGGCGGAGCATTTTGCTTTTAATTAAAGGGCCTCTGACAGGCCAAAAAATGTCAAAGTGCCCGCCAGTACCCTGTGACGTAACAGAGTACCGCAAGGTGTCGGGGCGATCAGAAGGGACGCATTGACTTACGTCACTAAATTGTGTTCACCGGAAGTCACGTGAGTGTCGCTCCTCGTGGTCCCCACGACCGTGCCTAAGACTTTTTTTTTTTTTTTTTTGTCTTCTCCACGAGCGATTGTAGAAAACGAAGTTTCAGTTCCACTAGCTTTTTATCACTGCACCGTTTGTTAGTTTGTGCGCTGTAAAAGTTCAGGACGAAGAGTCAGTAGATTGACGTGATGGAGGTCAATGATCAAAGCGTTGGGAGTACGAGCCAGTGCAGGAGTGCATGCCATCAGTCCGATAGTACAGAGACATACTGGGGACAAAACAAGCTATCAAGTTTTGAATATAAAAATTAGAACGCTCGCAGAAATTAGGAGGTGTAGCATACGACACGCCCGATCGCATTGCTGAAGGTTCAGACACCGAGGTCGTCGAATCATCGGATACTCTCCAGGCTGAAGATGTTTACCGTCTAGAGAATACGAGCTGGTGAGTGTACCAAGAACAAGTAAACGTCGAGTATAAAGTACGTGTTTTGTCTAGAACATGAGTAAAACTTGTTTACTAGGTTCACTGACTCCTCTTCTTCTACCGTTACAGGCTCATTAAACGATGAGAAGCAAATAAAGAAACCTTGTATGCTTGGAATGCTCGCGCAGGTACGGAGAATAACAAAAATATAAAAACGATATTACGCGCAGTCGCGGTAAGCATGAGGAGTGAGACAGCTCACGTGACTTCCGGTGATGCCTCCCTTCTGACCGCCCCGACCTCTTGCGGTACACTGTTACGTCACAGTGCACTGGCGGGAACTTTGAATTGGCTTCGTATTTCTATTTTTTATAAAAAAAAATCTACGCAACTCTAAAGTGAAACAATTATTTGGTGATATCCTGATACATTTTAACGCCTAGCATGAAAAAAACAATTGGGGGGGAGGCGTGTCAGAGGCCCTTTAAGCGACAATAAGTGGGCACGCCAGCGTGTGTAACGTAATCATGCCGTCATTGGAACAATGCTGGTTGAAGCTTCCACAGGGATTCTGCACGTGGGGTTATCATGCTACATACGTACGAACGCCCATGTTTCGTTGATATTTTAGAGCACCAATGTAGCGCATCCCACATGTTTGTGTGAATGTTTTTTTGTTGTTTTTTTTTGTGCGCATTTTTTTTGCATAATATTTCGAAGCATAATCTAGTTAGCTTCAATGGTGCTCTGGGGGAAAGCCAACAAGGCCGACAATTTTCTTGAAATTTATATCGACCCTTTTTTTTCGTTGGTAGCCATTTTATTTTTTATTGTCTCTTTTTAATTTTGACATTAGGCTTCAAGTTGAGTTTCGAGCCTGGTCTCTCTCAGTCGCTTTTTGTCCTTTTGCTCCAGAATTTTTTTTTTTTTTTATATAAGCAACCTTTACCACATTCGTTTTAGGACAACCGGATCAGAGCCTTTTATACTGGGAGCTCTGAACCGGATAGCAGATTTGAGCAGAGACAGACGAAAGTATTTGAGAAAGGGGAGAGCACAGGGGAGGGGCGAGCCTGACGACCTCGGAACGGATTGCTTACCAAGGTCGCCCGGCTAAACTTATGGCGCACCCTCTCTTTCCCTCAGAAAGGGCGAGAGACGTGATGAGAGAACAGTTACCCTCCCGTTTTCCCCACACAAATCTCCTTTGTGGGCGAAGAGGGCTCGGCGTCCTTGAGCGACAAGGAATCCGTTCATTCCTAAGCTGATAGTACAGGGGGAACTACGCGCCCGCCGGATCAGTCATCACCTGCCCCACTCTCCGGGCGTGGTTACGGGAACGAGCGTGATCACGTGATTAAAGTTAGACGTGCGACTGGTTCACCGAGCACCTTAGCTTCCTCTACACTCTCAGCTCAGAGGTGACGGAGTCTAGCCAGCGAAACACACACAGAAAATGAGGTCGCGTTGACCAAGGCCACACGATAAGGTAGGGGTCGACTGGAGGACGGTGGGGACTGTTCGACTGTTCCGGGAACTTTCGGCAAAATTCGACGAAGTTCGCCATCCTGAACAGTGTTGCGCAACCGGGAACTACAAACGGGCAGGAACAGCTCTTTTCTCCAAGAGAAAAGAATTGCAAGATCAACATGCGCATATCAGGACATCGTGGTGGCAGTTTTTAAAGTTGTTTTAGTGCATTTTATTGCTTAGCGGACTGTTTTTATCGTGCGAAGCGGCTCGGCATATTCACCATCCACGCTACTTCTACTGGAAACGGCAAAAACAGTGGTTTTAGAGCTCCGATCACCAGCAGCGCATTCCGTCTTAATGCCAAGTGCGATCTTGAACACGCGGATTGTCAAAACTTGTGCCACTAAATAAGCTACGCTTCAGAGTAACGACACTTGGCGGTATTGTGGCTTAAAATCATGGTTGGCAGTTATGTGAAGCTTTATCTGAAATCACAGAAAACGCTTTTTCGTCCTCCACAGATGTTTAAACAGTTCGCGACAAAGCAAAGCTATATTACATGAGCTTCCTTACACCGAATCTAATGTTGAGGAAGTCGCACTTTTGAATCATGACGATCGGCAGCTACGTCTGCTCTGCACAAGCATCAAAAAGGCGGCGCCCACAACAATGTCAGCGAACGGAGTGCCGATACTCTAGACGCAGCTCATTTAGTGGCTCTAGTCAAAACCATGGATATACTCTCGGCAGCCCCTACACACCTGTGACCTTCCTTTGCTGTGTGTATACATGTCACTATAAGCTTCGACGGACCGAAGACGCGACGGACCGCCCTTCCTTCCATGTGAGTGACAAAGAGATGACCTCTTGACCATCAGGGACATGTGTTCTTGCTACGCAATGTACTACGCTTTGTCATGATCCGAGGAGTTTGGATTGCGTCGAACTCTGTGACAGGAATCTCCGACGTCCAGAGATCCCTGACAGGCCTTGTACAGGAATCTCCGACGAGCCAGAGATCGGCCTGACAGGCCTTGTACAGCGCTAATTGTAAGTGTTATTTTTATTTTTTTTTATTTAAATAGACTGTTAGGGACGTTCTGATTGGTTATTTTTTATGTTCGAAGTAATTTTTATTTTATTTTTCCTGTTAGAATATGGGTGTCTTCGTGTCGCAAGGTGTATGGTACGTTTACACTTGCGGATCCGCTAGCGAATCCGCCCAGCTTTTGCCGCTGGGGCGAAACGCTGGGCGGAAAACGCGGCGGCGAGCCGTTTTGGTCCAGGACCTATTTCTGCCGCCGAACGGGGCGTTTCGCTGACCGGAAGTGACATTCTTGCGCGGCGTGACGCTGCCTACGTCACGGGTACCCGTTCTTCCGGGAGCAGCAACGCCCGGGAGAGAGAGAGCCGAGGCGGGAACTCTCGCGCCTTCTCGTCATATTTGACGAGACGCTACGGGAACCGCGGCCGCAGCCGGCGCCGCCGCCACTGCTCGAAGGAAATAGATGTAAACACAACCAGCTCATCGCCGCCGCCGCCGGGAGCGGACCCGCTCCCGCGGCAGCGGATTTCTCTTCAGGTGTAAACGTACCATTAAGCTGAATATACCATAGAAGCGTTGGTTAACCCTTATTTGCCCAGATTCGGTTTGTTGGCTGGAAGTGGAGTTCAATTTATGTCAACGCGCTATGTGAGTGTGTTTGCTTGTAATTTTCTTTACTCGTCAAGCTTTTTTTTACGTGTGTGATTTATTTGAAATTCTTGATTGATTCAAGCGTTATGTTCTGTTCAGCTGTAATGTTCCTCTCGTATAACACGCTATTTATTGAACTGTTAATTTCGTAGCACATTTGACACTGGGGAGCTGAAAAAGGCCAGCGATTTGATTTATAACTTGTAAATATTATGAAGGAAACATTAGTACATTTGTAACTACAAATTTCTGTGCCGCAGATGCCGTAAATGTGAAGAAGTTTTTTTTTTTTTTTTCCGAATCAACCTAGAGATATAGGTGTTAACCTAAATGGTGAGATAGTAATTAGCAGGTCTTAAGGCTAGATGAAGGGTTGAGGAACCCTATGATGTTGCAAGAATAGGGCTAAGCAATTTATGGATTAACCTTTCTAATATTTGATTAATTTTTTTAATCACTATCAATATTTATTACTAGATCGGTTGAGCTCTGAGTTAGGACAAGTCGGGCGAACAAAACAACAGTTAACGCCTATGCCGGGTTGCTGGAAACAGCGTCTCAGCTGAGACTAGGGAAAGCACTGTCAAAGCCAGCGCAGAAGCTGAGCGTGACTCATACCTCGTCTCAAGACGCTCGCGCGCCCTACCCTTTGCAGTGCATTTTTTCACCCATTGTCGGCTGGGGCGCTGATTGCAGCAGGCCGGCCCAGGTGTCTTACTTGCTCATCTATTTGTTATATAAGGCACTCCTAGAATACTCAAGTTTATTGTATACAAAATAACGAAAAATATTCGCTGGAAAAGAAAGTTTTGATTATAGAAATGTAAACTTTAAAAGAGTCGATCGGTAGGCCTTGCTGAGATTTTATGTTAGAGAGCAACTGAATCGATTAATCGAACAGTTGATTAAAGGGTGACGAATAATAAAGCTATATTTTATGTCGATATTTATAATTGACAAGGGTAAGAGAGAACTGACAGTGACTGAGGATGAAAGGTAAATGAATATTTAAAATTACAGTGGTATGAGGTGGCCTATGTGGGAACTGGCACCTGAATCGAGGCCCTCGCTTCTGTTTCTTTCAGAACTGTGTGCCCTGAAATCTGCGTGGGATTCCATCACGTTCTTGCCCGGTTCACAGCTTGCAGGGGTGAATTCTGGCACTCATTTTTGCTTTAATTTTTTTAATTGTAATACTTAATAAAATGTATTGACGGTACACTTTGAATTGCATGTTTCTATATTTACCTGGATGCGAAAAAAAAAAGAAATTCCACAGTCAATGTGGCTTCTTTACTGCAGCTTTCTTTTCAGATGTATATGTAGTGTTCAACTGATCACTATAAATACATCTGAAAAGAAAGCTGCATGTCCGCAAAAATGGCTGCTGAAAAGAGTACAACCCGCGCTTGAAATCGGATGCCAAATCTTAAATAGCCAGGGCATAAGGTTGGGAGCTAATAATGGATAAGCCAGTGATTAAACTTTGATGCCAATATTGGTTGTATAGGATTCACAATTAATAGTGGTCCAATGATGGCTTAGGTGTTGGTGATATTGTGGCCCAATGTTGGGCTTAAATTTTGGCTAAAAGGCGGTCTAACGATGGCATAAATGATGGTCCAATATTAGCCTAAATATTGGTTGAATCGTGGTCCTACATTGGCATTAGTAATGGTCCAACGTTGGATCGGGTAGCGGTTTCGAGAAAATCAACATTAGGCCAACATTGGAGCCAATGTTTGCCAGTTGCAGGCCTATTTGGTCAAGCAATAGTGTGCTGCTTGGAAGTTGGGGCGCAGTAATCGTCTAAAAGATAACGCACTATGTTCTTTTTTTGCTTTTTTTTTTACTTGCGGAAGTGATGTGTTTTGTCGTTTTTTCTCTCAAGCGCGTTCTCGCTGGACTGAATCATCGGCCTTCCTCGCGCAGATACCGTCTGCGACGCAGGTGACTTCAACAGTCATTATATAGAGCTGTGACTCTAGTGTGTAGTTACTTCCAAGCATGCTTTACGATCTGTGATCCCTCAGTTTTAGCAGACCGTTTTTGCACCTTTGATACGCTACTTCAGCGGTGCGATCGGCCATGGAGTAGTTATGCCTGGGCGCGTATCGAGCCGGCTGGAACCACGGCTACTGTTCTCGCACCGAATACAAAATTTTGATTCCGGTGTCGTAGCGGGACTCAATAGGTTTGAATCACGACTGAAAGTAAACATCTTGCTGTCCTTTAGCTGCGGCAAGTATATTTGAGATTGCTAAAATTCGTGATAGAAAAAAAGGAACAAAATAAAAATAAAAACAGGAGATGTGCATTCTCGTTTTTTTCTATTTATATTCCTAAAAGTTGACGCAAAATCTCTCATGCGTCCATGGCCTAGCGGATAAGAGGTCTGCTACTTTGGCCTACCTAGCGAGTGGATTTTCAATTAAAAATATTAAGGAAACCAACCCGTCCTGGGTTTCGAAACTCAGGACGGGTTGGTTTCCCTCATATTTTTCCTTATGAAAGTTTTGCTAATAAACTGTGCGTTAAAAAAAAAAGAAAAAAAAAAAAAAAACAGGTTTCCAGACTAAACTTGTCAGACCAAACAGGTCTCCAAACAGAAAGGAGCGAAAACAGGGCGCGCCATCTATCGGTCTTCTTTTCAACGAATTCCCGTGACGCCGGAGTAGCCACGCGTGTGGCGATCGCTCTGATCCCCACACCCGTTTTCGGCCCTTTCGCCTCCCTTAGCCTTGCCGCCGTGCCCGGCCTTCCCCCCTCTTTCGGCCTTGACACCCCTCCCGGCCCTTTCGCAGTCGTCGGCCTAGCCCCCGCACTCGGCAGTTCCGGCTCGCTCGGCCCTAATCCACGCTTGGCCCTTCCGCGAGGGCCGGCCGAACTGGTAGTGACACGCACGGTGCCCAGCTCAGCACAAAAGCCCTCAAGCTAGCATCCTCTTACTACAGCTTTCGGGAGGGATCCGGCACTTCGTATATTATTAGTACTTTTACATTATACTGCTGTGCCCCGCGCTCTATTAAAGGGACCATGAAATGATTTTAAAATCGAATTTCATCCACCGCACGTCGTAAAAGGTGTGAAAAGAAACACAAAAACACAAAACTAGGGAGCCAAAAAAAATTATTTGCTATAGAACTTTTAAAAGAAAACTGGACTCTTTTGCGCCTTCCTTCCTTCGCCTGTTCACTACGATGCATGCGCGGAAATGGAGCACGTCAGCCAAATCCAGGTCGCCTATTGGGTAAGAGCCTACCTCACCAGCACCGCGATCGTAAACAATAAATAGCCGGCGAATGTTTCCTAAAAGTTTTGTTAAATAATATTCAGATCCACATTTTGTAGCATAATTAGAGATGTGTGGCGAAAATTGCCAAATTTGATAATGCTGAGAGCCAAGCGCCATCTATCGTGTGGTAAACGAAGCAACTACTGCGCGTGCGCAGTAGGGCAGGGCCGACTTAGAACGGTTATTTCCTTTGGTTTCCTTCCTCTCAAAACTCTGACTGACTGAACGTTTATTTTTCTATGTGTTCATCTCGCGCGTGCCGACTTCAAGCAGCAAGAAAAAAAATGTACTTAAAACAGACCACGACGAACAAGAACGCTGGATCCACAAACACCCGAGAAGAGCGACAACAGCCGCGAATCCCGCTCCGACGAAGCTCTCAGAATATAGGCCTAGCAGGCACTCCGACTCGGCGCAGCGTTGCTTCGTCGCAAGACCGTCTGCCTGCCTACGACCGGCTGGCGTGCTGAATGGAATATGCCCGTGCTACCCTTGTGGACCCTTCCCGTATTATAGTTTGATCGCTGACCTCAATTTTAGATTAAGAGGTGAGGTCAATCTCTTCCCCTTGTTTTCCGAGGCAGTGTTGACGAACACTCGTCGAAAAGAGACCCTCGTCGATTCTCTCTTCTTGTTTTGTGTGATATAGAGCTGAAATAAACGCTGTATGGATTACCTTCGTAACACGGTATGTACTCTTTGTTATTGGTATGCCATTTTTATTCTGACAGACTGCAGGTCACTGTCGAGCTGTAACAGTTCGTGGGAGGTATACGTGCAATACCGGTCCAACCTTTCTTTGCCGAGTGTCGCGTCAGTATCGAGTTGCAATCGTAAAAGATCGGTCCCGAAGCGCTTACCAACAGCGCGAATACAGCACTTCCATCAAACGCGCGCGTCCGCTCCGAGTGTGAACAGGTATTTACGTGGCTCTTGCTGACACTCGTAGTTCAAACGTATCTTTTTTAACGTCGGCTCGCTCCTGCATCTCCGAGACCACGAAAAACGCCGCGGCAATTTGTTTCCATCCACGTCGCTTTGCAAACGACTGACACTGGCCGCCTTTTACCAACAATGACAGTTGGGTTGACTTCTGAAGTCTTCACCGGAAGACTCGCTGCACTTCCCAACAGGCATACCGGTGTATGGGACTAGTCCCATGCTGTCGCTGTAGCGCAACGTATCTCATTGAATTTCGCTCAGCTGCGATGCGGCGATGAGAGGCGCCGATTCAGAAAATACGTCGGTGACATCGGCGCAGTAAAACCTACCGGCGCACCCCAACTCGTCGCCGCTAACGCTCCCATCTCCTACCGCCGAGAGAACTTCCGGTTCCGGAAGCAGCGTACGTCACGGCTTCTTTTGCGGTCAAGAAAAAGTCGATATTTCGTTAATTTTTTGTGTAGAAGTTAATAAACCGAGACGAAAACGGATGCCTGTTCGGCATTCAGTGAACATTGACGGTTTAATGTAAAAGTTATCTGGAAAAAGTAAAAAAGTCATTTCATGGTCCCTTTAAGAGGACATAGTACCTCCAAGCGCCATAGAGAATACATGTATATTTTTGACGTTTTAAAAAAATTCCTACATGAGAACCACTTTTTGTATTTGATTGAAACTTTTACGATAAACAGATTAATACTCAATTTGTGCATTAGTGCAGTCATGTCTCTGAGTATTTAGTACATATATATATACATATATATGTATATATATTAATCTTGAAATCGACTGAAAACGGCTGTTTTGGCACTTTTGGGTTCAACGACGTTTTACATATTCCACTAATTTTTTAAAAACACTTGTGTTCGGACTGGTGCCTCTAAAATGTATTACGGAATTGATTGGTATAAATAGAATTAGTGTAGGTTAATCCGTTTCAGAACTACAGCGATAATTCCGAAGCAAGTTTTATGTCTCAAGCTTCAACTATTTATATGTGTTTTCCATTTTGTTCTCCTCCCGCTATATGGCGGTCTCTCTCCGCAAGGACGAGAGATCAAGTAGTTTCTCCGTGTGGCTTGGTGCACGGATTTGTCTTGTATTCATACGCGATCTTCTTTCGCGCGGGCGAGAGCAAGAGCGGGTGACGGGCAGTTCAACGCAGCTGCGCTTCGCGTGTGGGTCGTTCGAATTTTCGTCGCTCGGAAGTGTTGCGTTCGCCTCTGGCGTCATGGGTCGAAAGCAAGCTTCCTATGGCAAGCGAAAGCTTCTGAAGTCCCACATTGAAAGTACTCGTAAGTTACCGTCTGTGGAAGCTTCGGACGTTGAGGTTTCTGGTGCGATCGAGCTATCGTGTTCCAACCCGGATGGTTTTGTTTGTGAGATTAACGAAGGTGGTCCTCAAGCCGCGACCGTGCGAGGCTCGCCGTCAACGCTCCTCGGCGAAAAGGCCCGGTATGTCCCGTGGCGGCGGTGGTCGGTTTTATCGGAGCGGTCTGAGGCTGCAGGAACAGGTATCGTTTTAGACTCTAATGTGGTCGAATCCACGGTCGAACCGTCCGAAAACTTGCAACCAGCCGCATCCGCGCTCGAGGGTCGTCGCTTGGTCGACATTATGCACTTATTTCAGTCTGTTCAAAGAATTTGCGATCATGCTCCTGTCAGTTGTTCGTTTGCGGACATGGTGTTCGTCTCAGAACGGAGGCACGGTTTGCGCAGTTCCTTCACGTTCGTTTACAAGATGTGCAACAAGATGTTATCGAGTCGGGGTTACCTCCTCAAACGACCGAGGCGAGTTCTAGCATGGACGAGAACACTGCTGTGGTGTCAGGTGTCTGCTATTAAAAGATCCGTTGAGAAGTTTATATATGCTGTTATTTTCCTTGGGTTGGAAACTGGCGGTACTGTGCAAACAAAACAAGGACAATAAAGACACAAAGACGACAGGGTGGGCGCTAACTCACAACTGATTTTATTACAAAAAAAAACACTGTCAATTTTATACAAAAAATCGTTTGCCACACCTACACTACAACCAATCACCACTCTCCAAAAAACGTTTTACGCTGTAACAGAAAAAAAAAATCCGCCGGCGTTCTTTTTTTTTTAAAATAAATTGGCAAGATCCACTCCTGCGGCCTTTCGCACCACAAAATCGGCAGAGCTGAATTTTCGGTCGCGGTTCCCTTTCCGGAGATTTCTTGAACCAAGGGCCGAAGGTCTTGCCCAGCGCGCCTGCCAAGATCCCAGCCAAGGCGGACGTGCCCTTTCCCCGAGACGCGTGGTAGCCATCCTTCGGCAGTAGCCCTTTCTGTGGCTGCTTCTGGCGGTCGAGGAGGCTTGTGCTGAAAAATAACGAACAACGCACAATTGGTTTCATTCGAAAAACGCGCTTGGTTTTCTTTTTCTTGAGTTTGGTGTATGTTATCTGGTGCATTCTGTGTGTACGCTGTTCTGCGAAAGCACCCAGGTTCCTGAACTGAGCCCATCTCTCAATGAGGTAATCGCTCATTGCGTACATTTATTGCGCGTCCCCATTTGTGAGACAAGTACACTCAAGTCTAGCTTGACTTACGGTTAAAAAAACGTGCAGCTTGGTTGTGTGTTTGACCCTCGACGTCGTATGGTGTATGAATTTCACCGGATTCACTGTAAAAAGGGCTTACGAATTTGAATACAAAAGAAAAAATAATGACTCTCCAGCTTGACATAAAGATACCCCATGCTTCTGCGATTTCCAGCTAGGAACCGAATGACGGCCTTTTTATCTGGTCTCCAGTGTAGGGGACGAGTGCCATCGTCCACAATAACAAATAGCTGGCACGCCAGTAGTTTTGAGACTGTAGCGCGTTATGTGTGAAACAAAGTATATACAGAAAAAATACTGTATCAGAGCATGCTCTGATAAAGTATTTTCTCTGTATATGCCGGCGAAACTGGTTCTCTAAAATGCATTTTTAGAGAACCATTTTCGCCGGCATAATGCTGCATCGGTTTGCGCACGAAAGCTAGCGTCAAGGTTGCGGAACGATATCCCGAGACAAGTATGGGGCTAACAAAAACGATTCACTAAAACTTCCTATTGTGATTCTCAAGGTATTACAGATTCAGTGAATCGTTTTCGCCGGCCTGATATGGGTATCGGGTTATCGTTGCCCTGACGCCTGATTTCATGCGCAGACTGCAGCAGTATTAAGGCTAGCCCACATGGCGCGTTTTTCAGTGCGTATAGACGCGCATCTCGGCTTGGCGCGCGCGCTAAGCCAGACGCGTGCCCCCAGTCAAACCACGCGCAGCGCTACCGGGCAGCGCTTCGCGACTGCGTTTCCGAAGCGTCTGTCCAACGTAGGCAGACGCGCTTAAGAAACAAAAGCAAATTTTAAACAGAAATCGCGCGTTAAGTGATTTCTACATGCCGTAATATTTAATTGTAGTAATAGTAAGCACACATTTTTATTACAGCAATTGCAATGAAGCTCAATTTCACTAATTTTCATCCTTTTTAGTGCGTACGCTTCATCCACGTTTCGATACGCCATTGGCATCACCATCGCCCGCGCTAAAACATTCACAGCTGGCCGGCTGGCCGCTACAGAGGCTGCGTTGTTGCGGTTGTTGCCGGTGTTGCCGCTAGTATTAATGTTGTACCTTTGTCTCTCGATGTCCTTGTATTCTTGACATTTCGCCTGCCAGAGTGCAGGACGCTTTTGTACTTTGCTAGGTCCTCTCTGTTCCGCTGAAGGAGCGTCAGCCTCTCCCGCGGAAGAGGGAGGAGTCCCTGGACTTGTGTAAAAGGTATGGTAAACTGATATCCGCGGGGGGAAGGACGTAACTACCCATGTTCGCCCTGCTGCGAGCGTTGTTGGGGCCTAAAAGCCGTTTTTATGTAAGGCCGTGAGCGTGCAAATTTTGTAAACCCCGCGCGCGCGAGTGTGCGTGCGCGCGTGCGCTCTGCATGCCTTGGAATGGCACAGGGCTGTTAGGCTGTTACCCGTTTTTGTATGTGTATCTTTCTGTTTTGAGTGTTTGTATTTATTTTCCTCTCCCGTATCCCTTTCCCTACTTGGCGGCGGGCTAGCAGGCGCACCTGCGTATGGGTCTCAGCCTTTTTGCCTAGCCTGGCACGCTGCCGAGTGGGTATTGCAATCTGTGCAAATAAAAATTATTATTATTATTATTATTATTATCGCCTTTGTCGCAAGGTCCGTGGCGAAAACTACAGTCCGACAGTGGAGAAAACAGTAAAGAAAACTCAAACGCTCCTTGCGACTAGTGAAAACGGCCGTTCATTGGTTGTTGCCTTCTGGACGCAGCGCGAGACGCGACGCCTAGACGCAAAATATCCGAGGCCAGATTCACGAAACGATCTTACGCCAAAAATGTGCGTAAGACAAAACTTAAGAAAAAATTCGTATTCACGAAACGTAATTTTCGTTAGCTGTCTTACGCACTTCTTACGATCAAATCAGCATGGCCGACAGCGTCGCTCAGTTGGTCGCGACAACCAACGGATGTTTATTTTTCTACGTGCGCTTCTCACGCGTCCCGACTTCAAGCAGCAAGAAACAAGTAAAAAGTACTTGAAACAGACCATGACGAACGAACAAGAACGCTGGATCCACAGACACCCGGGAAAAACTCCAAGGGCCACGAGTACGGACTCCGACCGATCGGCAGATAGGCCTAGCAGGCACTTTGACTCGGCGCAGCGATGATCTGACGGTCCTTGGCGAAGACCGTCTGCCCACGACCGGCTGGAGTGCTGAATGGAATATGCCCGCGCGACCCTTGTGAACCCTTCCCGTATTATAGTTTGATCGCTGACCTCAATTCTAAGAGGTCAATCTCTTCCTCTTGTCATCTCCTTGTTTTCCGAGGCAACGTTGACAAACGCTGTCGTCGAAAAGGGGCTCTCATCGATTCTATCTCTGTTTTGTGTGATATAAAGCTCAAATAAACGCCATATGGATTACCTTCGCAACATGGTATGTACACTTTGTTATTAGTATTCCATTTTATTCTGACACAACTGCACATCAGTGTCGATCGCTGTAACAGTTCGCGGGTCGCAATGCCGGTCCAACCTTTCTTCGCCGGGTGTCACATCACTATCGAGTTGCAATTCTAAAGAATCGGTCCCGAAGCGCTTATCAATTCGCGGCCCAACAGCGCAAATCCAGTACTTCGATCAAACGCGCGTCCGCTCCGTAGTGTAAAGAAGCATTTACGTGGCTCTTGCTTACAGTGTCGTAGTTCAAACGTATCGTTTTTAACGTCGGCTCGCTCCTGCATCTCTGAGGCCGCAAAAAACGCCGCGGCAATTTGTTCCCATCTACGTCGCTTTGCAAACGACTGCGGGCCGTCTTTTACCAACGATGACAGTTATGTTGACTTGGTAGCGATCGAGTTCGTAGCAGTCAATGGGGGTGGTTACGCATCCCGGCCTCGGCATTCGGGCGAGTTTAAATCGTGTTAGCGTCGACATATCACTGCACGGATACAAACCCCCAGACAAGCGGTGGCAGAAAGGCCGCCTGTGTTATGAAAAATCCACGTGCTCCGAACGGCTCCGAACAAATGCCGAGCTCTCCGATTGGTTGTTCGTGCTGCTGAAGACGCCGTCGCCATAGCAACAGCACCGGTAAGTTTTAGTTTTTCCGTACGACAACGTCGCTTTCCTCCTCTCACTTAAGAACGCGTTCGTGAATACCAATTTCTCCTCTTCTTACGATGTTCTTAACTTACGAACTTCTTAGCTAAGTTGTCGTAAACTAAGAAGCTCTTCGTGAATCTGATGCCAGATTCACGAAGAGCTTCATAACACAGGCGGCCTTTCTGCCACCGCTTGTCTGGGGTTCGTATCCGTGCGGTGATATGTCGACGCTAACACGATTTAAACTCGCCCGAATGCCGAAGCCGGGATGCGTGACCACCCCCATTGACTGCTACGAACTCGATCGCTACCAAGTCAACATAACTGTCATCGTTAGTAAAAGACGGCCCGCAGTCGTTTGCAAAGCGACGTAGATGGGAACAAATTGCCGCGGCGTTTTTTGCGGCCTCGGAGATGCAGGAGCGAGCCGACGTTAAAAAAGATACGTTTGAACTACGACACTGTAAGCAAGAGCCGCGTAAATGCTTGTTTACACTACGGAGCGGACGCGCGTTTGATCGAAGTGCTGGATTTGCGCTGTTGGGCCGCGAATTGATAAGCGCTTCGGGACCGATCCTTTACAATTGCAACTCGATGCTGACGTGACACCCGGCCAAGAAAGGTTGGACCGGCATTGCGACCCACGAACTGTTACAGCGATCGACAGTGAGGTGCAGTCGTGTCAGAATAAAATGGAATACTAATAACAAAGTGTAATACCATGTTGCGAAGGTAATCCATACGGCTTTTATTTGAGCTTGATATCACACAAAACAGAGATAGAATCGATGAGAGCCCCATTTCGACGACAGCGTTCGTCACCGTTGCCTCGGAAAACAAGGAGATGACAAGAGGAAGAGATTGACCTCTTAGAATTGAGGTCAGCGATCAAACTATAATACGGGAAGGGTTCACAAGGGTCGCGCGGGCATATTCCATTCAGCACTCCAGCCGGTCGTGGGCAGACGGTCTTCGCCAAGGACCGTCAGATCATCGCTGCGCCGAGTCGGAGTGCCTGCTAGGCCTATCTGCCGATCGGTCGGAGTCCGTACTCGTGGCCCTTGGAGTTTTTCCCGGGTGTCTGTGGATCCAGCGTTCTTGTTCGTTCGCCGTGGTCTGTTTCAAGTACTTTTTACTTGTGTCTTGCTGCTTGAAGTCGGGACGCGTGAGAAGCGCACGTAGAAAAATAAACATCCGTTGGTTGTCGCGACCAACTGAGCAACGCTGTCGGCCGTGCTGATTTGATCGTAAGAAGTGCGTAAGACAGCTTCGGAGCTGCCGTAGGATTTCGTCGTAACCTGCGCAAAACTTACGAAAATTTCGTTTTGTGAATACGGATTTGTTCTTAAGTTTTGTCTTACGCACATTTTTGGCGTAAGATCGTTTCGTGAATCTGGCCTCAGGCCTCTGGCTCCTCCAGATACGCCGGAATGCGCCAAAAAACGCTGCGTTTCGTCCCGGCGCCGGAAGTGACGTCAAAGCGCAGGCGCAGACGCGACGCAGACGCGGAGAAAAGCGCACCATGTGGGCTAGCCTTTAGGCCGACGAAAACGGTTTACTAAAACTGTTTACTGTCCCATGCACAACCGAATAGAATTCGACCCTGACGTTGCAGGATTACCCCCTCTACAGTCTAAACGCCTTTCACTCATTTTCCGGTTGGTTTGTGCTTGCCTGTTTTGCCCCCCCCCCCCCCCGCCTTTCTTCTTTCCGCTAAAAATCGAAATCAATATGATTACAGCCAAAATGTGTTGTCCTATGCATTCTTCGTTTTCACGCTTCTTATCTAACCGCACGAACAAGTTTCTTGTGTAACCTTGCAAGTTCAAGGTTACATGCAAAAAAAGAAAGTGAGAAAAATAAAATCTTACATCTCCGTTGAGGACGATGATATTCCGATTATGCGTCCTTCTCACCGCCCGAGGCAACGTCCTGCTGAAGAACGCCACCTCGGCATTGACATTCTTGTTGCGGCGCTGCGGCAGGAGCGTAAAACAGAAAACTAATTCTGCCTTCATCCTGAGTCGCAGAAGCAGCTCCTGAAAATATAATTTTGGATGTTGGCAGTGCTTTGCAAAAGGACGACCAGTAAATGAAGAGAAAACGCAGCGCCAAAGATACGGACAACAACACAGGGACAAGCGAATGAAGTTACACTTTCTTTTCTTATTTTTTGCATAAATAAAATAAGTAATAAAAAGCACTAAGCACAGAAATTGCGTAATTTAGTTCAAATGAGAGCAGTACATTTACACGCACTCGTAAAATCATGTTGACTTGTACTTACGACAACCTCGACGACCAATGCAGAGCCTTTGTCGCCATTCTGGACGTTGTTGCCGCCCACGTACACAATGGCGAAGTCTGATTTTTTTATTCGGATTAGTTCAATCCGCTCGCGGAGCGACAGCACTGTCGCTCTCGCGAAGCTAAATGTACACACATCGACTCTGCCATCGATGTAGAGCCGATCGCAGAAGCCATTTCAATCGGCTGCTGCCAAAAATTGCGCCGATCATCTTTCGCCGCAGGAACCGGCTCACTCGTCACCGCAAAACTCGTCACAGGAAAACTGGTCACACTGGCCCTCTCGTACGAGGTCCTTTCGTCACGGAAACACTCGTCAAGGAAGGCGATTCGTCACCGGAACATTGGTTGCAAGGGTATCAAAGAGAATATGTTTGACCTTGTTTTACAGAAATGGACTAGGGTCCAGTGTCCTTGTGTAGCAAACGTCTCTTTTACTATTTTTTCCTTTCCCTTGTTTTACTCAAAAGGAAAGGGTCCATTACCCGTGTGTAACAAACGAAGCCCGTCCTGCGCTTCTTTGGATGGTTGACCCCGTATCAGAGAGAATATGTTTGACCTTGTTTTACAGAAATGGACTAGGGTTCAGTGTCCTTGTGTAGCAGAAGGATCCAGTACCCACGTGGGCATAAACGAAGCCCGACCTGCGTTTGTTTAGATTTGGAATAGGCATGCTTAGACTAATTACGCTTTGTCTAACAAAAGAACTTCGAACCCGTATTATAAGAAAAGCTGTACTCTGTATAAATTTCACGCCTTCGCTAGGGACACGGAGAGTATAGAAGTAACGAAAACTCAGTGTGTTGCTCCGTTGCTATTTTACGAGGGGTTTTCCTATAGGTTTTCCTATGCCATTAGCAGAAGATGCGGTGCTGGTATTTACTGGGTATATCGGGATCGTATTATCTGTAAGGCAAAGATAACTACTGACGAGTCCAATAGCGTTGTAGTGGCCACAACTGGGACTCGTACTCATGCTAGGAATTCAACTGAGACCAACACACTGAAAGACCGTTAGAGCATGAAGAGAAAAGCAGGGAAGATATTTTGTCTTTTGGGAAGTAGCAGTGCAGTTTCAAAAATGTTTCCTTGTGCGATATTTTATCGCAGAGAATAGAAGCGAGCCACCATATCGGACCCTGCTTGATGCCGTCGCTACTGTCAGTTAGCATACGGCTTCACAGATGCCTTTGCCAAGCATGCTGAAACGTACCATTCGAAGACAAAGACAAGCATGCCAAAGTCTATACGTTCTCACAAAACTGCGGGAAGTCATAATTCTACCAGACAAGTACAAAGGTAAATCGTCTTTGTACCATAAATTCCTATTGAACTACCCAGTTCATCAATTTAGAGCAATACTTTTTATATCTTTTTCAGGTTTCGCGGCTAAACGACGAGCCCTTTCATGCTCATGACAGCGGTTCTGGAGACAACGGCCGTCATCTGGTTTTCGGCACACCGAAAAATTTTGAGCGCCTTTCTACTACGAGGGCAGGGTTCGTGGAAGAGACCTCCAAGGTGACGTCGTCGCTTGGAATGCACGAACCATTGGCGGTGACGCCAATGGTCCGTGCATGATGCCATGCAGCAATATATGCCACACACGAACAACGCTGTCGAAGCCTGGCATCGAGGCTTCTAGGTGCGTTACAGTGGCTTTGGGAGTCGGTATTTTCCGTCATATTTTATGTTAATCTGCACATTTTTGTTTCTTGCTGCAGTCACACTTTGACTGCTGTCTTCCCAACTTATGGGCTTTCCTGAGGTGTCTAAAGGATGAATAAGCATTACAAGAACTGAAGATGGCCCAGCTAGACGGGGGGACAACCGTCGCCGCGTCTCGCACAGAAATATAAAGATGTGAATGAGCGCATATCTAGAGTTCTAGAGGAGTACTTCACGGGATCTCCTCTCTCCACGCTTCGAAATATTGCTAGGAGTATCTCCCTATTGAAAATTCTCATTTGTATGAGAAATTTCTTGTGTCCGATAAACACATATGAATAATACAAGGTATATAAGAACATATAAGAACCAAATCAGACCTATATAAGAACTATATAAGAACATAGAAGCACCATATAAGAAACATGTGAGAAGTTTCTTACAAGTTTCGTATATGGATCTTTTATATCTTATATGGTTCTCAAAGGTTTCTTATACGTGCTCATATATCTTGTATTATCCATATGTGTTTATTGGACACAAGAAATTTCTCATACAAATGACTTTTCTCACTAGGGCTGGTCTTGAGTGCCATGCTGTAGTGGCCAGTGCAAGCTCAATAAAATCGCATTTGTCATTTGTTCGTTCTAAACCGTGTCGTGGTATCTAGTTATAGTTATTTTAATTTCAGCGCCATGTTTTGATCGCAGCTGCCAACGCGTTGAGTTAAATAATTAATATGAATAAACATAAGTAAATTCATAGTCCTACAGTCAAACTCCAAGCCGTGACACGAGTGTTCCTTGTGACGACTATTCCGGCGTGACGAGAATTCCTCGTACGTGATGCCCTGTGACGAGTTGGCGTCTTTGACGAGTTCACCTATGACCAGCTGGCCTGTGACGACCGGGCTATTGACGAGTTCTCCCAGAACCCTTCGCCGCACTCATCGAGTGAGCCTAATAGAAAAACTAATACCCAAGAAGAAGAAAAAAAAAAAAAAAGAAAGAAAGAAAGCAGGACGCGGCGACACTTTCGACAAAAATGATTCAGGACTCTGCTCCCGCCCTCTTTGAATCTGTTTTTTCTTTTTTTCTTTGCGTTTCCTTTTTTTCGAATCTGTTATATTTGTTGGAGCGCTTGGAATCCTCCTCTTTCCAGTAAGCTTCTGCGCATGCTCGACCACCGTATTTTGAGGGGCTGTAATCCGCACGATGTTTGTTTGTTTGTCGTCCTATCCCGGGGCTGGCTATGTTTTAGCCTTTCGGCAGCATGATGGACGCTAACGCTAGCTAGGCCAGGGAGAAGGCGACGTCCTTGACGAGGACATCCAGTGTTTTCGTAGATTACCGTGATCGGGGTATAGGTCACGTGACATCTACCAGAAAAAAAAGGTAATATCCCGTTCACGGCTTTCCACGAAACAGCTGAAAGCTCGACCACCAAAGAAAAGAAAAAAATATCATGCAAAGCGACCAAAAAAATGTAAAAAAACATTAAAACTGTATTTCAATCTTTTTTTTACAAAGCTTTGCAATGTTTTGTTTCCTTGATTTGTTGTTATGACGGTCCGCGTGGGTGTCATTGGTTATATACTTATTGGAAAAATTCCAATGTCGCTAGGTTCACTGACCTGGCTATCAAAGGCTGAAGTTTTCTCAGATGTTAGCAATATTCCCGTGTTTAAAAGAGCGGCGGAGAAAAGCTCACCGGCCTTTGAGCGGATGCGGAAAAAAGCCCACCGAATTTTTTTTTTTTTTTTGCTTAGGTGATTCTGCGTCAAACGTTGCAATTTAGCATAATTCGCATTTGTCATTTCATTAAAAATATGTCCACTTTTTTGTAATATTCTTGAAGTTCATTGGGCATATTTACTAAGTCATCAGAAATTAGTAAGCAGCCATTTTGTATATTATTGAATCCGGAAGTATAAAATCGAAACATCTTATACCGGTAAAAAAGACAACAATTTATTGACAACCCTCAGTGTGCCGTCGGTAGCTCTATCAATAGGGAGTTTTCGTAGATCGTTTTCGCCGTCCCGCAAGGCCCTCCGCAACCCGCTACGATAGCGGGAACTCCACAGTCAAGGCTATCGGCGCGCAGGCGCAGCAGCAACTTCTTCGTTGCGGAACGCTTAGCTGAGGGGGCAACGCGGTCTACGAAAACTCCCTAACAAAGAGGTTTGTTCCTTGCGAGCTAGTATGAATAGCGGTGCGTGAACCGTTTCAGTTCCAAATATTGCGTAGTGCCTGATAGATAAGGATGTGTTTGTTGATGTAATCAGTGTCGGCTACGCTGTTTTCTTTCTGTTAATTTCACTAACGAAACTTTAGTTGCGAGAACAGCTTCGTCCTGTCGTGCTTGTTGTCTTCACTCCGTCGTCGTCGTTTGAACGGTTTTTATCATGTATAACGTTTACCAACTCGCCCGATTCACTACCATACAGAAGAGTAGTTCTCATATAGGTCACGAGTAACAACGGTGCCAGCGTGCAGCTCTGAAGGTCATGGGTGGCTCGCCGTAGAAAGGCACTATCACACAAAGGCAACGTGTGTAAACACCAGCACGAACGGCTAGAAAACATGCTTCTCCGTGAAAGAAAAAAGTTTCGAAATCCTACGGACTATTTTATCCTGTTTTCAAAGGTTAACAAAAGCTTCAAAGAGAATTTCATGCACTGCGTTGTTGCGCATGCACTTTCGGATTTTCGGCATTTTCAGTTTTGATTTTTAGGTTTTAGGCAGACATTATTAAGTTTTCGAACTTTTTCCTGTTCTTCAAGTTCATAAAGCTTTGAGTTGGGCTTTCGTTGCCTACAGAGTAAGCCACAGAAAATACTCGCCCGCAAATATTAATTTGGGAGCAATGTATCCAATAAGCTTAACAAATAATACAAAAAGGACATTTTCTTTTTTTACAAAGCTGACGAATTTTCATGATAATAAAATGATATATATTACGCATGATCCTAAAACCTACATATAAAAATAAGAAAAAAAAATGGTGAGCTTTTCTCCGCGTACGCTCAATGGCCGGTGAGCTTTTCTCCGCATCCGCTGGTTTTGCGGTGAGCTTTTCTCCGGTGAGCTTATCCCCGGTGAGCTTTTCTCCGGTGAGCTTTTTCTCCGGGATTCGTTTAAAATACATAAATTTGTAAATATTTGCGAACAAAAACAAATAAAGCTCATTTCCCATTTTTATGTTTGTTTGTTTTCGTACGTTTGTACGCCAATAACCCTGCTATCCCGTTTTAGCTAACTCTTCGCTCCCTTTGTATGATAGATTTTTTTTTTTTGTCGGATGTTTAGTGCTTTTATATAATGCCGCTATCGGAATATTACAGCATATTTTTATTTTGGGTGCCACGTGACCTAGGGGACACACTAGCCATAGCGATTCAAAATGTCCTTCGAGTCAAAATGACCACTATTGGACGTTCTAACTCGTTGGAAATGATGTTTTGCTTGTTGGTTGAATATCTTGATCTGGTATCCTGGCCTGACTCAACAACTCAAGCATAAATCGTTTAATTTTTTTTTTTTTTTTTAGAACATTTGGTTTGTGTCGCGAGATATTTTGTTTCAGCTCCCGAGAGAGTACGCAAGCTCTGCCTCTCACGCCCGACAGTGGAAGGAACTGCCAAAGGGACATTGTTGCCAGAAGCTGCTGCTAATCTGGTTTAGAAAAGGTAAGGGGATCATGCTGTTTTATTTTCTCCTTGATTTCCATTTTTAAAATTCCCTGCAGCTCAAAACAACGAGTGCACACGCATGAAAATAGCACTTCCTGAACATTAGACCGCTAAGAAAGTAACACCTCAGAAAATACACGTACCACCTTTTCGTTTCGGGTATGTTTTGATTTGATCTTACTCACTATGCGAGCAAAAATCGATGCAAGTGCTGAAAGCAATTATGCAATTTCGACGTTTTTGTGATTCGGTAATTTAAATAACTATATTTTTTTTTTTTATGAAGAAAGTAAACACATCATAACCAAACAGGAACTTCCGTGCTAAAAGGAGCAGTGCGAAGTGAAGACATATACTTTTTTTTTATATCCACAAAAAACAAATATTGCTCTGCAGCATCGATCGCACCGTTTCCTTTCGCACAATGGGCAGTTTGAGCAGACCGTTTCCGCAGCCCGCTAAGCACCCGCATAGCGCTCCGTAATCCGCCACAAGACCTTGAACTATGCAGACAAGGCTGGCGGCGCGACTGCGCAGCTGCGGCGTTTTCTTTACGAGTTCTTTTAAACCCCCGGGGAATGACTTCACCATTTCGAGCAAACGCCAGTTGTTTTTTTAATCTTTTTTGCTTGCAGGGCATTGTAAAAATCACAAACTCGCAAGAAAAAGAATCTTTAGAGCTGTGAAGCCCTAAGTAACGCGTACTAAAGATTCACGATAAATGTCGTCCAACTTGGGAAGAAACTAATCCATTTTGTTGGAAGTATGACTAGCGTATGCTGGCAGCTCATTTCCTGTTTGTTTTGTCTGTACTCGGTTTCACCGTAATTGGCAAACTTCAAAAGTCAGAGCTGCTGTGAGGGAATCAGTCGCGGAGCAAAGCACGTGAAAGCCATTTTTAGGAACAGTACGCACCACCGTACGTTGTCACGTGCCTCGCTCCAACACTCTCATTGGCTCACAAGAGCTTTAGTTTTCTTTGTTTGCCAAGTTATGGAGAAATGACGTCTCATTTCTTTACGTTTATTCGCAGTGCACGCAGGCGAAACGTTTGAAAGAACATCAGATTGGGACACGTGCTATTGCTTACGTGCCCACGAAAGTGGATCCGGTTTTTGACTTAGCTGAGTCTTGCTGTGTGACGATTGCTAGGATTAAAAAACCATTCCAACGACACTTATACTAAAAAAAAAAACGAATTTAGGTTCAAAAAAAAAAAAAGGAAGGTAAAAAAAAAGGGGGGGGGGAGGGGCATTTGGCCTGTCTGTCGTGCAAGTATTTCTGGGGCCGTCCCTGAGAGGGACCTTGGAACAGTCTATCTCAAGTCTAAACATTCTCTGATCGCCTGCCCTCGTCGAAATGACCAGTTCAGGGAGAGGTGAGATCCGTAGATGGGGCAGCTGAGGGGGCCCCCCTTTTGTTGTGCGTCTGCAGTTTGGCCGGACGGGCGCAGATTGTGATCTACAAATAAAAAGATTTTTCCTAACGAGGGCATCCCCAGTAGACGTTGTCATATACTACTAACACGAGAGTTAGCCCCCTCTAATGGGGAACTCATATGACGACTGCGGCTGTTTCAGCAAGCGATGTGTTAGAGCGCGCGTTGTAAAACATCTGCAACTTGTGACTTTCGGCGAAGCAATAGTGTATTCCTACAAAAGGGATTTTTCCGCAAGAATGAGCGACTATGCCAGATCTCTGTGAGGAAAAGGAGGTGGTTCAGACACCCCAATCGAGCATTTAGAGAACGGAGTCCAAGTTGTCGACTAATTTTCTTAAGGTCTATTCACACGGTGCATCTTGTTAGCGAATCTTGTGTCGCGAAACTAGGTTTCGGGAAAGAGATTCCTCGTCTGAACGTGACCGAAAGAGTGGCGTGCCTCCTCAAAAAGTGGCGCGTTCTCCTCACTTCTGGAGCACTCTTTTGCTGAAACTTCTCCGAGTGCTGTCAATCACCTTAAAAGCTTCGCCAATTGCCGTTCGCAAACGAGTTCACGTGACGTATGAGGCGGGGCGAGCTGTTAGTAGAGCCTGCATTGCGGCTGATACAGTAGCCGAGCCCAATCCAATGAAAGCGAAACCGACCATGGACGCCGCCAGCACTTCCGCGACCGTCGCTACGTCTGACGAAAAGGTAAGACTTGATGCTTACCGAGTGCATGAAAATAACCTAGTGACGGGAAGATAAAAAGGTAGAGGGGCTCGGAGTATTTAAAACGATTTTTATAGCTGTGTTCTCCCGCGAGTATCATAGTTTATGAACTTATCGAACAACCGAAGTGTTTGCATTGTTTATGAACGAGCGCGGTAGCATATACAACCTGTCCGAGCCACTTTCATCGTAAATTCGAAGGCTAGATATCAGCGCCCAGATGAAACCAGGTTATGCATTTAGCCTTTCTATGCATTTTATGTGCATCATCTGGGTTTGCGGAATAATTTGGCTGCTTGCGGGTACGGTGCCGGCCGGCGTACTTTTCGGATTTCGAGTTCGCTCGGAACGGTGCCATGTATGCTGTGCACGATATACCGCGGCATTCTTAAAAACCGAGGGGTCACATTTCGTTACACGCATGTATTCGCAACAGTGCCCACTATTATTAAACTGGCACTCGTGTGTCAATATTGAACTCATATAGAAACGAAACTTTACGACATGAATAATTGACGGTAATGCTCAGTTTTTATCCCCTATGCTGACGTCAATCAGTCTATCAATATTTGTTGCTTTCAATTTAAGATCTAAAGAGTCAGGTTTACCAAAACCCTTTATTATTTTTCAGTCTCACTGGACAACGGACGCTAATACAGTTCTATAACTGTAACGACTGTCTTTATCAAACAAGTCATCCAGACTTCAAGAAAAAAAAAACACTCCGAGACGCAACTATGAAAATTGTTGCAGACATGCTCAAGTGCACAGGTGGGTGTGATGTTGGCAGTACTGTCCAATTTCTAAAGCTAGCAATTATTTACTTAATCAAACTTTTTCCTGAACAGTGGGGGAGGCAAAAGCAAAATTCCATTGCTTACGAACGTGTTCTAATAAGGAGTGGGCCAAGGTGACAACAAAGAAATCTGGACAGGGGACAGAGGACAACTACGTCTCCAAGTGGGAGTTTTTGAAGACATGGAGTTCTTGAAGACGAGTCAGACTACCGTCTGCCCTTATTTCACCTTGATTTTTGCCAATATCAGCGTAGACTTTCGGTGCCCAGAGGCTGTTATGATAGTGTGATGCAATTTCAAGAAAGCTGCTCCAGCTGCTCAGAATGACGCTTTGGCACTGCCCATTTTGCAAGTTTTTCGCGGCGAAACTAATCCCGGTCAACTCGACAGTTCTTTATGGCATAGATCGCCGCTACGACACGTTCCAGACTGCCCTCTCTTACAGTGTTGCGGAATGGGCACCCCCATTCCATTCCCATTCCATTCCGGGGAATTAGAGTTTTCGATAATTCCATTCCTTTCAACTCCTAGGAATGGGAACACTGGGCCCATTCCCAGTCCTGGAATGGCTGAATCGTTCCATTCCTCTAATTCCTAAACGTAAAAACTGGCACTTGACAGCTACATTGTGTTGCCGACATGAGCAGCGTACTGCTGGCATTATCAAACGCATAAACAATTGAAAAAAAAAACAAATAAAAAACATAATCACCTTAAAAGCGCTGGTGGCACAAAGTGTTTGTTTACATTGTACTGCAAACATCGAAGAAGCCCTTTGATATGTCGATGCCTGTTTAAAGCGCCGTTCACACATATGCAACTGAGTAAGACCGCGAGAGACCGGATGCGCTGCAGCGCAGCTGGTCCGAAGACTTCAGAAGAGGCTTAAAAACCAGTCTGGTCTCTCTCTGGGTCGTACTCGGTCCCAAGAGTGTGAACGGACCTTTAGACATCGGTCTCGAGACCAATTGGCTCGCAACAAACAGCAACACTTAAATCCACTCTTCTCTTTTTCTTTTTTTCTGCATTTAACTTTCAGGATATATCTGGCCAGCGTGTTTGTTTGATAAGACCATACAAATATCCAGTTCGTGCGTGGCGCCAAAAATAAGCTATATTACTCTATTCTTCAAATACGTGCACAGCAACACGGCTAGTACGCTGCTGGAAGCGACTCCATGCACAGCGGCAAGATCACATCCTCTGACAAAGTGCATCCTCTCTGGCGCAGCACGAAAGACCGTATAGGCCATGTCACGCAACCTGTTTTAAAACGCACAAGTTCACGCTTGCTTTACAAATCTCAATATTTCTTATCATATTCAATTCAATTCTTTAACTGTTTTTCAGGCATTCAATATAAACGTGTGCTGGGCTCAAATATATGTTTGTTCATTGTGGTTCGTTCATTATATGGACGTTATTGGTTTATTAGTTGTCATTTGTTGATCATCTTCATCATTATTCGGACATGAGCTAACACACTTTTCTGCGTACGCGTCCGAGGTATTACTTGCAAGGTCATTCAAGGTGCATTCCGCGAGCTCTCAGTTGCCGGTCTTTCGCGGTGACCGAAGTACCTAGCTTTGACGCGAATGGGGTTGTATGTAAAGGGTGATGTCGTAAGGACCAACACATTTGGTATGCCTTGCAAAATTCGAATTCCAATAGAACATACCTCAAACTGGGCGCGCGAACGCAAAATGCTTTATTTTTTTAAGAGAGCGAGAGAGAGAGAGAGCTTATAGGTGGTGAAGTGGTTAAAAACAGGGCAAAAACGGCGGCCTTGCATTTTTTTGCCCTCTACTGGATCTTCGTCGTTTGCACACTGGTTCGCGAGCTTGCTCTCAGGTGGCCGTCGTTTATATATTTCGTTAAATTATTACGTTCCGCGGCTTTTTGCTCCTTGCAACCTCTACTTAAGCGTTCTTAGCGCTTTTGCGTTTAGCAAGTTACCCGGAAGCGAGCCTGCAAACCAGCGGGGAATCAATGAAGAGGCTGATGCAGGACATAGAAAATACACGGCCGCCGTATTTGCTTTTTTTTTTTTAATATTTCACCATCTCTGTGTTGAGCTCTAAAATGATTTGGCATAAAACTTCTTGCGAAACGGCCTTCACGTGGCCAGTTTTAGGTATGTACTTACGTTTGGAATTCGAATTTTGCAAGGCGTGCCAAATGTGCCGATCCTTACGGCCTCACCGCAGCAGAACACTGCAAGACTAATAGACCGAGCTCATTAAGCGTCCCTCGCATCCGATGCACTGCTTTGAGCTTACTCCAGAGAAGGCAGGGGGCAGTGCACGAATTACGCCCTGTCCTGCTCTGCCATCGCAGAACAGCAGCAGGGTTGTCGTCGTACAGTGCTAATCACACTTGTCTATAACGCGCGAGCGTGCGACTTTCTCCGGAGAGCGCTAGACTGGTGGCATTCGCGGAGCCTAAGCTAGTCCCGTGGTGCAACATGGAACGGCCCGCTCGAGGGGTGTCCTGCCCACTCTATCAGCATGATAAGCGATAAAAGTAAAGTGCTTTATGATATATTTTTGTTTTTTGGTCACGACATCGTTGTTACGCCTTCATGCATTAGTTTTTTTATTGTTCGAGCAATGATGTTTGTAAAAAGCGTAGGAGCAGCCTTCCGCGTTCGCCGCCAGCTGATAGAGTGGGTAGGACGACACCCCTCGAGCGGGCCGTTCCATGTTGCGCCACGTGACTAGCTCAGTTACCGCGAATGGCACCAGTCTAGCGCTCCCCGGAGAAAGCCGCATGCTCGCGCGTTATAGACAAGTGTGATTAGCACTGTACATACAGAAAGACTAAAGTTTCTTGATGCATCACGGCAGTGGTGCCGTAGCAAAACTGGCTGGTGAGATCAGTCTATTGAAGCGAGTGCTGTGCAAGGTTTATGATGACGGCATTCCTCACAACGCATGGCGTGACAAAACCCTTATATGAGTGCAGACCTGTTAAAACAAATAAATAAAGCCAAACAGTCTTCGTGCACAAACGAGGAAACTATGCGTAAGTAGCTTAGGGGCAGCTGAACAAATTCTGCCAAGAAAACTTTGTTCTGTTCTCCTTCACAATTAAACGATAAACGAACTTCAAAAGCTGCTAGCCGATTCGTTAAAAAACACCAAGTCTATGATGCACGCCGTGTAATCCCTACCGAACTATACGTTCCTCTTCATAAACATCAGTTGTTCGAACGAGGCACTAGACAGCCGGTTTCGCTTCGCTGTCATTATGAGCGACGCCGTCGAAAATACGCGTTCTACGTCAGCTGACGTAGCATTCACTGAAAACACTGCTCTTGCAACCCGTGCGAGCAGGGGAAAACGGGCAGCGTTGGCTTTCCAAAACTTAAGAGGTGTAATCGCGTCTCCACAAGTGCCTTCTGCAAGGTAGAGCAAAACCTCTCCTCCAATAGACCCGGGCTGATTCGCTTCGTGGTATTTTCACTTTGCCTGATGCTCCTGAACATCAGTTTGCCTGGACGCACCTCGGGGTCTGCAGTCGGGACGCTGCTAGTGCTGCCATGACCTAGCAAGAGGGGCCCCCTTCCAAACACAGCAGAATGCATCTCCTCGGTGGTTGTGGCTGGGCACCAAGACGACTTAAATCTTGCGTCTAGGAGTGTAGCCATTAAAAAAATCGAGTCACTCCACGCGCCGGCGAAGCGCTTCTGAATGCTTGCTTTTAAGCCATTAGCCATATCTCTACAAAGAAATGTGGCTTTGCTGAGGATTCCAGCGATGGAAATGTCAATGTTTCTCAATGCTGGAAGCAGCAGTCCGGCCGTTTCGTGCCTCTTCTGGAGGAGTTCAGATGCCTGCTCTACTGGTGAAAGCAGCTCTATCAAGTCCGTGATGAGCCTGAGTTCGTACGTTGAGAGTTTTGTTTTCTTGCACGCGTGCAACGTGTCGGCAAGTTCTGGGTGATCGGCAAAAGTGCTAGCGAGCTTTCTCATCATTCGCAGCTGCGAGTTCCACCTCGTTGTGTTGTGGGCTTTTAGGTGCACGCCGGCCACATTCATCACAGTCTCTGTGTCGGCAGTACTCTTACGTATTGAAGCTACGATGGTGCCGCCTTTCTGTATTACTTCCTCAGCTTTTGAATCCTAAAATCGAGGGAAAAAAAGATTGAGAAAAAAATGACAAAGAGCAACATGCAATGCCTCACGTTCACGGTTTCAAGAAAACAATTTAAGATTATATCATCGATCGATAGTTTAGTGGTCGACTTTACACTAACTGTAGTTTAAAGGCGGACAACTAATTTCGATAGAGCCGGTCACAAAAAGCGTAACCACAAAAGATAATGTACAACCTACGTAAAAATAAATAAAGTCAGAGCGATAGAATATAACATACCTGCCGGATAGAGTCCTTTACGGCAAGCTGCAGATTGTGGGCGGCGTAACCAAATCGGAATTGCTCCAGCTTATGAAATTCGCTTAAAAGCTCCTTGGCTAAGCTCTTCGGGCACTCGCCGAGGATGTCAGCGTCTTCGTCTGCTTCCGTTCCCCAACCAGGAAAAGCAAAGGCCTTTATCATTGATGATGCATTGTCTGTCACCACACGAAGCACCTGAAAATTCAAATTGGTATTGTTAGTCGAGACAAAATTGTAACAAAGATTTCATATTTTACCTTGTCTGATATGTTCCACTGGACAAGCGCTGCGTCATACTCAGAACGAATGCGAGCAGCTGTGTGGTTGCCCGTCAGTCGAGTGAAGGTAAGGAGGGATGTGTGAGCCGTAAAGTCGTTGACGACGAATGTGGCTTCGACTCCTAGGTAGCCTTCCATAGTCAGAGACGTCCACACGTCGAGAGAAATGCACACGTGGTGTGCTCCCGACAAAGAGGCCGATATTTTGCTTTGAAGAGCAGACACCTTCGAGGGTAGCAACTTCTCTCGCAGGTCGTCACGAGACGGCAACTTGTAGCCCAGAACAGCGACCGGAATTTGAACAAACACAAATCAATTACTCTCATGCAAGGTTACGAAGAACTATATGTAAAACTCACCGATAAAAATTGCTTGAATCCTTCTCGTTCTACCAGACGAAACGGCTCCATGTCAATGCATATCATATTGAATAGGGCTTCATCAAGCGCAGCTTTTCGGTGAGCCGATACAGAGCTGCACCCAGCGCTGAAGGCGGAAGTTATTTTTGGCTGGTTCGCCTGCCCTTTTCCAACTTTCGCGTACTCGTTCTCGTGCTTCCTCTTCAGATGGCGAATAAAGTTCGATGATACGCCGACTGCACCATGTATAGTTTCGCTGCACACCTTGCAGCGTGCAGCTTGTTTGTTTTCTTCCCGATTAATATCGAAAAATGTCTTCCACGATGTCATGACTCAATCTATTTTTTTCTTGTAATCTTCCTCTTCGCGCTGATCGAGCGGCGGGTTCAGGCAGGAGACGGTACCAACCGAATCATTCTTTGGCCTCGGTGTCAGGTTGTTCGCGTTCTGGCGACGGGTGCACAGCCGGCGTCGATGGAAGCCAAAGCCTCAGTAGCAGCTAGCATCCAGCTCTCCTTTTCAGTGGCCCTCGCAGCAACGGTCGCGCCTCGTCTTTCTTTCTGCAGGTCTAGTCAGTTCGGTCACGCAAAAAGAGCGCTGACGATAGTCTACTTCGCCTTATGATGGACCACAAAAGATAGCACGAGTGCCATCGAAACCAATCCAGTGCCTTCTGAGTGTCACGTGACCCTAGGGCGCAGCAACGCGCCGTGCAGGGTGTAAGATAGACAGGTGGGGAAACGAGAGCCAAACGAGCGACCGCATTGTGTCCCCCTCGGGTTTCCCTTTTTCTGTGGCGCCATCTATGTAGAGCACCGCGAACTCTCACTCCGGGTGGGCGACCGATGGCGACCGGCTAAACTGACGGAGATGGTTTCTCGTGGATTTTAATTGGAGGACTGTCGTGCTCTCAGTTTATTTTGCGCACTCTCCCATAAAGTTCCACGCAAATCAGATTCCGATTTGTTTCCTCTCGCCGCAGCGCCATCTGTCGCAAGTCGAATGTACCCGCAAGCAGACGAGTACACAATCCGGTCACCTGTCTATCTTACACCGTGGCGCCGCGCGTGTACTCCCGCTCACGGTGCTGGATGGCCTGGGGTGACTTGTAGCGTCCGCAGCGGTCCATCGCAAGGTGAAAGGAAGTATGCAGAGACTAAAGTCAAAGGAAATTAGCGGGCATCCGCTAGCTTGCTTGTAACCCTAACCCACTTGAATGCAAAACATATAACAAAGAAAACAAGCATCGGAACCAGGACCAAGTAAAAGGCGGACTTGCACGTAAAAATACACTACAAAAAAGCGTCGGAGCCAAGCGCAAGAGGAGAAGGGAGAAGTGAACTTCGCTTGCTTTGTTTTAATGCCGAAGCAAACACACATTTCGCATTTCAAAGGAGTGCGCGCGAATGAACGTGGAAGGCGGCAGGGTTGGCCGCCGTTCGGCGGCGCGCGAGTCAACGAGTTAAAAGAGCTCTACGAGTTATGAGTCGCCCCCGCTTTTACATCTCAGTCTGTGCGCGCGTGCTTTCTTCATGCCGCTGAAACAAAAAAAAAAAGAATAAGTTACACAAGAAGGACGATGAGGAGCCATGGAGCCGCCGTGCCTGGCGGTTTCTTGCTTGGCCGCTCCTTCGTTTCTTTTGCTAGTTGCTTGGTTTCTTGTTTCGCTCTCGTGTAACGCCAGTGAAGCCAGTCTACGCCTCCGTGAAAGGCGCCACCGCCCCCCCCCCCCCCTCCCCTGCTCTTTGCTTTGACGCTTGTGTTTTGTGCTGCATTTTTTTTTTTTTTTGCGTATAAGTGTTTGGTAGGGCTCCACGCGGGCTAACAGTTTCCCGCTAATTTTATTTCTATAAATAAATTTAAAAAAAAACTGGGCCCTTTCTATTCCGGGCAAAAGGCATCTAATTCCATTCCCATTCCATTCCCCATTCCATTCCGGGGTCGCGAAAATGCGGAATGATTCCAGAATCATTCCAACTCCGGAGTGGCAACTCCGCCACCTCTACCGGAGTCATTGCAAGGTCATCGATCTATCCGTTAAGCTCCATACGCAAATTCGCGTTTGAGTGCGTTGCGGAGTCCTTGCGGCCAGGAGCGGTCGCTTGCGGTGCCACGCGCGCCTTCCCGCAATGCTCGCCAGCGCGATGCAAGCGAGTAGAGACTCACTGCTCGCACCACTTGGCCGACTCGGCGACAGGTATCCGGTTCTTCGCTCGCAGTGCTTGCTTTTTCGTTTTGGGGAGCGGTGGGGACTGGTTTTGTAAGGCTGCGATGTTCAAGTTCGACAAAATGTCGCTGGGCGCCCCCATGTTGCCGTGGATTTCGCTTACTATTGGTGAGCTGCTAGCGACGATAGCGCGTTTTTATGGGAGGCACTCACTTGATCGAATGACGTTTTAGCGAACGCCCACGTTTCACCGAATGACACTTTAGCGAATAGTCGGACGCCGCGAAGCGGCGTTTTCGGGCGGGCCAAATGGGTTCACATTTTTGTAATGAGCTGCCGCAGACTGTCGCCGCGAAGCGGCGTAAAGCGCAGCGCGGCGGATGGGTTAACGCGCGCCCCCGTTATTCGCTAAAACGTCGATTCGCTCAAATGTGGCTGTTCGCTAAAATGTCATTCGCTCATGTGATATGGACCCCGTTCTTATTGGCTCTTGATTGCGGTTAACTGCGTGTCAGCGCAACTGTTTGTACAAGCATGGCGCAAGCGCTCTTCGCAACGCAACGCGTCTGCTTGCCGCTACGGAAAGCACCGCGCTCAAACGCAGATGTGCGTATAAACCTTGAGTCATGGCTCTGATGCCAATGCCGTTGGAGAAGCGGGACCCCACGCAAGCCAACCTGATGGAGAGAATGAATGGATGGAATTATCTGACGACCCACTTCAAGAGCAAGCTTAGACTCCTTCCACCTCGCCAACCGGAAGGCCCGTCGAGACATTCGACGAGTTCGTTCGAAAACTACAAACGAACATTTGCATGTTTTTTTGTTTCTTCAACTTGCTGAAAAGCATAAGGTGCTATTCAAGACATGTGAGAAAATCTTTGGCGATTTCGAGTGCCTACTGGAAGGGATTCCAGACAGACATGGAGAGCAGATCAAGCAAGCAAGCTCTGTCATTGATGTCCCCACCAAGAGCCATGAAGTATTTGGCAGTGATTTTCCTTCTTTTCAACAAACTGAGAAGCAGTTACCAGAGGAAACAATTTGCAAGAGAGAATTTCTTGTATTTGAAAGTCGAATAACGCCTGCTCGCAAATCCAGGAACTTCGCCGCTCCAGTGCGTGCCTATTGGACAGGTAATGCAGAACCTCTTCCAAGTTTGCGACTTGGCAGAGCATCTGCAGCCGACACCACAAGTGGCAACCGCTCCACAACACCTGCAGTACTTTCGTGATGGCACAGCGCTGAGTCAAGTGCCAATAAACACCCCAGAATCTGAGTGCAACCTTCACATCATTTTGTACACGGGTGAAGTAGAAATCACTAACCCCTTGGGACCGAGCCAAAGGAGACACAAGTTGTTGGTTGTTTACTTTTCACTCCTCGGCGTCCATCCAAGGTACCGTGCCAACTTGTGCAATATCCATCTTACACCGATGGCAAAGTATAAGGACGTTGAGGAGGGACTGCAAGAAGTGTTGCAGTCCTTACTCTATGACGTGGCTCAACAGAAAGATTATGCTCTTCAAGTCCAAAGCAGCAGAGGCAGTGTAACAGTAAAGGCCACAGTTGTTGAAGTTTGTGGGAATAATCTCCCACTCCACAAACTTGGAGCGTTCTCTTGCTCCTTCAGGGATCGCCCGGTATGCCGCTTCTGCGTGGCATGCAAAGAAAAACTGGCAGAACTGACAAGAGAATACCTATGCACGCTAAGGAATTCGGCTGCACACCACCGACAGCTGTCGGCAATTTCTGTGAATGTAGCTTTGAAGACAGACTGTGAAGTCACTGGACCCTCTCCCATGCTAGCCTTGAACGACTTCGATGTCACGAAGCATCTGATGCTAGTCGTCATGCACGACATGTTCCAGGGATGGCTTGCTGTCGTCCTTCATCAAGTCTTCAAGGGGCTCACGTCAGAGGGCACTCTTACGTTGTCCGACTTCAACAGGGTAGCCGAATATAAAGTTGGTTTCAATGACAAGAAGAATAAGCCCAAAGAACTACCCAGCAACTTTGCCAAAGACCAAAGTGCCCTGAAAGGCACAGCCTCAAAGAAGTGGTGCCTGTTTAGGCTTGTTCTACTTATGCTGGCATCTGGCATCCCAGAAGGCATTGCACACTGGAAGATGTACTTAATATATAGGGAAATAATTTACGTGGTTCTCGCTCCACAGGTGCCCGTCGAGTTCCACCCTTACCCGAGACAGAATCCAAGCTTTCCTGCGGACCTTCAGCGAGCTGTACAGATCAGCCACTGTAGCACCGAAGCTGCACTACCTTGTGAACTATCATCGCCTCATTCAAGAGTATGGACCACTTCAACAGTACTGGTGCATGAGGTTCGAGAGCAAGTACAAGTATTTTAAGAATGTTGCACTGAAGACGAAAAACTTCGTCAACATCACAACATCCCTCTCGTCATGGCATCAGCTGCTGCAGAGTTACAAGCTTCACACATACATCCACGACAAGCAAGCCTGTGTATCGGGTCTAAAAGAAGTAGATCCTACTGAACTGCATTCCTGCGCAGGGAGTCTGGCACTCTATGGCCAGGTGTGGGAGGCGAAATTCGCAGAGACAAGCAAAGGAACCTGCCAGACTAAGGACGTTATTATCATAAACAAAACAACAGCACTCAGCTTTGCTGAGGTTAGCATGGTGTACCTCGTGAATGCTAAGGTTTTTTTCTCCAAAACCAGCTGCAAGTGGAAAGGTTCCGCCGACATCAGTGCTGTTGCAAAGTGCAGAAGACTGACAATTTCTTCCTCAAGCAGCCTGGCAAAGAAGCAAGCCTTCAACGATTGGGACTGTATTTAGGAGAGCTTGTGCCAGTGGTATGTGTTCTATTATCATTAAGCATTCCCATGCCTTCAGCAATTGTCTCATGAAAACAGTTTCTGTTCTAGGCACAATGTAAAGCTGCATCTTTTTTGTCTGTTGGTGTAGTGCATACACCTCTTCCTCGTCCTCTGAACTATGACGAATGCCTAAACGTTTTTAGACTTCCAATAACACAAATTTTCTGTAGCCCCCCCCCCCCCCTCCCCGCCTAGTGTAACTGTAGCTTGTCAATATATAACTCTACGACACTTTTTTAACTACCAATAATGTAAAGGTTTCCCTTATGTGCTTATATAGTATGTATGACTCTTGCTTGTGTCCTAAATTGTGACTAATGATTACTTGTGTTTTAAATTACCAAGAACGTACAGGATACTTTTGTGTTTGGGATGTGTATGCGTTCGAATACTTCACAGCGCACAAAAGACAACTATCAAATCACATCCACAAAAAGAAACAACACTCACGCAGTGCTGACTGTCAAATCTGGGACGTATGAAAATCATCTTCGTTATCTTTTACTCGTATGCACTAAAAAGAAGAAAATAAAAATCAACCAAGGAAGAACAGAGGAGGAGGAGAAAGAAGAAGCCACCGATGTGATCGGACGTGTTTTCTCAAGCTCTCGACTTTTTCGAAAATGCTCGGCGCTAAGCCCAGCCCCGAGCTGCCAAGTTCGGGCCCCCCTTTTGGATCTTCGGGGGATTGTCCCTCGGTAAAACCGGAAGATGCGGCCAGGACTTCGAGCAACGCATCGACCAGCCACGGTCAACCAGAGGCCATGGACACGAGGAATGCGAGTAACGCCGGTCCCGCCGCTACCACGACGGGAGCAGGACCTGCTCCAGCCTCGATACTAAACAAATCGACGATGGGGTGCTCAACAGTCTTCCAGTTTGGTGAGCCCTCCACAGTCCCAAGCACAGCCCAATCTGTCGAGCTAGTCTTAAGGGCTCTCCTTTCGAGCATATCGAAAGAGAGCCTTATCGATATTTTCAAAAGTGTCTTTGGAGAATCTCACGAAATCGTGCCAACTACCAAGGGGAAGAAGAAGAACAAGTCTGCGACTTCTAAGAAAGCCTTGAAAAGCAGCACAACAACAATTCTGCCAGCGCCAGCCGGCGCTGCACCTATATCTGGCAAGACGCCACAACCAGCAGGGAGCCAGGGCGACAGCTCAGTGCCTGCTAAGACACTACCGGCACTAAAGCCTGCGGCCGCCGCGCCACCTACTACAGAACAAATGGAAGAAGAGGACGGCTTCACCACCGTCACGAGCAGGAAGAAAAGGAAACGGGCTCGCGAGGACCCGACACAACAAAATAATGAGAAGGCCAAGCCCTCCCGGCGTTGGCAATTCGAGTACAAGATCCGCCTAACACGATCCCAAGTCTCGATAAAGACTACTACCAAGACTGAAAACGCACCTCTCGAGCGTTTCAACAGCATTCACAATGCATCTACTAGACAAGGCCAACACTATTTCAGTCCGCACGGTCTCGAAACAGCTGGCCGAAACCCTCGAGAAGATAACCGAGGTCGACATCGGCGGACAAGCAGTTTCTGTACAAGTCTTTAGAACGTACGGAACCGCCTATTGCAAAGGGGTCATCTACAACATTTACTCAAAAGAAGAGGATCCCCAAGGCAACGTCTTGAACCTTGAATTGGAATCTGAGAAGATCCAGGTGGTCGCTGCTCGTAGACTGGGAAAGTCTAACACGGCAATGCTCACATTTGATGGAGAAAAGACGCCGAGGTCCGTTTTGTACGGCAATAGATATATGCGGGTCTTCCCGTTCAAGCCGAAAGCGGTGACGTGCGGTAACTGCCACCGATTGGGACACAAACCGGACATCTGCCCAAATGCTGCCGTGTGCCCCATCTGCGGAACTCAACATTTAGCCTCTACGGATCCTGCCCAGGGAACCGGATGCCCCGACTCCACACCCTACTGCCAAGGGTGCAGAAAGAAGGGCCACCTGGGAACGGACCGCAAATGCCCCACATGGCAAGAGACCAACACGCGAATGCGGGAAGACGTAAAAAAATTCCGAGAACAACATAAGCAACAACAACAGCAGCAGCAGCAGGAGACTGCGACCGGGGCTGTCAAGACCCCGGCCCCTCCCAGCGGCACTTTGTGGGCTGACAGAGTCAAACACGGCATCGTCGCTCCACCACCATCACCGTCGTCACAGGCGGAGATCCAAGAACTACGCAACACCTGCAACTACTTCAAAGCCGAGCTAGACAGGCTCAAGGCCATTGTCCAAGCCCAGCAAGAAGAGAACAACCACCACAAGTCCACCCTCAGTCAGATGAGGGCACTTACAGCGAATATTTTTTAACGCTAATGATAAGGGTGCTCCAATGGAACTGCCAGGCGCTCCGCAAGCGGGCGGCCGAGCTCCGAGTACGTCTGTTGGACAAGCCTGACGAGCGTCCTGATGTATTACTGCTTCAGGAGACTAATACTACAAGCATCAACTTCAATGGATACACTACCTACTCAAGCCCGTCCATAACTAGTAAACGGCCGGGGCAATATGCCTCCCCGCCAGGGAAAGCGCTCGTCTATGTAAGGTGCGACTGGCCCCAGCACCAAGTAGATCTAACCCCCTATTGTAATGAAAATCAAGAAATCGTTGCAGTGAGAGCCACAGTCCGGCAGCAGAACATCGTATTTACATCCGCATACTACAGGCCTCTTAAAAGCAAGACACCAAAAAGAAACCACGGTTGGATCGCTCATCTGCACAATCTGTACCCAAGAGAACAAAAGCTCTATTGTGGAGACTTCAACCTCCAACATCATGCTTGGGGATACAACCACGTATCGACAGGAGCGGAAGAGCTGCTTGGTGAGATGCAGATCTTCAGACTCAACCTAGTCAATAACCACGGGACCAAGACAAGGCTGGGAGACGCCAGGCAGAAGGACACAACCCCAGACCTTACATGGACCTCAAACATCTACACATATCACCACAAGTGGAAGTGCCTTCCGGACTCTTGGGGCAGCGACCACTTCCCAATCTTCTTTGAATTCTCGCCTACAAAGAAGATCAAAGACAAATCCAAGCGGAGAGTGGCTAAAACCATTCACTGGGACAAGTTCAGGGCAACGCTGGAAGAAGGTAACCTTGAAGGGTCCAGTTTCGAGAGCCTCCTAAACAGCGCCCTGCAAGGAGCTACGATTACTACGAACGTCGATGAAGACGCTCCAAATCCCGACCTCCACCTATTACGGCTCTGGGCTAAACGGCTGCAGGTGGTACAAAAGTACCGAAAGGGTCGCAAAACTCCGCAAGGCAGACACGCCATAACAAGAGCTACGGTAGAGGCCAAGGAATACGCCCAACAATTAGATACACGCCGATGGCTAGACTACAGCTCTTCGCTCTCCGACAAAACCTCGATTACAAAGCTATGGGCTACAAATCGGGCTCTGCTTGGAAAGAAGAAGGTAAAAGGAGCGATGCTCACGCTCGCTCTCAAGATGAATAAGACGGAAGAACAGCTCGCAGGAATGGCGGGGGATCTCTTTTTCCCACAGCCAGACGTGAAAGACTGCCCCTCTCTGTACGACGTAGAAATCTTGGCCCCGGACGACGGCATGGACCGACCGTTTACGAGGGGAGAACTCGAGTGGGCGCTATACACAAAGGAAAATCCCGATCGTCGCCCGGGCCGGATAAAATCACCATGACCATGCTTAAGAACCTTCCAGAAAACACAAAAGAACAGCTCCTCGAATGGGTGAACCAGATCTGGGTCACCGGAAAGCTCCCTGAGCAGTGGAAGCATTCACTCGTCGTTCCCATTCCAAAACCCGGAAAAGACAAGGGATCACTCAGTAACTACAGACCCATCTCGCTAACTTCATGTACCTGTAAGGTCATGGAGCGGATGGTATTAGCACGAATTGACTGGCACCTAGAATCCTCTGGCACCTTCCATCCCTCCCAGACTGGTTTCCGATCCTGCCTCGGAACACAGGAAAGCCTCGCCCTCATCTCGGCAGAAGTCATAAGAAATATTGGACTCAACCGCGCGGCGATAAGAACAGTCGTGGCGGTTGACATCAAAAAAGCGTTCGACTCTGTACCCCACACCTCAATCATCAGCGAAGCCAGACAATTTGGCATAGTTGGAAGGCCGCTGAACTTCATCAAGAGCTTTCTAGAAGGAAGGACGTTTTCGGTCCGCTGTGGCACGCACGACAGTGACCCGAAGATGAACCGAGTTGGGGTCCCTCAGGGTTCCGTCCTCTCACCAACACTATTTAACCTCGCAATGGCAGCCCTGCCGCATGAGCTCGCCAAAATACCTGGACTCGGTTTTACCGTGTATGCGGATGACATCACAATGTGGACGAAAGGAGAAGCCATTGCAAAGCAGCAAGACACACTTCAAGCAGGCCTCGACACAGTCGACGCTCACCTAGCCAGGGTAGGAATGCAAGCCTCTGCAGAAAAGACCCACTACACCGTGGTGGCACCAAGAAAACACAGTAATGCCAAGATTGCAGAACGATTTAATCTCGTACTCGCGGGAAAAAGAATCAAACCCTCCCCTTCAGTCAGGATCCTAGGGGTTACGATCGAAGAAATGGGCAAGGGAGACATCTGGTTACAAGACACAATCAAGTACTGCAACTCCGCGCTCAACGCAATCAGGCGTATATGCAGCGCAAGAGGAGGCGCGACTGAAAATGTAGCCAAACGGATGGTCAAAGCCCTCGTAGTCTCGCGCGTAGTCTACGGAGCCCGCCACTACTGGCTCAACAAGGGACAGTGGCAGAGACTAGAAACCTTAAACAATCAAGCAATGCGTGTAATTACCGGCCTTCCTAAGTTTACCCCCCTCGGCAAACTGCGGGAACAAGCCGGTATCAACAAACTCCATGACGTAGTGACGGCCCGCACGGTTGCCCACAGTGAGCGCCTCAAGCTTACTGGACCAGGCAGAGAGATTATGAAGCTTCTCCACAGACCCACGGAGAACCTGCCAGAACTACCCGAGCAACTTCCACCATGGGAAGACCTTGCGGAGATCACCGACAACAAGCCTAGTGCACGCAAGGGGGACACCAAGCAACTAACACGTAAAGCCAAGGCGCACACTAAGATGGTAGAAGCATGGGATCCGAATTGCATCATGGCTACCTACACGGATACCGCATCGCTAGACGGCCCCGTCATCCTGAAAACGGCAGCTGCAGCCATCCCTGCCCTACAAATCAGCGCTACCAAGCAGCTCCCCGAAGGCGCCTCGACCAAAGGAGAACTCACAGCAATCCGCCTCGCCCTCGAGACGGTCCTCGCACTCCCCGACCCGCTAACAACGAATCTCCGGATATTTACAGGTTCGCAAGGGGCGGTGAAGGGATGTAGAATAAGGAACAGTCCAAGCCGGATAGTCCGCTCGATAAAAAAAAACTTGCTTCTCAACTAGCTTCAAGAGGCACCTCCACAAGAATTGCATGGGTTCCCGGTCACGCGGGCATACCCGGCAACGAACAGGTACATCGCCTGGCCCGCGCGTCGCTTATTCTTCCCCGCGGTTCAGACGACATACCTGCATCACAACATGACCACGGGTACGGCCACGCTCGCGATCGGGCACAGGCCAACTGGGAACCACAAGAATATGATCCAGGCGAGGTTCGGGCCAAGATCAGAGAAGACTATCTAGCAAAACTCGAAGAGAAGCTCCCCGAAAACCCAGATCCGCTCCCCTGCACGGGTTTTGGAAGACGGGCGAGAGTTCTCCTGACTCGAGTGAGGACGGACACCGCACTAACACCAGCGCGCATCGCATCTTGGAGCCAAGGAAAACGATCCGGAACTTGCTCCAAGTGCAATATGGGCGTGAAGGCAGACATTTTTCACTTGGTGTGGGAGTGTCCAGAGTACAAAGACATAAGGGCAAGACATCGACCAACAGACATCGCATCTATGGAGGGGTGGACACATCCACCAGGCTCCGAGAGTGACAGACGAAGAGTCTTGAAAGGTCTCCTGGATTTTATCTATGAGGCCAAGCTGGACATATTCATTTAGATTTAGTTACCTTTCCTTAGTGCCAGCGTCCAGATCTTGATATCACCGGCGCACTCCCTCATACCCCCTTCCCTCTTTTCTTCCCTTTTTTTTTTCTTTTACTTTTCTTTTATGGCATTAAACGTTTTCTGACTGACTGACTGACAGAGAAGGAAAAAGATAGCGAAAAGGAAATGGTGAAGAGATAAGGAAGAAAAAAGAGTAAAGGAAATAAAATAAAAAAAAAATAAAAAAAAATGAAAGAGGATAAGATCAAGTCCAACTACAGTAAAAGTCACTAAGGAGGTTTTCCTAGATAATCTAGCCCTTTTTTGGATAAGGTAGTCGAAGGGGTACTAACGCATAAACCATCTAGGGAGCCTACATGTGTGCTGCGCTTAGGGTGGTGCCATTCTTTGTAATACCAGTTGCCGACAAACCAATGTTGCCAATCTCGTTACCATGGTTACCCCGCTATTTTTGCAGCCATTTTGTTTCACTGCGATAATCCCCGTTAGGGCTAGTTGTTGGTACGGTCAACAGTGCGGCGAGTGCGGTGTGTCGTCCCGGGTCCTCGCCAATGAGAAGTTTTCATATGCAATGCCGGTTTGCTGCGTTCCATACTGTCGGCAAAGTTACAAGAATGGTGCGAAGTTGTAAAGATTTCCAGCCAATCCGAAAAGAAAGGCGGCGTGGGTTTCGCGGATCAAGAGGCCTCTCTGGGAGCCAACGAGTACTTTGCGTGTCTGCGGCGTAAGTACAAAATTATCATACAGCAGTACCGATGTTCGGTCTCGTACAGTCGGGAGCAAAAGTTTGCGGGGCATGGGAGCGCGTGGCGAAATGCATCGCCGCGCCGTCCGACGGCGCGCCGCCGCATTTAGGAGACGCGCTTTGCGCGTGCGCACCTTTCGTGCCCGCTATCATGTCTCTTTTGCTCGTTTCTTTCCGACGCACTCCTAATAACAGGAGCCGGCGCCAGGGGCGCGAGTTAGCGCTTCGCTGGCTGTCATGATGCGCGTCTGCTTCAGCTGCCTCAGCCGCCGCGCTTTGTGACAGAGCTCGCAGGGTGGGTAACCAGGCGCTTTGTCACCCAGCGCGGCTGCTGAGGCAGCTGAAGCAGATGCGAGGCATGCCACCCAGCGAAACGGCAACTTGCGCCCCTGGCGCCGACTCCGGTTATCAGGAGTGAATCGGACAGAAACGAGCGAAAGAGACATGACTGCCAGCACGAAGGGCGCGCATGCGCAAAGCGCGGCTTTTTAATGCGGCGGCGGGCCGTTGCACGGCGTGGCGATGCCTTTCGGCACGCGCTGCCGTGCCCCGCAAACTTTTGCTCCCGACTGTACACTTATGCTGTCGGGCGGTCGAACGAAACGTCTATGGCAGTCACGTCCGTGACTACTCTGGGACAGCTTTGCTCGCGGACAGCTGTGCTTGCGCGCGGGGTTCCGAGCGCTCGCGCATCATGAGCAGTCTGCTTTCAAAACTGCATCGTCGCTCTTCGCTGCTTCTGAACAGGGACAAAATCCGCCCGAGCATATCTGCGTGACTTTCTGCTTCAAATCATAACAAATAGGATGACGTACGGGTGCGTGCCGGCTGACACAGCCGGCACGCACGTGTACGTGCCGGCTGTGTCAGCACGTACGAGTACGAGCACGTACGGCTGTGTCAGCCGGCACGTACGAGTACGTGCCGGCTGACACAGCTGCATCGTAGCCCGCAGGTTTAGCAGCGATAGAGCACAGCAGAGTTAGCCTGCCGCCTGGCATCGGGAAAAACCTTAACCTATCTCATGTAAGGAGCCTTCATGTATTTATAAATACAGGTACTATTTGAAGCTGGGATCATGTTTCACTTAGGGTGTCATATACATGAAACAGAGCAGAAACTGTTTCACAGTGTGTTGTGTCTGAAAATCCGGTAAACCTTTTTCAGGTACACTTAGAACTATCCTGTTTTGAGGAGAAACGTGCAGATGGGTGGCGGCGCGTCAAATTGACTGTCACACCAACATTGTTTTCCTCTCAAGGTGAGCGAAGCCTGGTGGAACTAGGAGATGCACTAGGACACCGGGAGGAAAAATACATTTTTTTTATTATAATGTAAATATTCGCATAAAATAAATTAATTCAATTAGTGTGATGTGCCATGCTCCCCGATGCATGCAGTAACATCTAACGTTAGCTAGGAAAAAAAAAAGACGAACACGCAGATTAGTTTGAAATATTTCTGTAACTTTATTCTATTCAAATATGCCAATTAGCAAGTTCAGAGCCTACCAGGCTGTCCAGACTCTCCATGTCCACCCCCAAATGCCCATTATGGTGACTGCACAAAAAGAAAGAATCTGATCGTTCCTTCAGCGTGGCACATTACGCAAAAAGTGCACGGTAATTTGTTTTTCATGATGGCTAAACTTAATTATTGTGTTCTTTAATTTCTTCCAGCGTCTTCGAAGTACAAGCCAGCAGAGCAAAGCCCCGAAAAAGTAGTGCCGCACCGATTTGAAGAGGCAGCTTGCATCAGTGCATCACTTGGGGCCACAGCCTGCGATCCTCCTATTCATGCCTCATCTGAAGAGGCAGTGGCGGCATCATCCAGTACGCCTGAGCCAACAGATGAGAAACAATTCAGCTCGGTTGCAAGCACCTCGAGCCATGAATTAAGTACAAGCGCCGCAAGCACGACCAACAACACAGCTTGTGTCAACGCATCACCTGGGGCCGCAGCTGGGGATCCTCCCATTCATGCCTTAGCTGAATCAACTGTCCATGACGAAATCTGCAGTGATGCTACAACTGGATGGAGCGGCCCCACACTTCAATCTATTTTATCGACTGCCGCTTCATTGACACCTCAGCAACATGACTTCATCTCTGACGACGATTCCATGGATATCATCACAGAAGATCCTACAAACATTATGTCACTACCTGAAAATGAGCCACCACCATGCATTGAGCCACCACCCAAAAGTGTGACAGAAGGAACAGAGAACGTTTGTTGTTTGGAGTTAAAGAAAGCTCTATGCGACGTCCTAAAAAAGTACAGTTCCCTTTAAGAACATCATGTGAACGCAAGGAAGCAGATCCGAACCCTCAAGAGTCAACTAAAATGTGTACAACAACAGCTTCAGGCACTTAAGGAACCGAAGTTCCTGGCCGACGATCAAAAGAAGGTCCTTGCAAAACAAAACAGCCGGGGTATGACATGGTCAATGGCAACAATCAAGCAAGTTCTTCAAGTCAAGTTTGCATGCGGCACCACGGGGTATGAGCTCCTTCGGACACTCCGCTACCCTCTGCCCAGCACCAGAACATTAATGCGAAGACTACAAGGCTTTTGCTTCTTACCAGGAATTCTAAAAGAAGTCCTTGATGTCCTGAAAAAAAAAAGTAGAGACCATGGAAGATGCAGAACGGGACAGCGTTCTCTTTCTAGACGAGATGGAAATTTCAGGGGGCATAGAACATGATCAGTCGCAGGATTGCTTTCTCGGGTCTGTGACTCTTACGAAGATGGAGGAAGTCGAAGCTAACCGTGCTTTGGTTTTCATGTTGGGGGGCTTGACGACCCGGTGGAAACAGGTAGTAGCGTACCACGTCACGGGGCGGTCGCTTGAAGGCACCCTACTGAAAGACTTTGTCCTCCAGATTGTGAAGTTGTCCTTCAAAGCAGGACTAAAAGTACTCGTGGTCACCAGCGACATGGGTGCACCAAACAGAGCAATGTGGCGCGAACTTGGCCTTTGAAGTACCAGGAACTTCGACACAATGTGCAGCATATCACACCCATGCCTTGAGGGGCGCCGTCTGTATTTCATGGCCGATGTCGCCCATCTGCTCAAGAACATTCGAGCGCAACTGATTCGCTCGGACATCTTGTTCCTGAGCAAGCGGACTGTTGAAGAAAACGGACTCCCCACAGACATCGTCAAGCTCGAGTATATCGACGCAACACTGAAGCTAGATAAAGAAAATGAACTAAAGGTGGCTCCTCACATGTCAGACATTCAACTCAGTGACAGTCACTTTACAAAAATGAAGGTGAAGATCGCCGTCCAGTTCTTTCGCGAAGCTCCAGTGGCCATCCGCTACAGAGTGAGCCAGGGCCAGTTGCCAGCTCAGGCAGAAACCACTGCTTGGTTTTGTGAGCTTGTCTCTGAATGGTTTACTTTGATGTCGGCGAGGCATCCAGTTGTGGCGTTGAGTAATTTCGATGCCACAAAACACCAAGCTGCCATCGAAAAGCTAAACATCACAGCCTGCACCTTCTGAGATGACCATGGGCTCAACATCACACTGGAAGCCTTCACAAGCAGGACTTATAACATCAACCACAGTTGTCTACCAACTTCAACATCAACTCCTGGAACCCCGGAGAAAAGCTCACCGGAGAAAAGCTCACCGGAGAAAAGCTAACCGGAGATAAGCTCACCGGAGAAAAGCTCACCGCAAAACCGGCGGATGCGGAGAAAAGCTCACCGGCCATTGAGCGTATGCGGAGAAAATTTGATCACCGATATTTTTTCTTCTTTTTACATGGAGGCTGTTGGATCGAGCGTAACATATATCAATTTATTATCATTAAAATTCGTCAGCTTTCTGAAAAATAAAATGTCCTCTTTTGTAATATTTGTTAAGAGGGAGCGCTCCTCGATTTTCATCTCCGATAGGAACTTTTCAAGAATCCAGATAGCGCGCGCGTCGAAGGCGTGAAAAGGCGCTCTCCCTCCGAGGCGAATGAGTGCGTAACGTATCTGGGTCTAGCAGCGAAATGAGAGCTCGTGTCCCTTAAAACTCCTCGGGAAAGAACGTAAACCACATTTTGGTTCGTTACAGTTGCATTTCCTTCAGTGTAGTCGAAACGCAACCAAAACGCCGCTAGTGACAGCCTTCACAGTGCTTCCGTGCCCCGAGAAATTCGCGGACGGCGCTTCACGTCTCCTTCGGTAGGGTGACGTAAATGACACGTGATGACGTCGCATTCGATGCTCGCAGCGGATTCGCGGGTTTGTGAGGCTCGTGCCGAGTCGCCCACGGCAGCGGCGGCGGCGGGCCGCGGCCGGCAGTCGCCCCGAGGGGCTAGAGGGGTGCGGAGTGTCGCGTGCGTTAGGTAAATGTTCGCGGGGAGTGACTTCTCCGGAGGATTCGGAGAACTCTGAACGCCGATATGTTGTCCGTCCGGCGGTGACGGCTGTTCGCGCACGACCGCTCTGTTGTGGTCGTTATTGGTTTAGAGAGCCTAGACTTTTCAGTCGCGATATGTCAGTCGGCTGGCCTTCCCGAAGAAAACCGAAATCAAGAGGTAAGAACTTTTTTTATGACGTCCCCATTCAGTTATGATTTCTGTCGCAAGTGATGTACATTTTCCCTTTATCAGAATGGTGCGATTGCCACGATCGATTAAGAATCACTTTGTGCACTTCAGGCTGGTGCGAACCACACACTGAATAAACGTATAGCTTCTATTGTAAACAGATTGCTTCCAGATTCGGATGTGTTCGAGGGACGAAGTACGTCGCTATCATTACCTAGTTTGAAATTTTCATGAAAGCTCGCAACTGTTACTTGGTGTCCTGCATTGAACATAATTATTGACTCTGCTTTTAACCAATCTGTTATTTATACGTTCTAGGGCAAGACTTGGTCGGCTCGGCAAACAGTCTTATCGACTCCAGTTTGTGACCGCCTCCAGTCCTTCAACTTGGGCGGACTTGTGCCTGAAGACTGCGCTAATCTGCAATCAAGGGACATGATGTTATCGTTCTATGAGCAGGCCTTTGAAACATTAACTCGCCATCGTCTTCACTGTGTTGGGGTTGTGGAGGAAGAACGAACTCCCGCTACAGTATTCTGAGTTAGGAAAGGAACAACATGCGTTCTTTCAATTGAGAACGTTTCCACTTGCATCTATTTTCCAAATTTAGACGAATTTCATAATTGCAATATTAAAATGCGACCACGCAATGTGAATAAAATCTCCTGGGTGCTTGTTTTGCACTTGACTGACCACCAGTTTTCGTTTCTACATTTCTTGTCGTGTCTCTATAGTCGTTCCTAAGTTTGGTTACTTCTCCTCCACTACTAAAATCCCTCTTTTGTACTCGAAAAAGTAAATCTACAAAAATATGTTACGTGAAGGGTCCGATTTTCCTCTACCCACTAAAAGAAAGCATTAAACTGTGATGTTGCAAGCGTATTCTACACAAATAAAACGTAAAGAGGCCACCTAGCTTACTGATATTTGTGCGTCAAATATACATGCAGTTCTGTTATGTTATGCCGCGGCAGTTTTCTCTAGGACGACTCTGTCTTCAGATAAGAACGGCCGACCATGTCCGGTGACAGTTCTTAATTTTGACCAGAAAAATGCATCTTGCTGCCAAAATGCCCAGAAAAACGGAACCGGTCTTTGTTTTAGGGAAAAAAAAAATAAAGTTACCTTCAAGAAAACAAGTCAGAAACACCTGCTCAATCTGAAGCGTTGTCTGTGGATTTAGCAAAATTGGCATTTCAGGCAGCTCTCCCCGAAAATGTGTTGTGGCTGCTGGCCCGTATCGGAATGGTTGACCCAAATTATTTATCACTACGTATCGACGTCGTTATTTTGAAATAAAAAATCGCACAGACGACGGCACATTGAGCAATACTGCCAAAGTTTTAACTTTTTTTTTTGTCCGCATTTATTCAAGCCCGTTTTCAAACTTTGCCAGCGTGTTGTCCTCTATTTGGCTATAAATATTGTCCTGATTAGCAGGAAAAGTTGACGAGAAACGCTCGAATCGAGGCATTTTACTAAATATGTATACTTTTGCAAATCAATTAAAAAAAATGCTATCTCCGATATTTTAACTCTTCCAAAATAACGCCAATAGTATCTATGAGCATGATGTGCAAAAATATTATTGCATTGTTTCTGTGTCTTATACATACCCGTAGTTGACAAGTTCATAATTTTTACAGCCCGTAAGAGTGCTCCGGGGTGGTCAGATTGGCAGCGCAGGGGTGGCCGATAGTTTCTAAGTGATAATGTTTAGCAAGTTATTTTTTCTTCGTACAAGATTTAAAAAAAAAAAAAAAAAGTACACATGAGCCGGAGCAATCGAGAGACGCTAGCCTGTCGCACGCTTCGCAGGGTACGTTTTCGGTAGTCGGCGTGTAGCGTCTCTGTGTACGCCAAGCAAAGGAATCAACAGAAGTGGTTCCGATAGCAGATGTTTATCTCAGCGTGTAAGAGAATGGGGCTGCCGAGAACAATGATCTTCGGCACGTAATCACAAAAGAAATATTATTGTGCTACAATAAATAGGACGTGAACGGGAAGGAATACAAGTTTCGGGCGGACGCCCATCTTCGTGTAAGAAACCAAAAATCGGTGAGTAACAAATGTATAGCCCCCTTTTCTTGTGAGGTATACGACCCTTTCATTGTTTCTCGCCGTGTTTCGTATCTATCACTTGAAGAAGGACGTTCGCCCGAAACGTCGTATTTTCCTTCCCGTCCACGTTTTAGGCAGTGTAGCTGCATCTTTCGTGTTTTTGATTAATTGGTCACCCGGAGGATCACGTCACAAAAATGGGTGCGTTGATTGAAGGAAAAGGAGGGGAGGCGAAACCATTAGAGGGCACAACCTCTTCGGTTGCCATATATTATTAGAGAAGATATTCACATGCGACGTCATGCATAGTGACAACCAAAAAAAGGGACTTGTAGCTGCGCTCCAATCAGTGATGACACCAGCCACGATTCCGCCGCGCATACTACGGCCTTGGGAACATTCACGAGTGGCTTGAGGAGGTTGCTCCTTTCTACGCACATTTTATGTGGGTCAGTGACGGCGGAGCAAGCTACTTCAGGAATAGGCACCAACTTCATGAGCTCGCTAAGACCGAATACCTGTCGGCCAAGTGGCTAGTTTCCGCTACTGGGCATACCAAGAACGCCTGCGATGGGATTGGAGGCCTCGTCAAGCACCATGATGCAACTGTTTACAACCTTCGAGGGCCGGCTACATCAGATATGAAATGTGCGTCAGATATGGTGGACGTCCTCAGCACCAAATTACCCAAAGTGGCATTGATTAGCAAGGGCTGACTTTTAGGAGTTCAGTTGAAATGAAAACAACAGCCTGGGATTCCCTCCATCCCGTGCCTGGAATTCCCTCCATCCCGTGCCTGGAATTCCCTCCATCCCGTGCCTGGAATTCAATCCTGGCACTGCTGACAGTGTATACATGCGTCAACTCACTGCGCCACGAATTGCTCGTAGCACGAACGATAGCGTCTACAAACAAGCCACTTGGACAATAAAGGCTCGATTCCACCCAGGCCTGCTGCCAGGCTAGTGCGAAGCGGCTACAATGAGTCTAAGACAAAAATGTGATGAAAAGGGAGCATAAAAAGTCTCAAACAAACGAACTGTCCAGCTCGCTTGCACCTTTGCATTTAATTGCATTATAAACAAACAAAAATCTTTCTTTCTCTTTTTTTTTTTTTTTTTTTTGCGGTGTGCGGCTTACCACGGTTGAGGCTCTATTGCCGCGCGAAGGTGCCCCCGTTGTACGGCGCCCTAACCTCAATATCGTGTTAGAGCCCTATATCCTGTTACCTTAACGCCTGTTATCGGAGCCGCACCGATCGTTTCCCCTACGTGGGGTGCGCAGAGACGCTACACGCCCGCTATAGAAAACGGGCCCTGCGAAGCGTGCGACAGGCTAGCGTCTCGCGATTGCTCCAGCTTCTGCGCATTTTTGTGACTCTTGTGCTAATAATAAGGACAAAAAAAGACGTATCAAGAATCATCACTTCAAAAGTACCCTCCACCTCTGTGCTGTCAATCTGACCACCCGGGAGAAGTTTTACGCTGTGTAAAAATAATGAAATTGTCAAATAGGCGTACGCACAGGCCTCATTCATGGCAACCGCGGTAGCCTCCATTTGGCCAGATTTTCTTGCTTTCTAACTTTAAAGACACACAAATAATGCAACATGTTTTTGCACATCCTGTTAGTACATATCACTGGCGCTAACTTGAAAGAGTTAAAAAAAATCGAAGATGGCCTTTCTTTTTAAATTGATTTTCAAAATTATGCCTTTATTTGAGCGTTTTTCGTGAACTTTTCCCGCTAACAAGGACAACAATACTTGTCATGAAGATTAGCCAAATAGAGGATAACACGCTGACAAAGTTTGAAAATCCTGGCTTGAATAAATGCGGAGAAAAAAAGATAAAACTTAAGCTGTACGGCTCATTGTGCAGTCGTCTGTGCGATTTTTTATTTCAAAATAACGACGTCGATACTTCGTGATAAATAATTTGGGTCAATCATTCCCATACTTTGTCGGTAAATATTTCTGGGCCAGTAGTCACAACACATTTTGGGGGAAAGTTGCTTGAAATGCCAATGTTGCGAAATCCGCAAACAACGCTTCAGATTGACCAGGTGTTTCTGACATTTTTTTTTCTTGGAGGCAACCCCGCCCCCCCCCCCCCTCCCCCCCCCCCCCCCCCCCCTAAAGAAAAAAAAAGAAAACAACAACAACAACGACCGGTTCCGTTTTTCTGGGCATTGTGGCAGCAAGATGCATTTTTCTAGTCAGAATTAAAAATGGTCACCGGATATGGTCAACCGTTCTTATCTGAAACACCAGATGCACCTTCCGAATTGTGCAAAGTATATCGAAGCGCGTAGATTAAACAAAATAAATAATGTCTTCGTTGTTTGCTATAATTGTTCACGAGGCCTATTATTATTTGCTCTTTTGGTTTTTATTATTTTTTTTTTAATATGTAGCAATGCGTTCGAAGAAAGTGTGATTTTGTTTTGGTTGGTGAATGTCATTTGTGCTGACATACATGATGATAAGCTACGATATTGAACTGCGGAAATGAAAAAAACAATTATTTTTATTGCACAAAAACTCCCTTCGCGAGATTATGAATATCCCGAACAAATTACACATGGGGAATTAAATCCCCATGCATCGATTTAAGTTACCTGTGAACGAACAAGTTTTTTTTTTTTTTTTTTTTTTATTTAGCACGACATATTTCTATCTAATTTTCCGGCATTTATACGTTCGGCATTAGTCATTTGATTACTTGGTGTTTTGAAGTTCACGCCTCTGTATTGTTCCAAACTAACATCCGCAGGGTAGCTCGTAAAGTAAAAAAAAAGTAGCAAAACACACCTAAAATGCCTTCCGAAGTCATTATCTTGCGTAAGTACTAGGACGTTTTGTAAATTTTGGGGGTAAACCTAGGGAGATACAGGTTATCACTTTGACATAATGCCAGTGTTAGTGTTATCCGATTACCTCATTTTGCGAGACGTTTGCTCTTAGAATCTCAATAATTGGCATACTTTTCTAGCAACACACGCAGGACACGCACACCTCAAAAAAGCAAATGTAAAAAAAAAAAAAAAAAAAAAAAAAACGCGGCACGGGTTATCTGCACTGTGTCGCCCGTTGGCGAAGACAAAACGCCAACAGTCCAAATGGACTCAGATGTGCGCATTTCGATGCCGCTCTTACCTCCGCGGATTCCCGTTTTGTCGCGGAGGCATGCGGTTTAGAGAAGCTCCTTTTAGGGAACGCCGTTTTATCGATATCAGTTTATCCAATCGCAGTTTAGAGAAAATGACGGCAGCCGGGGTGCCGTTTCCGATATCCCCCTGGTTCATTAGCCTAGATTGCCGAACCCTTGGCGGTGAACTATTGGTAGTGCACGCTCAAGCTTGAGGTTATAATAAATTTTCCCCCAGCGACAGTGAGGGGCGACTGCGCCAACGCGGTCTGATTGGAAGCCTAGCTTGTAGTGGTGCAAAACTATCGATAGTACTATCGATCGTATCGATAGTCGCCAGAAATCTGACTATCGATAGTAAAAGAAACTATCGATAGTACTATCGATAGTCGTCTATCGAAAAACTATCGATAGTCGACTATCGAAAACCTATGGATAGTACTATCGATACTCGACGATCGGAAAATTGTTGTTAAGCGACTATCAGAAAACTATCGATAGTCGACTATCGTAAACCTATCGATAGTACTGCTGACGGTTTACTATCGATAGCTATGCGACATTAGTAGTGTGCGTCGCTCCCTCGTCTCTTTTTCTCGCTTTATTATTTGTTTTTTTTCAAATGGGACACCAACTAGCCCAAGCAATTACCGTCTCAACTTCGGTTCAGCTTTCAGTGATGACGAAGACGGGAGTTTGGGCGAAGAGAGGAGGAAGGGGAAGCGAGCGGCGGTGTGGCAACTGTGTTCGCTCTAGTAGTGCAAAACTATCGATAGTATTATCGATAGTCACCAGAAAACTGAGTATCGATAGTAAAAAAGGAATCGATAGTACTATCGAAAAACTCTCGATAGTTGACTGTCGAAAAACTATCGAGAGTACTATCGACAGTCGACTATCGAAAAACTATCGATAGTGCTATCGATAGTCGACTATCGATAGTTCTGCGACACTATCGATATTTTTGGAAAAACTATCGATAGTATCGATAGTCAATTTATCGATATTTTTGCATTACTACTAGCTTGCCGCCGCCTAGAAACAGCAGTTCTCAAACGGAGGCCTCGATAAAACGTGCACCTCTCGCTAAACCGTGCTTCGATAAACCGTACCCCTTTCGCTAAGATGAGCCTCGATATAACGGCGTTCGATCAGCCGTAGTAAAGACGCTTTGTCGCTGTTAGTACAAAACCTACCGCTTTCGCGTAGCAAAATATTTTATTTCACTTTCTTTTTCTGCCAACTGGTTAACTTGATCGGTTCATTGAGTGTGAAGTCTTGCGAGTCTGTAAGTTGCCAAGCCATTTGCGCGTGCAAATACCGCCGCCGCGATCGGCAGGTTACCCGAGTTTGGTTTCGCCTGCCTCCCCTCCAACTTGGGGTGAACTCGTCCGTCCGGGGCCCGCTCTTCGACAGAGACGTCTGCGCTCAAGTTCAACCAGTTCAACTTCAAAGCCTCCTGCCTCCTTTTTCTCGGTTGGAGACGCGCGCGTCTGTCTCCTTTTGTTTCCCTTCACTTTCAGTGCCCTCAAAGTCCGTCTGGACGGAGCTGGCGGCAGCGGGCAGCGTTGGGCCGCGTGCACAAAGTAAAAACAAAAGGAAAGACCTCGCGCGGAGTTTGCACGGGTTTTGGCTCTTTCGTTTGTTTTGGGTTAGTTTTTGTTTGGTGTTAGTTTTCACGGTGGCACTCTGCAGCATTGTTGAATGCTAGAAATCAAAACAAGCAAAACACGTACAAATAAGCGCTCCGCCGCAATTTTCTTCTCCGGTGAAGACCATCTGCACGTTCCGTAAGAATGACTTTAGGAGCTACTTTTCGGTAGTCTATAGTGGCCTGCACTTCAAACACGGACTGCATGTTTGAGGCAAAAATAAGTCTAGCTAGCCGTTTCTCACTCAGCCGATCCTGGGTCTTTATTCAGTTCCTTGTGTGCGCTTGTGGTGTGTTGCTTTCAAAAAGCGTGCTCTAGCGTTCGACCTTGGTATACAAAGAAGTTAGATTTAGAAGATTTCACTGAGGTCCGGACGAAGGGTCCATATCACAAGAGCGAATGACATTTTAGCGAATGGCGACATTTGAGCGAATGGTCGTTTTAGCGAATAACGGGGGCGCGCGTTAACCCATCCGTCGCGCTGCGCTTTACGCCGCTTCGCGGCGACAGTCTGCGGCAACTCATTACAAAAATATGAACTCACTTGGCCCACCCGAAAACGCCGCTTCGCGGCGTCCGACTATTCGCTAAAGTGTCGTTCGATGAAACGTGGGCGTTCGCTAAAACGTCATTCGATCAAGTGAGTGCCTCCCATACAAGTGTGCAGCTTTAGCTTCTCGGGAGCGACGGTGCAGGCTCTCAAGGAGAACATTGACGGGTTGCCTCTCAAAAAGTTCGATTTTGCGGTAGTCTACGTAGGCGGAAACAACCTGCAAAATGACGACAGGGGGTCAGCCTTGGTCAAAGAAGAAGAGCTTACAACACCCCAGCATGGTTGTAAGCTATGGAGAAGAATGTGCTGATTTTCGGAGAAGTGTGGTTTAGGGAAGCTCGTTTTAGCGAACACCGTTTTCGCGACAACAGCAGATCGGATCGCCGTTTAGAGAAAATGGCGGCCGCCCGCATGCTAACCAACCTTTGGCGATCCACGCTCGAACTTATATTAAACTTTTCCCGAGCGATAGCGAGGGGTGCCCGCACGAAGCGCGGTCTGTTTGGAAGCCTAGCCTGCCGCCGCCTACAAGCAGCATTTCTCAAACGGAGGCCTTGATAAAATGTATCCATTTTCGCTAAACCGTGCTTCGATATACCGCACCCCTTTCGTTGAAACGAACCTGGATAAAACCGCGTTCGATAACCGTAATAAACCCGTCTTCTTTTTCTTTTTGACACCTTCAATAGTCGTTTGAAGCAAACATCAAAGTTTGTTGTGCAACACGAAAATCATGCAACTATCTCAAGGTCTTGTTATTTTAGTTTTATACTAGATCCCAAAGAAAAACATGACGTGTCTACATCTTTTGGCTAAATTTTATATTTTCGTGTTCTTTCTACCGAGAAATGCTATCACATATCTTCCGATGATTCAATAAGTGTGCGCGTTTTTGCAAAGCACAGCTAGCATCTGGACTTTGCTTTTCGGGACCTGCTCCTATGGCTCAGGCAAAGAGTACATTTTGTGTTCTGTTACAAGCTCATACCGCAACTCCGAAAGAAGGCAGTTGAGCCCGAAGTACGGTTATTCAACAAGGCACTGCCACGTGCAATAGAGTGCACAAAGGAGCGGAACTTGGTCGTCTTGAGTGTGGACGTAAGTTTGTATCTTTCTGAGTTGCCCATTCCCATAAAATCGCTCGTCTCTTGCAAATGCAAGGTCCTTAGATGTTCTAAGAAGCTAATTAGAAGAGGACAACTATCATATGGCATACTAACTCTATCATATGACCTACCATAACACTATTGAGAGGAGTTTACGCGTAATTTTGTTCAGTCTAACGAAATTACTCCTACTTTTTGACGCATTACATTCTAGAGCGTAGCGGCATTAATTTTCGCAAATGGTAAAGTACATTCGCACGAGCCAGGAGAAGCAGGAAAAATATTTTGATAATCTTAGTGACTTATTTGGGTCATCAACATTCGTATTATTACAGCGCTGAAAATAAAAGCCACGAACACAAGAACTTTCGTTTTGGCTCGGACAGCGCGCACCTCGATAGAAATTTAATGGGACCCGGAATAGGGGTAGCCACCCATCGTTCTCCCTTTCTATTTTTCCTTTATTAGACTTAATACAGATGTTTTTTAACAACAGCAACAAACAAGTATGTTATGCCGGTCTACCTGCCGGCTACCATGAACGTGTCCTCTCCTCACTCGCTTATCCCCCAATGTACTGCCTTTTATTTCGCCTATTGTAGGGACAAAGGCTGGCGCGTGCGCTAAAACCGGAAGCCGTGACTAATTTGCTTCCACGCGGTTCAAAGTTGCGTTGCAGCAATTTTAAGTTCGAATTTCGGGCACTTTGCACAACCATACTGACACAAGTGTCACGCAAGTATCTCATGCGCAACGCCATGAGCTACAAGTTTAATCGTCGCTGCGTAATTACGTGACCCCACGCAACAAGGTCACGTGATCATGTGACCACCATAGGCGCGCTATTCGTAGTTTGGTTACGTGGTGGGCGAGATCCAACTGACCATGTTCCCATGACCCCCATGGGACATGGTCACGTGGTCATGTGACCACCAAAGGTGCGTTTTTTCCAGCGTGGTCACGTGGTGCACAGGATCCCACGGACAATGGCCCACCGATCACTTATTAGAGCACGACGAGCACGAATACGCAAGGTCTGTGGAGGGTTGCCACACGCTTTCCGCCCATAATGAACTTCAAGTATTCATTCAGAACAGTATTCGGTGAAAGTAGCAAAATCGTTACATTGCCCCTCTAATGAAACAGCATTAACCATGATCATAATAAGCCGTTCAATCTTGCGGTACTCTGAGTTGAATAGGCCTGCTCTGTCCAAATACGTCCACTACGTGTCTCTTCGTTTTCAGCACAAATTGCTCGACCCAGGGCCGGCCTTAGAGCCAGAGTGTCGAACCGAAATTTTTATCGGTTCGGTTCGGGTTCGGGTTCACGGCTTTCGGTTCGGTTCCGGTTCAGTTCCGGGGAGGAAAAATATCGGTTCAAACCGGTTCGAACCGGTTCGAACCGGTTTGAACCGCTAAATTGAGAATATATTTTTCGCGTTGTTCTTGCAATATACACTATTTGCGCCGGGAAACGATAAGCTATATAGTTTCTTCGATCGTCTGTCCAATTTACTTTTGTTTTGGGTACCAAAATATGAAATTCAGTTATTTAATTTTGACGCAAGAGTGGAATAAAATCTACATTAACGTACATAACGTCGTGTTCATACGACTCAACATCCCTTTGTTTACCAGTAACATATATTTTACCTGAATCAAAATGTTTAAGTACAAGTGTAAAAAGTTGAGCTGGTTGGTACACAAATGTAGATACATCATCTTCAAATTTAGAACTATACTGTATTTTATTGTGCTTTCTTCGTGTTTAAGTAAAATTCTAAAGTTCAAGCTGATCTATTTACACGGTATAAAATGGTGTCGCAAAGTGTGGTAGGTCGCCTAAAATACCCGTGGTTGGTACAAATTTGTGTCGCAGTGTTAAAAATGAAATCGCGATTCTGTCCTTGAACTACGGAACTAATTACATCCCATAAAATTATGAAATGAGCACCTCGGTGCTCATGCTACTTATGAAATAAGGTTTACAAAATACACTCCACAATATATATTTATATGATGACGACACAACTGAGCTAAAAGCAATGAAATTTTCAGAATGTTACAAAAGTTTTAGGATAATTCCTTTCAGTCTATTTCTTTTATAGAAACACCGTGCGGCAATCCAAATGCTTGTTGTTCTAACCAAACATTATTTACACTCAGCACCGCATGCGTGCCACTAATCATGCAGCAAGAAGTAATCGCAATTATTCACTCTAATCTATACTCACCTTCACACTCAGATCGAATCTGGCCCAAAATAGCGCTTGCCCAAGTGAATATTTTCTTCTGCAGAACAAACTGGCATAGCCTGGCAGTTGAGGTTTGTTCTTGACAACATGCCGGTCAATTTAATTTGCAAATGAGCATCACCTTTGCTAACTGATGATTTTAACTCGACAGCGTTAAGGAGCTCATGTCGCAAAAAAGCTGACGTCGGTGGCGTGACTGGAAAATCCTGATGGGTCGATAGGTTCATGGGGTGAGAGCTGAATACCCTCGCGCAAGAATTTCAAGTTTCCCACAATGCTCATGTGAAACGTGACATCACGCGTGGAATGAGAGTGATTAAAACATGACATGTAATGCGAATTAAAGGTCGCCGTATGTCTCAAATAATTTCACTTTTGAAAGTAATTATTTCGCCTTAACGAAAAAAAATTAAGAATTTTTTGGTGGGATTCGATCCCACAACCCTTTAGTTGCGAGTCAGACGATTTTCACTAGGAACGGCGCGAGCGTCTGGCACGACAAAAACGTGCTTTTTGGTAAGAGCGTTTTTGCAAGCAAAGTAGCTTCCGGAGTCACGCTTTTTGGTCTGCGCCAAAGATGCAGGGAAGAGGAACCTTTACAACACAGTATGCTTTTAAAACTCCCCCTCTCCCGCTTACCCCCCCCCCCCCCACACACACACACGCGCGCACTTCTTTATAGAGCAGAGCTGTTAAGGGCTAGCTTCCTCAGTGTCGTGACCGTCAGCAAACAAATGATGACACTAAACTCTGGACAGCTACCGCCATCTATAAATGACGACGGCAACCAGACAACCGACTTGTCGGTTGTCTGGTTGCCACCGTCGCTCATAGATAGCGGTAGCTGTCCAGCCTTTCCACTCGGGCTTGCCGACTTGCGGGCGGCCATTCCTTCATTCCCACGACAGTACAGCTTCGCTGGTCTTCCTTCGTCGCCACAGTGGAAAGGCTGAAAGTATTTCTGAGGAATTGCCTCCTCCATTTGTGTGTGTTCATTCGACAATTTTATTTGACACTTGTTAACCGCAACCCTTCATTGCTTTTATTTTGCACCACGTGAAGTTTAGATAGGTCGTAAAACGACATCGGGTTGGAATGTTCATGACTTTTCCGAGGCGTACTGGTCCTCTGGCCCAAGTATACTCGCACAGGCCACGACCAATTCAGAAGCTTCTTTGTCGCGGTGAAATTGCGAGGATTAAATGAGACTATTTCTTTTAGTCTTGCCTTCCCTGCTTGCTTGATGTCGCTATTGTAGAATCATAACCACCCGCCTGACGACAGTCGAGGTTGGCTCATGGATTGGACAGGAGGACTGCGTGAGCACCGTACATCGGCTCGTAACACTCAATGTCTTGGCAGGCATTTGGGTAGTGGCTCGTGTCCAACCACTGCGGTGATGAAGATAGCCAAACTCTAACAATGCCTGGAGCTGAGCACGCGTTTTCTTCCTTTAAAATTCCAGCGCGGGGGTATGATTAACGTTGGCGGCATAAGATAGGCACCAGGCCTCGTGGCCGCTTCTGGCTCCGAGTTGAGGAGATGAACGATGCTCATATTTTTCGAATTTTTTGGCGACTGCCATTGCCTAGAAAAACGAGCAAAGCCAAGTTCAAGCAGTTATTACGTTAGGGAGTTATCCTGAGTAGTATTTAGTAATGTATAGAAATATTTTTATAGCTCCTTTAAGCAAAGTGCAGAAAGAGTCGAAACTTGTGCAATAACTTTAGAACGACGCTTGTGTGAGACTTACAGCGACTGCCAGCGTTCGGCTGTCTCTCTGAGGTCACTAAAATATCCTATTTTTTTAATTCTTTCCGTACAAACGTTTAGTTCTATGTAACGTCATATTAATAAGTCGTATTTAGTAATTCCAGTACTTCTATTCTCAGGGACGTCTTTCGGATGCAGTTCAGCAACAACGAAAAAAATATTTGGGTGCCTCAATAGTGTAAAATGGGTCTTGCAACATTTTTTCTTATACTTTCAATAAATAGCGTTAAGCAATAAACCCCACCGTTGATAGCTTGAGGAAACATCCATTAGTTTTCCCCTAATAGCAGATGCAGAAAAAATAAAAGAAAGAGACAGCTGTCGATATCTCCTCTACCGCCAGTGTTGATCACAGTCATGCTCTAGGCGGCTAGGGTTTGGAAAGCAAAAGCTTGGGCCGAGCTTCAGATATGGTCAGGGTTGGGCTATTATCATTAGTAATTGACATGAGCCGTCACCCGAATGTTTGGCGGTGCTGATTTTCATGAACCAGAGCGATCGACTAGGGGTTATGAAAATCGCTTACGTCACGGTGTGACGTGACTCTCGTTGCGAAATCGTGATGTCATGTTACGTCATGCTGTCAACAATGTTAATAAATATAGTGACTTTCTCAAATGAAATCGAGTTGACGCAGTGAGTCACGTGACGTCACGAGGTCACGTGATAACATGTATTGACACCATGGCGTCACGTGACAACGTGACACATGGTTAATCATAGTGTCACGAAAACCCACAACTTACCATACTTTTCAGTTCTGTATATGACGATTTGATCCATAGATAGAAATACAGCCGCCAATTTTTTATTCACATATGTTCATTTTGTAATACTAACAGAAGAGACAAAAAAGAAATATTACCTTGAACCGTTTTGAACCGGTTACCGTTATATTTTTTTCGGTTCGGTTCCGGTTCAGTTCCAAGATGGCGGCAAAGATTTCGGTTCGGTTCAGTTCCGGTTTGGCTAAAAATAACGGTTCTGTTCCGGTTTTCGGTTCGGTTCGGTTCCGGTTCGACACCCTGCTTAGAGCAGCAAGCGCCCTGGGCAAACTGCAGCCGTGGCGCCCCCCCCCCCCCCCCCTTACACACACGTATACTATTCTCGCACCAAACATCATGTTGTAAGCAAACATGCCACAGTGACCCAGCGCGAATGGTCGCGATTTTGTCGTTGTCAGTCGAAAACCGCGTCTTAAAAACGAACGACGTTCGCGAGCATTGAGAGCTTTGTCGGCACAGTGTTCAAAGTTCAAGAATCATTTATTTCTTAGATTAACCAAACTTCAGCTGTGGGTCTCCCATAGCAAGCTAACGTCTAATGGACAGAGAAAACAAAAGCACAAGTTAACCATGTAAAATGCAGTAGAAGGTAACCTTCCGAGCCTTCAACAACGCAAATTGGGCTACGTCTTGCGACATATCCAGGCTAGACGCTATCTTGTTTTCAATGGACGAAATTGCCAATGACGATATCCTGTCATCTGCCATGGTTGATCTTAGGTATGTCTTAATAAGCTTTAATTTTAGAAACTCCTCTCAGCGGTGGCCATCGACATTGGCAAAGGGAGGAGGATCCTCAATGACACCCACGTATGAGGGAACTTGTCACATAGATGGTTGTCCAGAATGAACTGGAGGACGTCCTGGCGAGCACTGCATCCAGTGGGCAGCAGGCTGCATGGTTAGATCAGCTCCTTGCAGAGATCTGTACCGTCGATGTCTGCACTTTCTAGGTGTCTCAGACTCTCAGTGCATGGTCAAGGCATTGGCAAAGTTGAAGAAGTTCCGCTTTGTCGGGAAGTCGGGTGAGGCCGTAAAGCAACCCCCAGAAGCTCACGTGCTGCTCCATCCGCGTGAAGCGTTCTTCAATCGACATCTCACGGTGTCAATCATCTCGTAGAAGAACTCTCGCTTGAATTTTGTCTCGACATCATCAACCTCGTCCTGGCACTCATAACAGAACTGGCGCTTTTTCCGCCGCAGTCGAGAAGCCGGTTTCATCGCACTGTCAATACCCATGCTCTCGGGAAGACCGTTCGCAGTCGCCAGTTGCAGTTTCGTACCCGACATCGCGATAATTGTCGATGCAATCGCTGCATGCTTTCATCAGCTGGGTGGTTGCTACGATGTCCTTCGTTTTGCATTGCATGTTCTCGCTTACAACATTAACTTGTAAAAAGAATCTCGTACCGCACAACAATGTAAACGAGAAACTGAACTGCAAGAGTTAGAGCTTCATGTCCGACACCAGGTTTGCCTGCTGTGATGCGGCCATTCTTGCGCAACATTATAAATTTATATGTTTTTCGCGGTTTTCGGGATTTTTGTGGCGAGTTTCTGAATTTTGAGTTGGCAACACTGATCGGCATTGGAAGTCCGTAGTCGTCGCTGGTCGCTTACACACAAAAAAAGAAAGAGCTGCGGATCCAAAGTTCTTTACACATATTATTTTCAGTTAGGTTGAAGCCTCTGGGCACAGAGACTCACCGGGTGCTGAGGGGGCATTGGTTCGTTCAGCTTACTGCTAGAGACTCCACAGCGAGCGTTGCCCAAAGCGCAGCTCGAATGTCGGGTGGAATCAGGTTCAGACCTACTGAGCGAAGTCATTCTTCGGCTCAGGATAACTTGGCAAAGGGTGGAGCCTACGTTTTCTGCGAGCCAATCAGAGACTCTGAGCGAAGCACGTGATAACTAAGAGCGAAACTCCGTTCCAATACTATTTTGTCCCGTGACTCGCTCCGACACACTGATCTGCTCGCCGATGGGTTTGGCGCCACCGTTTAGTAAGTTGCGCTAAGAGTGCGGCATGCTGGCTCCATCGCTTTTTGCCAGTCAGGTTTTGCTCCGCTCGTAATTTGAGAGCTGTGCGGAGGTGACCGCTTGCCTAGTCGTTCATGACTCATTCAATGGCGCTTTGATTCTCACGGGGGAGAGGTTCTCTATAGTAAAACAACATCCGAGCAGGTGGCTGCGGGTTGATGGACGCCAATTATAACAAGAACTTAGTCGTTGGTTTTGCGGCCGAAATGCCGAACGGCGATGCGGTCGTTTTTTGTTTTTGATTTTATCCCCTCGAGGTTTGAGCCCTGCATGACCTGGCGGCCCTTTCGGCGCCCCCCTATGAATGGCGCCCGGTGCAACTGCATAGGTCGCCCACTCCAAATGCCGGCCCTGCCTCGACCGAGAGAAAAAATACGAAAAAAGGCCTGCTGGCGGCGGACAGGTATCACGTATCGGGTGGCCCTGGTACAGCGACCTTGGCTGGTATCCTGGTGGGCGCCTTGAACGTCGCTTTTGGGCTATGGGTGACGAAGCGGCCTGGCGTTGTTTGACGCCCACGGATTGACAGTTGCAAAAGTTATGGGGCTAAAGGCCACACGACTGGAGTTTGCCGAAATTTCCGAAAATGAAAATGCAGGCCTCAGTGAAGTCTGCTGGCTGGTCGAGATTTTTAATTTTTAAGTATTGTTCAGGTTCTTTTTATATTTTTCCGGCACACGCAATCACAAATATTCGCCACTCGCTACCTTTTTTCTTTCCTCGCACAACTTCCTGCGCGTCTACTTTTCCTAGAGTAGAGGATCAATCTCTGTAATCTGCGGGGGAAGCTAAGCGAATGGCGAATCCGAATTATTGTTTCGCTCTAAAAACAATGTCTTTATGACGGACAGACAACAGCCGTGTCATGCCTCTGAGTGTCCCCTCGGCGACTATTTTTCGGTCTAGACACATCAATGGCTTCGCCATTCGCCGAGCATCCTCCGTAGCTTACAGAACTGGCTCTCGAATTGCTTTGGGGAAACACAGACACACGGGAACTTTTTTTACCGAGGTATACATTTTGGACCGGTGTCGCCCACTGTTTATTTGTTTTACCTTTATTTTTAAAATATTGAAAAGTGTCGACCAGTGCGTTTCCTGAACAGTTGTGTACCAGCTTTCTGTATATGTACATACGCATGTCAGTAAAGATATATGTAAATATTTCGTAATTATACTGCGTATTTTATGGTATGTTGAACAAGAGGGCGGGTAAACCACTTTTCTCCTGTGTCGCCAGCAATATGACGGCAGGAGGTTCGCTTGAAACAAGCAAATAGCAAGGCTTCTACGTATCTCAAATACTCTACTCAAGATACTGTAATTAAGATACTTTTGTCGGTATTTTGGTATCTTGAAGATACATTCGATTGAGAGTAATTAGCACTCTATCTTAATTACATTGCTTAGTATCTTCTACTCAGTATCTCAAATACCTTTTCCGGCGTACGAAGAAGTTTGTCCCCAAAGGGGAAGTACTAAGACTCAATGTCTTTCTTTCTCCTTTGCACGTGTCTAGGGGGACAAATGAGGTGTACACTAGGAGGTCATCTAACGATATGCGTTTCAGCTAAGTTAATATAATCAAGATGCCCCCATTTTTTTATTTAGTTGTTATAACTTCAGCTCGTCGCGCGCTTATAAAGTATCTTCGAAAATAATTCAATTATTTTTCAAAGTATTTGCACTTTACTCAAAATAGTTTGGCGCAAAAGTAACTTGAATACTACTCTAAATACTTTCTCACTTGGGTATTTAGTATCTTGTCTTAAATACTTTTGTCGAGTATCTTGAACAACACTGCAAATCGCTGACACCTGCACCATTTGAAGTATAGATAAAATAATCGGTTCAGATCTCCTAGAAGCTGCAAACGAAAACCGCCTTGGTGTCGAAGCGCGAGGCAGTTGATCGGATTTGGTCGGACACAGTGGGTCTAACGAATACTGGCAAGTGGGTTCCTAGCGGGTTCCGGGAGGGTTGATGAGGTGATGATTTCAGCAATCCACCAGCCGGATTTCGGTGCCACACGAATCATGACATGATAGTCAGCTCTATGTACGCGAAATCATTAAAACATCCACCAAGCAAAAAGTACAGTACATCTCATTCAGATCCTTCAGTCTTATCAACGAGAAGAATTTAGCACTATGATTTCGTCTCGTCCTGCAATGGTCGTCAGCCGACGCCACGGCCCGTTAGGTTCAATCGGGAGCCAGTCACGTAATGCATTGCTTCGACGCGCGTATAAGAAAAGCACGCTAATGCACACGTGCCTATAACTGGTCTTTGATTGGACCTCGTGGGCCCTAACCTAGGTTGTAGATAGGGACTCTAACTTTCGGACAAATGCTATAAACTCCGTGAAACACTCGCCGGTAAAACTATCGCGAATTCGTATTTATCCTAACAATTCCGAATTCGACGGCTGTGAGTTGTAAAATCTTGAGCGGTCTTGACCTTTTCCAGGGATCCGAGGACAGGTTTTGCAACCGTTTTTCTTTTTTTCTTTCTTTTCGTACGCGTCAAAAGAAGCGTCTTTCTCTGCACATATTCCTTTGTCATCCTCGTGGGCAACAGGAATTCAATAATCAGTCAGACTTTCGAAGTATTCGCACGGAAAAGGCAGGACTCTGCCAAGGAATACAGATATTTTGAAGTAACTGACAGAGACATTGTATTGCCTTTGAGGCTTTATCATACAACTTGAAAGTTTAATGAAAGAAAGAAAAAAAAAAAGAACACCCGGTTTATAAATCAACTTCTGGAGGGAATATGGTATCAAAAGGCTAGTTCATTTCACCTTATGGGCGAGCGAAGCCAACGCTACAAGCGCGAGCATGCTGCTTGTAACAGCGCCTGTGGTGCACGTACGCACGTGCGAAGCCGGCACGCTCGGAGCCTTGGGCTCGCGCTTCTAGCTTTGACTTCGCTCGCACATGACGTGAAACGAAGTATATAGACCAGTGTCCGCGCCAATTCCAGGGCGCCGCCATGTTTATCTACGCTCGCGCCACCACGCGGAGAGAACTGGCAGGCAGGAGGGGGGGGCTGCGTTGGCGGCGTTGCTTTGGGGAGCTGGATGCGGCAGGCTGTCCGAATGCACCGGCACATCGTGAAAGATGTCTTCACCAGAAGCCTCCGCGGCCCGTTCTTCAACAGATAAGATGTCGTGAACATTCGAGAACCCATCTCGGTCGAGAAAACAAGAGGAAACCTTTCTTGTCTTAAATGTTCTCGGTGTCTGCTGACCCTTGACATCCGCGTTCAGTCCGGGTTCATTGCGTAGTAAATATTTCGCTGCCGCTTTCTTGTAGCTTTCAAATGCTTGATTGTCGGCTTCTTGTATACGACATTACATTCGTGGCATGGTTGAGACCGATTTTCGCGATCTGCTTGCCTTTCTGCGGCTCTGCCGAGCCGAAATAAGTGGGAGGCGTTTACTTGATCGAACGCCGTTTTAGCGAATGAAAACGAGACCACGACGTTTCATCAAATGACTAGCGAATGGGTCTAGTTCCATAGACAGCTCGGATTAGGTTTCGTTTGTAATGTGCCGCCTTGTCTGCCGCCGCGAAGCGGCGAAAACGAGGGCTCCGAGTGTGTTAGCACGCCCCCCCCCCCCCCCCCCCCCCGCCCCCCACACACACACACACACACACACACACACACACGCTGCAAGCGTCTGGGTTCGAAACTATTAATTGCCAGTTCTAAAGGATGGTACTTACTTGAAGTGGGAGCTGGAATTCTACGAGGTACCAGGAGACACTTACTATCGGGCAACGAAGCAGGGTGCCTGTGGGGGCGGAGTCTAGGAACGCTACTGATTAATATTGTGACAGGCGATCAGTTATGATAACAGACGAAACCTCGACTCGTTTGTTCAGAAGTTCGCGGTGATATTTTATTAGCCCTCGTTATAGCACACCAAGGATCTTAGGCAAGTGAAATTCACATCACGCAGGCTCGTCCGTCGTAGTCAAATGAGCGCAGTCGACGACGAAATGTAGTGAGCTACTAAGCTTCACAAGGTAAATGCCCGCGAGAAAGAGTTTTGTGGCAGTCCAAAACACCGATCCAGCAGACGCACGTACGTACGTTTACTCCGGACTCCATGAACCCGACGGCGCAAGATCAAAGCGATCAAAGAGCACCGCCGCCATCGTCACCCGGTTTTCTCTGCACTTCGCGCGACAACGGCACTGCAACGGAGGGCACTCACCTCGGCGTTAACAATCTGCGAAATAGATTAATTTCCCACTCTTGAAGCCATTCCAAATGATAAATGAAAATATCTCGGCGTTGTAGAACATCTGACGACACAACACGACACAGGCACGACCCAGCGCCTGCTCGGCGTCGTTGCTCGTGCAGGCCTGCTTATTTGTAGTTAAGACGATGATTCCACATCTTTCGTGCCACTCGTGGTGCCTGCGATAACTTCGAAGGGCAGGGGAATCTTCTCACGAGGACGTTGAAGACACTCAACACCGGAGCCACCAAAGCAATCGCACAAACCGTCGCCATGTTTGCTTCTTCGTCACTCGCGGCGCGATCAACTCGTCGCGAGATGTTTTCTGGCTCGGCTAGATGGAAACCAACAGCGGCAAAGTGGCGTATGGACACACGGCTCTCACATTACGGGCACTATACTCACATACCGCGGTAAACAGGACTGATGCCGGTGAAACTGCAGTCGGCACACCAGCGAACAGCCTTCAACGGGAAGCGGCGGCGCAGGCCGACGCAGCCCCCCCTCCCCGTGAGCGTCTGGGTTCGAGATTATTGTTCGCTTTTGCTCCTTGCGGTCGAGGCTAAAAAGAGCACTTCCGGACAAAGGTCTATACAACGACACGCGGCTCCGACGCCGTCCCTCTGCGGTGGCGCTGCCTCGAGTACGGCGCACCACGCAGAGGCGGCTTCTCTTCAAAAACGAGACGCTGCGATTCCGCAGTGCCCACACCCGGTGTGGGCAAAGCAAAAACCGTGTTTGTAAACAGGGCGGTCTTCGCGCGCTCGTCTATAGCCAAAATTGCGGGCTCGGCCCGAGAGATGCCAAAGCACGTATACTCTGCATAAACAAAAAAATAAACAAAATAAATAAATAAAAGAAAAGGTCGGGCAGTGAAATCGCCGAGATGTCGCCACTCCGCACAAGCGAATGTGTACGAAGGCACCCTATTCACGGTGGCGAGACAAAAAAGAAAAAGAAAAAACGCCCGCTCCCCGCAAAATCAACCCGCAAAAGCCTGCCGAGTAAACGCGGGCGCAGACAACTGCAGGTCTTCCACGCGCGCGGACGGGTCTCCTCACTCTCTCTCTCATTCTTTCTCTGCGTGTCTTTGTTTTTATTTATTTCCCCCTTCGTTACCTCTTCCTCGACCCTCCTTTGCCCCGGGTTCGTGGTATGTTCCGTTTCTCCTTACGATGGACCGCAGAGGACCCTACGAGCTATCGGAGCCAATCCAATGCCGCGTGAGCGGCACGTCAGCTTTAGGACAAACTAGGGTGCCTACATGTCTGTCTGTCTCAGGGTGAAGACATCCATTGTTGCCCTGAATGTGCCAGCGCGTGACGCTCTCGCGCACTTGGTGCGTGACTTGGGTGGTAAAATGGCGTCTACGCATTAGCCAAAGCTACGCGCTCGAGCTGAGCGACACCGGATTGCGCGCACTTCAACATGCATAAAACAACGATTGGGCGGAAAAATGGCTGAGATGTCACCACTCAAGCAAAAGAGCGCGTGTGTATGAAGGCACTCTAGGACAAACACAACGAAGCACGAGGCGCGTGGCACGTTCATAAGCGCTGGATTGGCTGCTACGACTTGTAGCTGCAGTTCCGGTCCATCGTAAGGTCCGTGCAACGGCCAAGAAACTCGCTCCGCGAATGGGCACGTTGTTTGAAGCGAGGATCGGTCGGGCAACCACGCGCAGTACTCTCGGTTTGAAGAGGCACTGCCGTTGTTCGTGGGAAAGAACGTCGTCCGTCGTCACGTACGGCGACGCGGGGCTTGCGTCCTCGCCGTCGCAATGTTTCGTCTGGCTCTTGCAGAGCATAACCAACGTGTATGCTCTCAAAATAAACACCCAACTGTGTGGACAACAATCTAGACAAAGCGGCCCCTATATTTCGATCCGCTCCCCAATAGTCCAATTCACGAGACGCTCTCACTGTTCAGTAATTATTTCTAAGCCAGTTCATTCATGCTATAACGAGTCGTAAAAATTCATCAGCCTTGCTCTTCCAAACGATAAAACGAATTCCGAGTAGGATAAATTTAAACTCGTTTCAAAGTACACTGCCAAGATAAAGCCGCCCATATTAATTGTCTCTAGAACAGCAGTTGCAACATGACGAATCACGGAATTAACTCGAGATATTTAGCACATCTTAGTTCAGCGGTTCTCAAACTGTGATCCGCGGCGACGGTTGAAGGGGTCCCGGCTGATTCGAGGATCACCCTGTATATGTGTTCATGTGAGTAAAAACAGCGGTGCACAGACACAACTAAAGGGAAGAAAATTAAAACAAATGCAAATTTAATAATTCGAGCAAAATAAGCGAAACTGCACTGAACGTACGGTTGAATGCACTGACCGTAGATTCAAATAAACACTTTTCAACTACAAACACATGGGACACGAGGCGACAAAGACAATCACAAGACATTACTTCAAAATCCGTCTTTACAAGTGGACCGGCGTGGAGAGTTCGGCAGTAGCACTGTCAATATATAATAAACATTTTTTTTTTAAATTACACAATATATTTCTCGCGATACTGTATTACATAAATGACATTGATAAAACACTATCAAATGATCTGTGCCGCGAGAGGCGCTCCGGAATATTATTTCTCACTATAAACATTGTGTTTGCAATTAACACGCTGTTTATTTTGTACGATGTGTTAGCGAGTGATTGCTTTATTCAACTATGCAGAGATAGCGGTACTGCGATTCCCGTGGCCAAACGAGCCAATTATGTTTTTTTGGCCATTAAAAAACTGAAAACCTAGATACCTAAAATCTCTTTGGGTTTTAGCAATACGTCCAAATTTATTTACCGTCTAATGACTTTAAATATATAATTGCAACACGAGCTATAAACCCGCTCGTGGGAAACTTGATTAGCAGATTTTAGTTATTTACCCACCCAGCTTATCGCTACAATGATCTCCGTTCGCCGAGCCCCCTAAAGGCACAGTGAATACGGCACTAAGGTAAATGCCTCCCCCTCTTCTAAAAGAAAAACACGTTCCAGTTAAGTAAAAACAACACTGTATATTAGTTTCTTTAAAAATAAATACATAATCGAATACATATATGACAAACTACCGGCATATACCTTCGTTACTTCATCACAACTAGCCACCAGCACTGCACAACAAAGTATTTTTATAAAATTTTTCACGACACTGATTGTTTCTTATAGTATTACATAGACAATTTGTAATGATTGGCGACTGGGCAGTTTTTCATGACTTGAGAACATATCTTCCAATAGTCCTGATCCCCACACGTTCTGCTCCTCGGATGACTTCGTAGAAGGTTGAGCACTTTCGTGTAGTTCGTTCCACACTGCAGCAGAATCGTTGAATCTAAAAAATAAAAGCAGAGAAAAACACCATGAACGGTTTTAGGGTCTATTCACGAGCTGAGTCATCGCCCACAAACATGACCGCCAAACGATAAAGCAAAACTCTGATTCGCGAGAGTTGTGAAAAATAAAAGACAACGCAAACTCGCCAATGGGATAACTGCGTTTGCCTTCGGTGGCCATACTTCTGTGTTGTGACTCGGCATCAAAAGGCAGTCTGACGTCATATAAATACTTGTAACCTCCTTGCCTACTAGCCCCGAGAACGAACGCAAGCGTCGCTGTTGTTCGAGGCGTTCGAGATCGTTTCATAGGTCACAAAAAAAGAGTACAGAGAGTTTAATCGCAAAAGATTACAATCGCACGAATAGAAATATAAAAAATGGCGCTAAACATAAAGCAAAAAGTTACGGTGAAGTTATCAGCGGCCAATCACCAACCGTCCGCAACGTGAGTACTAAAGGTGTCGCGAACCAGCCGACGTTCGAGTTCGACCAGGTTCGAGCTTCTCGAACCTTTCCCGCAAAGTCCGACAACGTGCGTACTTGGGCACACGTACGCCCAAGTATGCATGCGCCCACTCAAACACGCACGAATTAGGCACTCATACGCATGCGCGAACACAGATACGCGGATGCACGCGCAGGCACGGATGCAAATTCACGTACACACGCACAAGCACACCCGCGTACACGTACGCACGAATTACACACGCACGTGCACGCGCGCACTCGCACAGGCACGCGCACTTATGAGCAGGCGAACGCCCACGCGTGCAAACACGCACATGCTCGTATAACACGCACACAGATACGCGGGTATATATACTCACGCGTACGCATGAAAACACGCATGTGCATGGGGGGCACGCACATAAGCATCCTCGCTCATGCAGGCGCACACGCAAGCAGACACGGACGCGCAATTACGTACGCAAGCGCGAGCACGCACATAATAGAAAAACTCGACGAAACGTCACAAGGTGTATCGATGAAACGAACGCCGGCTACTTCCGATGGAACGATTTATCCTTGAAAAAGTGCAGCTTCGAAGAAATGTATATTATATCTACGATCAAAATTCGCGCCCCTTTTAGGGGAAGAAATGTAGTACTTACCGTTCCAGAAGGAGCGTCGTTCTTGTGCCTGTACGATCGCTTTGACCACGCACAGTCTGCAACGACGGTAACAAGCGGATAGCCTTCGGCATCGATCTCGCCAGATTCCTTCGCGCGCCTCGCTTCTTCCACTCCGGGCTGTTGCATGGCTTCCCAAGCGGCATCTTCAACACCCCGAGTCAATTCGTTCTCGCAGCGCTACGACACAATGACTCAACCTCACCTGAAACCTCACCATCCGTAGTTTCAGCAGAGGGTCGCTTACGTGCAAACTCTATTTGCGACTTCGAGACCTTTCGCTTGCCATATTTATACCTCTTTGGACCCATAGCTGCGAGGACGGCCTTTCTAGTTATGAAAACACGCACAGCTATCCGCCTGACACCCCACCCCGAGAAACAAAACCACTCTGTCTGGACGGGTCTTGCCGTCTCTGGACCACCACAAGCGCGTTACTGAAGAGCGCATGCGCGCGGAGTAATACAAAATCAGAGCAGCGTGCGTGGCGAAATGGTGGCGCCCTCACGCGGCGCTCGTCGAACTAGTCTTGACCGTCCAAACGAGGAAAACAAGCCACAACACCTTGGTTCAGTTTTTTCGATGTAGTTAAAGAACGGATGTACTTACAGCTATAATTTTAATATAATTGAATTCCGTGTTAAATTCCGCAGATATCCCACAAGACACATTTGTAGTTCGAAATTCACAGGTTTTTAAAAACGCGTTCTAACGTAAACATGTCAAAACAGCCAATTCCGACCGATTTCACGATTTAATATAAAATATAATAAATGTTTTTATGAAAAATATGCTCTGTGGGATAGTTGGACGAAGAATCAATCTTTTTATAGCAAAAAAGTTTGAAAAAAATCGGTGTAACGGTTATTAAATGAGAATTTTCGTAAAATGGCAGAAAATCGCGTGTATTCTCTATGGGGCTTGGAGGAGCGCTCCCTCTTAAGCTTATTGGGTATATTGCTCCCAAATTAATAATTGCGGGAGAGTATTTTTTGTGGCTTACTCTCTATGCAACGAAAGCCTAACTAAAATCTTTATGAACTTGAAGAACAGGAAAAAGTTTAAAAAAAATTAAAAAAAAAAGTAAAAAAAACAAAAAAAAACGTAATGATGACTGCCTGAAACCTAAAAATCAAAGGTGTAAATGCCGAAAATCCAAAAGTGCACGCGCAACAACGCGGTGCCTGAAATTCTCTTTGAAGCTTTTGTTAACATTTGAAAACAGGATAAAACAGTCAATAGGATATCGAGGCTTCTTTTTTTCCACGGACATGCACGCTTTCAAGCCGTTCGTGCTTCCACGGACATGCGCGCTTTCTAGCCGTTCGTGCTGCAGGGTGTTTCCACACGTTCCCTTTGTGTGTGATAGCGCCTTCTACGGTGAGCCACCCATAACCCTCAGAGCTGCACACTGTCACCGTTGTTACTCGTGAGCTATATAAGAGCTAGTCTTTTGTAAGGTATATAGGTAGCGAATTGGGCGAGTCGGTAAACGTTATACATGATGAAAACCGCTCAAACGACGACGACGGGGTGAAGACAGCAAACACGACACGACGAAGCTGTTCTCGCAACTAAAGTTTTGTTAGTGAAATTAACTGAAAGAAAACAGCGTAGCCGACACTGATGACATCAACAAACATCTACTTATCTATTAGGTGCTACAAAACATTGGGACCTCAAGCGATTCACACACCGCTATTCATATTAGCTCGCAAAAAACAAACCTCTTTATCTGACAGAGCTACCGACGGCCCACCCTCAACTGTCAATAAATTGTTGCCTTTTTTACTGGTGTACGATGTTCTGATTTTATACTTGCGGCTTCAATAATTTACAGAATGGGTGATTACTAATTTCTGAGGAAATAGTAAATATGCCCAATGAACCTCAAGACGCAGAGCTAAGCTAAAAAAAATATCGGTGAGCTTTTCTCCGCATCTGCCGGTTTTGCGGTGAGCTTGTCTCCGGTGAGCTTATCTCCGGTGAGCTTTTCTCCGGTGAGCTTTTCTCCGGTGAGCTTTTCTCCGCCGCCCGAACTCCTGAATGAGCATGGGTACAACTATCTACTGACTGGACGAATGACGCAGGACTGCCTCGAAAACCTATTCTCGGTTGTCCGTCTTCGAAAACCAGTGCCTGGAGCCTGTGAGTTCAAGTGTGCTCTCCGCATGATCTGCGTTAGCCAGTTTGTCCAGACTCCCAGGACATCTGGCTATGCTGTTGATGATGGGGAGCAGCTTGCCGACTTGTTTTCAGAGGGTGCGAGGGCTCCTTTAGAAGAGCCTGAAGCTCCAGAGAAAATCATGAATTGGGTGCTGTCAATGCTATCCAAAGAGGAGAAAGACATTCTAGCGTATGTAGGTGGATTCCTCCTGCGTGCAGTGCTTAAGTCTGTGAACTGCAACACCTGCAAAGAAGTCCTGACATCAAACTCGAACAGTAAACACAGCACCCTGATCAAAATGAAGGAATTTGTAAAGCACAGTGAGAACTTAATCTACCCCAGTGACAAAGCCATGGAGCTTTTGATCGAACGTGAAGAACAATTCAAGGGCCTTAGATTCACAACCGACATTTTGAGTCTGTGTTCTCCATTTAAAAGTATCGCGTCTGTGCTTAAAAGAAACAGTTCGGTGAACACTCGAGTATGCTCACAGCAGAGAGACAGTGTGGAGAAACTGCTTCTGGACAAGTATACCTCAAACAGGCCCGTCTAGAAAAACGTGCAAGTGGCCACTCAAGCAAGACGTGTGCTGGTGTAAACCTTTCATAGAGTTTGTGTGCTGAGCAGTGTGCTTGCGTAGCGATTGTAGAGGCTGCAGCTCATCTATTCAATGCTTTTCAAATTTATCTTTCTGTATAGTTTTTTCTGTTGTGTGTTTCAAAGTCCCGCTTGCCTTGGTCCAAATATGTAGAGTCAAAATAAATAAGGACACATTCTTTTTGCTTTTGGAATTGTTACATTGACTGAATGTGTATTCACTCGAAGGCAAATCATGAAAGGTATACTAAAATGATTGGAGTTTTTTTTTTTTCATTAATAAATATACCTCTGGCACCAGTGTGATAATGCTTCTACGCCTGCTGGAGCCACTTTTTGGAAGGCCGTCCCACACATGCTCGGATAGCTGCTTCCAGCTCATCAATGACCTAAAAATGGCAGCCCCTAAAGGGCTTTTTTCATTGATGACAGACGCCTTTGCCACGTCGAGGTTCTTTGGGGGCATAGCAGGATTATTATGGAGCTCCAACTCGCCCTTTTTCCGCCCCCCCCCCCCCCTCCCCCCAATATAGCCCATTTTCTGTGCACGTACAAGCACAGCAGCCACTTCTTGCCCCCGAGTCCACTGCTTTCTTAGCTGGATAGGTACTCGAGAATACCAAGTGTCTAGATACACTGCCGCCCAGGCACGTAGCCAGGATTTTGTTTCGGGGGGGGAGGGGTCCCACCCACGACAAAATGCTGTATGAGGGGGAGGGGGGAGAGGAGGTCCCAGCAAAATGGATGATTTTGGAGGGGGGCCGGCCCAAGCCCCATGGCCCCCCGGCTACGGGCCTGCTGCCGCCTTGCCAGTAGCTGATGAGGCTACGCAATGACGATCCGGAATATACGTATTCAGTGAAACCGTAAAGGCCCAGTGGCCTAAGTAGAAAGCTTTGTGAGGTGTATGCATTGGTTGATTTCTCCAACCTTGCTGCTCAAGCCTCGACAGTTCCACTGTCCGACCCCTAGGATGGGCGCAGGAGCTGAAGGAGCCATGGGCGAAGGCTAGCTTCGATAGATGCGTCTGTAGAAAACGCATCTATACTCGCGGTCACTTTTCTGTGGCAATGCAGTCAATGCTAGGGGAGAGGGTGCACCAAACGCTGTACATGCGCATTCCTCCTCTTTGGATTGCCACAGAAAGCTGACCGCAAGTATAGGCTGACGGTGAGCCATTCCAGCAATTCAACCGTGACTTGCAGTTTAAATTTAAATCGTGTGAGTTTTTGACCCTGATGAGGTCAATGATTCGAGGCCAAATCGTACATGGAAAACTGCAAGCAAGACGTTGCACCAGAGACTTCTTTGGGAACCCGATCTAAAGCTAGAAAAAGCTGTGGCAATGTGAAAAGAGGACGAAATTGCTGCCAAGCAAATGAAGGTATGGGAGGGGCCAAAGAAAACGGTCCACGTCGTTAAGAGTAGAGCGTTGGAGGGGCAAGTTCCTATTCACAAACAAGGCAAAGAAAAAGACTGGTGTACGAAGTGCGACTTCTCTCACCGGGTCCCCATGTGTCCAGCTTTGGGCAAAGTTTGTAGACGGTGTAACAAGAAGGACCATTTTGAGGCTTATTGCAAGACGGACCGAGTGCGTGAAGTAAAGAACATTGTGGAACAAAAAAGCGAAGGTAGCCCAGCTTTCGACATCCTTGAAATCAGCGGGTGCAATGCACGACGTGGTTCTGAGTGGCTGGCACCGGCAACTGTGGCTGGTAAGAAGATCTCACTTAAAGTGGACACCAGAGCTCAAGCAAACTTGCTCCCACTCGTGGCTGCAGTGCGTCAAAAAGAACACTGTTTTGAAAAAGAGTGCTGTAGTCCTGGGAAGTTGCAACGGCAGTGTGATTTCACACAGAAGGAAAACCACCTTGATGGTGTTATGCAAGCAAGGCATTGTAGAATTTTTTGTAGTGAAGAAATCTCGTACTCCGATTCTGGGACCCCAAACCTGCGCGAGCAGTTAGGTTTGGTAAATCGAATATCGACTGTCAGCGACGACACCAATGCATTGTTTCAAGCTTTCCGGAGAATGGCTTAAGCTTCATCAAGAAAACCTACCACATGATGCTTAAGGAAAAAGCTCGGCCATAAAGTATGATATTAAATATCATCAAATGAGAGAATAATTCTATTGAAAAAAACTTTCAATGACATGGTTTCATGAACAAGAAGAGATGCGGAGAGGTGCAGTAGGCTAGCACCAGGGTTCTTCCCGCAGTGGGAGGCAACAGTTCTGCTGTCCACTAGTTAGCTGGCCGCCCACTTTTGTGATGTCCAAGCCACCTCTATGTTTTGCTGCGGGTGGACTAGACGGCATTGATTTTACAAAAGTATGATGCTTTCAAGCCTCGTTTGACGGGAAAGCGTCAAACGAGACTGAGGCCGAGTGCGACATATACTCAACACACGAAGAATTCACAGGGAGCAAATCTAGTCGAACAGCCACGGATCGTCGGTCAGTCGAGCCTGTAGCCGACAACTCCAGACGCACAACCCGAGACGTTGGGTTACGTGTTGTAGAAACAGAGTAAACTAGGGTGAAGCACGCATGTTGGACGACGATCGGTCGTTGATCACACGAGCCTGAAGCCGATCATTAAAGACGCACGTCAAAACACACATTTAGGGCACGCTCGAAGTGCACGCAGATTGCACACAGGAAGACTCGTCCAGCGTTGTCGGAAGACTACGGTTGCCGGTCAAACAAGGCTGAAGCCGACTGCGAAAAATGCACACTGAGACACATACTAGCACACACGAAGAACTCACACGAGCGACTCCAGTCAACAGCGACGGATCGCCGGTCGGTCGAGCCTGTAGCCGACGACTCCAGACACACAAGCGGAGACGTTGGGCTACGTGTTGTAGAAATAAAGTAAACAAGGGTGCAAGCACGCTTGTTGGACGATGATCGGTCGTTGATCAGAGAAGCCTGAAGCCTATCATTAAAGACGCACGTCAACACACGTTGGGGCACGCTCAAAGTGCACGAAGATTGCACACAGGAAGACCCGTCCAACGTTGTCGGAAGGCTACGCTTGCCGGTTAAACGAGGCTGAAGCCGACTGCGCAAAATGCACACTGAGACACATACTAGCACACAGCAGCGCACACGAAACATACGAAGAACTCACACGAGCGGCTCCAGTCAACAGCGACGGATCGGCGCCGGTTGGTCGAGTCTGTAGCCGACGACTCCAGACGCACAAGCGGAAACGTTGAGCTACGTGTTAGAAATGAAGCAAACTAGAGTGCAAGCGCACATGATGGCTCCCTAAAGTAAACAAGAACGCACAAAATTTGCAACATTCGCGTCCGGGCTCCGGCATAGAGAGGGCTGTTCTAACAACGATCGAGTTTAGACGCCCGAGATGGAAAGGTTGAGTATCCAATAGCACTCGCATTTCGTTGAAAGCGGTCCACACTCAGCTCGCAGCATCAGATTGCGAGGCAGCTGAACCAACGAAGCGTGAAAGACCGCGAGAGCCTCGACCTCGACCGCGCACGACGACAAACGCGGATCACCGCCCTTCGCGGCGGCAACGGCGGCGGCAGCGGCGGCGGCGCTTGTTGTTGTTGTTTCCGGTTTTAATGGCGCAAGAGCATCAATGGCCATACTGCGCCAAACAAGGTGAGTCAGTAAAAAAGGGTGAGTAGAAGTAAACTATGGGGAGCAGAATAGTTCTAAAGTTTGTTTAAAAATCCGGTATTATCAAGGAAATCGAAAAGACGTTTGAATGAGATTAGTGGCCGCTCACCAAGCAGCAAGGCAGGGTGGAATGGAATCCGATACTTGAAAAGATCAGGAAAAAAGAATTTGTGCTGCTGCCGAAGACCAGGACAAAGAAATAAAATATGAACAACAGTCAGAGGTTCACCGCAGCGCTCACAGGCTGGAGGTTCTTCACTAGTAAACAGGTAGCTATGTATGTTCTTCACTAGTAAACAGGTAGCCACAGGTAGGTGTGGCCGATTCTCAGGCGGCATACGAGGACCTCGTGGAATCTATTTTTATTGTAAGATGTTTCCCAGGTACCAAGGTCTGGCTTGATGGTGTGAAGCTTATTGTTAACCTCTACATCCCACTCAGACTGCCACGATTGCAAGACTGCAAGTCTTATAGGCATTTTTTAAGTCTTGGTGGGGGATGCGGACATGTGACATGGAAAGATTTTGCGAAGAGACGGCCAGTTGATCTGCAGCCTCGTTGCCTGCAATGCCCACATGGCTAGGAATCCAGCAAAACCTAATGTCAAGACCATCCTGTAGGCCCTGCTGTACCTTAACACGCACAGTCCGGGTCAGCCGATTCTTTGTTGATAAAACAGAACATACAGCCCGAACAACACTCTGAGAATCTACAAAGATGATGGCTTTCTTTATTTTACTCTGAACTATATGGTCAAGCGCCATCATGACCCCATACAGCTCGGCAGTAAAAATACTGGCAAGAGTATTTAGACGAGCGACTTTGGAAAAACGAGAAGAGTATACAGCCGCACCAACATACATTGACGACTTTGCACCATCAGTGTAATAATGATTATAATCTTTGTATTTTTCCTCCAATGCAAAGAATTCCTGTGGTAAAATTAAAGGTGAGACTCTTTGCTTCCTGAATTTTGTGAAGCACCAGTCACAAAAAATGGGTTTGACATTCCATGGGGCAGTATGGTATGAACTATTCAAGAGGTTAAAATCAAGAGTCAGATTGAGGGAGGAGCGAAGACTCTCGACACGAAAGCTCAAGGGCCGCACAACAGTTGGCTTATGGTTAAAGAGGCGAGAAAACCTAGAGTTTTGAATACAACTATAAGTGGGGGAGCTGGGGTCCGACAAACTTTTGTAAACATAGTTGAGGCTAAGTAGCTGTCGCCTTTTTTCAAGCGACATTTCATGACAGTCAACATACAAGCTAAGCACAGGGGAGGTGCGAAAAGCACCAGATGCCAAACGCAGCCCAAGGTGATGTACTGGATCGAGCATTTTTAAAGCAGACGGTCTCGCAGAGGCATAGACAATTGAGTTATAGTCAAGGCGGGATCGAATGAGCGAAGAATATAGACGAAGGAGACATTTCCTATCCGAGCCCCACGACTTGTGCGAAAGAACTTTGATTATGTTCGATGCCTGTAGAGTTTTTTGCTTGAGTTGTTTGAGGTGCGAAACAAAGGTAAGTTTACGGTCGAAAGTAACTCCTAGAAACTTGTGCTCCGTTTTGACAGCAATGTTGTTTCTATTTAACAGAAGTGTAGGATCTAAACAGAGGCCACGCCTTAAAGAAAATGGAACACAAACAGTTTTATCCGGAGAGAACCTAAAACCATTCTCATCAGCCCATGTAGTCATTTTATTTATGGCCGGTTGTAGCTGCCGCTCACAGCTAGACATATTACATGACGCTACAGATATCTGAATGTCATCGACATATAGCGAGTAAGATACTGAAGGAGGAATGACTTTGCTAAGAGAGTTAATTTTTATTGCAAAGAGTGTGGCACTAAGGACTCCACCCTGAGGAACACCATTCTCTTGAACAAACCAGTCTGATAAAGTTGTTCCCAACCTAACTCGAAAAGTGCGTTTACACAAAAAGCTCTTTATACACTGAAGCATTCTACCGCGTACTCCGTACATAAAAAGGTCGTGCAAGATGCAATACTTCCAAGTGGTGTCATAGGCCTTGTCTAAATCAAAGAAAATAGATACACAATGCTGCCTGTTGACGAATGCCTCGAGCACAAAGGTCTCCAGCCGCACCAAGTGGTCTGTTGTAGAACGCTCAGGACGACAGCCACACTGATTAATATCCAAGATATTATGTTGCTCAAGAAAATAAATAAGACGTGTGTTAATTAATCTTTCAAAGGTTTTCCCCAGACAACTTGACAATGCTATTGGTCTGTAACTTGCAGGAAGGGAGGGGTCCTTGCCAGGCTTCAACAGCGGTATAACCTCAGCCCGCTTCCATTCAACAGGGAAGTAGGCATCACACCACAGGCCATTGAAGTATGTGAGAAGAGCACTAAGTGACTCTCTAGATAAGTGTCGGATCATGTCGTAGTGAATTCTATCGGGACCAGGGGCAGAATTATTGCGGGAGTTGAGAGCCACTTCGAGCTCAACCATTGTAAATGGCTGATTGTAAGCTGCAGACGCTCCCCCTGTGAAGCAGAGCCTCGTCTTTTCCATGTTTGCCTTACGCTTCAGGAATGCTGGAGAGTAATGTGCGGAGCTTGAAACAGCAGCGAAGTGAGTGCCCAACATGTTAGCCTGGTCTAGCAATGAGGCTCCAGAAGTCGGAAAAAGGGGGATTGTAAAACAGCGATATTTCCCCTCGACCTTGTGAAGTCGGTCCCACACTTCCTTTGCTGGAACATAGCTGCTGATGGAGGACAAGTAACCTCGCCAAGATTTTCCTTTAGCCTGCTTCCGAGTCCAGCGGGCATAAGCTCTGCGTCTCTTGGATTCCATTAAGTTCACAGATGTCGGGTATCTACGAAAGACGCCCCAAGCCTTATCTTGGTTATTCTTTGTGGTGGAACAATCCTCATTCCACCATGGCTTACATTTCTTGGGGATGTTCGAAGAAGTTTGAGGGATGGAGCAAAGAGCAGCACCAATTATATGCTCTGCGATGTAGGCTGTGGCATCGTCATGAGTTAATGAAGAGAACATTGAGGGAACAAGCTTGGATTTTCGGCTAAAAAGAGCCCAGTCTACTTTTTCTAGCTTCCAACGCGGAGTCCGTTTCATGAGACTGGGAATAGATTTCACGCTCTCCAGAGCAACCGGAAAGTGGTCGCTTCCCAACGGATTATTTAAAACGCTCCATGTGAAACAAGACACCAAGGATGGAGATGAAATGGAAAGATCAATGGATGTAAATGAGTTGTGAGCTGCGCTAAAAAAGGTAGGCTCTCCGCTGTTCAAAAGACAGAGATTAGATGACAGTAAAAACCGTTCAATGACCCCACCACGCGAGTCCTGGCGTGTGCCACCCCACAAGGGATGGTGGGCATTAAAATCTCCTAAAAGTAAAAAGGGGTGAGGGAGCTGAGTAATTAAATCATGAAGATCATGAATATGCAGTGGAACATTTGGTGGAATATAGATGGAAACAATGGTGATGAAGCGGTCCAAGAGGAGACGCACAGCTACAGCCTCTAGGGGTGTAGAAAGAGGAATCTGAGAACAAGCAACTCCACTTTGGACGATTACTGCTACTCCACCAGATGAGTTTGATGTGGAACGATCTTTTCTGAAAACTTGGTGACGACGTAAAATAGACACATGATGATCATTAAGGTGCGTCTCTTGTAAACAGAGAGCTATAGGACGGAGGTTGTCCATAAAAAAGTTAACATCGTCAATATTCCTTAAAAGGCCGCGGCAATTCCACTGCATAAAAGTAAATTTAGCCATTATTCTAAAACTAAGTTAAAAAGTAGTAAATCAGTAAAAGTAGTAAGGTACAAGTAAAAGTAAAAACGTCAACTCTGCCGCGCAGGGCAATAAAGAATGTACAACATCACGTTGGTGGGATCACCGGTTTTTTGCTTTTGTGCTTACTCTTAGTAGTCTGCCACTCCATGTCGTCTTGGTCAGACGCAGGAGTGGAGACTTCACACTCATCCATGGCCTCAGTTTCCTGAGGCGAGGCTTTTTCTGCAGATTTCTTTGGGTTCGGGGAACGGGGCGCCATGCGCCGCCCGCGACCAGACCCAGCTAAAGGGGCAGAGGAGGTGCTGGGCGAAGCGTCGCCCAAGTCCACCCGTTCCTCTCCCTTAGGCGCTGCAGGTGCGGCACGAGAGCCATGCCGCTCCCTCGATGATGCTCTCTCCAGGGAGTGTGGGCGAGAGTGTCGACCCTTCTCCCTGGAAGGAGATCGCAGAGGAGGGACGGTTCCGGCAGCCACCGACCCATCCTGGGTTTGGGAAACAGCCTGAGAAGATACAGGCTGTTGCCCTGTTGGAGTGCGAGGGTTCGCACTCTGGCTGGGAGGGTCCGTAGACCGTCCAGCCGAGATTGCATGCCCCGGAAGCTGAATCTTCAGCTGGGGCGTGGGGGACTGCCGTGGCTTCCCATAGTCCAGAAAGGACGTCTGGGTTGCCACTGCAACCTTCAGTGGTGCAGGTCCCCGCTGCACCACCTGCGCATAGCCACCCTTGCGCAAGAACGCAAAGCGACGGCGCGCTTCCGGGTAAGAGAGGTTTTCTTTGACCTTCAAGTTAAGCACTTCTTTCTCTTCTTTCCATGTCTTGCATGAGCGAGAATACGCTGGGTGTGGATCACTACAGTTGACACAATGGGCTTCGTTGGAGCAGGGGTCTGCAGAATGGTCATTTTTCCCACACTTGGCACAAGTGGCCTTACCACGGCAGTTCTGAGAGCCGTGGCCAAACCTCTGGCATTTAAAACATCTTCGAGGATTAGGCACATAGGGCCTAACCCTGCAGTGGAGATAGCCAGCCTTAACAGCCTCAGGAAGTGTGGTAGATTCAAAGGTTAACACTAGGTGTTTAGTTTTCCGCTCTTGACCGTCCCGACGCAGGGAGATGCGCCTCGCAGCTACAACTCCTTGGTCAGAGAGCCCTTCAAGTATCTCAGTGTCAGAGGCCTCAATCAGGCCATCTTCGGAGATAACGCCCTGAATAGTATTAAGTGTACGATGGGGTGAAACAGTCACTTTGTGATCAGACACAGAGTTCAAAGCAAGCAGTGCAGTACTCTGCTGTCTGGATTCAATTTCTACGAGAAGGTCACCTGAGGTCATCTTTTTGGCTTTGAAGTTCTTTCCGACCACACTTTCTAGCACTTTAGCAACTAGAAAGGGGGACATCTTGGAGAGTGGTGTATCGTCTTCAGAGTGAATAACTAAAAATTTGGGGAATGTAGGGGGTTGTTGTTGTTTACGGTTTTAATGGCGCAAGAGCAACAGTGGCCATACTGCGCCAAACAAGGTGAATCAATAAAGAGGGGTCAGTTGAACTAAACTATAAGGAAATACTTCTATAATTTGTTTAAAAATCCAGTATTTTCAAGAAAATTAAAAAGACATTTGAATGAAATCAGCGGTCGCTTACCAAGTAACAAGGCAGGGTGAAATGGAATGCGATATTTGAAAAGGTCACGAAAAAATAATTTGTGCTGCTGCCGAAGACCAGGACAAAGAAATAAAATATGAATAACAGACAAAGATTCACCGCAGCGCTCACAGGATGGAGGTTCTCCACCAGTAAGTAGGTGGCTATGAGTGAGGTAGGTGTGGCCGATTCTCAGGCGGCATAAGAGGACCTCGTGGAATCTATTTTTGTCAAAAGATGTTTCCCAATTACCAAGGTCTGGCTTGATGGTGTGAAGCTTATTGTTCACCTCTGAATCCCATTCAGACTGCCACGATCGCAAGACTGCAAGTCTTGCAGGCATTTTTAAGTCTTGGTGGGGGATGCGTACATGTGAAACTGGGAGATTTTGCGAAGAGACGGCCAGTTTATCTGCAGCCTCGTTGCCAGCAATGCCCACATGGCTAGGAATCCAGCAAAACCTAATATCGTGCCCATCCTGTAGGCCCTGCTGCACCTTAACACGCACAGTTAGGGTCAGCCGATTCTTTGTTGATAGCACAGAACACACAGCCCTAACAACACTCTGGGAATCTACAAAGATGATGGCTTTCTTTGTTTTACTCTGAATAATATAGTCAAGCGCCATCATGACCCCGTGTAGCTCGGCAGTAAAAATACTGGCAAGAGTGTTCAGACGAGTGACTTTGGAAAAACGAGAAGAGTACACAGCTGCACCAACAAACGTTGACGACTTTGCACCATCAGTGTAAAAATGATTATAATTTTTGTATTTTTCCTCCAGTGCAAAGAATTCCTGCTGTAAAATTAAAGGAGAGACTCTTTGCTTCCTGAATTTTGTGAAGCACCATTCACAAAAAATGGGTTTGACATTCCATTGGGCAGTATGGTGTGAAATATCCAAAAGGTTAAAATCACGAGTCAGATTGAGGGAGGAGCGAAGACTCTCGACACGAAGACTCAAAGGCCGCACAACAGTTGGTTTATTGTTAAAGAGGCGAGAAAACCTAGAGTTTTGAATACAACTATAAGTGGGAGAGCTGGGGTCCGATAAAATTTTGTAAGCATAGGTGAGGCTAAGCAGCTGTCGCCTTTTTTCAAGTGACATTTCATGACAGTCAACATACAAGCTAACCACAGGGGAGGTGCGAAAAGCACCAGATGCCAAACGCAGCCCAAGGTGATGTACCGGATCGAGCATTTTTAAAGCAGACGGTCTCGCAGAGGAGTAGACAATTGAGCCATAATCAAGGCGGGATCGAATAAGAGAAGGATATAGACGAAGGAGACATTTTCTATCCGAGCCCCACGACTTGTGCGAAAGAACTTTGAGTATGTTCGATGCCTGCAGAGTTTTTTGCTTGAGCTGTTTGAGATGCGAAACAAAGGTAAGTTTACGGTCGAAAGTAACTCCTAGAAACTTGTGCTCCGTTTTGACAGCAATGTTGTTTCCATTTAAAAGAAGTGTAGGATCTAAACAGAGGCCACGCCTTAAAGAAAAAGGAACACAAACAGTTTTTTCGGACAGAACCAAAAACCATTCTCATCAGCCCATGTAGACATTTTATTTATGGCCAGTTGCAGCTGCCGCTCACAGCTAGACATATTACATGACGCTACAGATATCTGAATGTCATCGACATATAGCGAGTAAGATACTGAAGGAGGAATGACTTTAATAAGAGAGTTCATCTTTATTGCAAAGAGTGTGACGCTTAGGACTCCACCCTGAGGAACACCGTTCTCTTGAACAAACCAGTCTGATAAAGTTGTTCCCAACCGAACTCGAAAAGTGCGTTTACATAAAAAGCTCTTTATACACTGAAGCATTCTACCGCGTATTCCGTACATAGAAAGGTCGTGCAAGATGCCATACTTCCAAGTGGTGTCATAGGCCTTGTCCAAATCAAAGAAAACAGATACACAATGCTGCCTGTTGACGAATGCCTCGCGCACAAAGGTCTCCAGCCGCACCAACTGGTCTGTTGTAGAGCGTTCAGGCCGACAGCCACACTGATTAATATCCAAAATATCATGCTGCTCGAGAATATAAATAACACGCCTGTTAATTAATCTTTCAAATGTTTTCCCCAGACAACTTGACAATGCTATTGGTCTGTAACTTGCAGGAAGGGAGGGGTCCTTGCCAGGTTTCAACAGCGGTATAACTTCAGCCCGCTTCCATTCAACAGGGAAGTAGGCATCACACCACAGACCATTGAAGTACGTGAGAAGAGCACTGAGTGACTCTCTAGATAAGTGTCGGATCATGTCGTAGTGAATTCCATCAGGACCGGGCGCAGAATTCTTGCGGGAGTTCAAAGCTACTTCAAGCTCAACCATTGTAAATGGCTGATTGTAAGGTGCAGACGCTCCCCCTGTGAAGCAGAGCCTTGTCTTTACCATGCCTGCCTTACGCTTCAGGAATGCTGGAGAGTAATGTGCGGAGCTTGAAACAGCAGCGAAGTGAGAGCCCAACACGTTAGCCTGGTCCGACAATGAGGCTCCAGAAGAAGGAAAAAGGGGGATCGTAGAACAACGGTATTTCCCCTCGACCTTGTGAAGTCGGTCCCACACTTCCTTTGCTGGAACATAGCTGCTGATGGAGGACAAGTAACCTCTCTAAGACTTTCCTTTAGCCTGCTTCCGAGTCCAACGGGCACAAGCTCTGCGCCTCTTGAATTCAATCAAGTTCACAGATGTCGGGTATCTACGAAAGACGCCCCAAGCCTTATCTTGGTTATTCTTTGTGGTGGAACAATCCTCATTCCACCATGGCTTACATTTCTTGGGGATGTTCGAAGAAGTTTGAGGGATGGAGCAAAGAGCAGCACCAATTATATGCTCTGCGATGTAGGCTGTGGCATCGTCATGAGTTAATGAAGAGAACATTGAGGGAACAAGCTTGGATTTTCGGCTAAAAAGAGCCCAGTCTACTTTTTCTAGCTTCCAACGCGGAGTCCGTTTCATGAGACTGGGAATAGATTTCACGCTCTCCAGAGCAACCGGAAAGTGGTCGCTTCCCAACGGATTATTTAAAACGCTCCATGTGAAACAAGACACCAAGGATGGAGATGAAATGGAAAGATCAATGGATGTAAATGAGTTGTGAGCTGCGCTAAAAAAAGTAGGCTCTCTGCTGTTCAAAAGACAGAGACTTGATGACAGTAAAAACCGTTCAATGACCCCACCATGCGAGTCCTGGCGTGTGCCACCCCACAAGGGGTGGTGGGCATTAAAATCTCCTAAAAGTAAAAATGGGTGAGGGAGCTGAGCAACTAAATCATGGAGATCATGAATATGCTGTGGAGCATTTGGTGGAATATAGATGGAGACAATGGTGATGAAGCGGTCCAAGAGGAGACGTACAGCTACAGCCTCAAGGGGAGTAGAAAGAGGAATCTGAGAACAAGCAACTCCACTTTGGACGATTACTGCTACTCCACCAGATGAGTTTGATGTGGAACGATCTTTTCTAAAAACCTGGTGACGACGTAAAATAGACACATGATGATCATTGAGGTGCGTCTCTTGTAAAGAGAGAGCTATAGGACGGAGGTCGTCCATAAAAAAGTTAACATCGTCAATATTCCGTAAAAGGCCGCGGCAATTCCACTGCATAAAAATAAATTTAGCCATTATTCTAAAACTAAGTTAAAAATTAGTAAATCAGTAAAAGTAGTAAGGTACAGGTAAAAGTAAAAACGTCAACTCTGCCGCGAAGGGCAATAAAGGATGTACAACATCACGATGGTGGGGTCACCAGTTTTTTCCTTTTGTGCTTACTCTTAGTAGTCTGCCACTCCATGTCGTCTTGGTCAGACGCAGGAGTGGAGACTTCACACTCATCCATGGCCTCAGTTTCCTGAGGCGAGGCTTTTCCTGCAGGTTTCTTTGGGTCTGAAGAACGGGGCGCCATGCGCCGTCCGCGACCAGACCCAGCCAAAGGGGCAGAGGAGGTGCTGGGCGAAGCGTCGCCCAAGTCCACCCGTTCCTGTCCCTCAGGCGCTGCAGGTGCAGCATGAGAGCCGTGCCGCTTCTTCAATGATGCTCTCTCCAGGGAGTGTGGGCGAGAGTGTCGACCCTTCTCCCTGGAAGGAGATTGCGGAGGAGGGACGGCTGCGGCAGCCACCGGTCCCTCCTGGGTTTGGGAAACAGCCTGAGAAGACCCGGGCTGTTGCCCTGTTGGAGCGCGAGGATTCGCACTCTGGCTTGGAGGGTCCGTAGACCGCCCAGCCGAGATAACATGCCCCGGGAGCTGAATCTTCAGCTGGGGCGTGGGGGACTGCCGTGGCTTCCCATAGTCCAGAAAGGACGTTTGGGTCGCCACTGCTGCCATAAGTGGTGCAGGTCCCCGCTGCACCACCTGCGAATAGCTGCCCTTGCGCAAGAATGCGAAGCGACGGCGTGCCTCAGGGTACGAGATATTTTCTTTCACTTTAAGACTAAGTACTTCCTTTTCTTCTTTCCACGTTCTGCAGGATAGAGAGTATGCAGGGTGGGGATCACCGCAGTTTACACAGTATGGGTCGTTGGTACAGGACTCTGCGGGGTGGTCAGATTTGGCACATTTCGCACACGTGGCTTTTCCACGGCAATGCTGGGAGCCATGGCCAAACCTCTGGCATTTGAAACATCTTCGAGGATTAGGCACATAGGGCCTAACCCTGCAGTGAAGATAGCCAGCCCTAACAGCATCGGGGAGTGTGGTGAAGTCAAAAGTTAGAACTATGTGTTTCGTTTTCCGCTCTCGACCATCCCGACGCAGGGAGATGCGCCTTGCAGCTACAACTCCTTGGTCAGAGAGCCCTTCAAGTATTTCAGTGTCGGAACTATCGATCAGGTCATCCTCAGAAATAACACCCTGAATCGTATTAAGTGTGCGATGGGATGAAACGGTCACTTTGTGATCAGACACGGAGTTCAACGCCAGGAGTGCTGTACTCTGCTGTCTGGATTCAATTGCCACTAGTAGGTCACCTGAGGGCATCTTTTTGGCTTTAAAGTTCTTACCAACCGCACTTTCTAGCACTTTCGCAACAAGAAAGGGGGACACCTTGGAGAGTGGAGTGTCATCTTCGGAGTGTACAACCAAAAATTTGGGGAACGCAGGAGGAGATGGGGTCGTGTCTTTTCTAGGAACTTCGGTGCGAACCCTTTTCAGGGCCCGATCGGAGAGAGGTTTAGCTTGAGAACCCATAAAGATGGGAGAAAGATTCAGTGAACGGGTGCACCGCCCACCACGGAGCCCAACAAGGGGGTAGGTAATGTGCCATAGCAAGAAGGGCTTGGCTGACACAATTACGCTACCAGTGCTGCCCGGGCACTATACCCTAGTGTGGTTGCAGGGACAGGACCTGTTTCCAGTCAAGGTTGGCCCTTGCCGCCTAAGAAGGTGAAAAAGGAAGGAAGTGAGTGTAGAAGAAAAGGGAAAGAGGTGGGAGGAAAAGTAAAAGAAGGAAGAATAGGGTAGAAGAGGCGACTGACTGAATCATCCTGGTCGGGCCAAGCCAGGACACCCGTCTACGAGAAGCAGGGGTCGAAGTGGTGTATTGCCTCGCCCGGGGGGCCCTGAAGGGTCCAAACATACCTCGGGCTTAGTTCAACCACCAGGGTCCCCTTTTCCCCGGACACGGGTTAAGCCACGCACAGCCAGACGTGGGTGGGCGAACCCACATGGCTTGGGGTTCGTAGTGACGCCACTCACCAAGCACCTACTAAAGTAGGTGTCCCCTGCGTGCGGGTATGGTGGCCCACGCGGCTGGGGTCCGTGGTGACGCTACTCACCAAGCACCTAGCACACAAGGTGCAGGCGCCCCCTGCGGCGCTCGGGGTCCGTGGAGACGCCACTCTCCAAACACCTGCTTTCACAGGTGCCCCCTACGGGGGGGAATGTAGGGGGAGATGAGGTCGTGTCTTTAAGAGGGACTTCGGTGCGGACCCTTTTCGGGGCCCGATCAGAGGGAGGTTTTGCTTTGGAACCCATGAGAGATGGGAGGAGATACAGTGCCCGGGTGCACCGCCCACCACGGGGCCCAACAAGGGGGTAGGTAATGTGCCATAGCAAGAAAGGCTTGGCTGACACAATTACTCTACCAGTGCTGCCCGGGCACTATAACCGAGTGTGGATGCAGGGACAGGACCTGTTTCCACTCAAGGTTAGCCCTTGCCGCCTAAGAAGGTGAAAAAGGAAGGGAGTGTAGAAGAAAAGAGAAAGAGGTGGAAGGAAAAGTAAAAGAAGGAAGAAGAGGGTAGAAGAGGCGACTGACTGAATCATCCTGGTCGGGCCAAGCCAGGACACCCGTCTACAAGAAGCAGGGGTCGAAGCGGTGTATTGCCTTTCCCGGGGGGCCCCGAAGGGTCCAAACATACCCCGGGCTCAGCTCAACCACCAGGGTCCCCTTTTCCCCGGACACGGGTACGCCACACATAGCCAGACGTGGGTGGGCGAACCCACATGGCTCGGGGTTCGTAGTGACGCCACTCACCAAGCACCTACCAAAGTAGGTGCCCCCTGCGTGCGGGTATGGTGGCCCACGTGGCTGGGGTCCGTGGTGACGCTACTCACCAAGCACCTAGCACCTAAGGTGCAGGCGCCCCCTGCGGGGCTCGGGGTCCGTGGAGACGCCACTCTCCAAACACCTGCTTTCACAGGTGCCCCCTGCGGGGGGCGGCGGCGCGGCGCCAAAGCTAGAAGCTACGGAAACGGAAGCGGCCTCACAGTGTTACAGGTGTTTTGCGGGGAATAAAAATCAAGGTTGCGTACGTTTAGCACAAATATAGAGAAACAAAATGGCGATGGGAGAGAGGGTGCCGGCAGTTGGCATCACCCTAAGCGCAGCACACATGTAGGCTCCCTAAATCCATCTAGCAGGTCTATGCTAGCGGCTTTGATAATTTATTTAGTTAGTTGGTTCTTGCTTCTTCCCCGAAGCCGTCTGCCCGACATAACGCTTCCCAAAGGTAAGAGGGAAATAATAAATCACTCCTTCTGCACACGAAACGAACTTGGTTTTGTGGTTTTTCTTGCGGCACTGTGGTAGGATAGTGTCCTGCAATCTCGTAGAATAGTGTCGTGTTGCCGGTGTATGAGTGTTGTCCGTGTCTCCTAGACTATGAAAAAGGTTTCTAATAGCTTACATAACTTGGATATGTCAAAAGATACGTTTTTCCACGAAAAAATAATCTAATTGTAGCAATATTTGGGGATTGAAATTCGTTTACTCACTGGGGTAATAGTTCACCTTGAAACCAATAGTTCAATAGGGGTAATGGTTCAAATTTGGAACATAGGTCAATGAGGCATATGGGCTTAGGGCGATAAACCAGTACCCAACTCGCCAGAAAAAAGTAACTCCCCAATTACCGGTATGTTGTACTTTTTTTTCTTGACTGCATGTCATGTGATTTTACGATATATGTGACAATTAACACCAGCAGAAAAATGGCAGCGACCTGTGCCTCCGCTTTCGAAATAATGGGGGCTGCCATCTTTCTTTTGCTGTGTCACGCAATCAGTAAGGTCACATGATGGGTAATGAAGAAAACGCACAACATAGTGGCAACAAGGGGGTGTGGCACTTTTCAACTTTCGTTTTATCACTCTCAGGCCCTCTGCCTTGTTGTGAATGCTTTTCATTGGCTAGAAGAATGAGTGACATCTCGGCAGAAAAGCCAACGCAGCAGCAATGAGCGGGACTAACTGGCGGTTGCGTACGACAGGTGATGGAAGTGGAGGATTACTCACTTCAATCATGTCTCGTCTTACTCCAATTTATCTTTTTACCTGTGTGTCCCATTGAGGCTATTAAATATAAATTTTCTATAGGTCGCTTTTCTGTAAAGAATAGAAAATGATAAAAAAATCGTGTTATTTACATGCATATGCCAATTCCATTGTCTCATGTTCTTCAATAGTGCAATGTAACCATGGCAATTATACATGATGACCCCCATCATTATTTTACATGTCACATTTATTATGTCTGACAGTATTCATGAAGCGCATGGCTGGAGCATGCCGAGAGATAGCTTCTTGATCCTGGGTCAATCCCTACATTTGCCAGTTTCTATTTGTGACTCCAAGCAAAGATGGACACACTGATGGGCAGAGTAGCCAGCTGCATAGGGTGGAAGAATTTAAAGGGTGGCAAATTACGAAGCGTTGAGAGTTTTCAGTTCACGTCATTTAAAGTGGCCCTGCAATCATATTTAAGCGTCTACCTTTTTTGCAGTTTTCACGTCTCTTGGTGTTCGGGCAAGCAAGCGGGCACGGAGAGAGTAACTAAATATCAGTGCGTCATATTTTAACTGGACGACGCGGAATTCCCCCTCCACCTAAAGGGGCGACCCGCGGTGCCGAAAGCGCGCGGTATGCAAAGTATTTGGTCCTGGGCTTACTACTGGTCAGAGCCGCTAAAAGCTTCTTTTTTGTTGAAATACAAAATATAGGTGGCGCAAACCGTTCCAAATATTTATAAAAAGTATAAAAGCAGTTTAGATCAGGAAAAAAAAAACAGTGTATAAAGTACGGAAGCAAGAAATGACCCGTCGACATACCCACCACCAAGCGGTGGAAAAGGCGGCGCATACTAGAAAGGTGTAGTGGGATGAGGAACCGACGAGCGGCGAGCTTAGAAAGGTCCCGGATGTACGCGGTGGCGCTGCGGTCGTATACGCGGCCTCCAGGATCCAACCGGTTCTGAGCGTTCGGAAGGCCTTCGGCGAGCAGGTTTGGCTTGCGGTTTGGCCGTTTGGCGGTACGGCAGCGCGAAGTGGCTCCCGTTCTGAACTGATCTCTACACTGTGTTGATTGATTGATTGATTGATTTTGGGTTTTAATGGCGTAGCGGCTGCTAAGGCCATAGTGCGCCAGAACAATGGTTGAAGAAAACACTGCGGTGCTATTTAGTTAAAGGTGAGGCATGATATTGCCGCGCCCAGGGCTGAGAAAGCAACGCTCAGTCACGGACCTCCAGAAAGTTCTCGTTTATTCATGTACCGCATGTAACTTCTCTCATTTATTCCTGCTTTTGTTTTCTAGAAAGTGCGTGTTCATTCTCGCCCGATCACGCGACGCTCGAGCCGCTTTCGCCGAATCTTCGAGATAGCGACGCACTCTAGATAAGAGGCCGCCCGCGACCTTGTCGAGTCAGTTTCGCCTCAGCGTTCGACCTTGCTGCTTCGCCGCCTTCGACGCCCGCGACGCTCTGTTGTTATTTTTCTATTTCCTTTTATTTTTGGCACAAGTTCGCCACATTAAACGTCTATTTCTTTCTGTGTATTTATTGTTTCTTTTGGTCACCACCCGTGACATTTTGGTGGAGGTGCGGGGTACCGCATGCCCCTGCCGCGTACCCCTCCGAGGGCCCGCAGTCCAAGTCCGACGCCTAGTCCACGAAGAACCAACGAAAGCACTTCCGAGATCCGGTTCAGTCGTCGCACCCAAGGCCTACACCCGGAGTTCGGACCTCTGCCGCCCAAGACTAAGCAGCCAACGAGACCAACGATGGACAGCCAGTCGTCGCAGAGCCCGTCCACCGCCAGCGTCGTCGTCCTGCCCGTCGCACCCCGGACTCCGACGCCTTTCCACGGGGAGATCCACGAAGACATCGAGGACTGGCTGCGACACTACGAACGTGTGGCCCGCCACAACGGATGGACGACTGAGCAGTGCCTCCACAACCTTTACTTCTCGCTTGAGGGCACTGCGAGGCACTGGTTTGAAAACCACGAAGCCTCCTTCCCCACATGGGAGTCCTGCGTCGCCGAACTCAAACGAACATTCATTAACCACCATCGTCGCCAGCGAGCAGAGGACCTGCTTCAAACAAGGGTGCAGGGCCCCAATGAAAGCCTGACCAGCTTTGTAGAGGATGTTCTGCGTCTAAGTGCCCGAGCAGACCCGGAGGCCGCTGAGGAAAAGAAACTTCGAATCCTCATGCGAGGCGTCAAGGCAGAAATTTTTGGAGGCCTGGTTCGCAATCCCCCGACGACCGTCGATGCATTTGTGAGTGAGGCCACGAACATCGAGCGCGCACTGACGGCCCGAGCAAGCCACTACCACCGACTCGCCGGCGCGCCTACTTCTCCAACCGTCGCAGCTACACTTCCGGACCTGAGCACCACCGGTGTCGACAGCCTTCGGGATATCGTCCGGGATATCGTCCGGGAAGAGCTCCGGAAGATTCTACCTGCTGCAGATCGCCCAGCCTCACTCTCACTCGCCGACGTCGTCCGAGAGGAAGTTCACCGAGCTTTCCATCCCGAGGTTGCCGTCACCGCAGCAGCACAGCAGGAGCCAGCCGTAAGCTACGCCGAAATGCTCCGCCGAGCACCATCAGCACCGCGTCCCTACATGGCGCCTCCCGGACGTGTGCTTCCAGAGCCGCAGCATTCCCGACGCCAGGAAGATCGGGCACACGTTCGTCCAGAACAAGTTGCGCCAAGGAAGACCGACGTGTGGAGGACGGCTGATCGACACCCGTTGTGCTACCACTGCGGGGAAGTCGACCATATCTACCGACGATGCCCCTACCGCCAGCTCGGCCTACGAGGGTTCGCGCCCAACGACCCTCGACCACGTCTTGGAGAGCGACCTCGGGACATCGAGGACTACCTCCGCCGCTCTTCAACTCCTGAGTCGTCTCCCCGCCGAGTATTCCGTTCGCCATCTCCCCGACGCTCGCCATCGCCCTTCCGCCGGTCTCGCCGAGACAGCCTGTCACCCATTGCGTCCCGTCGGGAAAACTAGGCGCGGCAATGCCGGGAGGTGGTGTTGCCGAAGACGAACGATGCCAAGATCCTCCAAGATCGTCGGAGCTCTCCCACTCTAACGCCGCAACGCCCCGAAACGACGTTTCTGTAACAGTGTCGAACAACCTCAACGTTATCATCGACGGCCACGACGCGACAGCACTCGTCGACACCGGAGCGGATTACTCCGTTTTGAGTGGGAGACTCTCTCGTCGCCTTCGGAAAGTTACGACGTCGTGGGATGGACCACAGATACGAACCGCCGGCGGACACCTCATCACGCCTGTCGGCAGGTGCACTGCTCGCGTTGAGATCCATGGTGAAACCTGCCCTGTCAAGTTCGTCGTTCTGCAAGACTGTTCGAGAGACGTCATTCTCGGAATGGACTTTTTGTGTGAATACGGCGCCATCATCGACCTTGGGGAGAACAAGCTGACGCTTCGGAAACCTGTTCCCTCGGCGGAAGATCCCAAAGCGACGTTAGCTGCAGTGCGAGTCCTTACCAGCCACGTAAACCTGCCGCCGCTGTCCAGTGTCTTTGTCCCCGTCGGGACCGACGAAGCCACCTGCGGGATAGCACTGTTGGAAGGAAGCGTCCAACTTCTCCTTGGACGAGGGATTGGTATTGCAAGAGGCGTAACCGAGCTCCAGGACGGGCGTACCGTAGCCCTTGTCACCAACTTCCGGCAAGAGTCGCAGCACCTTACAAAGGGTACAGCTGTGGGCTACGTCGAGGAAATTCAGGACTCGGCCGCCATCGCCGTGATCTCAGAAGACGCCTCTCCGACGCACCCCAAGGGAACCACGCCGTCAAAGCTCGACATCGACCCATCCCTCCCAGGCCCACAACGACGACAGCTGACTGACGTTCTCGCTGAGTTCAGTAAGTGCTTCGCCACATCGTCAAGGCTACGCCAAACAGCGGTTGCGAAGCATCGAATTGTTACTGACGATGACGTGCCCCCTATTCATCAGTCGCCGTACCGAGTTTCGGTGAAGGAGAGGGAAACCATCCAGAAACAAGTTCAAGAAATGCTCGACGACGATATTATTCAGCCCTCAAGCAGTCCGTGGGCCTCTCCAGTCGTGCTGGTGAAGAAGAAAGACGGAACCCTTAGGTTCTGCGTGGACTACAGGCGGCTGAACGCTGTTACAAAGAAAGATGTCTATCCGCTTCCCCGCATAGATGACACCCTCGACCGTTTACGCCACACCCGGTACTTTTCGTCGATGGACTTGAAGAGTGGCTACTGGCAGATTGAGGTCGATGAACGGGACCGCGAGAAGACTGCCTTTGTCACGCCCGATGGACTTTACGAGTTCAAGGTGATGCCCTTCGGACTCTGTACGGCGCCGGCGACTTTCCAGCGGGTCATGGATACTGTACTAACGGGACTGAAGTGGCAGAGCTGCCTCGTTTACCTGGATGACGTCGTCGTTTTTTCGCACGACTTCGACGAGCACTTGAAACGGCTTAGGGCCGTGCTCCAAGCCATCAAGACCGCAGGGCTCACACTCAAGCCAACGAAGTGCCGCTTCGCCTACGCCGAACTTAAGTTCCTTGGTCATGTCGTTAGTAGCGAAGGAGTACGCCCTGACCCCGCGAAGACATCCGCCGTAGCCGAATTCCCTCGACCATCGGACAAGAAGGCCATCCGCAGATTCCTGGGGCTGTGCGCGTACTACAGGCGCTTCGTTCAAGATTTCGCAAAAATTTCGGCGCCCCTCACACATCTTACGAAAGACGCCGTGAAGTTTCACTGGGCAGAAGAACAAGAACGGGCGTTCGACGAACTGAAACAAAGACTTCAGACACCTCCGATCCTCGGACATTTCGACCAGCACGCCGAAACCGAAATTCACACGGACGCAAGTAACTCCGGCCTTGGTGCGGTATTGGTACAGCTACAGGAAGGCACGGAGCGAGTTATTGCCTACGCAAGTCGGACACTGTCGAAAGCGGAGAAAAATTACTCCACGACGGAAAAAGAATGTCTCGCGGTTGTATGGGCGATCACAAAGTTTCGTCCGTACATATACGGGAACCCGTTCCGGGTGGTCACAGACCACCACTCGCTCTGTTGGCTTGCAAACCTCAAAGACCCTTCAGGACGCCTGGCTCGATGGAGTCTTCGACTGCAAGAATTTGACATGACCGTAGTCTACAAGTCAGGACGGAAACATAGCGACGCCGACTGCTTGTCCAGAGCCCCCGTCGAAACGCCAGACTGTACCGACGTGGATGATGACGAGTGTTTCCTAGGTGCCGTGGACACCAACGACATGGCAGGACTTCAACGAGACGATCCGGAGCTCCGCGCCCTGATTGAGCATCTAGAAGGACGAGGAAGTACCGTTTCTCGTGTCTTTTCACGAGTCCTGCCGACCTTCGCTATTCGAAGAGGTGTACTTTATAAGAAAAATTTTGGAACCAGTAATTCGTCGTGGCTTCTGGTAGTCCCCACCAGCCTTCGAGAAGAGATTCTTCAAGCCTGCCACGACGACCCAACTTCAGGACACCTCGGTTACAGCCGAACACTAGCCCGAATACGTGAAAAATACTACTGGCCCAAGCTGCCGAAAACCGTCCATCTCTACACGCGATCGTGCCATGAGTGCCAGCGACGCAAGAAACCGCCGTCAAAGCCAGCAGGTCGCCTTCAGCCGATTCCCCCTCCAACCAAACCGTTCCAGCAAATTGGAATGGATTTGCTGGGCCCTTTTCCACCGTCGACCCTGGGAAACCGCTGGATAATCGTCGCCACAGATTATCTTACGCGTTACGCCGAGGCGAAAGCTCTTCCTTCGGGGACTGCTGTCGAAGTCGCGAAGTTCTTCATCGAGTCCATCGTCCTCCGGCATGGCGCCCCCGAAGTCCTGATCACAGACCGAGGGTCATCGTTCATGGCGCAGTTAACCCAGGAGATCCTTCGTCTAAGCCAGACGGACCACCGTCGGACAACTGCATACCATCCGCAGACAAACGGGTTGACGGAGCGGCTCAACAAGACCATCGCCGACATGATCTCCATGTACGTCGACGTGGAGCACAAGACATGGGACGAGGTATTGCCATACGTCACATTTGCCTACAATACGGCCGTACAAGAGACCACAAGAGTGACACCCTTCCAGCTGGTGTATGGCCGGAAGGTGACGACTATGCTAGACTCTATGTTGCCGCACGATCCAGTCGACGACGGAAGCGATGACGCCCAGGTGGTTGCTCAACGGGCAGAAGAGGTCCGCCAACTGGCAAGACTACGAATTCAAGACCAGCAACATGTCGACGCCGGCCGATACAATCTTCGCCGGCGTGACGCCCACTATCAACCCGGAGACCGGGTATGGGTGTGGACACCAATACGGCGCCGCGGTCTCAGCGAGAAGCTTCTCAAGCGCTACTTTGGACCCTACAAGGTGCTTCGCCGTCTCGGGGACTTAAACTACGAAGTCCTTCCCGACGGAACCCGCCCATCTGCAAGACGTCAGCCGCGACCCGAGGTAGTGCACGTCGTCCGGCTGAAGCCGTATTACGAACGATAGGACTCTCCACTCTCGTCGACGAGTGAACTGTGGACTGTGAACTCCGGCTAGCAATTCTGCTGTCCTTTTGTTTTTTTGTTTTCCGTTTTTGTGCTGCATCGGGACGATGCACTTTTAAAGGGGGGGATAATGCCGCGCCCAGGGCTGAGAAAGCAACGCTCAGTCACGGACCTCCAGAAAGTTCTCGTTTATTCATGTACCGCATGTAACTTCTCTCATTTATTCCTGCTTTTGTTTTCTAGAAAGTGCGTGTTCATTCTCGCCCGATCACGCGACGCTCGAGCCGCTTTCGCCGAATCTTCGAGATAGCGACGCACTCTAGATAAGAGGCCGCCCGCGACCTTGTCGAGTCAGTTTCGCCTCAGCGTTCGACCTTGCTGCTTCGCCGCCTTCGACGCCCGCGACGCTCTGTTGTTATTTTTCTATTTCCTTTTATTTTTGGCACAAGTTCGCCACATTAAACGTCTATTTCTTTCTGTGTATTTATTGTTTCTTTTGGTCACCACCCGTGACAATATGAGAGTTTAAAATCTTTTATGAAATGCAGACAATACAAAGAAAATTCACTAACTTAAATGTGCTGTAATAGGCCAATGCTGTTTAGGAAGTTAAAAACTTGGTTATGAGAAACAAGAGGCTCCTCTCCCAGCAAAAGGGCTGGGTGGAATGGGATCTGTTCTTTAAAAAACCGTGAAAAGTTAGTGCGACGCTCCTCATGATATTTCGGACATTGAATGAGAATATGCAAGACGGAGAGCGTTTCATCACATTCTTCACACATTGGAGCATCCTCTGCTCACAGAAGGAAGCCGTGTGTGAGTTGAGTGTGACCAATTCTCAGGCGACAGAGAACAACTTCATAAAAGCGCTCGTTATGTCGGCAACTGGCCCACTCAGAAAGAAGAGGTTTCACGCAATGGAGCTTATTGTGGACTTCAATGTCCCATTCCTCCTGCCACTTCTTTTTAATCGACTTTTTCAATGATGCCCTGTAATCCAGGTATGGGATGCAGGTAACCTCTGTGTCCATGTCCTGACATGTTCTAGCGGCTTTATCGGCCTCCTCATTTCCGACTATACCGACGTGGCTAGGGACCCAACAGAAATTAATGGTGATGTTGGAGTTTCTGGCAGCTACAATCTTGTTACGTATTTGCAGAATAAAAGCATCTTTTGATCTATCTAGGGATGCAAGTGCACGGAGTGCACTGAGGGAATCTGAGAAAATTATGGCAGCCTTGATATTTCTTTTGATGATAGTGTCCACAGCTACCAGTAGGGCATATGACTCTGCAGAAAAGATGGTGGCTTGGTTGCTGAGCCGCGTTACAATAGTGCATGACGGCCCGACTACAGCACATCCTACACTGTTGCTCCCCTTCGTTCCATCCGTGTAAAACTGTACAAAGTTTTTGTAGTTTTCAGAGATTTGGAAGAACTCTTGCCTAAGATCTTCTGCTGGTATATTCTTCTTGTCATACTTGGAAAGAGAAAAATTAATCGGAATAGGTTTGATGTTCCAGGGTGCAACTGGGCTGGGCAACACTGCTACCGGGCTCGATACGTCTATTGCAATATTCTTGGCCTCGGATTTAAGGCGCAGAGGAAAAGGAGGTATAACAGAAGGTTTGTTCTGGTACGTCCTTTCATACCGCGTGTCCAGAAACACTTCGAGTGCAGGATGTTGAGGCATAGAGCGAACTCTTAAATGATATTGAAAGCCCAAGAACAGACGTCTTTTTCCGAGAGAGTATTCATTAGATTCAGCGTAGAGACTGGGAACTGGAGAGGTCCGGAAAGCCCCCGTTGCAAGTCGTAGTCCCAGGTGGTGGACAGGATCCAAGATCCGAAGAAGAGACGGCCGTGCTGAGCCGTACACCATGCAACCGTAATCTAATTTCGATCGAACAAGGCGCTGATACAAACGCAGCAGGCACCTTCTGTCACTACCCCAGGACTTGTGCGAAAGAACTTTTAAAATATTCAATGCTAGCAGGCATTTCTTTTTTAGTTGCAAGATGTGACTACGGAAGCTAAGTTTCTTATTAAAGATAACCCCTAAAAATTTATGTTCAGGATGTACGTTTAGGGTCTGACCTCCCAAACTAAATCACTTAAAATTCCGTACCGCCATGTGGTATCATATGCCTTCTCAATATCGAAAAACACAGATAGACAATGTTGTCTGTTAACAAAGGCATCCCTGACCGTTTTTTCTAGGCGAACAAGGTGATCAACAGTTGATCGCCCTGTCCTATACCCACATTGAAATTTGTCGAAGAAGTTTTCCTGCTCTAAAAAATACACCAATCTAGAGGTCACCATTCGTTCAAACGTTTTTCCCAGGGAACTGGTGAGTGCGATTGGTCTGTAGCTGGAGGGTAATGATGGATCCTTTCCAGGCTTTAGCAAAGGAATCACAATTGCCCTTTTCCAGAAAATGGGATAAGTTCCACTGCTCCATACAGAGTTAAAAAACAATAGGATGGTATCTAATGTTGCAGGATGTAAATGCTGAAGCATACTGTAATGAATAAGGTCTGGTCCCGGGGACGAGTTCTTTCCCTTGTCAAGGGCAATCATCAGTTCCACAAGGGTGAATGGTTGATTATAAGCCTCGTTAGAACCACCGGTACATTTTATTGGTACTTTCTCTTTGGCAGCCTTGTATTTTAGAAAGGTGTCTGAATAATGCTCAGATCCCGAGACAGACTTGAAGTGTTCACCTAGAATATTTGCCTGCTGTTTTAGTGTGGGAACAGTGCTGCCATCCAATGTGAAGAGAGGGATAGTAAATGTACCGTAATCCCCTCTAATTCTATGAACCCTGTCCCATACGACTTTTATGCCTGTGGAACTGTTGACTGAAGAAGCATACGACATCCACGTGGTTTTTTTAGATTGGCGTCTTACATTGCGGGCCTTAGCACGTAGCTTTTTAAACCTAATGACATTTTCAACTGTTGGGTAACGGCGCACTATTGTCCATGCACAGTTTTGCCGCTTACGAGCTAGGCTACACTCCTCATTCCACCAAGGCTTTGGTTTTGATGGTAAGCGTCCTGACGTTCTGGGAATAGAGCACTGTGCTGCTTGGACAATTACATTAGTCACAACTTCACAGGCTTCATTAACATCTAAGCTAGCTAATGTATCTGGATAGCTAATGTATCCAACGCGGAGTTCGAGTTTGTAATGACTTAAAAGAGACTGTGCTTTTTAAAACAATGGGAAAGTGATCGCTACCATAGGGATTCTGATCTACACTCCATGAGAAGTCAGGCAGCAACGAGGCACTACCAATGGAGAGGTCGATGGAAGTCGATGATAAGGATGAGGCGCTAAAATAAGTTGAAGTACCAGTATTAAAAAGGCAAAGGCTTCGAGAAGTTAAAACCGATTCGATTATTTTCCCGCGAACATCAGATAGATTCCCACCCCAAAGGGTATTGTGGGCATTAAAATCCCCCATCAAAAGAAAGGGCTTTGGAAGTTGATCTAAAAGAGAGTGAAGTTCTGCACTTGTTACAGCTTGTGAGGGTGATAAATATATTGAACAAACAGAAATGGCTTTATGTACTAGAACACACACTGCCACTGCTTCTAAAGGAGTGTGCAAGGGTATGGCCATACAAGCAGCCAGCCTTGGAACTACTATCGCTACTCCTCCAGATGAAATCGTAGCATTCAGGCGGTCCTTCCGAAAGACAGTAAAATTTCGGAGGAAGTTGGTGTGTGTGGCATTTAAATGTGTTTCTTGTAAACACAGGGCTGCAGGTTTGTGTTCCTGCAGAAGATATTCAACATCGTCGAGGTTAGTAAGTAATCCCCTGCAATTCCATTGGAGAAATGTTGCACCCATGTGTTGGAGATTCTTACTTCGGGGGTGTTACTTGTTTTTTACTTTTATGGCAGGCCTTGGGAGTCTGCCACTCCATGTCGTCTGTGTCAGACGCATGAGAGGAGGCTTGGGTACATTCATCCATAGGTTCTGGGTCCTGTGGCGAGACCTTCCCAGATGGTATGGAAAGGCTCTGGCCACGAGGAGCCAGCCGTCGACCACGTCCACCTCCAGCCAAAGAGGCGGTGGAGGTGCCAGGCAGGGAGGCGCCAGAAACCTCCTGTTCCTGCCCTTTGGGTGTTGGAGTGGCACAGGAACTATGCCGCTCCTTGGATGAGGATGTCTTCTCGTGAGAGCGTGGGCCCCTCTCCCTTGAAGGGGATCGCGGGCTACGGACAGGCTTGGCCGTTGCCGACCCAACCTGTGAAGGGGATGCCGTCTGTGTTCCCTCCCCACTAACTGGGACAGACTGCTGTCCCATGAGAGCGGGAGGGGTGGTCGTCTGGCTGGAGGAGGCAGTAGACCCCCCAGCCGATACTGCACGCCCGGGCAGCTCGATTTTAAGCTTGGGCGTGGGGGATTGCAGTGGCTTCCGGTAGTCCAGAAAGGACGTCTGGGTAGCCACTGCAACCTTCAGTGGTGCATGTCCCCGCTGCACCACCTGCGCGTAGCCGCCCTTTCGCAAGAAAGCAAAACGACGGCGTGCCTCCAGGTATGACAAGTTTTCTTTTACTTTTAGAGTCAGTATTTCTTTCTCATCTTTCCATACTCTACATGATCTGGAGTATGCCGGGTGGGCCTCGTTGCAGTTTGCGCAGTGTGCGCTGTTTGTGCAAGAGTCTGTCTTATGATCAGTTTTACTGCATTTCGCACATGTGGCTTTCCCGCGACAGTTTTGGGAGCCATGTCCGTACCTCTGACACTGAAAGCATCTTCGGGGGTTAGGGATATACGGCCGAACCCTGCAGTGGAGGTATCCGGCCTTGACAGCTTCAGGAAGTGTGGTGGCTTCAAATGTTAGAACGATGTGTTTTGTTCTTATTTCCTGCCCGTCACGTCGCATGCAAGTACGTCTTGCGGCCACGACTCCTTGGTCAGAAAGACCTTCAGCAATTTCAGTGTCTGTTGTCTCTAGAAGGTCCTCCTCGGAGATTACTCCTTGGATCGTATTTAGTGTGCGATGTGGCGTGACTGACACCTTATGGTCGGACATTGTACTCAGTGCAAGGAGGGCCGCACTCTGCATGCTGGTTTCAATTTCTACCAGAAGGTCACCAGAAGACATTTTTTTTGGCTTTGAAGCTCTTTCCCACAACACTTTCCAGTACTTTTGCAACAAGGAAGGGTGATAATTTTGAGAGCTGTTTGTCACTTTCGGAGTGAATAACCAAAAACTTTGGGTAATTGGAACGAAAACATGGAGTCTTGTCTGGGATGATAACTTCGGTGCGGCCTCTTTTCAGAGGCCGATCAGGTTGGTTTGACTTGGAACCCATATAAGTGGGGAGGTTTTCAGAAACTGTGGCGCACCGCCCACCACCGAGCCCAACAAGGGGGTAGGTAGCACCCCATAGCAAGTATGGCTTGGCTGGGTATGCTACACTACCAGTGCTACCCAGTAACTATAACCAGGTGTGGTTCAAGAAAGGTATCTGTCGCCACCCAAGGTTAGCCCTTGCCGCCAAAGAAGGGAGAAAAAGGAGCAAGAGAAATGAGAAAGAAATGAAGGAAACAGGACAGGTAAAAGTGAAAGATTGGAGGGGATAGTAGAAGAAAAGGCGACTAGACTGAATCATCCTGGCCGGGCCTTACCAGGACTCCCGTCTACGAGAAGCGGGGGCCGAAGTGGTGTATTGCCTCACCCGGGGGGCCCCGAAGGGTCCAAACCTACCCCGGGCTCGGCTCAACCACCAGGATGCCCTTTTCCTCGGACACGGGCTCGCCACGCACAGCCAGACGTGGGTGGGTCTTAGCCACTTTTTACTCAGGGTCTGTGGTGTCGCCTATGTGGCTGGGGTCCGTGGTGACGCTACTCACCAAGCACCTAGCACCTAAGGTGCAGGTGCCCCCTGCGGGGCTCGGGGTCCGTGGAGACGCCACTCTCCAAACACCTGCTTTCACAGGTGCCCCCTGCGGGGTCTACACTGTGTTTGCTGTCGTTTGTGGCCAATGAAGTGTCATGCCGAATTGGTGTTTAATCGCGCAGCAAATGCTATGCGAGCCGCCCCGGCTGCCCGCGTCATACAGCCTATCCAGATTATGCTTTAGTGGCGCCCTCTCGAGCCGTCGACACAGAGTGCGGCAGCCGTGAGCGCTCACTGAGCTCACTACCTCTCCTCTAGTTCACGGCCACTCAAGCGACCAAGGACGTCATGAAGGAGGTTATTTTTTGCTTGTATTTGTAATTTTAATTTTCCTATAACTTTAAAAATAAAGAGAAATTCGAGAAAAGAAAAGTTTCATTAGATGAAACTCTGATCGAGGAATCTTTATGCACTACTGCTGCGTTCACAGAGGGGAGCCGACACCGTACAACGGATAGTTAAACATTTAATTGCTAAAGTAAAGGTAAATGACACTCAAAGAAAAGGAATGCGCTCACAAGGTGACGACGCCATCGTTCTCTCTTCGTGCACGTTCCAGCCGAGCACCTTCTTCCTCTTTTCTCCTGATCTCGGCGTGCATACTTTCTTTTCTTCTCCCTATATGGGTGCTTGGTGATATTGTCCCTCTTGCACTTTATGGTTTCAACACACTGCCCCCCTAAATGACAGTGTCATTTCATTGCGTTATTTCCAGGGGGTATAGAAGTTGAATTGGTCGTTTGACAATGTTTCCTCCAGGAAGCTTTAACTTGCAGGATCTTACATTGCCGTCACGTCCTGGGAACACTTGCATAACTCTTCCCATCTTCCATAGTTGACGTGGTATCACGGTTTCGCGCAAGAGCACGATGTCTTCTTCTTTAATCGTTTTGCACTCAGACGCTCTGGTGCTCGACGTCGAGCGAAGATCGTTGAGATATTCCTTTGTCCATCTATGCCAGAACATGTCCAGTGCCCGTTGACTGTCCTTCCGAAGAATTCTTAGATTTTCACAAGAGATGTCTCTTATTTCTTGCTGTCGCAAGTTTGGCAGAGAAGTCATTCGCTTTCCGGTCAAGAAGAAAGCAGGACAAAGTGCTTCCGGCTCTCCAGACTCAACGTAGACGTGGGTCAAGGGTCGAGAGTTCAAGACTGCTTCGATTTCAGTTAACGTTGTTGTCAATTCTTCGGCATTGAGACGGCTGGAGCCAAGGGTCTTTTTCAATGCTTGTTTTGTCGAACCAACTAATCTTTCGTAAAATCCTCCCCACCAAAGGAGCTCGTTCTACAATAAACTTCCATTCGATTCTTGCATTTGCAAAAAAGTTCCGCACTTCTTCCGTTCTAATGACAGCCCAGATGCATGTCAGATCTCGATTAGCTTTCTTAAATGAAAGTGCGTTGTCACTATAGATGACTTGTGGTATGCCTCTTCGCGATATGAATCGACGAAAGGCTAGTAAGAAGGTTTTCGTGGACATGTCGCTGACCATCTATAGGTGTACACCTCTTGTGACAGCACAAGTAAATAGTACAATGTAGGATTTCTTGTCTGATCCTAAACTCTTCACGAAGAGGGGGCCGGCGAAGTCCACTCCGGTTATGACAAAGGGTGGAGCTCGTGTCACCCGATCAGGTGGAAGGGGCGCTGTCACTTGTGCTGGGCGTGTGTTGAAGCGCTGGCAAGTCAAACACTTTCGGATCGTTTGTTTTACCAACTGCCGTCCCCCGACAACCCAGTACCTTTCCTTTAGTTGGACTAACGTGTCCCTCACTCCACCATGAAGCACACGAAGGTGTGATTGTATTGCTAACAAACTGGAAAGTTGTGCTTTTGGGAGGACTATCGGATGACGTTCCCCGTAGGGTTTCAAGCTGTGTTGTAGCCGTCACTTCACTCATAGAAGGCTGTCACTATCGATAAAGAGCGATAGTTCTCGAAGAGGAGAATCTCGTGGAAGTCTCGTGTTCTCCTGGGTAGATCTAATCTCTCTCGAGAAGTGTTCTCGTTGTTCTTGACGAAGCCAGTAGAGTTCCGCCTCATTAATTTCTTGTGTTTTCAGTGGGCCACTCGTCTTTTCCGTCTGTCGCAAGTTATTTACGTAGCGAAGAATCCAAGCTGCCACTCTGAATGCTTTGTCGGCAGAACTGAAGCGGTTTATGTCTACTACTGGAAGTGCTGTTGCTGGAAGTGTAGTTGTTTGTGTAACTTCAGTTGTCCGTCTTTCCTTCGCGTCTTGTTCTGTTAAGTCCGCAGATGTAGCCAACTTAGGCCAGTAGTCTTCAGGGCTATTGATCCACTCGGGTCCGGACCACCAGAGTTGCTCATTTACTAGTCGACTGGCTTTTATGCCGCGTGTCATTAGGTCTGCTGGATTCTCCTTTCCAGGACAATGACTCCAACGTATTCTGTTGGTATGACTCTGTATTTCTGTGACGCGGTTCTGGACAAACGGTTTCCAGCGGGTGGCGTCACTGTTTATCCAGTGACACGCAATAGTGGAGTCAGTCCACAAGTATGTTTTGGTTGGTACGTTTGATTGATTGGGGTTTAATGGCGCAGCAGCGACCAAGGCTATAATGCGCCAACAACTAGAACTATTGCTGAAATCAAGGTTAAAGAGAAGAAAGAGCTATAGTAGCTTGTAATTTAATAAAACACTGATCATGAAAGTACAAGCGCATAAGATGTGGCAATGAATACGACAAACTATTAAAATTATAGCTGGTCCAGGAGTCTTATATCCTTAAGAAAGTTGAAAACACACTTGCGTGGGATTAATGGCTCATCGCTGAGTAAAATGGCGAGATGTAATGGTGTATGTTCTTGGTAAACCTTGGAAAAGTGTCTGTGGCGTTCATGGTCATACAAAGGGCATACAAGTAAAATGCGCAGGATGCTTAATGGTATGTGACAGTGTTCACACTCTGGAGCATCCTCCCCTCGCAAAAGGTGCCCATGGGTAGGACGGGTATGACCGATTCGAAGTCGACATAATATCACCTCATAAAATCGCTCACGATGACGTGCACTCTCCCATTCTTGAATTACAGGTTTTACGGCATGCAACTTATTGTTCATTTCTTGGTTCCACTCCTCTTGCCACTTGCACTTTGTAGATTTTTTCAGGGCATGTCTATAATCTCTGTAGGGTATCTTGTGCAGATCCACTTGTCGATCCTTAGCAGTGCTCGCTGCACGGTCAGCATCCTCATTCCCAGGAATTCCTACATGGGAAGGTACCCAGCACAATGTTATTTCTTTCTTCCTTTTTGATGCTGAATGTAACCGGTCCCTTATTTCTAGAACAAGTGGATTTTGAACATCCCCCATTGTGTCCAGAGCTCGTAAAGCACTAAGTGAGTCAGTGTAAACAATTGACTTACGGATCTTCTTTTTAAGAATGTGGCCTATGGCAAGGAGTAAGCCATAGAGCTCTGCGGAAAGAATACAGGCATTATTGTTAATTCTCTGGACACACTTCACGGAAGGCCCTACCACTGAGCAGCCTACATAGGAATCAGTTTTGCTCCCGTCAGTGTAGAAACTTGTGAAGTCTCGGTACTGGTCCTGGAGTTCGAAACATTCTTGTCTCAGAACTTCATTAGGGGTCTCTCTCTTGTTGTATTTTGTTAATTTCAACTCACAGTGGAGGGGCATGAGGTCCCAAGGAGCTACTGAGTTCAAGCGCTGCACAACTGAGGGTAGCACATCCAGCCCTACGGACTCAGCAGAAGAACGAATTCTCATGGCGAGAGGTGGAACAAATGAAGGCTTGTTTATGAAAGTCTACTCATAGTGTACTTGTTCTATGCAGTCCAGGGCCGGGTGACCAGGAACAGACCTAATTCGCAGAGAATACATGAAGCCTAATTCAAACCTCCTTTTCTCCAGTGAGGGCTCATTTGCCTCTACATATAGGCTGAGTATTGGAGATGTGCGAAGAGCACCAGTGGAAAGTCGGAGACCCTGATGATAAATGGGGTCTAGCATCTTGAGAACCGATGCCTGTGCGGAGCCGTACACAATACAGCCATAATCAAGTCGGGACCGTACGACTGAGCGGTAGATGCGCAATAAACAAAACCGATCAGCCCCCCAGGATACGTGCGACAAGATTTTTAGTACATTAAGTGATTTTACACATTTCATTTTGAGGCTCTTAACGTGTGGAATGAATGTCATTTTTGAGTCAAATATAAGACCTAAAAACTTGTGTTCGTTCTTTACTGCAATAGGGACTTCATACATAGTTAAGAAAGGCTCAAGTAAAATTCCGCGGCGACGAGAGAAGCACACACAAACAGTTTTCTCAGGAGAAAACCTAAAACCATTTACATCCGCCCATTTGACCAAATTGTTGATTGCAAGTTGAAGTCGACGTTCACAGATGGACGGATTACAAGATGAGACTGAAATTTGTACATCATCAACATAGAGCGAGTACTGAACAAATGGCGGTTTAATACGAGAAATTGAATTCATTTTTACGATAAAAAGTGTGACGCTAAGCACACCGCCTTGTGGGACTCCATTTTCTTGCGAGAATTCTTTAGAAAGAGTTGCCCCAAGCTTCACACGAAAAGTGTGATCCCGGAGGTAACTATGGATGGCACCTAGCATTCTGCCCCGAAGACCAATGTTGAACAAATCCTGCAATATGCCATAGCGCCAAGTTGTATCAAATGCCTTTTCCAAGTCAAAAAAGACAGAGAAGCAATGCTGTCTATTTACAAAGGCCTCTCGCACAGCAGTCTCAAAGCGGACCAGATGGTCAACCGTCGATCGAGCTGAGCGAAATCCACACTAGTAACGGTCAAGTAGCTTGTTTCTTTCTAAATAAAATATACGCCTTTTATTTATCATCCTTTGTAGTGTCTTTGAAGAACAACTCGTGAGAGCTATCGGCCTAAAGCTAGATGCACAGGTAGGATCCTTTCCTGGCTTCAGCAGGGGAATTATGACAGCCACCTTCCAAGATGAGGGGAAGCAACCTTCAAGCCAAATGCGGTTGAACAAATATAATACAAGCTCAAGAGTTGATGGATGGAGGTGCTGAAGCATTTTGTAATGAATGCCGTCTGGCCCAGGAGCCGTCTGTTTGGACGAATGGAGTACCAGCTGTAATTTTAAAAGTGTAAATAATGAATTATAGGGCTCCTGCAAGCCACCTGACAAAGGAACTGCCTTTTTCTCTGCCTGTAGCTTGTGTCTCTGAAATGACGGAGCGTAATGTTGAGAACTTGAAACGAATTTGAAATGCTCACCAAGGACATTCGCCTGTTCTTCTAGGCTGGCAGGGCATACTCCGTTGTGGTTCAGGAGTGGGACAGAAAATACCCGGTAGGAGCCTTCAATTTTATGCACACGGTCCCAAACTTCCTTCGAGGATGCACTGCTATTAATTGAGGAAGCACACCCTCTAAAGCTTTGCCGCTTGGCTCGCCGTCGGATATACCTCGCTTGCGCTCGTTTTTTCTTAAAACCGATCAGGTTATTGGCCGTGGGATAGCGCCTGAGAATACCCCATGCATGATTTTGTTCTTTCTTTGCCTGGCGGCAGTCTTCGTTCCACCATGGTTTTGGCCTTTTTGGAAGATGTGGGGACGTCATGGGAATGGCTAGCATAGCGGCCTGCAAGATGTGCTGAGTAATGTGCTCGGCGACATCGTCGATGGAAAGATCATCAAGGGATGAACATGCCATAAGTGAGGCTTCTGTAAAGATTGACCAGTCAGCCTTTTCAAGCTTCCAACGAGGGGTGCGTGTTAAAAGACCAGCAGGAGGATGGTTGAACTCTAAAATGAGTGGAAAGTGGTCACTCCCATATGGATTTTGGATGACCTTCCATAACAGCAAAGGGTACAATGAAGGATGACAAAATGAAAGATCAATGGAAGTAAAACTACAAGTTGCTGAACTAAAATAAGTGGCTTCTTTTGTGTTGAGCAGACACAATACTGTCGGAAGAACAAACCGTTCAATGAGTGCCCCTCGAGAATCTCTTTTACAGCTTCCCCACAAAGGATTGTGTGCATTGAAATCACCTAAAATGATGTAAGGCGCCGGAAGCTGGCTAATTAAATTATCTAGCTCCTCATACTGCAGCTGATATCCCGGGGAGATGTACACTGAGCAGACGGTAATCACACGGTCCAGCAGCATACGGACAGCGACGGCCTCGAGAGAGGTTTGCAAAGCCACTTCAGTGGACGGGACCATGCGTTGGACAACCACTGCAACACCACCGGAAGCCACAAAGGCGTTTAACCTATCTTTCCTGAAGACTTTGAAGTGTCTAAGCACATTTGAGTGACTTTCCTTAAGGTGCGTCTCCTGCAAACAAAAGGCAGCAGGGCGGTGTTCATTTAATAAAAAGGTGATGTCGTCATAATTGGAAAAAAGTCCACGACAGTTCCATTGTAAAAAAACAGACATGATTAATGTTAGGCAGTTAGCTTTTCACCAGAAAGTCACAAGCTTCGTGTAATGGTAGCTAGAGCAAAACTAAGCCAGTCATAGGAGATGAATTTAGTAAAATGTGAAAAGGACATGAATGATGATTTAATGAGTCTGCAAGAAGGCAGCTCCGACCGAACCTTTGGGGAAAAGCAATTAAAAATAAAGCCCCAGGCGAGGGAGTCGCCAGTAGTCCTCTGGTTGGTCTATATGGAACTGACCTCTCCGACCTCCAAGGGCGTCGAGACTTCGGGCCGAGGCCACTGGCGAGGGAGTCGCCGTTACTCCTCTGTCTCGGCTGAATTCTAGGAGTAGGTGGAGCAATGGAAATGAGCAAGATATCTTGGTGTCGTGAGGTTGGTGTAGTGACTGAGGATGTAGGATGATGTTCCTGTTGAAAGAGAATACCAGCCTTGTAGAGTATAATTGTCACTTTGGTGGAACAATTGGTTTTTTGCTCTTGTGCTTGCCCTTGGGGACCTGCCACTCCATGTCGTCTGGGTCAGATGCAGGAGTGGATGGTTCGGCACCCTCCTCCATTGGTTCTGCCTCCTGGGTGGAGGCTGTTCTAGCCGGTTTAGAGAGGTTCTGGGCACGAGGAGGAAAACCCCGGCCCCTACCTCCACCACCCGGAGGAGCAGAAATACTGGGCAGGCAGTCGCCCAAGCCCACCTGCTCCTGCCCCTTGGGTGCTGGAGGAGTGGCACAAGAATTGTGCCGCTCCTTGGATGAGGACGCTCCCTCCGAAGAATTCGGTCGGGAGCGTGGTCCCTTCTCCTTGGAAGGAGACCGGGAAGCACTGATGGGTGCGGACACAGCCGACCCATCTTGGGTAGGAGAAACAGCCTGTGAGTCCTCTACACGAGAGGGGACAGGTTGCTGCCTCGTGGAAGTGGTACAACTCTCGCTGGAGGGGGATGTAGGCCTACCAGACGAGAGTGAACGCCCAGGAAGCTGAAGCTGAAGCTGGGGTGTTGGGGACTGCAGTGGCTTCCTAGCATCCGGGAAGGACGTCTGGGTTGCCACCGCAACCTTCAGTGGTGCAGGTCCCCACTGCACCACCTGTGCAAAGCCGCCCTTGCGCAAAAACGCGAAGTGGCGACGCGCCTCTGGGTATGAAAGGTTTTCTTTTACTTTAAGTGTAAGAATTTCTTTTTCATCTTTCCATGTCTTACACGATCTGGAGTAAGCAGGGTGGGGCTCTTTGCAGTTTACACAGAGTGTGTCGTTGGAACAAGAGTCTGCTGCATGGTCGGTTTTGCCACACTTAGCACATGTCGCTTTGCCGCGGCAGTTCTGTGAACCGTGTCCAAATCGTTGGCAGTTAAAGCACCTTCTGGGGTTCGGAACGTAAGGACGAACTCTGCAGTAGAGGTATCCCGCTTTCACAGACTCAGGAAGTGTGGTGGACTCAAAGGTAAGCACGATGTGCCTAGTCCACCTTGGACTCTTGGCCGTCCCGACGCAAGGAGATGCGCCTTGCAGCTACAACCCCCTGCTCAGAAAGGCCCTCCACTACTTTGCTCTCAGACGCGTCCAGAAGGTCGTCCTCCGAGATGACTCCTTAAATGGTGTTCAATGTCTTGTGGGGTGTCACTGTAACTTTGTAGTCCGACACACAGTTGAGTGCAAGGAGCGCAGAACTCTGGTGGCTGGTCTCAATTTCTACAAGTAAATCGCCAGATGCCAGCTTCTTAGCCTTAAAGTTCTTTCCAATCACACCCTCTAGGACCTTTGCAACAAGAAATGGTGACATTTTCGAGAGTTGTTTGTCGCTTTCAGAGTGGAGCACCAAGACTTTTGGGAATCTAGGTGGAGTAGTGTGTGTCTCGTGCGAGGTAGAAACTTCAGTGCGATCCCTTTTCGGAGGCCGATCAAGAAAAGATTTTTTGTGCAGACCCATAAGAGATGGGAGGAAAATTCAGTGCCCGGGTGCACCGCCCACCACGGAGCCCAACAAGGGGGTAGGTAATGTGCCATAGCAAGATGGGCTTGGCTGACACAATTACTCTACCAGTGCTGCCCGGGCACTATACCCTAGTGTGGTTGCAGGGACAGGTCCTGTTTCCACTCAAGGTTGGCCCTTGCCGCCTAAGAAGGTGAAAAAGGAAGGAAGAGAGTGTAGAAGAAAAGAGAAAGAGGTGGGAGGAAAAGTGAAAGAGGGAAGAAGAGGGTAGAAGAGGCGACTGGCTGAATCATCCTGGTCGGGCCAAGCCAGGACACCCGTCTACGAGAAGCAGGGGCCGAAGCAATGTATTGCCTCGCCCGGGGGGCCCCAAAGGGTCCAAACAAACCCCGGGTTCAGCTCAACCACCAGGGTCCCCTTTTCCCCGGACACGGGTTAAGCCACGCACAGCCAGGCGTGGGTGGGTAAACCCACATAGCTCGGGGTTCGCGGTGGTGCCACTCACCAAGCACCTACCAAGGCAGGTGCCCCCTGCGTGCGGGTATGGTGGCCCACGTGGCTGGGGTCCGTGGTGACGCTACTCACCAAGCACCTAGCACCTAAGGTGCAGGCGCCCCCTGCGGGGCTCGGGGTCCGTGGAGACGCCACTCTCCAAACACCTGCTTTCACAGGTGCCCCCTGCGCGGTTGGTTGGTACGTCATGTAAACTTTGCGTCAGGTATTTGTATAATCTGGCAGCGAGAAGGCAAGCCATCAGTTCCAGCCTTGCCAAAGTTAGTGGTTTCACCGGTGCTATTCTTGATTTACTCATCACAATAGTTTATACGCTGTTACCTTCAACGTCGGCACTGCAGACGTACGCAACCGTACCGTAGGCTACGGTGCTTGCATCAGCAAAGATATGCAACGCAACATTCTCTGAACGGTCCTTCGATAGAAACCCGTATAAACGTGGCACTTGAATCTTGTTAAGTTCGTCTAGTTCGGCACACCACTGGAACCATTCTTCTTTCGTATCGTTGGGAATGCTATCATCGTAATCGACCTTCCTTTTCCACAGTTGCTGAAACAGCGGCTTCGCTCTGACAGTGAAGGGGGATATCCATCCCAGGGGGTCGTAGAGCCTTGCAGTCGTTCTCACGACGCTTCGTTTAGTTTCTTTCTCTTGTTGTTCAAACGCCTGTTGTTTGAGACCCACTTGTGCAGCGTCATGGAAGCAGAGCTAAATATAGTCTTGGCTTCCGTGTAAATCTTCACGGCTGCTGCTTCTTCATCTACTCCAGTTAGCAAGTCATCAACATAAAACGATTCCTTAAGAGTTTTCACAGTCTCGGGTACTTACGTTCCACACTTTTCAAATGATGTTGAATAGTTGCAGAAAGCAGGAAAGGGCTTGACGTGGTTCCAAATGGCACTCGTTTCATGCGCCAGCATTCCATGGGTGGTAAAGATCCAGAAGCCGGCGGAGTCGTTTCAAACCATAAGAAACGAAGCGCATCTCTGTCGGTTTCGACAATTTCAATTTGTATAAACGCTTTCTCTATATCCGCCACTAGGGCTATTTTGTGTGTTCTGAAGTTAAGCAGCAAGCTCACGAGGTCCTCGGTTAAATTAGGTCCACTCTCAAGGTTTTGATTCAGTGATTTTGCTTCGTATGCATGTGACGAAGCATCGAAAACTACCCGGAGCTTTGTAGTGTTGCTTGATTCCCGAAGCACAGCTTGGTGTGGCATGTAATATGTCAGTAATTCGTTCTCGCTGTCACTCGCAACTATGCGTTCTGCCATGTCCTTCACCATGTACTCTCTTATGACGTTATCGTACGCCTGTAGGTTCCCAGGTGTCTTTCGTAGCTTACTGATAAGCTGGTGCAGGCGTTTTATAGCGACCCCCTTGTTGTCCCCAAGGTCCACGATGTTCTTCCAGGGAAGGGCAACTTTGTACCGTCCATTTACTTGTGTCACAGTTTCTTCAAAATTATTCATCACGGGATCGTTCCCCACATCGTTATTTTCGAAGTCATTGACACCGATGGACTCCAGTGTCCAGAATTTCTTCAAAATGTCTGTCGTAGACTCGGTCACTTCAGGCTTGAGAGCTGTGATCTGATAACAAGGAAGCTCCTCGGTGGCTCCCTCGACTGGTCCTTGAATGCTCCATCCAAAGACAGATTCAACTGCCCTCAGCCTTTCATCCAGCTTACGTGACCGTCCAGTGGTCAGCTCCCAGAAATGTTCAGATCCGATCAGAAGATCGATGGTTGTCGGACCCTCATCGTTGAAGAGGTCCCCGATGAAGCAGTTTAGCTCTTTGAGTTTGTTGTTAAGGTGTTTCAACGGAACTGGAATTCGTTGGTTGCATATCAGTTCGGTCTCCAACACCTCGAGTTGATGTATCTTTCCGGTCTGTGTTGTCAAAAACACCAATACACGCTGGAATTCCTTCTCTGTGACGCTGCCATTGAAGACACCCGACAGTCAAACGCTCATGACCTAATAGCTTACAACCAAGTTTTCTGGATGCTTTTTTTGTAATGAAAGTGCATTGACTTCCCCCGTCAAAAAGTGCTCGGAGTTTAAACTTTTCTTTGTCGCCAGTACACCAAATTGTGGCGGTTCGCATGAAGACTATCGGTTTTTCCTGGTTGTTCGTCGTCGCTTCCAAGTTGACGGGGACACTTGTTGTGACGGTATCATTATTTGTCCATTTTCCTGGAGAGTAATGTGGATCACACGTTGATGTTGCGTGTCTTCCTCTGCACTTCTGGCATCTTATGCTGCTCCGACACTCCATTGCTTGATGGTTCTTCTTTGTGCATCTGAAGCATCGCCTCTCTTTTTGGAGCAGGTCTTTTTTCTCTCGTAAAGATGTACCAGCCTCGCAGTTGTCAGCGGTATGTCGAGTCGACTTGCATATAAAACATTGATCGCCCCTTGAGGACGGATTCAGTAGAGCCGCCGAAGTTTTACTCTTCCATGCTTTCTCGTTGTCTTCATTTTTCTTGTGATCTGCTTCTTTTTTCCGCGGCTCGCCATAAGTATCCATAGCTTGCAAAGCAGCGAGGTTTGCTCGACTTAGTACTTCAAGTCTTAAAAAGTGAACTAACTTGGAAAACGAATCTTCCATCCTCCGTTGTGGAGATATTCTTTCTTGATCGCTGAGATGCGAAGACTCTCTTGGTTGTGTTGTCGTCGCCGTTAGTGTGTTTCGTGGAATTATTAAGTCCTCCGGCTGCTCCATCACTAATTTCCTCTTGAAGTCTAGGAGTAGTTCTTTTGGGAGGGCACGTTCAACGATGGGAAATAACATAGAACTGAAGGTTTTTTGCTGGCTTCCCAACGTTTCCAGACCTCTGATGTTTGAGATCACTGTGTCGTAAAGACAACGTGTGTCGTAAAGACAAGGCCACGAACGTCCAAGGCAGAACGCACTGGCTTGACATCGATCAGTCTTTTTAGGTGGGTCTGGACGAGCAGGTCTTGGTTTCCGAAGCGACTCTTCAACAATGTGACCGCGTCTTCGTAGCATCGTGCGGTCGACGGAAGTCCGGCAATCGCTGCTGCAGCATCTCCAGTCACTGCTGTCTTCAGATAGTTGAACTTGTCCACCTCTGTTAGTTTGTTGTTATAATGTACAACTTGGTTGAATTGTTCCCAAAATTCTTGCCACTGGCTGACGGAGCCGTTGAACTTCATCAGCTCGAGCTTTGGTAGCCTCACTCGAATTCTCGTTGTCGCACCAGTGGGGTTGTCGTTTCTGTCGGTTATCGGTGGGCTTTGCTGATTCGGAAAGCCAGTCCTACCTCGATGAGCTAGTCTTGAAAGACAGGCTGTGGCTCTATCGTTGTATTCGAAGACTTGAGTAAACTCAGTCTCGCTGTCTTGATCAGAGACTAAAGGTTCGATCTCGTTGTTCACGTCATTTAGCTCTACCTTAAGTCCCGTCAGTCGGTCGTGTAAAACGTTTGCATCTTCTGGCGTCAGCTGTTGATTGAGTCGTTTGTTGCGCTCATTCATAAGGCGTGTCACTTGAGTGCGAAGTACCTTACGTTTCTTGGTGTACCGATCCATCGTTTGACTGTCTCGCTGCAGATGTCGCGTTCTTGGGAGACTCGTTCAAAGGTTTTCTCCCGGGTTTCGGCACCAATAAAATGTTGCGTTCACAGAGGGGAGCCGACACCGTACAACGGATAGTTAAACATTTAATTGCTAAAGTAAAGGTAAATTACACTCAACGAAAAGGAATGCGCTGACAAGGTGACGACGCCATCGTTCCATCTCTTCGTACATGTTCCAGCCGAGCGCCTTCTTCCTCTTTTCTCCTGATCTAGGCGTGCATACTTTCTTTTCTTCTCCCTATATGGGTGCTTGGTGATATTGTCCCTCTTGCACTTTATGGTTTCAACAACTACAATGTTCCAGGAAGTCTTCTTTAGGTCTTTTTCTAGCACCCCCATCTGTGCAAACCCAAGCTATCATGTTGATTCCTTCCCGTTAATGGATCCTATCATTTCTCCCGATGGTGTTCTGAAGATCATCAATTGTCTTAAGATACCCTCAGCGACTGGAATAAACGAGATTAACTCAAAATATCTTAAAGCTACAAATCAATACTCTTCCGTAATCCTTGCACATATTTTTCAACAATCACTTGAGACTTCATTGGTACCAGCCGACTGGAAAATTGGTAATGTTATTCCCTTGCACACATCCTATCAATTATAGACCCATCTCACTAACCAGCGTTCCCTGTAAAATTTTTGAACATATAATTTATACGCAGCTCGCAAACCTTATAGAATCTAATTCATTCTTTTCACCAGCTGAAAATGGCTTTAGAAAATATTTATCTTGTGAAACACAACTTTTGTCTATCACCAGCAACTTTCATTCGGCACTTGATCGGGGATCTCAGGTGGACTGCCTATTTCTAGACTTTGCCAAAGCATTTGACAAGGTATCACACTGACTTTTACTGCTTAAGCTAAGTAAACTTAACATCGACTCTAATGTGTTTAACTGACAAGTATCGTTTCCAACGAATCGGTCACAATTTGTAACGTGTAATGGTACTAACTCCTCCTCTGCACCAGTTTCTTCCGGAGTACCTCAGGGGTCCGTTCTGGGACCTCTACTCTTTTTAATATATGTTAGTGACTTGCATGCGGTGGTTTCTTCTTCAATTAAACTTTTTGCTGACGATTGTGCTATTTATCAAGTAATATCTAATGACTCTGACTCACAAAAACTACAACATGACCTAGATTCCAAACTACACTGGTGTGAACTCTGGTCAATGGAGCTCAATATTAATAAATGTAAAATAATGCGCATAACACGTAAAGCCAACTTCAACTTTGCTTATAGTATTAATAACACGGCCCTAGAACTTGTAAACTCATACAAGTATCTGGGTGTGATTTTAAATGCTGACCTTTCCTGGAAACTTTATATTAACTATGTGACTAACAACGCCAATCGAATGCTTGGTTTTCTCAAACATAACTTTTATCTCTCCCCATCATCATTAAAACTATTCCTTTATAAAACACTAGTTAGGTTCAAGCTAGAGTATGCAGCTTCCATCTGGGATACCTCTTCCCTTTACCATGTTGATTCACTTGAAGCAGGGATGGGCAAAATACATGCAAATATGTATTGAAATACAAATACAAAATACTTCATCAAAAATGTATTTCATTACAAATCTAATTAAATTTCCAAAAAAGCATTTAAATACAAGATACAAATACAACCAAATGTATTTGGTCTCCTCCAAATACTTTTCCAAATACATTCCTAAAAATTTGCGTCAGCGACTGCAGGGCACCTGCAACAGGTTTCTGGTATCTCATTTTAATTTTGCATCGCACACTCGGGAGTTAGTGTGCGAGGCTCTATTAACGTAATAGAAATATAATCACAAAAAAAAATGTAATCAGCTTGGACGTAATAGGTGAAAAAAGTACAGTTTCAAGCAGCTTTTTTTGTCGATTACATTTTGGTAGAGACCAACAAAGAACCGAGACGTCCAAGACGCACCGCACTAACTAGAGAATTTTTTATTGTTGCAACTCGCACCGGTTACAAAAATCTGGACGACCCGCGCATTTAGAATGTTCCAGGCAAAAATATGGATGGAAATCAGGCTGGAAAGCATCACAAGTTGTCACAGGCACTTATTTAGCCAGACTGCCTGTGAACGTCGATTTCGTCACTGTTCTTGCCCTGGACCAGCACCGTAATCACAAAGTCACTAAACGCTTGTGCTTGATTGAGAGACACTGCATTCGGTGCAGAACGTAGTTTTCTTCCTGCTCTGGACAGTGCCTTTAAAATAAAGCCGGAGGAGGAAAGAAAAAATCCCCATGGTCGAATAAAGGAGGAGACTATATCTTACAACCACACGCATAAAAACAAGAATTGTAACTTTGGCAATAACATTTATTTAACGTAATAGAGGCAAGTGCAACATTAAAGAGGGGACCTTCTCAATACAGTGTAATCTTGGTGCGTGCTAATCTGTGAAGTTTCGACTAGTACGACTTCAGCAGCAGAAGCTTTTCGAACAACGTGTCGCTAAGATGACGCCTGTTGGGGCAAAGAATAAGGCTGCCAAGGGAAAATAGGCGCTCTACGGGGGGCAGACAAACTTAAGTTTGTATTGTACCTTAAAAAGACGCACTTCACAGCAGGGTACTCATGCAGCATTGTGATCGAGGTGCGTGTGTCCTGCAAGTAACTGAACACCTCAATACGTATGCTTAGTGCGCTCGATGTCGCGGTCGAGGGAGTGTGACCCGCAAAGTTAAAGAATGCATCACTTTCATCTGGTTTTGGCGCACAGTTCCCAGTAGACCCTGTAGACAGATCCTGCGCAGCCTGCACAAGGAGATCGCTGATGTCATGCGTACCATCGCGTGGCATCCAACGGGTCTTAAAATACGGGTGACTACAAGAAGCGATAATGGGTGGCTTGTCACCCAGGCACAACCACCTCTGGAAACGTCTCTCCAGACTGTCCAGGGCAGCCTGTGCAATCTTTTCCGTGCGGACTTTGTAAATTTTCCCGAACTTGTTCCAGCTTCGCTCGGACCGTGAACAACACCGGAAGCAACTCGCCGTAGTAACCACTGTTGCTGCTTCCTTGCAGACGATCAAGCGCTCAAATTAATGAGTGAACTGTGAATAGATGAACTAGTATGCACACATAAAATAAAAGAGGTGAAGGCACGCACGTTATAAAGCAATTATTGTCTACGTTATGTATATTACTTTGTGGCATACGAAATTAAAGCAGCACGCAAGACAGGACGCACTCGTCCTGTGTGTTTCTTCTTTTAGGTCTTTTCTTTTTTGTGCACTGCTTTTAATTTATTAGGTCATGAACCAACTCGCCTGCGTTGCTACTTTATTTCGCTTTGTGGCAGGCTATTATTCATATCATAAATTTCGAGCTAATTAGGTTGTCGAGCATTACACACTATCTACCTGTAGCAACTGGCTTGAGTATGGTACAATATTCCTCAATAAACTCAATTTCCGAGGACTTCAATGAGGGTAGCTGGAGCTCGTTCCAGAGGTCTTGTAATTTCTCCTTGTTCTGGGTGAGGACGTCCAAGGCATAATGCAGAGTTCCAGCGAGTGATGCAAAGGCTGGTAGTTGCTTGCCAAGGATAGATGTAACGACTTCCGCTGATTTTGGCCGACCCGAGGCGCCCCAGTATTTCGAACACTTGCTCACGACGCTGAAATAGAGGCGATTCAAAGCATGGTTTGCACTGATAGCTTTCTTGACGTCCGCCGTTGCAATTAAACTGAGCGTGTGACAGGCGCACCATAGGTGCTGTGACAAAAGCGGGCCTGGGGGCTCGATCTCCTCAAACGTGACGAGCTCAAAATCCTCGGAATCCGTTTAAAAAAAAAAGTCAGGCACAATATAGTTTGGTTGTAAAAGGTCTAAACTCTCAACTCTTAGAGCTTGCCTACACCTGCAACACACGCTTCGTCGAAGGCCGTTACGCCAAATTCCTTGAATGCCTTCACAAAATTTGTTGCGTTATCCGTGACTGTGCCAGTAATCTTTCCTGTAGGCAGGCAGTAGTCTGTGCAAACGTCCGAGAGCAACTCGGCGACTGTCGTAGGAGTGGGTGCCAGCAAATCTCCTGCAAGCAAGTGCGGCGGATTATCGTTCTAGTGTCGCTTCCGATATCTGCAGCTAAATCCGGTCGAAGAGGCTATAATAATGCAGTATAAAAATTATTTGCACAGAACACAGGCCAGGTGGCCGCATATTTAAGAAAAAGTATTACAAGATAAATAGTAAATACCCAGTGGGCTGTCACACCCAGGTAGCTCTTAGTTGACGTTGACCACACATCGGCATTTTAAGTGCCGCCCTAACTCTTTCGAGATGGGCATCGTAGTCAGAGTCAACTCTGCGACCCAGAGTTCTTCTCGACATTACATTTATGGTTGCTAGGCAAGTACCTAAAAGAAAGTATAAAAATATGCCAAACAAAACAAAACTAAAATTCGATGACATAATCAGTCTACAATAACTGAAATATGCCAAACAAAACTAAAATACGATGACATAATCAGTCTACAATAACTAAAATACACAAGCCAAGCTGAAGGCCATAAAAACACACCTTTGACGAAGGCCACAAACTCCGGCTGCTCGACGAAGGTCAAAGGAAGCATCCCTTTCACAATCAGATCCGTCAATAAACTGTCGAACTTGGTCTGCGTGACCACGGGAGCACTTGGGACAGTCACAAGCACTAGCCTCGTTTGCTTGAGAGCTGGTTCTGGGCCAGCGGTGCATTAAGTCTCTGTTTTTTGTTCTGATCCCGCCGCACGTGCTCATCGTACTTGACAAGAACGAGGATGAATACGCTAGGCCAAATAAACAGAATTATAATAATGATATGGTAAAAACAGTGACCCAAAATAAAAAGCTCAAGATCTAAACGAAAATTAGGATACCTTCAAATGTGTCCTAAAGTTGGAAGTTGCCGACCATGAACCTGAAATAGTCTTTAGGCATGACTGGCAGATGGCCTTCACGTGCTTGTCTTCTTCCGCAATGACCTTAAAACATTTTCCATCAAGGATATTAAAATTTTTCGTCTCTGACGATGTTGACGATGAATCAGCCATGCCATGTCCCTGTATGTGTAGAAAAAGGCCTTTTGTGTACAAAACTATAAAACTAACATGGGGCAGTCTTTCAAAGACAACAGAACGTCATATGGTATCACTTTTACCTCTGCTGATGAACTGTCAGTCCGGTATTAACACCGAGAACGAACACAAGCGTTGCCATTTTTCCAGCTAACTGATTGGACGATGTTCTTTTCTCATGTCACGGCAAAGGTGCACGGCATGGGGTCGCAAAAAGACGGGGTCCATATCACATGAGCGAGTGACATTTTAGCGAACAGCGACATTTGAGCGAATCGACGTTTTAGCGAATAACGGGGGCGCGCGTTAACCCATCCGCCGCGCTGCGCTTTACGCCGCTTTGCGGCGACAGTCTGCGGCAGCTCATCACAAAAATGTGAACCCATTTGGCCCACCCAAAAACGCCGCTTCGCAGCGTCCGACTATTCGCTAAAGTGTCATTCGGTGAAACGTGGGCGTTCGCTAAAACGTCATTCAATCAAGTGAGTGCCTCCCCCGCACGGTAGACTTTGTTTCACGTTCAGTCAGAGCGTATCGAATGCTGCGGGCCATCCCAGCCAACCCAGCGCTGGGAGAGTATCACGTGACCTTCCGGTTGGGAGGAGCGACACGCAGAGCTCAAGGCCTCGTCACGCGCTCTCAACGCTGGATTGGCTGGGATGGCCCGTAGTTCCGCTGCGCTCTGACCGAAAATGAAAACGCAGTATTCGCCTCGAGATTGAACCGTCACGCGCATGGTGCCTCAATTTGCACTCAGTTGGAGCACAGTGAAGGCTACAGACGCGTGGTCGAAGCTCTAAAAGGCACTGATTTAGCATCTAGCTAAAAGCAGCGTCTCAAGCCAAGATCTCGAGTCTCTAGCGTTGCTTGTGGTTCACGTTGAAAGCGGGGACGGTTGTGGTCATCTGCTCTGCGTTCACGAGAGAATGCCCATAGGTAACCATGTATAAACAAAAGCACATGTCCCCGCTCTTGAAACTGGACTTCGAGGCGAATAGCGCGGGTTGACTAAAAAAAAAAAAAAAACGAAATCGAAAGACTGACGCCGCCAAACGCTGTAAAAAAAAAAAAGCAATGTATTCATCAGCGACCTTTTTTTCTTTTTTGCGAAATCAGTTCTCTCCTTTCACCCAAACCACGCTGTCAACCAGGGAATGATAACGGTACTTCACTTGCGTCGATGGGCTGCCCCCCGTGCGGTCCACTTGGACTAGCCGTCACACCAGCTCTAGTTCTTTTGCAACTCACCAAGCAAGCGCTCCTCGAAAAAAAAACAAAAAAACGCAGGCTCGCGTGATAATGTTATCAGCAGCCAATCCGCAATCGTGCAAACGGTCAGTACTGGAGCTTTTTTTACCGCGGGGTATTTTACCGAGGCGTAGAAACCGGCAGATTGTCAGAGGGAAGGGGTAACTACTAGGACTTAGGTTTCTAAGAAGGTCATGCGTTCCAGCTGCACAAATCTTTGCAAAATGTCTACACTTCGAAAAAGCAATGAATTCACGAAATGGATATTCGCAACCCCAACCACGTGCTCTTTCATACTCGCTCCTCTGTTTCAAGTTTCGTTTCTTAGGCTGCGCCAGCTTTCGCTGCGCATTCCAATCGCCGCGAGCCCCCCGTTTCAACGCGTCATGTATCGACCACTAGATAGCGCGCGGCGACTCGTTTGGATTTGCGAATAGGAAACCAACCACTTAGCACCTCTCTGAAAACTTACCTTTCCTTCGAGCTCCCACGAAGAAAAGTGCACTGCAACAAGCGCCCAACTCATACGAACGAATCTCGTGGCAGGAGGCACTAGCATAGCACTGTTGCATGTCAGAAAACGTGGAAGTCATTTGCAAAATCAACAAATAAAAACAAAAAAAAAAAAAACAGACTCCTGACCTTTTTCAGACACCCTGTACTTCGAAGCCTCTAGCCTCCATGGCTTCGGCCATCGAGAACGTTTTATTGTGCTAATTGCTTTTCGTGTGCACGCGTGTTTGTGCGTGTGTAGGAAAAAGAGCGGGGGGGGGGGGAGGGGAGGGGGAGGGAGCAAGGAGTCTGTTTCTGCAAGGATGGCTCGTCTCCAGCTCCCTTTTGCACGAGGCGCTCGATTCCGATCTCCCCGACGGTGCACAGACGGTGCCCTCAGGTCGGGATCCCGGGTAGGCGTGCAGCAGCAGCAGGCTGGCAGTTTCAACGTCTCAACATGAGGCGATGCTTGCCCGGCACACCCGGGCACCCGCGGTGAGCGAGACGAGAAACAGGACTGGTGTATGAAGAGATGAAGAGTTTCTTGGTTTGTTGTTGCCGTTGGCGTTGAGATGAAGCAAGAGCAGCTTTGGACACGTCTTAGGGTGAGCAAACTGAGTCGTGACAATAAATTTAAGAAATGTATTTTCACGCACAAAATTGTATTTAATTACAATTGTATTTCAAATACCCACGTTTTAGTATTTAAATACACACGTCGAATACCTTACCCAATTTGTAATTAAATACAAATGCAAAATACACAAAGTATTTGAAATACTGCCCATCCCTGACTTAAAGGTATTCAGAACAGAGCTGCACGTTTCATAATGGCCAATTATAACCGCACCGCAAGTGTTACATCAATGAAAGATAATTTGTTACTCCCAAGCCTCGCACATCCCTGTTGGAAAATCTCGATGATGGAAAGATGACGGAAAAGGCTCATACAAGCGTAACCGTAATATGGGACATCCTATACAAGCGAAAAAGGCGGCTCCAGTATAGTGGAATAAGGCGGAACGATACAGGTGGGCGGAACCATACAAGCGTGTCGTATTATGGGACATCCTATACCAGCGTAGTGGATATAGGCGGAACCATGTAGGCGGACGGAACCATACATGCATAACGTAATATGGGACATTCTATACCAGCAAAAAGGCGATACCAGCATGGTGGAGCCATATGGCTCCAGCGTGTTGGTTTCGCCTTTTCACTGTTGTACAGGGCGATTTAGTTTCAAGCTTTACATATATGTTTAGAAAGGTCGTGAAAGCTATATTAATGCGGTTTGTGCAGGCGAGTTATACGGCCAGGCGTACGTAGTATAGGGACCTAGTCGTAACGATCAATCAGATAATTAAATACAATTTGTTAATCAACTTTTTAATTAGTGAAAATGAAAATATGGTTTCAATTAGAAACTTGTTGAGTCATTGAAAACCACAAAATCAAGTTTTTTTTAGAAGGATATAATTCAGGGGTAGCGTTTTATGCATTCTGTAAAAAGCTTTATTTGGACGAGTTTCTAGGTTTCAGTTTCTTATCAGAGCTCATCTCTGCGCCCACGGTCCTGTTCCCCAGGGGCATAGACACGCAACACACATGCGCCTTGCTTCCCTTCATCCTACGAGGGAGGCGAGGGGGCGGCTTCGCACTGCGGTCACCGGGCAGCTGGACCGCAGGTGCAAAGATGCGCTCTGGTAAGAAACCGAAGTCTGGAAATGCGTCCAAATTGACCATTTTTTTATAACGCCATATAATGCTACTCGTCTATCTTTACAAAGAAAATTGATTTAGTGTGTTTTGATGATGCTTAGCAGGTTTCTAATTGGAACCATGAGTCTATTTTCACTGATTAAAAATTTCACGAACTTACTATACTTAGAGAGAGGCTGAAGCAGTTTTGTATTTGAGAAAACACTTTTAAATCTTCTTCATTCGACCTCGAGAATCTCAAATATCAAAATTATTTGCTAATTTAATTAATCAAGGCTGCATAGTCATTTTTAAAGCGCTGTGAAAGCACCTCCCTAGAGAGCGACGTCACAACAGCAGCTTTCAAAATCTTTGTTCACGCATCTTCAGCGCCTATCAAAGCTATGCACGCACGTGCTATTTTTTAAAAGGGCAGAAAAATGTGTCACGACTGGTGCCAGTGCCGGAGAATATACCTAGAAAACTTGCGATTGGACGCGCGGCCCTTAAGCGACACACGCTTGGCGGCCGAAAGGTCTTCTTACGATGTCACTGTTGGTGGGATGTTTTTTGTGTTTTCTCACGTTTAGTTATATCTTTGAGGAAAACGAACGGGATATTCAGATTCGCGGGATAAAACTACGCTAGAATGAACCTCCATCTAGTTTTCTGAAAGAAGTCTGGCATATCTCTGTAATAAGCCGACGGATCATTACAAATTAGCCTTTTATACTATGCCGCCCTGGCCATATAACTCACGTGCACAGACCGCGTAAATGTAGCTTTTACGGCTTTTTTAAAAAAAAATCTGTAACACATAGAAAAAAAACTCTGTAGAATGTCCCCCAATACGATACGATTGTATGGTTCCTTCCCCGCTTGCATTGTTCAAGAAAGACTTGTGGACATCCAGCGTTTCATTGGAATGCTGGATGTCAGCGAGTCTCTACATCAGTGAGTGGTTTCAAACAAGCATGGTGTTTGCACACCAGTAAGCTCTTATCCGAGGCTCACCAGGACCATAAGAGCAGAGGCGAAATGTCGTGACCTGGTAAATTTGGTTGCAGGTATTTATTTTTACAAGAACTGCATGCAGCAAAGCTTAACTTTGCTTAAAAGAAGATTATTAAAAATTCAATACTGAACAATGGTGTCCCTTGAGCTGTCAGACCAAACTCCCACTCTTGCCACTCAGGAGTTCCTAACTTGTGCGTAGAGGATCAGCACAACCCAGATTTGTGCTGTGAGCGCACCTGCATTATAAAAGTTGAATAAACATGAGATGAAATATGAGACGTTTACAATTCTCTGTAACGTGAAATTAGAGCACAGATCTTGAAGAGGAGGATGGGAAGGTATGCCCCTCCTCCCCCTCCCCTCCTCCTCTTCTGCTCCCTTCCATTTAGCAGGAAACTTCCCTGAATTTAGCGGGAAAATTTCCCCACTAAATTTAGCTGGTTAAGTTTCCCACTAAATTTAGCGCAGAAATTGATGTCACATGACCTCAACACAAATGCAGTTTTTCCGCTAAAAGTAGCGGGGAAAATGACGTCGCATGACCGTGTCACGTCATCCATAAAAAAATTCAGTTTCTCAGCTAGACTTAGCGGAAATATTAACGTCACATGACCACAACGTTAATTCAATTTCCTGCCAAGTTTAGTTGGGTGGTTACGCCGACAGCGACGCCGCGAAACGCAGAAACGGGTGCTAAGAGCTGCGCTAAAAACTAAATGCATCAGGTGAAATAAAGTGAACATTAGAGATACTGTAAGAAAAAGAAGAGAATCTAAGATACCGTTCTCAGATCCTTCCTTTTGTCCGTTCTCAAATGTTTTGATTTCAAGAAATATTTATCTCTTTATTCATACCCAGGGAACCCCTCCCAGTTTCAGCATGAATGCAATAAATCAATGCAGACTAGACCTTGTAAACTATAATCCACATGAAAATTAATGTTTGCCACATAGTCATGTATGAGTCAGTGGCTCAGATCTCTAAATACATTTGTATTGCGGAACATTCTTGAATAAAACTTCTGGGCTTCGAATTCAACAGTTTGTACTTCCATAAGGAACACTGTATGGCACTGATTTTTTTTTTTTTTGTGACACATCAGAAACAGCACAGCACTGTCATCCTCGCATACCTAACAAGAATTTGTATTTTTTTTTTTAGCATGGCATGTGCTATTCTAATGCCCATACAGCATCCTTTAACAAAATTTCCTTTGTAGAGCTTTTTATTGGTTCTTATTTAGCTCGCACGACAGATTCGGTACCTTGAATTCTCACTCGGCATCAACAGTTTTATATATTAATGTAATAGCGAAAGACAAGATGTATGGACTTGAGTACGGCTCAGCAAGCACAGATGTTGAGAAAAGTACTGAAGAAAACTCAAATGTGAAAATAAAAATAAGCTGGAATGTGGAATTATGGACATGGACATGAATACAGTTAGCAGATTCAATATGAAGAATATGTGTTAGACGCACGCTCAAAGAAACCTGTTGCATCTATATTCATTCAAATTACTTTGCAGAACCCAGCGCTGCAGTCTCAGGTGGGAGTTCGCTGAATGAGTCTACTGAAAATGAGTGTAGACGGAAAAAGCAGTTTGATCTGCGATAATGAACATTACATAAGTGACATGTCATTATTACTGTTACAGTGCCGAATGTTCCAAACTGTCAGTCGCATCATTCTGTGAGTTCCCTCCGTACATTACAGGGTTTGGCTCTCTCGAATGCTTTGCGAGAAAAATGATGAACTGGAAATATCTAGAGTAGTTCTAGAAAAACTATTTCCAGAATCTTATCTCAGCATCACAAAGAATATAAAAAGTTTCTAAAGACAAGGTTAGTGCAGGAGTTGAATAAACTAAATACTTTGTTTTTCGAAACCATCTTGCCGTAGTAAACGTATGAAGTTCCCCTAGGTAGAGCTAGTCATTACGGATGATTGTGCCCATTGCGTACCATAAAAATTTAATTTGCGACCTACAATATTTACAAACTCAATTAACTCTGAATAAGTGGACCACTTGGCATTAAAGATTGGCCTTACCATGACTGTCTGCCAACATCTACATAATAATTTCCATGAACCTATGTATTTCAAGAAAATATTTGGTGCGAGCTGCTTAAAACACAATAGCACTTTTTAGCAAGTGCTGATTGTTGGGCAAGTTGGTACGGTACGTTAGAAAACATGATTGTGCTTTGAAGACGGGGACATAGGAAGGACAGACACCACAGAGTGCTAACTTTCAACTGATTTAATTCAAGAACCTCGGCGTAGAAACACACTGCGTCACCGCACCACATCTCAACCAATCCGTGGCCCTGCCACGGACCGCAAGTACGCCAACTCCTTATCCGCCAAGTCAATTGACGCCACACTGACACAACACGTGCCGGAACTATTTATAGCATCAGCCTCCATAATCTCTCTAACAGTCATATCTTTGTGCCTAGCAAGAACAGTAGACTGAGCAAATAATGGTTTGCACTCGCAGTCATGATCTGTCGTGTCACTGTCATGACTGCGGGTGCAAACCATTATTTGCTTCGTCTATTGTTCTTGAGAGGCACAAAGATAGGACTGTTAGCGAGATTATGGAGGCTGACACTATAAATAGTTCCGGCACAAGTTGTGTCAGTGTGGCGTCAATTGACTTGGCGGATAAGGAGTTGGCGTACTTGCGGTCCGTGGCAGGGCCACGGATTGGTTGAGATGTGGTGCGGTGACACAGTCCGTTTCTACGCTGAGGTTCTTGAATTAAATCACTTGAAAGTTAGCGCTCTGTTGTGTCTGTCCTTCCTATGTCCCCGTCTTCCAAGCGCAATCATATTTTCTACCGCACTTTTTAACACTTATAGAAAGCCTGTAGTGGGCCACAACTTAAGCAGTTTTCACTTCATTATAAAGAGCAATTACACATATGTGAACCATGAATATAGGCCTGCACTGAATTTTTTTTCTTAAGCTGAACGTGCTATGCTCTGTTTACTATATAAATCTTTGCAGAGCTGACAATGTGCAAGTTCCTGTTTTTTTATATTTCACATGTCCCGACTGGTGAGTGTGGTAGGGACATAAGATTGATGACACCAACGAAACACAATGATTATTTTAAGAATTTGTTTGGGTATAGCACGAGCAAGGCGATCTGCGGGAAGTTATTTCTGTGACACCGTCGAACCTACATCCGCGGGCTTTAAGTTCACATGTTAATCATGTCTGCAGACTCCTTTTTGTAATTGGAATTTCATCCAACCCAAGATTTGAATATGTTTTTTTGCATTTTAGGCTTAGTAGTGCTTTTGCTGTTCTATTAATAGGTAAGAAAAATGCTTATTTCAAGTGGCATACCTAACACCTGGTGGCACGAGGACTCCCGTGTCGTGACGCAGACCGAAAGTCACAGCCAGGTAGATACTGCGATGCTCTTGTTGCTGGGATTACCTCCCCCATGGTCCTGCCCAGACCACAGAAAAAGATTGAGTCCAAGCTTGTGGCCACTAGGATCTCCAGATCTTGAGGCACCCAAGTAGCTGAAAATAAAAACAAATCACAATCAAGTACTTGGCAGAGCTACATTAGAATGGCTAGCATATTCTTTCGTGATCAGCACATAGATCCTCTTATTTTAGTCATAGTCACCCCCCAGGACAAAGCTACGTAGGCGTTAAAATGATGGGTACCGAATTTAGGTGAATGATCAAATGCATTCATTTAACCCCCTTTCGCCCCAACCTGAGACTTCTGTCAAATATTCACATTCAACTGTAAAGACTACAAATAAAACTACTACTGCAATGCAAAGCCGTATAGTGGGAGAGTTTAGCCAGCGGGTGTGGCAACGAAGGCGCCGGAGAGGAGGAAAGGGAGGAGAACGCCGAAGGAGGGAGAGAGAAGGCAGCAGAGAAAGAAAGAGGAGACGACCACCATTTTGACGCAAAGCTGTCTGCACGGAGCACTGTTGAGGCTACGTGTCGTCTGCTACGGGCTTATTTATTTTTTTTGCCTAAATAAAAGTGCGTTCAAACATGGAGGAACTTCTTTCTTTAGGTTTTTAAGCCACCGAGGAATAACACTATATCATTTTATTGCCAGAGCCTGCCAAATAAAAGGAAAGAACCGAAATTTGAATATCGATCCCATGCCGGGCGAATGAATGAAAATGGCGGCCCTCCCCGTTCAGCTGGGAGCAGCCTAGAGTTCACGCGCATGCGCTCACGCCTCTTGCTCTGTGCCGCGGGCTGATCAGCTCACTCGGAAGGGAGACGTTACGGCAGCGAAATCATAGACTGCCAGACTCTCCCCATATATGGCTCTGCTGCAATGGAAAGATTTTCCTACCCTCGTGCTCAGCGAGTGTCGACTGTGGATACAACTCCGGTTCATACACTCGCTGAACATGAGGGTAGAGTGTACCAGCAGAGGGCAGGTGTCTGTATACAAAGAGTTTAGTTGGCACACCAAGAGGCTAACGAATAAGAATGGGTACCACTCTGAGCAAAATGCCAAAAAAGCGTGGATCTCGGCTTGACACTAACAGCGGCACACAGTATCTATTTTACTGACAAAGGGGTACTAAATCATTATTTTCAGCTTCCTAACGAAACTAAATATTCTTCCCGGCTTGCTTTTTAGGAAAATCTCCAAATTTACAAGAACTACTAAGACAAGACAACGTCTAAAAAAAAAAAAAAAGCAATGGCAAAACCAGCAATCGAATTCGCCTGCTCTCCAGTAGCACGACATCTATGGCAGGCAGACCTGCAGAATGAGCAAACAGTTTAAGAAACAGAGTATGTCCTATGTATAATTTTTTTTTATGCTGCAAAGCAAGCGCTGGAAGGAGGTTTCACGACATTAACGAAATTTCTTGCAATCAGTTGCGAACAAATTAGAGCAGTGAACTTGTCCTTGCTTCTGGCATAACGTTTTAGTGTTGCCCATGGAAACTCACATAAATTTGAAAATAAAAACAAAAAAGACTAACCTTCATAAAAAAATCTGTAACTTTGGCAAAGAAAAGTTACCTTGGAAAAAATATGTACAATACAGTTGTACAGCGTGCATTTGTGTGCTTAACCAATTTTGAGGCAAATCGGCGACAATGAAAAGAAGACGTTTGAGTACAATTAATGGAAAGACAGAAAGGATGCATACCTACAACAAAAACATTTAGAACGACCACGGGCAGGAAACTCTGGTGAGGCTCTCGGAGTGACTCCCTCATATGGGCCTGCGCAGACCACAGAACAAGATCGGTCAGAGCTTGCAGCCATAAGGTGCTTCCTACCATGAAGTTACAGAAGCGGGTGCAATTGGAAGCAAAGTGCATTTCATTTCTCTGAAAAACGAAGAGTTTAATAGGTAGCTTGCATTCATAAGGTGATACAGTCATGAATGCACAGACTTTTCAATGCAGCGCTATATCACCAACTTGTTAACCATGCCGGGCAACACTAAAAACTGAGAGCATTATTTTAAACTATCTCAGCTTAAAGTTAACCACGACAGAAGCTTCAAGCCATCCTTGCAAATTCAGTGCACAAAGCAAGCCATGTGACCTTCTAGTTGGACGCCATGGTACGTCGAGCTTATAATCATGCGTCATGCTGTTTTTGCTGCAAAGGCTTGTAGTTTTAAAAGTGGTCCAGCTTAAAGAGACTAAAAGTATAGACGTTTATGAGTGGGGCCCTCACCTAGTCTGCAGCTACATTGCGAAATAGGACGTTCCAACCGGGATGTTTGCTGCCTGTAACCACACGACCAGCTTGTGCCCAGCGATTGTTCGAGCTGAATACATGTCCTCGACAGTGCCATTATTTGACAAGCATTTCTATGACTGTTAAACATGACTGACTTACAGAGAGACTCCACCTCAACGACTAATGACTTGGGATACCTAACTGAATACTGATATATCAACTAAATGCAAAACAATTACCTGGCAAGCATTAAATTTTTCAAGAGGCTGGGTCGACTCCGCATTAAGTTGAAGGAGTCGATGCGTAATAGGACAATACAAACAAAAATATGCCTTAGAATTCCTTTTGCACCCCCAAAATGATGTGTTTTTGAAGGTAAGGTACACAATGTTCTTGATTTAGAAAGTGCCTCAGCTGTACAAATGCATATGCAATAAGGGCACTTGCCAAGCCTATTCTACTCAGCTCTGTGCAGGTTAAGCTAAGTTAGAGTATAGAAGTACATGCTCACTGACACCATCAGAAAGGCAGGGAGAAGTCTCCGTTGTTCGACCTCCAGCCCGTCTGCTACCTTCGATGACGTTTCAGCGCCTGATGAGCCTGGAGCGAGCACATCTGTCTAAAGCGGGGTGAAAAGCACAAGCATGTGCTGGAGGACGCCCAGCCATTCTCTTTTTGTCATCGGCTATACTACATATTTTTAGTAAGACATATTTTTAAGTGAGGAAAAGTACTGCAGATATGCAGTCCACCTTAAAGATAACAACAGTTGCCATTCACCATTTTCCAAATAAGTGCTCCCACGTACCGGAACATCTACACATGTGGTGCGTGAGTAGGTTCAGGACTGAGAGGCTAGAAAACGAAGCGCTCGCAAGGCTTGTCTGGCCCTTCCAACCATGCGGGTACATTCGTTGCAAGTTCCCGATTTGTAGACAAAATGATTTAGAATGAGCAAATCTTGTCTACGCCCGAGGTAGAACATTGAATTGCGATTCCCCCATATTGTGCGAACCATCCTTCAAACTGCGGTACCACCTGCAAATAAACTATGTTGTGCTGCGGCACGCGTCCATGCTGCCTGCTTCAGAGGAAAACCACTGCTCGTGTTGAAGACGACATCCCACAGTGGACAGGCAACAACTTTTAACGAACAAAAACAAAATTGATATCATTCAATAGACACAGATAGGCTCACAAAGTGTCGGCACCATGATTGTTGTTGTTGGTTTTACTCTTGCATACAAACAAAGGTGACTTCCTCTCTCCTCCGATGGACAGTAAAACCCCCTTATCTTGGTAGCCCCTATTTCTTCTCGAATCGGTCACAGAGGACATAATCGCAGCCACTGAATTCCGCAAAATTAAAGGCCGCGAAAATTAAAGGTTCGCCAACATTAAGGGGTTTACTGTTCTTCTGAGTGTCACATGATGTCAACATTTCAAGGAGGCTGAAGGTATTGGTTTAAGAAAAAATTTACCTATGAAAAAAATGCCCTTCTCCAGGTTAGGCACGCGAGGTTCTTTTGCACTACGTATAAGGTGGCAAGTTTATTTCGGCAGAGCTTTTGGTAAAACGGAGTCACAAAAGTAGCTATACTTGGCGTCAACTATTTTGTGCTGCATTATAAAGCCAGAGTAGATTCCACAGTGCGTGCTTCAGCAGAGCACTGTTTGTTGCGAGAGCATATGTGGTTTAGTGTTGCATCCCATTTGCATAATCTAGAGAAACTAGCGCTGACAGAGTTGGAGCACTCCAAATATTAACAGCCGACTGTAGAAACATTGAGAGATGCACACATGCGAACTGTGCATTTCTTAAAGGTGGGTTCGAGCAAAGGTAAAAACAATATCTATACTTACGGCGGCCATACTTGCCTTTCCCAAGCACGACCACTTTTCCCTCGGTAGCACCATCCAGTAAGAAGCACCAGCAACACGCCCATGAGACGCCGCCGCCTCCTGGATTGAATGACGACCCGCCTGAGGTCTTGGAAGGAGATCCGGAACACTGCTTTAGGCCAGATGTTGTATCTGGTGGGGCAGAGACTAAAAGCAAAAATTAACGAATTTATCTGAAGCGCTACATTCCTATAGGACAGCAGTATTTTTTTAGGCCAGTGATTCGCTTTAATTAAACACAAATGGTTGGTTTATATGATGAACCATCAGCCCCTATTTTTCTTAAGTGTAACGCAGTGTCTAACGTTACGCCCGACGGAACCCGAAATAAAAATTAAAGTTACGCCCAACGTAACTGTCAAGCATTCGAGTTACGTCCGACGTAACCCAAAATAAAAATTAAAGTTACCGTATTTACTCGAAAATAGGTCGAACTCTATTTGTTGGACCCACCGAGAATAAAAAAAACAATTCAAATATAGGTCGACTTTTTTTTATTTTTAAGAACAGGGGAAATTTTGGGCAAAAGAAAGAAACCTTTATTTACATCACTTCACAGCTTGGTAGACATCCTCGCAAATCCGCCACAATACTTCACTGACACCGTTGTAAAATGACGACAAGAAACGAAAGAAGGTGCGAAGCAACGAAAGACAAACTACAAAGACGCAAACAAAGCCGCCGTGTCGCCATGAGCAACACGCGAGCCGAGCCGCCTCAAGCAACTAACAAAAGTAACATCTTTTTTTTTTTTCTTTTTTTGTGCGCGTTTGCGAGGATGGAGGACAAAGTGCATGGCGCATCGCGTTCCTCTCCTTCCCCATTGCCCAGCAAGGGGAACGCTAGAGGTGCGATGGCGAAATCCAATGCCCCAAGAGGTGCGCGCGATAGCGGCACCAGCCACCGCTGTTGTTTTCGGTTGTTTAACAAAAGCTTTTGGAAACAAGAAGCGGCGCAGCTCTACGGCAATGCCGGCTCGGTGACTCGATAGCTTCATGCCTCCGGTACGGTCGCAAAATTTGGTCGCGAATGTAGGTCGAAATTCTTTAGTCACGATTTCCAAAAAAAAAAAAAAAAAGAAAAGGTCGACATATATTTGAATAAACACGGTAGTCAGCTGCGCGACGAGACACACATTATGAAAGCGATTGGTGCGAGCGATCAAGGCGATGAGCGACGTTTTCTAGAAGCCCAGGAACCGAGCGGCGCAAGCAGCGAGTGAGAAATCTTCGTCGCTCGGCGCCGGCACTCGTAGCTTCTCGTCGTCGCTCGTCTCGTTGATCGCTATATTGCTTACATGCTGTTCAGAAAGGTGCTCTAAGTGGTTACCATTGCATTGGGACCAGCCTCGCATCCAACCGTAACCAGTCTTGACTTTTTTTTAAGCCGCCCAGGTAGAAGTTAACATCGTACATACATCGTTTTCAAGCATGGCTCCTCGTTCATTGCTCGATTTACTTTTTCGTAAATGACAAACCGCAATGAAGCACAATTATTCTAGTTCAAAATTGTCACGAACACTTGGCACGCATGCTTACACTGTAGCGCACCTAACGTAATTTAAAAGTAGAACGAAAACGGGGCGAGATTCGCTTACCGCTTCACGGAAACAGTCCTTCGGATCCTAGGCCTAACGGCCGAAATCGGAAGTCGCCTGCGGTCCGGCGATCGGACGAGTTGAGCCGGCCGCGCTGTGCTGACCCCGGCTGACCACGCCTGGTTGAACCGTGAGAGGCGTCGTCGAGTTGAGAGCCAGAGACGCAGTAGAAACGGACCGTAAAACATCTGTCCCGTAAAACGCAGGAGCCAGCGCCAAAACCGCTACGTCTGGCTGCGTCGCCATCTCCGCGACGACCGGAAGCGTGTAAACCGGGACTGGCCGGGAAGTTAGAAAAGGCGCGGCAGCGGAAGCCACTGGGCGGAAGCTTTACGTTTCGGTTTCGCTTTTCTCCGACATCGGCCACGGTCGCGGGCTGGTATGTTTGCGGCTGGTTGCGACGACGCGAGGGGCCACGAAAAGACGCCGAGTTGGCCGAGTACGAGTCACGGCCCACGATACGAGCAACGGGCCATTTGCCCCTGTCGACCGGCGATGCGGTATCCGCGGCTTAGTGTCACGATCGGTTTGTTGCCGTGCACGTTGACTCAAAGCTCGAAGTTATGCAGTTCCGTCAGTTCCGTTCCGGCACCAGCCGCACCACGTTTTCCGGTGCATCGCACGTGGAGGCCTTTCGACGCATTCAGTGAACGTAAAGATCGCGCCCGCTGTCTTCGGTGCTGTGGAAGAAGTTGGGAGACGGAAGAAGCATCAAAACCAAGGCGTTTAGGACTCCAGTCCGGGCCGCCGGTCCACTCTGAACGAGAGGCGACGTGTGTGTGCACGCTTTGAGGAAGCCTCCACGTTTCGCCGCGCCAGACCTCGCCGATCGCGACCAGACCCCGAGTCCGAGAGGCTCTTGCGCAGCCAGGAACGGCAGCGAGGTAGGAGCTGCTCGTTCTGCGCAACCATGCAGTGCTCTACAGTGCTCGGAGCTCTCGTTGTCATGCGTGCTTGCTCCGAAGCCTTTGTGACCCCTTCGGACGCGCAAGTCGTACTTCGCAAAGGTTTGGACGGGGCCGCCCTCACCGAGCAGCTCCGCTAAATTCCGCTTACTTATGATCGCAATAAAAGCTTGCGTTTGTTCTCGGGAAAAAAATTGCGGGACCGCTCTCCGCGCCGCCGACGAGGTTGGCCGCCACCATGTTCTCAGCTGTTCACTCGCTCCCGCAGCGAGCGCCTTCCGATAATCCTCCCCGTTCCAAAATGCGATGCGATCTTCGTTTACATGGGCTGAATGAATGCGCACTCGCCATCTCGATCCACCTCTGTCTAGCGACTTTAATGCGATGCGCTTTGCGCATTATGCCGTTTACATGACCGCATATTGAATGCGGCAACTGGATTCAATGCGACTAAGTCGCATTCATGTAAACGCGGCTTATGGTATTTTTCGACATGTATGATGTATGTAACGATACCGGTGGTAAACGATGGACGTTTTTGTTGGAAGATGGCGGTCGTCTTTCTGCATGTATGGTTTAGTTATACCGGTGGTCTTGTGGTATAGGCGTTTCGTTGGAAAGATGGCGGTCGCCTACGTCATCGGACGCAAAATCATACCAGCCATACCGAGTCATATCGGCGAGCAAACCGGCTGCCAGTATAGACAGACCCGGAGCCAAAGCGGTGCCGGTATCTCCAGTTATGGAGAACGCAAAACCAAACTAGCTGCATGTATAATAACAATAAATTATGGTGGTGTCATACCAGGACTGTACAAGCAGCAGGTTTGTTTCTTGTACGTTTTTCCAATAGGGATCGTCACAGTCTCTCGTATTTGTCTTTTTCATAAAATCTATCACCATATTCCTCAGCTTAAATCACAACTAATCATCCCGCCTAGTTTGTTTCAGCACGCCTTGATCATCATCACAAAGTCGGGGTCCCATTTTGCCACTCTAACGTTTATTGTGACTCTTTTATTCCCAGGACTTCCAAAGACTGGAATCGCTACCTGCATTGTTCACATCAATTAATGACCACACACTTTTTTTAACATCTATTGCCAATTTCATGTTCCCTGTTCTTTAAGTATTGTATATTGTGTTCCAAAAGACCCTTCCCTGTTGGAAAATCTCGATGATGGAAAGATGACGGAAAAGGCTCATACAAGCGTAACCGTAATATGGGACATCCTATACAAGCGAAAAAGGCGGCTCCAGTATAGTGGAAAAAGGCGGAACGATACAGGTAGGCGGAACCATACAAGCGTGTCATATTATGGGACATCCTATACCAGCGTAGTGGATATAGGCGGAACCATGTAGGCGGACGGAACCATACATGCATAACGTAATATGGGACATCCTATACCAGCAAAAAGGCGATACCAGCATGGTGGAGCCATATGGCTCCAGCGTGTTGGTTTCGCCTTTTCACTGTTGTACAGGGCGATTTAGTTTTAAGCTTTACATATATGTTTAGAAAGGTCGTGAAAGCTATATTAATGCGGTTTGTGCAGGCGAGTTATACGGCCAGGCGTACGTAGTATAGGGACCTAGTCGTAACGATCAGTCAGATAATTAAATACAATTTGTTAATCAACTTTTTAATTAGTGAAGATGAAAATATAGTTTCAATTAGAAACTTGCCGAGTCATTGAAAACCACAAAATCAAGTTTTTTTTAGAAGGATATAATTCAGGGGTAGCGTTTTATGCATTCTGTAAAAAGCTTTATTTGGACGAGTTTCTAGGTTTCAGTTTCTTATCAGAGCTCATCTCTGCGCCCACGGTCCTGTTCCCCAGGGGCATGGACACGCAACACACATGCGCCTTGCTTCCCTTCATCCTACGAGGGAGGCGAGGGGGCGGCTTCGCACTGCGGTCACCGGGCAGCTGGACCGCAGGTGCAAAGATGCGCTCTGGTAAGAAACCGAAGTCAGGAAATGCGCCCATATTGACCATTTTTTTATAACGCCATAAAATGCTACTCGTCTTATATCTTTACAAAGAAAATTGATTTAGTGTGTTTTGATGATGCTTAACAGGTTTCTAATTGGAACCATGGGTCTATTTTCACTGATTAAAAATTTCACGAACATACTATACTTAGAGAGAGGCTGAAGCAGTTTTGTATTTGAGAAAACACTTTTAAATCTTCTTCATTCGACCTCCAGAATCTCAAATATCAAAATTATTTGCTAATTTAATTAATCAAGGCTGCATAGTCATTTTTAAAGCGCTGTGAAAGCACCTCCCTAGAGAGCGACGTCACAACAGCAGCTTTCAAAATCTTTGTTCACGCATCTTCAGCGCCTATCAAAGCTATGCACGCACATGCTATTTTTTAAAAGGGCAGAAAAATGTGTCACGACTGGTGCCAGTGCCGGAGAATATACCTAGAAAACTTGCGATTGGACGCGCGGCCCTTAAGCGACACACGCTTGGCGGCCGAAAGGTCTTCTTACGATGTCACTGTTGGTGGGATGTTTTTTGTGTTTTCTCACGTTTAGTTATATCTTTGAGGAAAACAAACGGGATATTCAGATTCGCGGGATAAAACTACGCTAGAATGAACCTCCATCTAGTTTTCTGAAAGAAGTCTGGCACATCTCTGTAATAAGCCGACGGATCACAAATTAGCCTTTTATACTATGCCGCCCTGGCCATATAACTCACGTGCACAGACCGCGTAAATGTAGCTTTTACGGCTTTTTTAAAAAAAAATCTGTAAAACATAGAAAAAAAACTCCGTAGAATGTCCCCCAATACGATACGATTGTATGGTTCCTTCCCCGCTTGCATTGTTCAAGAAAGACTTGTGGACATCCAGCGTTTCATTGGAATGCTGGATGTCAGCGAGTCTCTACATCAGTGAGTGGTTTCAAACAAGCATGGTGTTTGCACACCAGTAAGCTCTTATCCGAGGCTCACCAGGACCACTAAGAGCAGAGGCGAAATGTCGTGACCTGGTAAATTTGGTTGCAGGTATTTATTTTTACAAGAACTGCATGCAGCAAAGCTTAACTTTGCTTAAAAGAAGATTATTAAAAATTCAATACTGAACAATGGTGTCCCTTGAGCTGTCAGACCAAACTCCCACTCTTGCCACTCAGGAGTTCCTAACTTGTGCGTAGAGGATCAGCACAACCCAGATTTGTGCTGCGAGCGCACCTGCAATATAAAAGTTGAATAAACATGAGATGAAATATGAGACGTTTACAATTCTCTGTAACGTGAAATTAGAGCACAGATCTTGAAGAGGAGGATGGGAAGGTATGCCCCTCCTCCCCCTCCCCTCCTCTGCTCCCTCCCATTTAGCAGGAAACTTCCCTGAATTTAGCGGGAAAATTTCCCCACTAAATTTAGCTGGTTAAGTTTCCCACTAAATTTAGCGCAGAAATTGATGTCACATGACCTCAACACAAATGCAGTTTTTCCGCTAAAAGTAGCAGGGAAAATGACGTCGCATGACCGTGTCACGTCAGCCATAAAAAAATTCAGTTTCTCAGCTAGACTTAGCAGAAATATTAACGTCACATGACCACAACATTAATTCAATTTCCTGCCAAGTTTAGTTGGGTGGTTACGCCGACAGCGACGCCGCGAAACGCGGAAACGGGTGCTAAGAGCTGCGCTAAAAACTAAATGCATCAGGTGAAATAAAGTGAACATTAGAGATACTGTAAGAAAAAGAAGAGAATCTAAGATACCGTTCTCAGATCCTTCCTTTTGTCCGTTCTCAAATGTTTTGATTTCAAGAAATGTTTATCTCTTTATTCATACCCAGAGAACCCCTCCCAGTTTCAGCATGAATGCAATAAATCAATGCAGACTAGACCTTGTAAACTATAATCCACATGAAAATTAATGTTTGCCACATAGTCATGTATGAGTCAGTGGCTCAGATCTCTAAATACATTTGTATTGAGGAACATTCTTGAATAAAACTTCTGGGCTTCGAATTCAACAGTTTGTACTTCCATAAGGAACACTGTATGGCACTGATTTTTTTTTTTGTGACACATCAGAAACAGCACAGCACTGTCATCCTCGCATACCTAACAAGAATTTGTATTTTTTTTTTAGCATGGCATGTGCTATTCTAATGCCCATACAGCATCCTTTAACAAAATTTCCTTTGTAGAGCTTTTTATTGGTTCTTATTTAGCTCGCACGACAAATTCGGTACCTTGAATTCTCACTCGGCATCAACAGTTTTATATATTAATGTAATAGCGAAAGACAAGATGTATGGACTTGAGTACGGCTCAGCAAGCACAGATGTTGAGAAAAGTACTGAAGAAAACTCAAATGTCAAAATAAAAATAAGCTGGAATGTGGAATTATGGACATGGACATGAATACAGTTAGCAGATTCAATATGAAGAAAATGTGTTAGACGCACGCTCAAAGAAACCTGTTGCATCTATATTCATTCAAATTACTTTGCAGAACCCAGCGCTGCAGTCTCAGGTGGGAGTTCGCTGAATGAGTCTACTGAAAATGAGTGTAGACGGAAAAAGCAGTTTGATCTGCGATAATGAACATTACATAAGTGACATGTCATTATTACTGTTACAGTGCCGAATGTTCCAAACTGTCAGTCGCATCATTCTGTGAGTTCCCTCCGTACATTACAGGGTTTGGCTCTCTCGAATGCTTTGCGAGAAAAATGATGAACTGGAAATATCTAGAGTAGTTCTAGAAAAACTATTTCCAGAATCTTATCTCAGCATCGCAAAGAATATAAAAAGTTTCTAAAGACAAGGTTAGTGCAGGAGTTGAATAAACTAAATACTCTGTTTTTCGAAACCATCTTGCCGTAGTAAACGTATGAAGTTCCCCTAGGTAGAGCTAGTCATTACGGATGATTGTGCCCATTGCGTACCATAAAAATTTAATTTGCGACCTACAATATTTACAAACTCAATTAACTCTGAATAAGTGGACCACTTGGCATTAAAGATTGGCCTCACCATGACTGTCTGCCAACATCTACATAATAATTTCCATGAACCTATGTATTTCAAGAAAATATTTGGTGCGAGCTGCTTAAAACACAATAGCACTTTTTAGCAAGTGCTGATTGTTGGGCAAGTTGCTACGGTACGTTAGAAAACATGATTGTGCTTTGAAGACGGGGACATAGGAAGGACAGACACCACACAGTGCTAACTTTCAACTGATTTAATTCAAGAACCTCGGCGTAGAAACACACTGCGTCACCGCACCACATCTCAACCAATCCGTGGCCCTGCCACGGACCGCAAGTACGCCAACTCCTTATCCGCCAAGTCAACTGACGCCACACTGACACAACACGTGCCGGAACTATTTATAGCATCAGCCTCCATAATCTCTCTAACAGTCATATCTTTGTGCCTAGCAAGAACAGTAGACTGAGCAAATAATGGTTTGCACTCGCAGTCATGATCTGTCGTGTCACTGTCATGACTGCGGGTGCAAACCATTATTTGTTTCCTCTATTGTTCTTGAGAGGCACAAAGATAGGACTGTTAGCAAGATTATGGAGGCTGACACTATAAATAGTTCCGGCACAAGTTGTGTCAGTGTGGCGTCAATTGACTTGGCGGATAAGGATTTGGCGTACTTGCGGTCCGTGGCAGGGCCACGGATTGGTTGAGATGTGGTGCGGTGACACAGTCCGTTTCTACGCTGAGGTTCTTGAATTAAATCAGTTGAAAGTTAGCGCTCTGTTGTGTCTGTCCTTCCTATGTCCCCGTCTTCCAAGCGCAATCATATTTTCTACCGCACTTTTTAACACTAATAGAAAGCCTGTAGTGGGCCAGAACTTAAGCAGTTTTCACTTCATTATAAAGAGCAATTACACATATGTGAACCATGAATATAGGTCTGCACTGAATTTTTTTCTTAAGCTGAACGTGCTATGCTCTGTTTACTATATAAATCTTTGCAGAGCTGACAATGTGCAAGTTCCTGTTTTTTTATATTTCACATGTCCCGACTGGTGAGTGTGGTAGGGACATAAGATTGATGACACCAACGAAACACAATGATTATTTTAAGAATTTGTTTGGGTATAGCACGAGCAAGGCGATCTGCGGGAAGTTATTTCTGTGACACCGTCGAACCTACATCCGCGGGCTTTAAGTTCACATGTTAATCATGTCTGCAGACTCCTTTTTGTAATTGGAATTTCATCCAACCCAAGATTTGAATATGTTTTTTTTTTCATTTTAGGCTTAGTAGTGCTTTTGCTGTTCTATTAATAGGTAAGAAAAATGCTTATTTCAAGTGGCATACCTAACACCTGGTGGCACGAGGACTCCCCTGTCGTGACGCAGACCGAAAGTCACAGCCAGGGAGATACTGCGATGCTCTTGTTGCTGGGATTACCTCCCCCATGGTCCTGCCCAGACCACAGAAAAAGATTGAGTCCAAGCTTGTGGCCACTAGGATCTCCAGATCTTGAGGCACCCAAGTAGCTGAAAATAAAAACAAATCACAATCAAGTACTTGGCAGAGCTACATTAGAATGGCTAGCATATTCTTTCGTGATCAGCACATAGATCCTCTTATTTTAGTCATAGTCACCCCCCAGGACAAAGCTACGTAGGCGTTAAAATGATGGGTACCAAATTTAGGTGAATGATCAAATGCATTCATTTAACCCCCTTTCGCCCCAACCTGAGACTTCTGTCAAATATTCACATTCAACTGTAAAGACTACAAATAAAACTACTACTGCAATGCAAAGCCGTATAGTGGGAGAGTTTAGCCAGCGGGTGTGGCAACGAAGGCGCCGGAGAGGAGGAAAGGGAGGAGAACGCCGAAGGAGGGAGAGAGAAGGCAGCAGAGAAACAAAGAGGAGACGACCACCATTTTGACGCAAAGCTGTCTGCACGGAGCACTGTTGAGGCTACGTGTCGTCTGCTACGGGCTTATTTATTTTTTTTTTGCCTAAATAAAAGTGCGTTCAAACATGGAGGAACTTCTTTCTTTAGGTTTTTAAGCCACCGAGGAATAACACTATATCATTTTATTGCCAGAGCCTGCCAAATAAAAGGAAAGAACCGAAATTTGAATATCGATCCCATGCCGGGCGAATGAATGAAAATGGCGGCCCTCCCCGCTCAGCTGGGAGCAGCCTAGAGTTCACGCGCATGCGCTCACGCCTCTTGCTCTGTGCCGCGGGCTGATCAGCTCACTCGGAAGGGAGACGTTACGGCAGCGAAATCATAGACTGCCAGACTCTCCCCATATATGGCTCTGCTGCAATGGAAAGATTTTCCTACCCTCGTGCTCAGCGAGTGTCGACTGTGGATACAACTCCGGTTCATACACTCGCTGAACATGAGGGTAGAGTGTACCAGCAGAGGGCAGGTGTCTGTATACAAAGAGTTTAGTTGGCACACCAAGAGGCTAACGAATAAGAATGGGTACCACTCTGAGCAAAATGCCAAAAAAGCGTGGATCTCGGCTTGACACTAACAGCGGCACACAGTATCTATTTTAGTGACAAAGCGGTACTAAATCATTATTTTCAGCTTCCTAACTAAACTAAATATTCTTCCCGGCTTGCTTTTTAGGAAAATCTCCAAATTTACAAGAACTACTAAGACAATGTCTAAAAAAAAAAAAAAGCAATGGCAAAACCAGCAATTGAATTCGCCTGCTCTCCAGTAGCACGACATCTATGGCAGGCAGACCTGCAGAATGAGCAAGCAGTTTAAGAAACAGAGTATGTCCTATGTATAATTTTTTTTTATGCTGCAAAGCAAGCGCTGGAAGGAGGTTTCACGACATTAACGAAATTTCTTGCAATCAGTTGAGAACAAATTAGAGCAGTGAACTTGTCCTTGCTTCTGGCATAACGTTTTAGTGTTGCCCATGGAAACTCACATAAATTTGAAAATAAAAACAAAAAAGACTAACCTTCATAAAAAAATCTAACTTTGGCAAAGAAAAGTTACCTTGGAAAAAATATGTACAATACAGTTGTACAGCGTGCAGTTGTGTGCTTAACCAATTTTGAGGCAAATCGGCAACAATGAAAAGAAGACGTTTGAGTACAATTAAGGGAAAGACAGAAAGGATGCATACCTACAACAAAAACATTTAGAACGACCACGGGCAGGAAACTCTGGTGAGGCTCTCGGAGTGACTCCCTCATATGGGCCTGCGCAGACCACAGAACAAGATTGGTCAGAGCTTGCAGCCATAAGGTGCTTCATACCATGAAGTTACAGAAGCGGGTGCAATTGGAAGCAAAGTGCATTTCATTTCTCTGAAAAACGAAGAGTTTAATAGGTAGCTTGCATTCATAAGGTGATACAGTCATGAATGCACAGACTTTTCAATGCAGCGCTATATCACCAACTTGTTAACCATGCCGGGCAACACTAAAAACTGAGAGCATTATTTTAAGCTATCTCAGCTTAAAGTTAACCACGACAGAAGCTTCAAGCCATCCTTGCAAATTCAGTGCACAAAGCAAGCCATGTGACCTTCTAGTTGGACGCCATGGTACGTCGAGCTTATAATCATGCGTCATGCTGTTTTTGCTGCAAAGGCTTGTAGTTTCAAAAGTGGTCCAGCTTAAAGAGACTAAAAGTATAGACGTTTATGAGTGGGGCCTTCATTTAGTCTGCAGCTACATTGCGAAATAGGACGTTCCAACCGGGATGTTTGCTGCCTGTAACCACACGACCAGCTTGTGCCCAGCGATTGTTCGAGCTGAATACATGTCCTCGACAGTGCCATTATTTGACAAGCATTTCTATGACTGTTAAACATGACTGACTTACAGAGAGACTCCACCTCAACAACTAATGACTTGGGATACCTAACTGAATACTGATATATCAACTAAATGCAAAACAATTACCTGGCAAGCATTAAATTTTTCAAGAGGCTGGGTCGACTCCGCATTAAGTTGAAGGAGTCGATGCGTAATAGGACAATACAAACAAAAATATGCCTTAGAATTCCTTTTGCACCCCCAAAATGATGTGTTTTTGAAGGTAAGGTACACAATGTTCTTGATTTAGAAAGTGCCTCAGCTGTACAAATGCATATGCAATAAAGGCACTTGCCAAGCCTATTCTACTCAGCTCTGTGCAGGTTAAGCTAAGTTAGAGTATAGAAGTACATGCTCACTGACACCATCAGAAAGGCAGGGAGAAGTCTCCGTTGTTCGACCTCCAGCCCGTCTGCTACGTTCGATGACGTTTCAGCGCCTGATGAGCCTGGAGCGAGCACATCTGTCTAAAGCGGGGTGAAAAGCACAAGCATGTGCTGGAGGACGCCCAGCCATTCTCTTTTTGTCATCGGCTATACTACATATTTTTAGTAAGACATATTTTTAAGTGAGGAAAAGTACTGCAAATATGCAGTCCACCTTAAAGATAACAACAGTTGCCATTCACCATTTTCCAAATAAGTGCTCCCACGTACCGGAACTTCTACACATGTGGTGCGTGAGTAGGTTCAGGACTGAGAGGCTAGAAAACCAAGCGCTCGCAAGGCTTGTCTGGCCCTTCCAACCATGCGGGTACATTCGTTGCAAGTTCCCGATTTGTAGACAAAATGATCTAGAATGAGCAAATCTTGTCTACGCCCGAGGTAGAACATTGAATTGCGATTCACCCATATTGTGCGAACCATCCTTCAAACTGCGGTACCACCTGCAAATAAACTATGTTGTGCTGCGGCACGCGTCCATGCTGCCTGCTTCAGAGGAAAACCACTGCTCGTGTTGAAGACGACATCCCACAGTGGACAGGCAACAATTTTTAATGAACAAAAACAAAATTGATATCATTCAATAGACACAGATAGGCTCACAAAGTGTCGGCACCATGATTGTTGTTGTTGGTTTTACTCTTGCATACAAACAAAGGTGACTTCCTCTCTCCTCTGATGGACAGTAAAACCCCCTTATCTTGGTGGCCCCTATTTCTTCTCGAATCGGTCACAGAGGACATAATCGCAGTCACTGAATTCCGCAAAATTAAAGGCCGCGAAAATTAAAGGTTCGCCAACATTAAGGGGTTTACTGTTCTTCTGAGTGTCACATGATGTTAACATTTCAAGGAGGCTGAAGGTATTGGTTTAAGAAAAAATTGACCTATGAAAAAAATGCCCTTCTCCAGGTTAGGCACGCGAGGTTCTTTTGCACTACCTATAAGGTGGCAAGTTTATTTCGGCAGAGCTTTTGGTAAAACGGAGTCACAAAAGTAGCTATACTTGGCGTCAACTATTTTGTGCTGCATTATAAAGCCAGAGTAGATTCCACAGTGCGTGCTTCAGCAGAGCACTGTTTGTTGCGAGAGCATATGTGGTTTAGTGTTGCATCCCATTTGCATAATCTAGAGAAACTAGCGCTGACAGAGTTGGAGCACTCCAAATATTAACAGCCGACTGTAGAAGCATTGAGAGATGCACACATGCGAACTGTGCATTTCTTAAAGGTGGGTTCGAGCAAAGGTAAAAACAATATCTATACTTACGGCGGCCATACTTGCCTTTCCCAAGCACGACCACTTTTCCCTCGGTAGCACCATCCAGTAAGAAGCACCAGCAACACGCCCATGAGACGCCGCCGCCTCCTGGATTGAATGACGACCCGCCTGAGGTCTTGGAAGGAGATCCGGAACACTGCTTTAGGCCAGATGTTGTATCTGGTGGGGCAGAGACTAAAAGCAAAAATTAACAAATTTATCTGAAGCGCTACATTCCTATAGGACAGCAGTATTTTTTTTAGGCCAGTGATTCGCTTTAATTAAACACAAATGGTTGGTTTATATGATGAACCATCAGCCCCTATTTTTCTTAAGTGTAACGCAGTGTCTAACGTTACGTCCGATGGAACCCGAAATAAAAATTAAAGTTACGCCCAACGTAACTGTCAAGCATTCGAGTTACGTCCGACGTAACCCAAAATAAAAATTAAAATTACCGTATTTACTCGAAAATAGGTCGAACTCTATTTGTTGGACCCACCGAGAATAAAAAAAAAAATTCAAATATAGGTCGACTTTTTTTTTATTTTTAAGAACAGGGGAAATTTTGGGCAAAAGAAAGAAACCTTTATTTACATAACTTCACAGCTTGGTAGACATCCTCGCAAATCCGCCACAATACTTCACTGACACCGTTGTAAAATGACGACAAGAAACGAAAGAAGGTGCGAAGCGACGGAAGACAAACTACAAAGACGCAAACAAAGCCGCCGTGTCGCCATGAGCAACACGCGAGCCGAGCCGCCTCAAGCAACTAACAAAAGTAACATCTTTTTTTTTTTTCTTTTTTTGTGCGCGTTTGCGAGGATGGAGGACAAAGTGCATGGCGCATCGCGTTCCTCTCCTTCCCCATTGCCCAGCAAGGGGAACGCTAGAGGTGCGATGGCGAAATCCAATGCCCCAAGAGGTGCGCGCGATAGCGGCATCGGCCACCGCTGTTGTTTTCGGTTGTTTAACAAAAGCTTTTGGAAACAAGAAGCGGCGCAGCTCTACGGCAACGCCGGCTCGGTGACTCGATAGCTTCATGCCTCCGGTACGGTCGCAAAATTTGGTCGCGAATGTAGGTCGAAATTCTTTAGTCACGATTTCCGAAAAAAAAAAAAATAAATAAAAGAAAAAAAAAGGTCGACATATATTTGAATAAACACGGTAGTCAGCTGCGCGACGAGACACACATTATGAAAGCGATTGGTGCGAGCGATCAAGGTGATAAGCGACGTTTTCTAGAAGCCCAGGAACCGAGCGGCGCAAGCAGCGAGAGTGAGAAATCTTCGTCGCTCGGCGCCGGCACTCGTAGCTTCTCGTCGTCGCTCGTCTCGTTGATCGCTATATTGCTTACATGCTGTTCAGAAAGGTGCTCTAAGTGGTTACCATTGCATTGGGACCAGCCTCGCATCCAACCGTAACCAGTCTTGACTTTTTTTAAGCCGCCCAGGTAGAAGTTAACATCGTACATACATCGTTTTCAAGCATGGCTCCTCGTTCATTGCTCGATTTACTTTTTCGTAAATGACAAACCGCAATGAAGCACAATTATTCTAGTTCAAAATTGTCACGAACACTTGGCACGCATGCTTACACTGTAGCGCACCTAACGTAATTTAAAAGTAGAACGAAAACGGGACGAGATTCGCTTACCGCTTCACGGAAACAGAGTCCTTCGGATCCTAGGCCTAACGGCCGAAATCGGAAGTCGCCTGTGGTCCGGCGATCGGACGAGTTGAGCCGGCCGCGCTGTGCTGACCCCGGCTGACCACGCCTGGTTGAACCATGAGAGGCGTCGTCGAGTTGAGAGCCAGAGACGCAGTAGAAACGGACCGTAAAACATCTGTCCCGTAAAACGCAGAAGGAGCCAGCGCCAAAACCGCTACGTCTGGCTGCGTCGCCATCTCCGCGACGACCGGAAGCGTGTAAACCGGGACTGGCCGGGAAGTTAGAAAAGGCGCGGCAGCGGAAGCCACTGGGCGGAAGCTTTACGTTTCGGTTTCGCTTTTCTCCGACATCGGCCACGGTCGCGGGCTGGTATGTTTGCGGCTGGTTGCGACGACGCGAGGGGCCACGAAAAGACGCCGAGTTGGCCGAGTACGAGTCACGGCCCACGATACGAGCAACGGGCCATTTGCCCCTGTCGACCGGCGATGCGGTATCCGCGGCTTAGTGTCACGATCGGTTTGTTGCCGTGCACGTTGACTCAAAGCTCGAAGTTATGCAGTTCCGTCAGTTCCGTTCCGGCACCAGCCGCACCACGTTTTCCGGTGCATCGCACGTGGAGGCCTTTCGACGCATTCAGTGAACGTAAAGATCGCGCCCGCTATCTTCGGTGCTGTGGAAGAAGTTGGGAGACGGAAGAAGCATCAAAACCAAGGCGTTTAGGACTCCAGTCCGGGCCGCCGGTCCACTCTGAACGAGAGGCGACGTGTGTGTGCACGCTTTGAGGAAGCCTCCACGTTTCGCCGCGCCAGACCTCGCCGATCGCGACCAGACCCCGAGTCCGAGAGGCTCTTGCGCAGCCAGGAACGGCAGCGAGGTAGGAGCTGCTCGTTCTGCGCAACCATGCAGTGCTCTACAGTGGTCGGAGCTCTCGGTGTCATGCGTGCTTGCACCGAAGCCTTTGTGACCCCTTCGGACGCGCAAGTCGTACTTCGCAAAGGTTTGGACGGGGCCGCCCTCACCGAGCAGCTCCGCTAAATTCCGCTTACTTATGATCGCAATAAAAGCTTGCGTTTGTTCTCGGGAAAAAAATTGCGGGACCGCTCTCCGCGCCGCCGACGAGGTTGGCCGCCACCATGTTCTCAGCTGTTCACTCGCTCCCGCAGCGAGCGCCTTCCGATAATCCTCCCCGTTCCAAAATGCGATGCGATCTTCGTTTACATGGGCTGAATGAATGCGCACTCGCCATCTCGATCCACCTCTGTCTAGCGACTTTAATGCGATGCGCTTTGCGCATTATGCCGTTTACATGCCCGCATATTGAATGCGGCAACTGGATTCAATGCGACTAAGTCGCATTCATGTAAACGCGGCTTATGTTATTTTTCGACATGTATGATGTATGTAACGATACCGGTGGTAAACGATGGACGTTTTTGTTGGAAGATGGCGGTCGTCTTTCTGCATGTATGGTTTAGTTATACCGGTGGTCTTGTGGTATAGGCGTTTCGTTGGAAAGATGGCGGTCGCCTACGTCATCGGACGCAAAATCATACCAGCCATACCGAGTCATATCGGCGAGCAAACCGGCTGCCAGTATAGACAGACCCGGAGCCATAGCGGTGCCGGTATCTCCAGTTATGGAGAACGCAAAACCAAACTAGCCGCATGTATAATAACAATAAATTATGGTGGTGTCATACCAGGACTGTACAAGCAGCAGGTTTGTTTCTTGTACGTTTTTCCAATAGGGTTTTACAAATTCAGCGCCATCTACCGGAACGGTTGCGAAGCTTCGCAGGTGGGCGTGGCGCGGCGTGCGTCCGCCATAAGCATGGATGGTCGCATCGGCGCTTGCTCAACGTGCGCTACACCACTGCGGCTACATAAGGTGTTGCGCGGCTGATACTTCGCCACACGCTGCTTCTGCGATGCCTTTTCATTGCTGTGTGCCGCCGTGTAAGCAAAAAGGACTCAAGGATGCCTCTGGCTCGTGGTTGGGCGGCGCACGCACGCGACCGCTGCGACGATCGAAACGGAAGAGATCCCGCCAGATTAGTAGCATGGAATGATATAAGCCGTCTCGTGCTGCTTCTCAAGCGCTAGCGTGATGGAAGGGAGCATTCACCCTTTTCTTTTTGTAAACAGAAGCGATGTTGCTGGGCTTGGCGTATTGAGATAACGTTAACATTCGGGCATTTCATGTGACCTCTCGCGAATTTGTATACTTTTTTCTTTAGAGGTATCTTTGCTCGCCATCCTATCCGACCCCGCTCTCCGAAAAAAAAAATGGATTGTGGCGATAAAACGTGACGAAGGCAAGCACTTCTCCATTACGAAGTACACTAAGATTTGCTCAGGACAGATTCGAGAGGGTGACTACATTCCGAACGTCGCTACCTCAGATAGGAAGCAGTGCCAAGCATCTTCGTTTTCAACGTCGCGAAAAGGCCGCCCAGAAAGAAACCACGAGTACGACAGGCGCCGCCGTCAACACCGAAGTTTTCCGCCGCTGATGCCGGAGCGACGAATGACGCAATCGCCGATCCGAGCAGTCAAGACGCGGTGAGTGAACCCGCTAGTGAAGAGGCAAGCTACGCATTCGCCGATCTGACCGGTGGACACGCGGCACCTGGGGCGTCGAGCCAAAAGAATGCAAGCGGCGAAATCGTCACTGTCAACGCTATGGAAGACCTCACCGCTGACTTCATGTGCCGCGCAGTCGCAACTGAAAACAGCGTAATGAACGATTGTAACATCGACGACTGCGTTAATAGTCCTCGACCGGGCTGAAAGTCTGAAAAGGGGCGACAAACGTGTGGTCTACGAGACTGTTAGACTGCCAGCAGCAGCAGTGCTCGAACTCGCGATGCCGTAGATGCTCAAGGCGGCGTTGGCGGCGTCTCCTTCGTACAATGTGGCCAGCCGCACTTTTGAGCACCGTTAAGATGACAATGATGATAGCTATTGAAGTGGCCAGACTGAATTTCGGAAAGGGTTGATTGTTTATTATGTTTACTATTGTTCCCACTCCCCTCTGTAATGCCATGTGCTCCGAGGGTAAAATAAATAAATAAATAAATTACTGCGTTCAGTGTGCTCAGGTTCGGTGCAGCAGTAGTATAGTAGATTGGGGTTTTGTGGCGCAAAAGCAACTAAGGCTATGATGCGCCAAGAAATGATACTATTGCAGAAGAGGGTTTTGAAGAAGAAAGAGCTTTAGTAGCTGGTAATTTAAAAAATGTATAAAATAGGACTAGGACCTTATATTATATATAATGCTACAATTTGTGTAAAATATCAATACTTTTTAAAAACTTAAAAACCTGGGTGGGTGGGAGTAGTGGCTCATTTCCAAGCAACACACATAGGTGTAGAGGAATATGCTCTTTGTAGAGCTGGGAGAAGTAATGGCGGCGTTTATCATCATGCGCAGGGCATTCGAGAAGGATATGCAAGACACTCAAAGGTTGCTGGCAATGCTCACATTCCGGAGGGTCCTCCCCACGCAAAAGGTGTCCATGCGTCAGCCGCGTGTGCCCAATGCGTAGACGACAGAGGATTACCTCATAAAACCCGTCTTTGTGCCTAGCACTCTCCCATTCACTAAGAAAAGGCTTAATCATGTGCAGTTTGTTGGACACCTGTAGGCTCCATTCTGTTTGCCACTGAGCTTTAAGATGACATTTGACTAGGGCACAGTAATCTCTAAATGGGATACCACTAATGTCCACAGTACGAGTGCCACAAGTGCCCGCAGCACAATCTACCTCTTCATTCCCTGGGATTCCGACATGGCTCGGCACCCAGCAGAATAGAACATCACATCCCTTCCTGGTCGCTGCTACTATTTTGCTTTGTAATAAAACAATGAGTGCATTCTTTGGGGTTTCAAGTGAAATCAGAGCCCGTAACGCACTCAACGAATCTGTATATACAACAGACCGGGAGTTACGTGTTTGGATGATGTGATCTATTGCAAGCAGAAGGCCGCACAGTTCAGCAGTGAAAACTGTCGCGAACGAATTTAGCCAACGAACACTTCTTACTGATGGGCCGATCATGGCACAGCCAACAAATGATTCCGTTTTTGCGCCGTCTGTGTAATAGTGTGAATGAGAATCATGCTGTTTCTGGAGTTCGTAAAATTCTTGTCGCATGACCTCGGATGGGGTATCCTTTTTATTAAACATTGTTAGTGACAAATCGCAACGTATGTAGCTGAAATCCCATGGTGCCACCGTTTTTGGAACTGCGGCAACTGGAAGCTTACTGTCTATCCCAGCTGACTCTGCCACATTCCTATTTCTCATCGCGAATAAAGGGATAATGCTAGGCTTGTTATCGAATGTCCTTTGATATTTCGTGCCCTCCACTGCCTCCCGGGCTGGATGCTGAGCGACTGATTGTATCCTTAATGAATACATAAATCCCAAGGAGAATCGCCGTCTGTCGAGGGACATCTCATTTCCCTCAGCATAGAGACTGAGCACAGGCGACGTTCTGAAGGCACCTATTGCCAAGCAAAGTCCCTGATGATGGATGGGATCAAGTGCCTTAAAGGGATACTACAACGAAATTTCGGTGCTAATTTTTTTGGCCTATATGTGTTCAAAAGAGCAGTATCACATGGAACATACCAATATCTTGTTTAAAAAGTCTCGAAAAGTAATTTTAAAACGAATTAAACGATTAGCAAAGAGCACCTGGTGGATGTCGCTAACGCCTCGTTTGTAATGCTCGTCTAGGAACCTTGACAGCTAGTGACGGAGGTTGTCTCGTCTTCGGCCACGACGAGAGAAGGGGGGAAGGAGGAACTCCCCTCTTCCCGAAAATCCCTTTTGTGTGTCGCAGAAGTCGCTATTGTCCCCCTAGAAGGTTATAGAAGATTAACCCGTCACTCAAAATTCGTACAAAAGCAGCCGCTTCGGTGGCTGGAACGACTAGGCCATCCTCTCTACGTCAGCCTCGCCGTAGCTTTGCTCGTCTTGAGACGACCTACGTCACGATTGCGTTGGATGTCACGTGCTCTAAGCTGGGCCTTCTCCGAGCGCTTGCCAGAGTGGGCCGTTTATAACGAAACATACAGCCCCCAGGATCAAAATACAAACGTGCGATTGTCATTTACGGATATTGTGGATCATCTTCAACCTATTTTTGAACACGACAGGAATATTTCAAATTTCGTTGAAGTATCCCTTTAAGAGCTGATGGAGTAGATCCGTACACAAAGCTGCCATAGTCCAGGCGTGAGCGGATTCCTGAGCGATAGATTCGCAAAAGACATAGACGGTCAGAGCCCCATGTTTTGTGGGACAAGTCTTTAAGGAGGTTCAGTGATTTCTTGCATTTTAACTTCAGACTTTTTATATGAGGCACAAACGAAAGCTTACGGTCGAAAGTGAGGCCCAGAAACTTGTGATCTACTTTCGCCGGGATAGGGGTCTGTCGCATATATAGAGAAGGAACCGCAGGGACTCCCCGTATACAGGAGTAACAGACAGTAACCGTCTTTTCCGGAGAGAAACTGAAGCCGTTTTCATTTGCCCACTTTAGGAGATTGTTGATGGCAACTTGAAGCCTCCGTTCACAAATAGAAAGATTGCACGATGAAACAGAGATTTGAAGGTCATCAACATAGAGTGAGTATTGCATAGAGGAAGGTAGGGAACGGGCTATTGAGTTCATCTTTACCAAAAAGAGAGTAACGCTGAGGACTCCCCCTTGGGGGACCCCAGTCTCCTGGACGAATTCTTTAGAGAAAGATGCTCCAAGCTTCACCAAAAAGGTTCTATTAGAAAGGTAGCTATTGATGGTAGCAAGCATCCTACCTCGTGCCCCAACTTCATGCAAATCACGGAGGATTCCATGGCGCCATGCTGTGTCATATGCCTTCTCCATATCAAAAAACAGACACACACAACTGTCTGTTCACGAAAGCTTCACGAATTACAGTCTCAAGACGAACCAAATGGTCAACTGTAGAACGATAGGAACGAAACCCACATTGATTCCTATCCAAGATGTTCTCTTTTTCTAAATAGTACATAAGTCTTTTGTTCACAATACGCTCAAAAGTCTTGCTCAAACAGCTAGTAAGGGTGATAGGGCGACAGCTTGACGCAGAAGGATCCTTACCAGGTTTTAAAAGAGGAACAACCGTGGCTACCTTCCATGCCGAAGGAAATTTGCCCTCGTGCCATATGTGATCAAAAAGGTACAGAAAAAGAAATAATGTAGAAGGATGAAGATGTGTTAACATCTCGTAGTGTATGCCATCAGGTCCTGCAGCTGAAGACTTAGTTAAGGTGAAGGACCATTTCGAGTTCACGCATCGTAAGAGGTAGATTGTAGTCTTCATGGGTGGCACCTGCAGTCTTCACAGCATGTGATTCTGCATGTGCTTTGTATGCGAGAAATGCAGATGAATAATGTTCGGAGCTCGATACAAGAGCAAAATGCTCACCGAGAAGATCCGCTTGCTCCTTTACTTTCCGTACAAATGCCATTGTAGGAGAGGAGTGGGACTGGGAAGGCATGATATCTCCCTTCAATGCGATGAACTTTGTCCCAGACTTCTTTGACTGTTGCACTACTATTAATGGAAGAGGCATACCCCTGGAAGTTTTTACGCTTTGACTGTTGTCGGATGTACCTCGCCTGAGCTTTCATTTGCTTAAAGCAGCGGAGGTTGCTTTGCGTGGGGTAACGTCGAAAGATACCCCAGGCTGTTTTGTTTTTTCCGTGACTCAGTACACTCTTCATTCCACCACGGCTTGGGTCGCCGCGGGAGATGCGTAGAAGTCCTAGGAATAAATAGCAAGCTCTGCAGCTTGAAGCATAAAATCACTTAGCAATTCTGTAACTTGGTCGACAGAAAGTTCATCAAGTGATGTGCATGCAAGTTGTGTCGCTTCAGTGAAAAGAGACCAATTCGCTTTCTCAAACTTCCAACGGACAGTTCGCGTTGGCACGCACTTTGGAGGAATGGTGTTCTTTAAGAAAATAGGAAAGTGATCGCTTCCATATGGGTTAGTGCCTGCTGCCCAAGTAAAAGAAGTAAAAATGGATGCACTACCGATGGAAAGATCAATACATGAGGACGATAATGATGATGGGCTAAAATAGGTTGGTTTTCCAGTGTTAAAAAGGCAAAGTGCATGCGACATTAAAATTGACTCAATCATTCGACCACGGGCGTCAACGTGGTCGCTACCCCATAGACAGTTGTGGGCATTAAAATCTCCAAGTAAAAGAAAGGGCTCCGGGAGTTGGAGCAAAAGATCATTAAGGTCATTTGTCGAAAAAGTAAAAGAAGGAGGAATGTACAAGGAACAAACAGTCACTACTTTGTGAAGGAGGAGACGCACCGCTACTGCCTCTAGCGCAGTATTAAGAGCGATTTCGGAACAGGGAAGGTGCTTTGGAACAACCACAGCAACTCCTCCTGCAGAAATACACGCATCCTCTCGGTCTTTTCTAAAAATATGGTAGCGTCTAAGAAAGTTAGTATGCTTCGAACTGAGATGCGTTTCTTGTAAACATAAAGCTTGTGGGCGGTGTTACTCCAGGAGGAACTCGATATCATCGGAGTTCCTCAGTAGACTTCGGCAATTCCACTGGATGATCGCCGTCATTCTTTACAGAAATTTAACTATCAGAGGAGTGATAGAAAAAAAAGGGGTGATGTATGTGATGCTTCATTTAGGAGGGAAAACTGATGTTTTCCCTTTATGTTTTGGTTTCTGGGTCTGCCACTCCATAACCTCTGGATCTGGTTCTGGGGCAGAAAGGTCGCCTGCCTCTACAGTTTTTTCTGCTTCTAGGGACTTCTTGGCAGGCCTACCGGAGGCCTTAGAGTTGTCTACGGATCGTAAGGGCAACCCACGGCCCCTGCATTGACCTGATGGGGCAGCGGTCGACGTGCTAGGTCGGCCCACAGTCCCGCCGGTATCGTCTGTTGCACGTGGCACGTGCTGCCTCCTAGACGGGGAAGTTCTCCCCGGGGAGGAGGAGCGAGACGCTCGCTTCGTTGCCTGAGGGGAGGGACCAGGAGGCAGGGACGAAGGCGTGACCTCCGTTGCTGCTGCGGCACCTATGTCCTTGGTGCGACTAGGTGGCTCTGCTGCTTTCGCAGCTGAGATAGAATGCCCAGGAAGCGCAAGCTTCAGCCTGGGCGTAGAGAACTGCAGTGGCTTCCCGTGGTCTGAAAAAGACACCTGGACCGCCACCGATACCTTAGACGGTGCAGGTCCTCTGCTGGACACCGCCTCGGCAAAAGAGCCTCTCTGGAAAGCAGAGAGGCGGCGCTTTGCATCCTGGTAGGAAATGTTTTCTTTCACCTTGAGAGCAAGTATTTCTTTTTCCTTTTTAAAGTGGTTACATGATCGAGAGTAGGCAGGATGGTCGGCGTTGCAGTTCGCACGTTTATAGTCGAGGTTGCAGTCATCAGCGGTATGGTCAGTTCCGCTGCACCTGGCACAGGCCTCTTGACCACGGCACGCTCGTGAACCGTGACCGTACCGCTGGCAGCGTAGCGGGTTCGGGACATACGGCCGCACTTTGCAGTTGATGTAACCCGCCTTTACAGTAAAGGACAGCGAGTTTTTCTCGAATGTTAGTATCACATGTTTGGTGGGTCGTTCCTCACCATCCTTACGAATTTTAATTCGTTTTGCGGCCACAACACCTTGAGTGCTTAGACCCTCCACGATTTCCTCTTCAGAACTGGTTACAAGATCATCCTCTGATATCACACCGCGAATGGTGTTCAACGTACGGTGTGCAGATGCAGTCACTTAATTTGAGGTCATGTATCATTTTCAGATTAAGCAAAGCAGTTGCCTGATATCTTTCGTAAATCTCGACAAGAAGGTCACCGGAAAAAAGCTTCTTTGCTTCATATTTTGCCCCGAGCGTGATTTAGAGAGTTTTGGAAACAAGGAATGGAGACAGTTTTGACAGCGCAGTGATGTGATTGGCCTAAGCCATTTTGGAGCTCCTTTTGGAGCAGCCGAAACAGTGTTTTGGAGCAGCAAATGTGGCCTTTGGAGCAGCCAAGAGAGTGTTTTCGAGCAGCAAAAGTGGCTTTTGGAGCAGCCAAAAGAGTGTTTCGGAGCAGAAAAAGTGACTTTTGGAGCATATATTCTTAGAAAAATAAATACTGTAAACGACTTAATTTTCGCGGGCTCAAATTTTCGCGAATGGGGCCAAAGCTGAAAATTTGAAATTATTCGCGGGTTCTAATTTTCGCGAATCGAGTGTAGCTTCCGTAGCGTTCATATATGGCCCGAATTGTTCGCGGGACGTATTTTTCGCGAATTGTAGGCGATTCATGAAATTCACGAAAATTAGGTCCTCGCGGAAATTTAGTCGTTTACAGTATTTAAGTGCTGGACAAACGAAGGGCACTTTTTGTTGTGTTCTGATGTGACGTGTTGAGGCAAAATTCGCTGCTTGTGTTTTTGCTGCTGAGACATATTACAAGTATACAGTTGTGTAAGCGTTGCCAAGCAATTCCGAAAAAAAAACAAAAAAAAAACACTTGCTATTGTTTTATTGGTTCCCGACGTGAAAATTTTTATAAAAAGTAAGATTGCAAGCGTCCCGGCTGGTGCCTCTCGTGCAATCATGTTCACATGCACGTGTGGGCAACTTCGGCAGGCTTGCAGTTTCACGTGCTTCGTCGCGCGAGTGGAGACAACGGCTGTTCGACCGAAACCGAAACCATGCCACTCCGCTCCGTCGCCAACTGGCTCCCAAAATAGTATGCAAAATGTAACTGTCCAGCATACGACAATAAACAGTCCAGCGGCGCGTGCTTGCCAGGCCGGCAGGTGAGGTACAGGCTAAACACACAGAAAAAAAGAACCTGAGCGTATCGATGCAAGACATTGCGAATCAGGCTCAAAAAGTTCTTGGAGCGGTTTGTGCAACGACTGAACGCGAGACAAACGAGCGCGGTGTGCGGGTTCAGCTTGCAGACATTGCCTTCTTTGCTTTAGCTCACTTCTCGTGATCAACTTGCTTTCGCGGTAAGCAAAACTTCGCAAAGCAGTCATTGAGTTAAAGAGGGATTTTTGTAGCAGTGTATGATTTAAACAAGAGCAGGAATGTCGATGCGTTTCAGTTTAGAAAGCGCCATATCTGCAGCGACGTGGGGACGGCAACACACGACGTCGCGCGACCACGACGACTGTGGTCGCGCGAGCGCTTTAGCTCACAAAGTAACTCTCGCCGCGCAAAAACATGGTTTTGTTTCACAGCATGACGGCATGTCTGGGACCCGGCACACTAACGTCGGAGCGTCCGCACACGCCCGCGTCTATTGCTAAAAAGTAAAAAAAAAAAAAAAAGAAAAACGAAAAAAGATGTGAGACGAGATTCTTGAGACGACGAGAGCGCGAAACACGAGACAGTTATAGTACACCATGATGATGATTGGGGTTTTTTGGCACAAGAGCAACTCAGGCCATATTGCGCCAAACAAAGGTTGTTCCAAGAGGCTTAAAAGTATAATCTATACGAACTGGAAGCTACAGCTGGTGTAAAAAGCCAGTTTTATGAAGGAAATTTAAAACTCGATTGAATGGTACCAATGGTTGATCGCCAAGCAGAAAATATGGGTGAAAGGGAAGGTGACCTCGAAAAAGTTCTGGAAAACATGATCGCCGCTCTTGGTTTAAAGATTTGCAATGCCACAGGATGTGCAAAACAGTCATAGCTTTCCCACAGTTGTCGCAAAGTTTAACGTCCTCACCACAGAGCAGGTGCAAATGAGTCAAACGGGTATGACCGATTCGTAAGCGGCAAAGGAGAACTTCAACCCGACGGTCTTTATGGGAGGAACTCTCCCACACCCCCAGTTGGGGCTTGATAACATGAAGCTTGTTCTCTTTTTCCAAATCCCAATCCAACTGCCATGACTTCATAATTGATTTCTGGATGATTGGTATCAGGTCTTGGTGTGGCAAGCCAAGAGGCAGTTTTGGGGACTCTTTTGCAGAGCCAGCAAGCAAGTCTGCTTTCTCATTGCCGGAAATACCTACGTGGCTAGGAACCCAACAGAATTTGATCAAGTGTCCTAGCTGAAGTGCTCGGTTTAACCGTACCCGAAGATATTGCACGAGAAGGTTCTTACTGTCTGCTAAGGACGAAATGGCTAGAAGAACGCTCTGGGAGTCGACAAACAGAATTGCTTTCATGATATTGTTCTCCAGTAAGTGCTCAACAGCCATTGCAATGGCATACAATTCAGCAGTAAAAATATTTGCAAGAGTATGGAGTTGTCTAACTTTTTCGAAGGCAATGGAGTAAACCGCACACCCCACGAAAGTTGGTGTTTTTGATCCATCAGTGTAAAAGTGTGAGTAGTCCTTGTATTTCTGTTCCAGTTCCGCAAACTCCTGCTGAAGAACGAGTGAAGAAATAGCTCTCTTTCTGTACTTGGACAGTGACCAGTCACAAGAGATTGGCAGAAGGTCCCAAGGTGCAATTCTTTCATTGCTCTTCAGCAAAGCAGCCTCACTAACGGGAAGCTGGAGTGATGCTGCCATGCTTTGAACTCTGAAACTCAGAGGCCGAACAATACTTGGCTTGTTTTCAAAGAGTCGGAGGGATGTAGCAGATTGGAGGGCATCAAAAGAGGGATGTTGAGGAAAACTGTATATCTTGTAAGCATAACAAAGACTCAAATATTGCCTTCGTCTTTCCAGAGACATTTGATGTGTATCAGCATACAAGCTAGGCACAGGTGATGTTCGAAATGCCCCCGTGGCAAGTCTGAGCCCCAGGTGATGGACGGGGTCCAACATCTTTAGGGCAGATGGACGCGCCGACCCATAAACAATCGCACCATAGTCCAAGCGGGACCGTACCAAAGAGTTGTAAAGTCGCAAGAGGCACCGTCTGTCAGACCCCCAGGTTGTATGCGACAACACTTTGAGAATGTTTGAAGAACGTAGGCATTTATGTTTCAACTCTTTCAAGTGGGGTATAAAAGTAAGCTTTTTATCAAATATTATTCCTAAAAACTTGTGGGCCTCCTTTACAGATACAGCGACATCATTCAAGTGCAACACTGGATCTGGAAACAGGCCACGGCGGAGTGAAAAGGGAACACAGATTGTCTTTTCGGGGGAGAACCTAAAGCCATTTTGATCAGCCCACTTGCTCATCTTATTGATTGTGAGCTGCAGTTGCCGTTCACAGCTGGATAAGTTACAAGAGGAAAACAAAATCTGCACATCGTCCACATACATTGAATAGGATACAGATGGTGGTATAACCTTTCCCAGGCTATTAATCTTCACAGCAAAGAGTGTAACACTTAGCACTCCACCCTGAGGGACGCCATTCTCCTGGAGAAAGACATCCGACAGGATAGAGCCCAAACGTACTTGGAAGGTCCAACCCGTCAAGAAGCTTTGAATACAGCGAAGCATGCGACCTCGGACACCATATGAGTACAAGTCTCGAAGGATCCCATATCTCCAAGTCGTGTCGTAAGCCTTTTGTAGGTCAAAAAAGACAGAGACACAGTGCTGGCGATGGACAAATGCTTCCCGAATAGAGGTTTCCAGGCGGACAAGGTGGTCTACTGTGGAGCGGCCTGCTCGGAAGCCACACTGATTTCTATCAAAAACACCCTCTGCCTCTAAAAAATGTATAAGACGACGATTAATGAGTCTCTCATAGGTTTTGCCCAGGCAGCTTGTCAGAGCAATTGGGCGGTAACTTGTCGGTAAAGAGGGGTCTTTGCAGGGTTTCAGAAGAGGGATTATGTGTGCCATTTTCCAACAGTCCGGAAAACAAGCAGCATTCCACAATAAATTAAAAAAAGTGAGCAAAGTGCTTAGGGATTCAGGCGACAGTCTTCTTAGCATCTCGTACTGAATCCTATCTGGCCCAGCCGCAGATTTCTTTTTGACACCGAGAGCCAACTCAAGCTCACACCGTGTAAATGGCTTGTTATAAGGAGCACCCTGACCACCAGACAAAGAAATAGTTTGTTTTTCTGCTGCTGATCTAAACCTCTTAAAGGATTCACTATGGTTGGCTGAATTAGAGACTTCCTGAAAGTGTTCACCAAGAATATTTGCTTGTTCCCTCAGGGATGTTGCTGATGGAAAGAGGGGTATCCTGAAAGACCGATAGTCTCCCCTAATCTTCCCGAGACGATCCCACACTTCCTTTGAAGAAACAAAGCTGCTCAAAGAGGTGACATACTTTTTCCAAGACCTGCCTTTCGCTTGCCTTCGCGTCCAACGAGCTTTGGCTCTTCTTTTCTTGAATTCAAGTAAATTCCTAGGAGTGGGATAACGTCTGAAGAAGCACCATGCCTTGTTTTGAGACTTGCGTGTAGTGGTGCAGTCTTCGTTCCACCACGGCTTGCACCTCTTGGGGAGTTGTCCAGACGTCTGGGGGATACAGCGTGATGCGGCATTTATAATCGCTTCAGTAACATACAGCGTGGCATCTTCAGGGCTCATATTTACGAGAACAGATGAATCAATAAAAGCCTCCAAAGAAAAAAGAGACCAATCAGCCTTGTCCAATTTCCACTTTGGAAGTCGTGTTGGAATGGAAGGAAGTGGCGTCGTGCTTTCTAGAATAATGGGGAAATGATCACTCCCAAAAGGGTTATTTAAAACAGTCCATGAAAAGCATGGAAGTAAAATTGGTGATGCAATTGAAAGGTCAATAGATGTGAATGATTGATGTGCTGCACTAAAAAATGTAGGTTCCCTCCCATTAAAAAGACACAACCCAGATGATAATAAAAACCGCTCTACGACGCATCCACGTGAATCCTGGCGAGCACCACCCCACAAAGGGTGGTGGGCATTAAAATCGCCTAAAATTAAAAAAGGTTGAGGTAATTGTCTTACAAGTGACTCAAGTTCGCTGATATGCAGTGGAGAGTTTGGAGGCAGATAAAGAGAAACTACCGTGATCAAACGGTCAACAAGAAGGCGTACCGCTACAGCCTCTAAGGGTGTAGAAAGGGGGACCTCAGAGCAAGCAACACCATTTTGCACCACTAGTGCCACTCCTCCAGACGAGTTTGAGGAAATTCTGTCTTTTCTAAAAACCTGGTGCTGACGTAAAATCTGTGTATTAGTGTTATTTAAATATGTTTCTTGGAGGCAGAGTGCAATAGGTCTTAGCTCGTCCATAAAATAATTTACATCATCAATATTTCTGATTAGGCCACGGCAGTTCCACTGCATAAAGCGGAAATTGGCCATTGTTTTAAAATTGAGTTAAAATATGAATAAAGAAGAAACACTGGGAGAATAAATAAAAGTTCTAAAGCTGCCGCATGTGGCAAAAATTAATTCGCAATGTCACGTTGGGGGGATTACCGGTTTTTTGCTTTTCTGCTTACTCTTAATAGTCTGCCACTCCATATCGTCTTGGTCAGACGTATGAGTGGAGACTTCTCTACACTCATCCATGGCCTCAGTTTCCTGAGGCGAGGTTTTTTCTACAGATTTGTTCAGGTTCGGGGAACGGGGCGCCATGCCCCGCCCGCGACCAGCCCCAGCCGAAGAGGTAGAGGAGGTGCTGGGCGAAGCGTCGCTCAAGTCTACCCGCTCCTGTCTCTTAGGCACTGTAGGTGCGGCACGAGAGCCATGCCGCTCCTTAGATGATGGTCTCTCCAGGGAGTGTGGGCGAGAATGTCGACCCTTCTCCCTGGAAGGAGATCGCGGAGAAGGGACGGTTGCGGCAGCCACCGGCCCATCCTGAGTTTGGGAAACAGCCTGAGAAGACACAGGCTGTTGCCCTGTTTGAGCGCGAGGATTCGCACTCTGGCTTGGAGGGTCCGAAGACCGCCCAGCGGAGATTGCACGCCCCGGAAGCTGAATCTTCAGCTGGGGCGTGGGGGACTGCCGTGGCTTCCCATAGTCCAGAAAGGACGTCTGGGTTGCCACTGCAACCTTCAGTGGTGCAGGTCCCCGCTGCACCACTTGGGCGTAGCCGCCTTTCTGCACGAATGCAAAGCGACGGCGTGCTTCAGGAAAAGAGAGGTTTTCCTTAACTTTCAAAGTGAGGATCTCTTTCTCGTTTTTCCATGTCTTACATGATCTGGAATATGCAGGGTGTGCTTCTGAGCAGTTAACACAGCGTGGGTTGTTAGTGCATGCATCAGCTTCGTGGTCGGTCTTGCTACACTTCGCACAGGTGGCCTTTCCACGGCAGCTCTGAGAGCCATGGCCGAATCTCTGGCACTTAAAACATCTACGGGGGTTTGGCACATAAGGCCGAACTCTGCAGCGTAGGTACCCAGCCTTCACAGCCTCAGGAAGGATTGTCGATTGGAAGGTGAGTACAACGTGTTTGGTCTTGAGTTCATTCCCGTCACGACGCATGGTGATCCGCCTTGCAGCTGTGACACCTTGGTCGGAAAGGCCTTCAACAATTTCACTCTCAGAGGTGTCAAGAAGGTCATCCTCTGAGATAACCCCTTGAATACTGTTTAATGTTCGGTGGGGAGAGACAGAGATGTCATGTCCAGAAACAGATGTTAAACTAAGTAGTGCAGTACTCTGCTCGCTTGATTTGATCTCGACAAGTAGGTCGCCAGATGGCATTTTTTTTGCTTTAAACTCCTCGCCGACCACACCCTCGAGTGTCTTTGCGACAAGGAAAGGCGATAATTTCGAAAGCTGTTTGTCACTTTCAGAGTGAAGAACTAAAAACTTGGGGAATCTGGCAGATGTTGGTGGTGTCTTGTTTGTAGCTTGAACTTCGGTGCGGACCCTTTTCAGGGGCCGATCGAGGACGGTTTTAGCACGAGAACCCATAAAATGGGAAAGAAGATTCAGTGCCCGGGTGCACCGCCCACCACGGAGCCCAACAAGGGGGTAGGTAATGTGCCATAGCAAGATGGGCTTGGCTGACACAATTACTCTACCAGTGCTGCCCGGGCACTATACCCTAGTGTGGTTGCAGGGACAGGACCTGTTTCCACTCAAGGTTGGCCCTTGCCGCCTAAGAAGGTGAAAAAGGAAGGAAGAGAGTGCAGAAGAAAAGAGAAAGAGGTGGAAGGAAAAGTGAAAGAAGGAAGAAGAGGGTAGAAGAGGCGACTGACTGAATCATCCTGGTCGGGCCAAGCCAGGACACCCGTCTACGAGAAGCAGGGGTCGAAGCAGTGTATTGCCTCGCCCGGGGGGCCCCGAAGGGTCCAAACATACCCCGGGCTCAGCTCAACCACCAGGGTCCCCTTTTCCCCGGACACGGGTATGCCACGCACAGCCAGACGTGGGTGGGCGAACCCACATGGCTCGGGGTTCGCAGTGACGCCACTCACCAAGCACCTACTAAAGTAGGTGCCCCCTGCGTGCGGGTATGGTGGCCCACGTGGCTGGGGTCCGTGGTGACGCTACTCACCAAGCACCTAGCACCTAAGGTGCAGGCGCCCCCTGCGGGGCTCGGGGTCCGTGGAGACGCCACTCTCCAAACACCTGCTTTCACAGGTGCCCCCTGCGGGGTTATAGTACACCATAATGGCGGAAAAAATCATGCCAGACCAAATAGACGATTCACGCAGGGTATTTTGTGTCGGGTGGCGTCTTGTGCCACTTAGCTCACGCATGCTCAATTAGTTTCGTTTAGTTTAGTTTCGTTTTTGAAAGGCGACCAAAATTGGTCTTTTGGCGCAGGCTTGGCGCAGATTAGCCACATTTTGGCGAAATGTAGCAGGATGTAGCAGAGTTAGCCCCTTGGCGCAGTTTGGCGCGATTGGCGCAGCAATCACATCACTGCAGTGGCTGAGAAGTGTCGTCGGAGTGCAAGACGAAAAATCTTGTAAAGTGGTCGTCTGAGTTGTTTAGTTTTAGAAATGTTGAAAGTGCTTCGGTCCGGCCTCTTTTCGGAGGCCAATCAGGTTGTTTCAGCTTGGAACCCATAAGAGGGGAATGGTGTTCGGAAACTGTGGTGCACCGCCCACCACCGAGCCCAACAAGGGAATAGGTAACGTTTCATAACAAGATGGGCTTGGCTGAAGACGTTACTCTATTAGTGCTGCCCAGTCTCTATAACCAAGTGTGGTTTTGGACAAGAGGTCTTTCGCCACCCAAGGTTAGCCCTTGCCGCCAAAGGAGTTGAAAAAGGAAAGAAGAGAAATGAGAAGAGTGAAAAGGAGGAGCAGACAAAAGTGAAAGTAGAGAGGGGATATTAGAAGTGGCGACTAGACTGAATCGTCCTGGCCGGGCCTTACCAGGACTCCCGTCTATGAGAAGCGGGGGCCGAAGTGGTGTATTGCCTCGCCCGGGGGGCCCCGAAGGGTCCAAACCTACCCCGGGCTTGACTCAACCACTAGGATGCCCTTTTCCCCAGAAACGGGAAAGCCACGCACAGTCAGACGTGGGCGGGCGAACTCGCATGGCTCGGGGTCCGTGGAGACGCCAGTCTCCAAACACCTGCTTTCACAGGTGCCCCCTGCGGGGGAGGTTCGGTGCGAATTAAAAACCAGTAAAACATCCTTGCAGGGTGCCTTTAAGCTAATCATGCCCTATTGAAAATAAGTCTAAAGGGCCCATCAGCCTTGAAGGATTAAGGACCTCGCAGGACTTCAAAATTCTTCAGGAATACCTTACAGAAAAAACCGTTCAGGGAACCTCACAGAAAAACCTTTCAGCCCCACAGCCCTTCAACCCGTTAGACCCTTCAGCCCAGACTCCTTAGTCTATGAACCCTTTACACCGGTGCCACACGGGCAACTCAAATGTCATTTACAACGAATGACATTTGAGCGGACGGCCAATCAGCGCGCGACACTCCGGGCGCAGCGCATTCCATGCGCGACAGATTGCGAGCTGATACGCCGATCACACAAATGTCATTCGTTGTAAATGACATTCGAGTTGCCCGTGTGGCATGGGTACCAGAGTATTGGTCTCAAGCTCATTTGAGCGTAGGGCCAGATAGTCGACACTGGAAAGGCCGAGGGCCACGTTAGACGGGGGAAGGGGGGAGGCGTTGAAAAGATTGACAAGTGAAGGGACCTCGTGCTCTTCTTTTTGTAAACTGAGTTTTGCCTGTGACATTCTGAGATTTGATTTGTTTATGACCACTTTGGGCCCTAACCTGATGTGATAACGACAATTAAAATGACACCGCCCCTCCAACGTGCTCGCCTTCTTCATAGAACAAGACAGCAAGTCCACTGTCGTTCCCGTTGCCCAATTCACTCAGGAATTAACCAAGCTCAAGATATTTTAAAAACAAACAGTTATTTGAAGGTTATTGCTTTCCTGACGATTTATATTAAAACACCCATGCTTTTCTTTTGATCTTGTTTTCTTTTCTTTTCTAATTTTAAGGCGAGAATTCCGAGTTTGTAGCTTCATCTTGGGCAGTTGCTCCTAAGGTCACTCTATACTGGGAAAGGTACCGCCAAGCCTCCTTTCTCTCGCGAAATCCTCACCCTACCTCGTCTCCACGACTCTCCCGCCCTTCCGTTTTGACGCTAGCGCCGCCTAGGGCACCCTCTTTGTGGGACGGCTCGGCTGGTTGCCGCTGGAAACGCTGTTTTTTTAGCTCGCACAATTCTGTTCTTTTAAGATTTGAGTTTTTTGATCTCGACACTATATTTACCTCTGGGTATATTTTTTTAATTACTGCCTCACGTTTAGCGCGATCGCGTCAATTTCGTTGATGCTTCGGGTGCGCGTCAGATTATGCTGCTAGTTTTGCATATGTTCGAATTGTTTAGTTGTTTGGGATCGTATGCTATGTTTCGTTGTATGAACATTTATTCAACAAATTTGAGCTTCTTAACAGATATCCATAACATCATTCCTCCATGGTCTGACATTAAAGGGATACGTACAACGAAATTTCGGCGCTCATTTTTTGGTCTATATGTGTTCAAAAGAGCAGTATCACATGGAACATACCAATATCTTGTTAAAAAAGTCTCGAAAAGGAATTTTAAAACGAATTAAATGATTAGCAAAGAGCCCCTGGTGGATGTCGCTAACGCCTCGTTTGTAATGATCGTCTAGGAACCTTGACAGCTAGTGACGGAGGGTGTCTCGTCTCCGGCCACGACGAGAGAAGGGGGGAAGGAGGAACTCCCCTCTTGCCGGGAATCCCTTTTGTGTGTCGCAGAAGTCGCTATTGTCCCCCTAGAAGATTATAGAAGATTAACCCGTCACTCAAAATTCGTAGAAAAGCAGCCGCTTCGGTGGCTGGAACGACTAGGCCATCCTCTCAACGTCTGCCTCGCCGTAGCTTTGCTCGTCTTGAGACGACCTACGTCACGATTGCGTTGGATGTCACGTGCTCTAATTTGGGCCTTCTCCGAGCGCTTGCCAGAGTGGGCCCTTTATAACGAAAAATACAGTTACCAGGATCAAAATACAAACGTGCGATTGTCATTTACGGATATTGTGGACCATATTCAACCTATTTTTGTACACAACGGGAATATTTCAAATTCCGTTGAAGTATCCCTTTAAAGCGATAGGGCGGAGGTGGTAAGAGGCAAACAGTGCGCGCTCCTCGAGTTGGAATGCGAGGCGCGGTCTATCTAGCGCGAGGTTTCAAAGCAACGTTCTCGCGCTTTGAACAGAGAACGGCCCTTTTGTTGATTGTTTATACGTATCACGTTAGGGACGAGTGAAGTGAAAGCTTGCCACGCTCTGTGCCTCCCTGGCTCGCATGCGAGCTGGTGCAGTGCGGGCAGTCTTTTCAGGCATTAGGTATCAATTTTTTTCTCCTGTCTTTGCGAGGATGACGAGTTCAAATTGATTGATTGTGAAATGATCCTGCAATGTAAATACATTATGTGTTTATTGAAAAAAAAAGAAAAGCGGCCAAGACTCTTCCTAATCAATTATCTTCGGATATCCAAGCAAGGTGGAAGTGGGGAAAAGGCAATGTAAAAACACGGATCTTAATCGATCGTGCACTTGCCACGGAACTCTCGAGTTCCCGCGGTGTTTCAAGTGATTGAGAGAACAGGGAGCTTCGTCTGATGGAATGTAGATAGGCTGTATGCCTTCCAGTGACTATTTACACGAAAAATGGGCCTATAGCTTTCATTCTTTATTTATTTTTAGGACACCAGTGTATTTCGGTTAATTGTTTCGTGCAAAAGCTAGAAGCGGCGACAATCGGAGAAAGAAACTACGGACAGACGACAGCACTCAAAACAGAAAAGAGTTCAAAGTTTATCATGCACGCGCGCATACTGGCGACGTGAAACCGGCCTTCAAAACAAACTCACACGTATGATAAAACAGAGTGTAGTATTGGGATGTATAGTAAACTGTACTCTCTTAGGAACAAGGAACAAGGTGTAAAGTTGGGCGAGTTGGTTGATGGTCATTCAATATGACTTCTCTTCTTAGGAGCTTCAACTTACCTCACACAGCCTGGACGTGGGTTTGCACATGAAATCATTCCTTCGGATTTGCTAAAACCAAATCTTTCTTCTCTTCTCGTTTCGTTTCCCACGTGGAGCCCCGAACAGCTTTTCCCCCTTTGCTTGCCTGTTCGAGCAGCCCACAGCGCGACAACACGTTATGTCGGCTGTCACATATCGCTAAGCACGAAAAAAAAAAAAAAGAACACCTTCCTAACGCGCAAACGTAAACTATGCAGAGCTTGTTGCGTCGCAAACGCCGAAGATAGAGCAAGCCTCAAAGTCCGCGAGACGAGGGGCACGAATGCCGGATGGAAGTCGCAACCCGAAACCCATGGGCCGCTCGGCCAATGAGGAATAGTGGAAAGGACTATTTTCACGCGGGGGAGTCAGATTTTGTAGAGGGCGAGAAGGTTTTGGCGCAGGAATTTTCGAACAATGAATGGCGTTGCCTTTCCAGTATTCGCGACTCCAATTAAGACACGCGGAGCGGCTCTGTTTACCAACACGGATGGAAGGCCGCGCATGCGCGGAAGCTATGTGGGCAAAAGCCCGGCTCTTCGTGTTTTCGCCATTGCGTTGTGTGGCGTGCGCTTGCTGTTGACGTTTTAGGGACGCTTCTAGCTTTATTTGTGCGTCGTATTTCCTGACAACGTATGTTGTATGCTATGCCCGACTATTTGAGTTCGCTACCCGAGCCTGAACGGCAGCAGTATCGAAACAAACTGTGTGTGGACGGCGTTGTTTTCGAGGATCCGTACGCCACAAACAAGGCCTGCTGGACTTCCGACATGATGTTCCTTCCACCGAAGTCGACGGCTCACGTCGTTGTTTATTTAGTTTTTTCGCCAAGCCAGTTCACGGACGACACGTGCAGACGTAAAAGTCTCTCGAGGCCTACGGTTACTTCGAGTCGGTTTCCCCACCACCGGAGGGATCAGCAGACTCTTGATCTGTCGAAGTGTATTTATCAATTGATTAAAGACACACAGCGTCTTCAAGTCAAGGTATGATATTTTTCCTACCCTCATGACCACAAGGCATGACTAGTAACACTTAGTAACGGCGTTACCAGGAACGCGTTACTTTTTTCAGTAACGTAGCAAGCTACTCGTTACTTTTTGGACGCAGAAACGGGTAATATACGTTACTATTTCAATTAACATAGTTACGTTACGTGCTACTACTTCCCAAGTCTTAAAAGAAATTACACTTCAATTTTTTCCGTGTTTTTAGGCGTCAAGCCATGTGAATTTCTGAGTTCTCAGCGGTTTTCTTTGCGTTTTCTCTCGTGAGTATTTAGGTGAAACCGTAAAAAGAGATAAAGTAATTATGTTCAGTTTCTGCACGAACATAATGTTTCTTGATATAATGTATCGATATAATGTATGAAACTATACCCAAGTGTGGGTCAAGACGGAGGTCCATTGCCGCCCAAGGTTAGCCCTTGCCGTCAAAGAGGGGTGAAAAAGGAGCAAAAAGAAATGAGAAGGAAGTGAAAGAAACAGGAAAGGTAAAAGCGAAAGATCGGAGGGGATAGTAGAAGAAAAGGCGACGGGACTGAATCATCCTGGCCGGGCCTTACCAGGACTCCCGTCTACGAGAAGCGGGGGCCGAAGTGGTGTATTGCCTCACCCGGGGGCCCCGAAGGGTCCAAACCTACCCCGGGCTCGGCTCAACCACCAGGATGCCCTTTTCCCTGGACACGGGAAAGCCACGCGCAGCCAGACGTGGGCGGGCGAACCCGCACGGCTCGGGGTCCGTGGAGACGCCGCTTTCCAAGCACCTGCTTCCACAGGTGCCCCCTGCGGGGGCCACTTATCCGGGTGGCATCATCAGTATACACTGGCCTCGGTGGCGGGGAGAGCCAAAACCAATCTACTTGATTAAAGTGGATTGGTTTTGGCTCTCTCCGCCATCGGGACGAGTGCATACTGATTATGCCACCCGGATAGGTGGGTAAACATCTGTATTGTTATTTTTTGCGTTGTGTTAAGCCAGAGAAAACTTGTTTCATTATGACTACCCCTGGTTTTGGAACATAATTACATCACAATGAATGTAAGTGAAGCAGAGGCTACAAGTGTGAGCTCAGACGTGTTGCTGTTGAGGCAAGTGTGCCCCAAATCCGAATGAAATCTCAATATTGCTACCAGTGGCTTACATTTGTATCCACTAAATTTTTTCATTACTGTTTCTGGTTGTTTTATTAAGTGAGTATACCTTGCAGACTATGCGGCTTTTAGAGATGACTGTGGTGCCGCACACTACCATAGACCGACACGCTGTTTACAAACAAGCCTGTGTTTACCCACACCAGGTGTGGGCACTGCGCGAGCATAGAAACTAGATTTGTGTTTGTTGAAGCTTCTGCGCAGGCGCCGTGGCGACAACAGCGCCACCGTAGAGGCATGACGTCGAAGTCATGTGTTCGCCTATATGTCGGTCAGAGAGAAGGGTTAAAGGTCCCGACTTTCAACCTACGTCGTGTCAAAGTAGCTTTTGCTGGATTTTATGGTATGAAAGTTTGGTAGTACTGTTGGTGTTCCTATAGGTGAGAGGTGTCCTGCAATATGAAATGCCCCACAGAGAACGAAGTATACTCGGGGTCAACTTTCTGTGGTGAATTTATGGGAGCTCATGTTCTAAGCATTGAATCAAGTTGTGCAAACACACTCCTCATCAAAAATACCACAGAAGGTATAATCCGAGTATAATGCTGCTGGCGTTCGGTTTGTTAGTTTCCTGAAGAGAGTATATGGTCTGTATGAAAGATTTCACCGTCCCGTTTACCTTCAAGATCATTGGTGTCAAACCACGTTCACTTGGCAGCCACACCTTGTGGTCGGTCTGCCTTGCTGCATACCCGACCCGGAGGAATAACACAGAGCCAACAGTTTCAACAAGAAACTACATTTAATTGGACATGGACAAGACGATTAACACGGTTGCCAGCGGCACCTGAGTTCAGGCAGCGACTCCCTGTGCGCCGCCTCTGATGCGCCTTATCAAGGCGACGCACGCGATGTGCGCGTGGCTGGCGTGACGTCAAACGGGAAAAGTTCGGCACCTTTGCCTCGCAGTCGGGCAACTGGGCTGTGGAGCCGCCAGGGTGCCCCACACTTCCCCCCCCCCCCCCCCCGTCAAGCTTCGTCCGGCATGTCTATGACCGAGACGTCATGGGCGTCTGGGTGGACGACGCTGCTGGGCGGACTGGCATTGCAAGTCCGACCGGCGCCTGCTGAATGAGCGCGATGGCCCGTTGGAGGTCACGTTCGCCAAGTTGGTTGACGCGTACTACGCGTTCGGTGTCCGCTCTCTCTCCCGCTCCTTGGACACATGCTGCTCTTTCTGCAGCGGCTCGGTCAGCTCCAGCTTGTCGCTTGAGCTCCTTGCTCTTGATCAGGGCTCGGCTGGCGGATACCTTGTTGCTCTGGACCGTCTCCAGCAGGTGGCTGCTCCCCATGTGGTCCTCCTTGATCCGAGCAAGCTGCCGCTCCGTCCTGTAGAGGGTGGCCGCGGTCCACCATGAGACCGGCCGCCGTGTGGCGGATGTGGTGACGGTGTTGTCCATGATCCAGCTTCGTAGAAAACAAGGAAGCAGACGACATGGGGCTCAGTTGTGGGTTGAGCTTGACGTTATCTTCGCACCCCTTCCAAAAAGTTTGAAATAACGGATCTCAGGTGGGTACACAATCTTCTCCCCCCTCTCTTGAGAAGGGGGCGGATCCGTGGAAGTAGAAAACTACCCCCAAAATGCGAGAGAGGCAAAGCCAAGGAGACACATAAAAAAAAAAGGTTCCTCTCTTTGGTGTCACAGACGTCACAGGTTATACCGCCGCCTTGGTGGAGACAAGGGGGTTTCCAGAACGGGACTGCCGTCAGTGTCGTTCCGGTCCTGCGAGGAATATTAGTCTTCTGCTTGAAAAAATTGTTTAAGGTCGGTGACATGAACAGGTCCGGTTTCCTCACTAGACGCACAGTGAACTAGTTTGTAAATGAGCGGTGAGCACTTTTCATGCACGTGAAACGGACCTTTTCACCTGTTGGTGAGGGAGGCTGCAAAGCCTCGAGCGGCGTCACTCAGTGGGTGAGTACGCCGGAGTACCAAATCTCCCACCTCGAACAGCAAGTCCCGTCGCCCCTGGTTGTACTGTTCTGCCTGCTGTACTCGGGCGACGTCAAGATTTTCTCGGGGCTCCCGAAGGTTATCGGGAGAAGCGCTTTCGCAGGTCCTCTGCGAACTTCACGTAGGGGCGAAGCCTTCCCCCACTCAGTAGAAAAGAGACTGTTAAAGGGCAACTCCGCTCAATTCCAAAAAATTGAGGCTTACATGTGATTCCATTTCACAAAGCACTGCTAAACAGCTCTACGACTTCAGATTCATGAAATGTGGAATATTATTTGTGTAATCTTAATTTAAACATCAGCTGATACCGAAACCGAAACTTCGGTTGCGTCAGGCAACATTAGTCTCGTGTCGTCAGAGTCATGGCCACGTCACGTCGAACCACGTGGTCTTGTGACGTCCGTGGAAGCAAGGTACAGGACACGCGACGTGGGCGGGTCGCTTCGCATGGCGTGGACGGTGATGGCTTGGGGGAGATGGGGGAAGGGGAGAAAACGAACAAGGAAAGGGGGAGCGGAAAAACAGATTAATAAGCGCGCAGGGCAGCGCAAACTAGCGCATCCGCATTACGGTGATCAGGGGGACGCGTTGAGCCAACACCGGGAGGAGAAACTCATGCCGTCATCGTTCAATTTCGCTCCGAGAAGTTAAAACAAGCAAAACGTGAGAATGACGTAGTCATGCCTCTGACGTAGTGGTTCAACGTTGGCCACTCTAACTTCGTCGCATTCACTGCGCCGACGATCGCACCTCACGTCGCACGCTAGAGTTTATTTATTTATTTATTTATTTATTTACCCTCAAGGCCTGAGGCATTATAGAGGGGAGTGGATTACATTTCATAAGATAGTACAACATTGTGCAGTTATTAATAAAGACAAATATGAGGCTCCTAATCATACAATGATAGCTAAAGCGTTCTTGAAAAGATTGTGGTCTTCAATGGCTGCCGTAGGTGCGGGAAGGCGATTCCACTCATCTGATGTGCGTGGGAAAAAGGAATGAAAAAAAAACGTTAGTTTTGCAGAGTGGAATTCCAACCTTAAAAGCATGATCCATCCTGGATAAGATATACGGGGGAGGCAAAATAAAATCGTGGCGCAGATATGGGTGATGAAAGAGCTTGTGAAATAGACATAGTCGAAATAATTTACGCCGAGATGCTAGTTGGTAGGTTGAGGCTAGATTTCATTGAGCTTATGGTGGCAGTTCTGCTATAGTTAGATAGGATAAAATAAACTGAATTATTTTGAACCATTTCAAGTGAACCTATTAAGTTTTCTTGATAAGGATCCCACACAGATGAAGCATATTTAAGTTTTGAACGGATTAGTGTTTTACATAACAAAAGTTTTAAGGACAAACGGGCTTTTGAAAAGTTGCGTCGGATGTACCCAAGCATTCTGTTAGCGTTGTTAGTAACATACGAGATGTGAGCGTTCCAGGTGAGATCGGCTGTAATGTGAATACCAAGGTATTTGTAAGAAGTGACGGCATCAAGGGGACGGTAACTTAGAAAGTAGGTGGGAAAACTTTTTGCTTTTCTAGATACGCGCGTACCGTAATATCCCGAGTCATCGCCCACCCCCTACCGCCTGAAATTCGTTAAAAAAGTGGGGTGGGCCATGTCTCGGTGGGTGAGCACAAACACTTGAAAAAAAGCGGAAAAAACCGCCTATTTTTCTCTGCGTATCTAGCCCTGATGCACAAGAGATACATCAAACTCAAAACTCGATTTAGTTTCATTGTTTTATAGAAAAAATGCTCACGAAAGAATATTTTACTATAGCGAAGTCCGCTGCTTGCATACGCGCTAGAAACACCGCCGATCTGCATATAGCGCGAACGTTTGTTCCGTGAAAGAATGTCACCATTATGTTCTCCTAGTTAGTGAAAAAAAAAAAGAAAGAAAAGTCTACAAGAAAATAGAAAAATCGACCAGGCGCAACGAGCGAGCGAGCGAGCGAGCGAGCGGACCAAAGAAGCGACCAAGAGCAATGCTGGGAAAGCGGGAAAGCCGGCGGTCGCGTTGGCAAATACTTTGGCGTCGGGCCAAGTCGGGCGCCTTGTCAATTGCAAGCTCTTGCGCAACTTGTTTGGTGCGTACATACGTGCGTCCGTGCACGGCGGGCTATCAAGGCACGGTTGGGACGCTCTGCAAACGTCTGTGTAGGACGTTCCAGCAAAGCTTTATTTACGCTTTGGCTTTGCCTAAAATCTTGCACAACCGCGGTCGCGACGGGCGGGAAGAAGGAGCGGGTTCGCGGTGACCTTACTTCGGCGGAGACAGACTTTGACCTAACACTCCGCGGTTACGTTAACAAACTCTTATTTTGTTATCTCCATCGTTTTCTTTTCGCACGGATACACGACCACTTTGGGGTCGCTCACGGAGGAAATGCGTAAACAAAAAGAAGTGTCTTTCCCTCCTTCCTTTTACTTTGTCACGGACGTCCTCCAACTGTAAGGTCCGCGACCGCGTCATTCGGGTAGGATGAGTGTTCGCGGATCGCAGAGTCCGCGTTGGGGTATTTGAAGGGGTGGGCGATGACTCGGTGTTTTTTCGGAAATCGATATTGGCCCAAAAAATGGGGTGGGCGATGGCTCGGGGATGGGCGATTACTCGGGATATTACGGTATATTTGCATTTATTAACAATTAGGTCCATATACCAACCATGCTTTGCACAATTCAGAGATGGCATTAAGGTCCGACTGAAAATTAGTTATATCGTCGTCACAAGTTATTTCACGAAAAACCACGCAGTCATCGGCAAACAAGAGAATGTTAGAAGAAACGCAGGATGGTAGATTGTTTATGTAGATAAGAAAAAGGAGAGGACCAAGAACAGAACCCTGTGGCACACCGGAGTAAACACTAGTTGGCTGCGAGTTAGACTTGTTAGCTGAAACAAACTGTGAACGGTTAAGAAAACATTCAATCCATGTGAGAAGTTTGTGATCAAGGTTAAGTTTGTGTAGTTTATATAGTAAAAGTTTGTGGCATACCTTGTCAAATGCTTTAGAGAAGTCTAAAAAAACGCAATCGGCAAATGAGGAACGGTCAAGAATGAGGTTTAGTTTATGCGTAAATGATACCAATTGAGTTTCACAGGAGTAAGTTTTGCAGAAGCATGCTGTGAAGGTGTAAAAAAGCAGTTTGATTCAAGGAATGTAACAAGATGCGAAAACAGAATGTGCTCAAGAAGTTTACAAGGAATGCTGGTTAGTGAGATTGGTCGGTAATTGAAGGGCGAAGACTTGCTACCTGATTTATGGAGTGGAATCACCTTTTCAACCTTCCATTCCCCAGGAAGATAACCGTAGTCGAACGGCTGCTGAAAAATCTTGGAAAGTATAATAGAAGCATAGACACTTGTATGTACTTTTCAAAAACTTGGGATTAATTGAATCACATCCAGGAGACAAAGAAGGTTTAAGTGATCTAATGAACCAGTGTTGCGGAGTTGCCACTCCGGAGTTGGAATGCTTTTGGAATCATTCCACATTTTTGCGACCCCGGAATGGAATGGCGGCAACGTTGAGGAAATGGAATGGGAATGGAATCAGATGCCTTTTGCCCGGAATGGAATGGGTCCCATTCTTTATATTTTTTTATTCATTTTTCTTTTTACGTTTAGCTAAATCAGTTAATCAGCGAGTCAGTCGTTCAGAAATAAAATGAGCGGGAAACTGCAAACCCGCATGGAGCCCAACCAGACTTATACGCAAAGAAAAAAAAAGATGCAATACAAAAAACAAGCGTCAAAGCAAAGAACAAAGGGGGGAGGGAAGGGGGCGGTGGTGGCGCCTTTCACCAGTGAAGTTCAACACAAACCCGAATGCATCTGCGCCTGTTGCACGGCTCAAGGGTACGTCATCAGTCGACGTGAACTTGACCCGCTACTCTGGTGATTCGATACCCAGGAAGGAGGCCAGACGTGGCCTCGCTTTGCCGACCCAGACTTCGTACTCTTGCGACTCGTCTCGAGCGCGCTGTTTCTCGGAGAACTCGCACTTGTGCCGCCCATCTCAGGTCGCAATTCACAGGTCTCCGTTTGGATGATGCTACCCGAAACTTGAGGACTGCCATTCATGCGTTCGCTCACGCATTCACGCGTCACGCGCTCACGCGTTCGCCACACTCTCGAGGACTTTTGCAACAAAAAATGGTGACATTTTCGAGAGCGGTTTGTCACTTTCAGAGTGGAGTACCAAGAATTTCCGAAATCTAGGTGGAGTAGCATCTGTCTTGTGTGAGGTAGAAGCTTCGGTGCGACCCCTCGGGGGCCGATCAAAAAAGGTTTTGTTGTGCAGAGCCTTATGAGATGGAGGTGCAAACTCAGTACCCGGGTGCACAGCCCACCACGGAGCCCAACAAGGGGGTAGGTAATGTGCCATAGCAAGAAAGGCTTGGCTGACACAATTACACTACCAGTGCTGCCCGGGCACTATACCCTAGTGTGGTTGCAGGGACAGGGTCTGTTTCCACTCAAGGTTGGCCCTTGCCGCCTAAGAAGATGAAAAAGGAAGAGAGTGTAGAAGAAAAGAGAAAGAGGTGGAAGGAAAAGTGAAAGGAGGAAGAACAGGGTAGAAGAGGCGACTGACTGAATCATCCTGGCCGGGCCAAGCCAGGACACCAGTCTACAAGAAGCAGGGGCCGAAGCAGTGTATTGCCTCGCCCGGGGGGCCCCGAAGGGTCCAAACATACCCCGGGCTCAGCTCAACCACCAGGATGCCCTTTTCCCTGGACACGGGAAAGCCACGCGCAGCCAGACGTGGGCGGGCGAACCCGCACGGCTCGGGGTCCGTGGAGACGCCGCTTTCCAAGCACCTGCTTCCACAGGTGCCCCCTGCGGGGGCCACTTATCCGGGTGGCATCATCAGTATACACTGGCCTCGGTGGCGGGGAGAGCCAAAACCAATCTACTTGATTAAAGTGGATTGGTTTTGGCTCTCTCCGCCATCGGGACGAGTGCATACTGATTATGCCACCCGGATAGGTGGGTAAACATCTGTATTGTTATTTTTTGCGTTGTGTTAAGCCAGAGAAAACTTGTTTCATTATGACTACCCCTGGTTTTGGAACATAATTACATCACAATGAATGTAAGTGAAGCAGAGGCTACAAGTGTGAGCTCAGACGTGTTGCTGTTGAGGCAAGTGTGCCCCAAATCCGAATGAAATCTCAATATTGCTACAAGTGGCTTACATTTGTATCCACTAAATTTTTTCATTACTGTTTCTGGTTGTTTTATTAAGTGAGTATACCTTGCAGACTATGCGGCTTTTAGAGATGACTGTGGTGCCGCACACTACCATAGACCGACACGCTGTTTACAAACAAGCCTGTGTTTACCCACACCAGGTGTGGGCACTGCGCGAGCATAGAAACTAGATTTGTGTTTGTTGAAGCTTCTGCGCAGGCGCCGTGGCGACAACAGCGCCACCGTAGAGGCATGACGTCGAAGTCATGTGTTCGCCTATATGTCGGTCAGAGAGAAGGGTTAAAGGTCCCGACTTTCAACCTACGTCGTGTCAAAGTAGCTTTTGCTGGATTTTATGGTATGAAAGTTTGGTAGTACTGTTGGTGTTCCTATAGGTGAGAGGTGTCCTGCAATATGAAATGCCCCACAGAGAACGAAGTATACTCGGGGTCAACTTTCTGTGGTGAATTTATGGGAGCTCATGTTCTAAGCATTGAATCAAGTTGTGCAAACACACTCCTCATCAAAAATACCACAGAAGGTATAATCCGAGTATAATGCTGCTGGCGTTCGGTTTGTTAGTTTCCTGAAGAGAGTATATGGTCTGTATGAAAGATTTCACCGTCCCGTTTACCTTCAAGATCATTGGTGTCAAACCACGTTCACTTGGCAGCCACACCTTGTGGTCGGTCTGCCTTGCTGCATACCCGACCCGGAGGAATAACACAGAGCCAACAGTTTCAACAAGAAACTACATTTAATTGGACATGGACAAGACGATTAACACGGTTGCCAGCGGCACCTGAGTTCAGGCAGCGACTCCCTGTGCGCCGCCTCTGATGCGCCTTATCAAGGCGACGCACGCGATGTGCGCGTGGCTGGCGTGACGTCAAACGGGAAAAGTTCGGCACCTTTGCCTCGCAGTCGGGCAACTGGGCTGTGGAGCCGCCAGGGTGCCCCACACTTCCCCCCCCCCCCCCCCCGTCAAGCTTCGTCCGGCATGTCTATGACCGAGACGTCATGGGCGTCTGGGTGGACGACGCTGCTGGGCGGACTGGCATTGCAAGTCCGACCGGCGCCTGCTGAATGAGCGCGATGGCCCGTTGGAGGTCACGTTCGCCAAGTTGGTTGACGCGTACTACGCGTTCGGTGTCCGCTCTCTCTCCCGCTCCTTGGACACATGCTGCTCTTTCTGCAGCGGCTCGGTCAGCTCCAGCTTGTCGCTTGAGCTCCTTGCTCTTGATCAGGGCTCGGCTGGCGGATACCTTGTTGCTCTGGACCGTCTCCAGCAGGTGGCTGCTCCCCATGTGGTCCTCCTTGATCCGAGCAAGCTGCCGCTCCGTCCTGTAGAGGGTGGCCGCGGTCCACCATGAGACCGGCCGCCGTGTGGCGGATGTGGTGACGGTGTTGTCCATGATCCAGCTTCGTAGAAAACAAGGAAGCAGACGACATGGGGCTCAGTTGTGGGTTGAGCTTGACGTTATCTTCGCACCCCTTCCAAAAAGTTTGAAATAACGGATCTCAGGTGGGTACACAATCTTCTCCCCCCTCTCTTGAGAAGGGGGCGGATCCGTGGAAGTAGAAAACTACCCCCAAAATGCGAGAGAGGCAAAGCCAAGGAGACACATAAAAAAAAAAGGTTCCTCTCTTTGGTGTCACAGACGTCACAGGTTATACCGCCGCCTTGGTGGAGACAAGGGGGTTTCCAGAACGGGACTGCCGTCAGTGTCGTTCCGGTCCTGCGAGGAATATTAGTCTTCTGCTTGAAAAAATTGTTTAAGGTCGGTGACATGAACAGGTCCGGTTTCCTCACTAGACGCACAGTGAACTAGTTTGTAAATGAGCGGTGAGCACTTTTCATGCACGTGAAACGGACCTTTTCACCTGTTGGTGAGGGAGGCTGCAAAGCCTCGAGCGGCGTCACTCAGTGGGTGAGTACGCCGGAGTACCAAATCTCCCACCTCGAACAGCAAGTCCCGTCGCCCCTGGTTGTACTGTTCTGCCTGCTGTACTCGGGCGACGTCAAGATTTTCTCGGGGCTCCCGAAGGTTATCGGGAGAAGCGCTTTCGCAGGTCCTCTGCGAACTTCACGTAGGGGCGAAGCCTTCCCCCACTCAGTAGAAAAGAGACTGTTAAAGGGCAACTCCGCTCAATTCCAAAAAATTGAGGCTTACATGTGATTCCATTTCACAAAGCACTGCTAAACAGCTCTACGACTTCAGATTCATGAAATGTGGAATATTATTTGTGTAATCTTAATTTAAACATCAGCTGATACCGAAACCGAAACTTCGGTTGCGTCAGGCAACATTAGTCTCGTGTCGTCAGAGTCATGGCCACGTCACGTCGAACCACGTGGTCTTGTGACGTCCGTGGAAGCAAGGTACAGGACACGCGACGTGGGCGGGTCGCTTCGCATGGCGTGGACGGTGATGGCTTGGGGGAGATGGGGGAAGGGGAGAAAACGAACAAGGAAAGGGGGAGCGGAAAAACAGATTAATAAGCGCGCAGGGCAGCGCAAACTAGCGCATCCGCATTACGGTGATCAGGGGGACGCGTTGAGCCAACACCGGGAGGAGAAACTCATGCCGTCATCGTTCAATTTCGCTCCGAGAAGTTAAAACAAGCAAAACGTGAGAATGACGTAGTCATGCCTCTGACGTAGTGGTTCAACGTTGGCCACTCTAACTTCGTCGCATTCACTGCGCCGACGATCGCACCTCACGTCGCACGCTAGAGTTTATTTATTTATTTATTTATTTATTTACCCTCAAGGCCTGAGGCATTATAGAGGGGAGTGGATTACATTTCATAAGATAGTACAACATTGTGCAGTTATTAATAAAGACAAATATGAGGCTCCTAATCATACAATGATAGCTAAAGCGTTCTTGAAAAGATTGTGGTCTTCAATGGCTGCCGTAGGTGCGGGAAGGCGATTCCACTCATCTGATGTGCGTGGGAAAAAGGAATGAAAAAAAAACGTTAGTTTTGCAGAGTGGAATTCCAACCTTAAAAGCATGATCCATCCTGGATAAGATATACGGGGGAGGCAAAATAAAATCGTGGCGCAGATATGGGTGATGAAAGAGCTTGTGAAATAGACATAGTCGAAATAATTTACGCCGAGATGCTAGTTGGTAGGTTGAGGCTAGATTTCATTGAGCTTATGGTGGCAGTTCTGCTATAGTTAGATAGGATAAAATAAACTGAATTATTTTGAACCATTTCAAGTGAACCTATTAAGTTTTCTTGATAAGGATCCCACACAGATGAAGCATATTTAAGTTTTGAACGGATTAGTGTTTTACATAACAAAAGTTTTAAGGACAAACGGGCTTTTGAAAAGTTGCGTCGGATGTACCCAAGCATTCTGTTAGCGTTGTTAGTAACATACGAGATGTGAGCGTTCCAGGTGAGATCGGCTGTAATGTGAATACCAAGGTATTTGTAAGAAGTGACGGCATCAAGGGGACGGTAACTTAGAAAGTAGGTGGGAAAACTTTTTGCTTTTCTAGATACGCGCGTACCGTAATATCCCGAGTCATCGCCCACCCCCTACCGCCTGAAATTCGTTAAAAAAGTGGGGTGGGCCATGTCTCGGTGGGTGAGCACAAACACTTGAAAAAAAGCGGAAAAAACCGCCTATTTTTCTCTGCGTATCTAGCCCTGATGCACAAGAGATACATCAAACTCAAAACTCGATTTAGTTTCATTGTTTTATAGAAAAAATGCTCACGAAAGAATATTTTACTATAGCGAAGTCCGCTGCTTGCATACGCGCTAGAAACACCGCCGATCTGCATATAGCGCGAACGTTTGTTCCGTGAAAGAATGTCACCATTATGTTCTCCTAGTTAGTGAAAAAAAAAAAGAAAGAAAAGTCTACAAGAAAATAGAAAAATCGACCAGGCGCAACGAGCGAGCGAGCGAGCGAGCGAGCGGACCAAAGAAGCGACCAAGAGCAATGCTGGGAAAGCGGGAAAGCCGGCGGTCGCGTTGGCAAATACTTTGGCGTCGGGCCAAGTCGGGCGCCTTGTCAATTGCAAGCTCTTGCGCAACTTGTTTGGTGCGTACATACGTGCGTCCGTGCACGGCGGGCTATCAAGGCACGGTTGGGACGCTCTGCAAACGTCTGTGTAGGACGTTCCAGCAAAGCTTTATTTACGCTTTGGCTTTGCCTAAAATCTTGCACAACCGCGGTCGCGACGGGCGGGAAGAAGGAGCGGGTTCGCGGTGACCTTACTTCGGCGGAGACAGACTTTGACCTAACACTCCGCGGTTACGTTAACAAACTCTTATTTTGTTATCTCCATCGTTTTCTTTTCGCACGGATACACGACCACTTTGGGGTCGCTCACGGAGGAAATGCGTAAACAAAAAGAAGTGTCTTTCCCTCCTTCCTTTTACTTTGTCACGGACGTCCTCCAACTGTAAGGTCCGCGACCGCGTCATTCGGGTAGGATGAGTGTTCGCGGATCGCAGAGTCCGCGTTGGGGTATTTGAAGGGGTGGGCGATGACTCGGTGTTTTTTCGGAAATCGATATTGGCCCAAAAAATGGGGTGGGCGATGGCTCGGGGATGGGCGATTACTCGGGATATTACGGTATATTTGCATTTATTAACAATTAGGTCCATATACCATGCTTTGCACAATTCAGAGATGGCATTAAGGTCCGACTGAAAATTAGTTATATCGTCGTCACAAGTTATTTCACGAAAAACCACGCAGTCATCGGCAAACAAGAGAATGTTAGAAGAAACGCAGGATGGTAGATTGTTTATGTAGATAAGAAAAAGGAGAGGACCAAGAACAGAACCCTGTGGCACACCGGAGTAAACACTAGTTGGCTGCGAGTTAGACTTGTTAGCTGAAACAAACTGTGAACGGTTAAGAAAACATTCAATCCATGTGAGAAGTTTGTGATCAAGGTTAAGTTTGTGTAGTTTATATAGTAAAAGTTTGTGGCATACCTTGTCAAATGCTTTAGAGAAGTCTAAAAAAACGCAATCGGCAAATGAGGAACGGTCAAGAATGAGGTTTAGTTTATGCGTAAATGATACCAATTGAGTTTCACAGGAGTAAGTTTTGCAGAAGCATGCTGTGAAGGTGTAAAAAAGCAGTTTGATTCAAGGAATGTAACAAGATGCGAAAACAGAATGTGCTCAAGAAGTTTACAAGGAATGCTGGTTAGTGAGATTGGTCGGTAATTGAAGGGCGAAGACTTGCTACCTGATTTATGGAGTGGAATCACCTTTTCAACCTTCCATTCCCCAGGAAGATAACCGTAGTCGAACGGCTGCTGAAAAATCTTGGAAAGTATAATAGAAGCATAGACACTTGTATGTACTTTTCAAAAACTTGGGATTAATTGAATCACATCCAGGAGACAAAGAAGGTTTAAGTGATCTAATGAACCAGTGTTGCGGAGTTGCCACTCCGGAGTTGGAATGCTTTTGGAATCATTCCACATTTTTGCGACCCCGGAATGGAATGGCGGCAACGTTGAGGAAATGGAATGGGAATGGAATCAGATGCCTTTTGCCCGGAATGGAATGGGTCCCATTCTTTATATTTTTTTATTCATTTTTCTTTTTACGTTTAGCTAAATCAGTTAATCAGCGAGTCAGTCGTTCAGAAATAAAATGAGCGGGAAACTGCAAACCCGCATGGAGCCCAACCAGACTTATACGCAAAGAAAAAAAAAGATGCAATACAAAAAACAAGCGTCAAAGCAAAGAACAAAGGGGGGAGGGAAGGGGGCGGTGGTGGCGCCTTTCACCAGTGAAGTTCAACACAAACCCGAATGCATCTGCGCCTGTTGCACGGCTCAAGGGTACGTCATCAGTCGACGTGAACTTGACCCGCTACTCTGGTGATTCGATACCCAGGAAGGAGGCCAGACGTGGCCTCGCTTTGCCGACCCAGACTTCGTACTCTTGCGACTCGTCTCGAGCGCGCTGTTTCTCGGAGAACTCGCACTTGTGCCGCCCATCTCAGGTCGCAATTCACAGGTCTCCGTTTGGATGATGCTACCCGAAACTTGAGGACTGCCATTCATGCGTTCGCTCACGCATTCACGCGTCACGCGCTCACGCGTTCGCCACACTCTCGAGGACTTTTGCAACAAAAAATGGTGACATTTTCGAGAGCGGTTTGTCACTTTCAGAGTGGAGTACCAAGAATTTCCGAAATCTAGGTGGAGTAGCATCTGTCTTGTGTGAGGTAGAAGCTTCGGTGCGACCCCTCGGGGGCCGATCAAAAAAGGTTTTGTTGTGCAGAGCCTTATGAGATGGAGGTGCAAACTCAGTACCCGGGTGCACAGCCCACCACGGAGCCCAACAAGGGGGTAGGTAATGTGCCATAGCAAGAAAGGCTTGGCTGACACAATTACACTACCAGTGCTGCCCGGGCACTATACCCTAGTGTGGTTGCAGGGACAGGGTCTGTTTCCACTCAAGGTTGGCCCTTGCCGCCTAAGAAGATGAAAAAGGAAGAGAGTGTAGAAGAAAAGAGAAAGAGGTGGAAGGAAAAGTGAAAGGAGGAAGAACAGGGTAGAAGAGGCGACTGACTGAATCATCCTGGCCGGGCCAAGCCAGGACACCAGTCTACAAGAAGCAGGGGCCGAAGCAGTGTATTGCCTCGCCCGGGGGGCCCTGAAGGGTCCAAACATACCCCGGGCTCAGCTCAACCGCAAGGAACCGCTTTTCCCCGGACACGGGTACGCCACGCACAGCCAGACGTGGGTGGGCATACCCACATGGCTGGGGTTCGTAGTGATGCCACTCACCAAGCACCCACTAAAGTAGGTGCCCCTTGCGTGCGGGTATGGTGGCCCACGTGGCTGGGGTCCGTGGTGACGCTACTCACCAAGCACCTAAGGTGCAGGCGCCCCCTGCGGGGCTCGGGGTCCGCGGAGATGCCCCTCCAAGCACCTGCTTTCACAGGTGCCCCCTGCGGGATTCGGAACAGATATTTACTTCTTGGGAGAATATCTTTCCCCATCAGCTTGTTTTGGAGCTTAAAGGTGCCCTCCGGAGCTTTCTGCGATCGTCTGTTTATGTTGTTATATTGCGTAGTAGGTGCAAGTTAATATGTATACAAAGTTTTAGAGTACAAAACCGTTTATTAAGTAAATGGCAGTAGAAATATATCGTTACTATTTTCTCTTGAAAGACAATCGCCCATTCCCTGGCCATCGCTAAAACTTGACCAATGGAAATGCTGCATCTCGCGGTGATTGCGAACGTTATTATTGCAATACTTTTTAAGCTTGTTGTAAATTAGAGTTTGAGAAAAACGTAAACTGATTGTGGTGCGGGAAACATAGTTTGCAATTATCGTTCCAAAGCCAGCGAACTATGTTTTCTCCCCGCAAGCTTGTTGCTAGGGGGTGATGCGTCGGCGCGTCGGGTCGTCTGCTTCCCGGGGCGTGTGCAAGCGTGCGTTTGCGACACACGTGTTCCTTCTTCCCGTGGATCCCGACTCCGAAGCCAGCTTTGCGATCCTTCCACGTGAATGAGTCAAACTTTTCCTTGTCATCTGTGGAATGCGACTGCGTATTGCAGTAGTTTCTTTTATCCTTTGAGCAAGCGATTTCGCTGAAATGCCGAACGTTTGTTTCGTCAAGACGTGCCGCCATCAAACTGGGAAGAACGTTCGCAAGGGCTTGCGATTCTTCTCTTTGCCGGAGAAAGAACCACGAAGGACTGCGTGGTTACGCTGCGCCGGGCGAGGGCACGACATCGAGAACCTGCCTCTCATTCCCCGTTTTTGTGCCGAACATTTCGAGCCGACTGCTTTCCGAAAGGACGACCTGCGTCATTCCCGTCTTCGATCAGATGCTGTGCCGACGCTTCTGCTTCCCGTCGCCGATGAGACCGACGATCCTCCCCCAAAGCGCAAAAAAGTCGTGGTGAGTTTTTCGATGGCTCAAATATTTTTGGGAGTGTCACGAACATGGCATTTTGCGTTGCGCAGTGCGGCTGCTTCTGGTATCTATATTCTGAACTAAGAACTGAGGAGGCATTTGTGTAACATGGGAATCCACATGGCATCAGTGGTGCCTAATGTTCCGGACTAGCGGTTCGAGAGCTTATCGCGCGAATGGTGCGGTGCATGGGGTTCTTCATTTTCGGGTTTTATATTTTTCAAAAATCGGGGGGTAAAAATCGGGCGCTATTTTTCCGGGCGATAATCGGGAAGAAATCGGGTTTTTCCAGAAACCATTCCGAAATTCGGATTTTTTTTCGGGATTTCTTTATCAATTACAAATATGTGCAATGTGTTATTTACATGAACAAAAGTGAACAAAAGTAAACAAAATATATTATATAGGCATAGGATATGTTTCTACCTTCTGATCGGCTCTGAAGTGAATCTTTGCGGAGGTCACGCAAATCGAAGGAAATTGTAACCATCAACTGATGACCAAGGAAACACCGTTTAAACAGATCCAGAATGGTTCATATTTTCTATCAAGTCCGGTGATTTCAACACTGCTTTTCGGGGAGAAATCGGGTTTAACCTGATTTTCATCAGAACTATTCGGGGGAGAAAAATGAGGTATTATCGGGTTTTACCCGAAAACGAAGAACCCTATCAGCATGCACCACCAGGATCGAACTCATTTGTAAAAAGAAAACATGAACAAATAAGATAAGAGGACAGAGTCATAAATCGCCTCTAATGGTACCACCATCACCACCCCCCTCCACTATTGACCCACCCGAAGTCAATAAATGTTTTCCCAGCTTGTTTACAGACAGGAACCCTTTCGTATCAGGTTAGAAAAGTTCCAAGTGTCCGTGACTACTAACAAGCAGGTTTTCTTTTATATCTACTCTTGTGAGCAAACTCAGTTTTTTTTTTTCTTCTCACAATCCTGCACCCACGATTGCGTGCAAACCCGCGTTTGCAAATTTGTATGCACATAGCAAATGCACACCATGATTTTGTTGCTTGGTGGCACTTCTGGACACTGAGAACTCATGGCAGTTGCTGTATGTTTCGCACTTGCGGCTATAAGTGCTCGTTGGTTGCATTTCCTTCAGTGGTTGGTAAATACATGTCAAGCTGCAGCTTTACATATGTATGTAATGTGACATCATATCGCGACATGAACATTTATTGTTGCTGAGCTAGAGACTGAAAATATTGATGGTGATGTAAGTTATAAAAACAAATATAAAGAGTGAGGCATCCCTTAGATTTGTATTACAGTGAGAGCTTTGGTTGAGTGCATGAAATTCTAAGCTATGGAAAGGCTACAAAACAATTCATGGATGTTTGCCATCAGCTAAAAAACAAGGCATCATGGATGTTTGCCGCGGTGACGGCATTGTGTGGAGTGCTCGAGTTGCACCCTTCAACCTTAAAAATATGAAATGTGTAATAAACAGTGCCCTTTGCAGACTCAGGCCTCGGCAACTGGACTGCCTGCGCCCTGCGAGGCAGAAATGACCCTCAGGGACTGTACTGCTGAGACAAACATCCCTGCAGTGGTGCCACCTGTCCCTGTCGCAGACGTGCCTGCACAGTCGCATCCACCCGAGTCTGCCTTCTCCACTTGTAGCAGTGGGGTGCCATATGAATGCACATCTCCTGTTCCCAGCAACATGCCAGACTCTGACGCAACCTACTCTCCGTCTCACAGCGAGGATTACGAGAGGGAAGTTGTGCATATAAACACATAGAATCTGTAAAGAATGCTTCACATGATCCCATTTCAGAATCGAGCATGGTGCATCAGCTCCACCACCACCACCAGAAGAAGAGCACCAGTTTCTGGTGTTCGAGAGCTGCCTAAGGGAGCTTTTCAAGACGTGCCAAGAGTGCTCAAGACTGTGCCAAACAACGATCGAAACTATCGGCACACTGATCACAGTCTACAGCATCTGCCCTGTGGAGCATGTGCGCACATGGAAAAGCCAGCCCATCGTCAACGGCAGACCAGCAGGGAACATACTGCTGACCAGCCACCTGGTCTTCTCTGGAGTGAAGATTGCCCCTACGTTGCGGATGCTACGCCATATGAACGTGCAGGTCATCTCCGACTCGAGCTTCTACGAGCATCGGAAGGCCTTCGCTGTACCTGCAATCCACAAGGTGAGCAATATGCCGGGACACTGCAGCTGCATTTTTTTCCCATATATTCAATTTTCCAATGAGGTACAAAACTGGAGCCCCAGTCACACTTCGGTTAAATGAATAAATATCTTCTTGTAGTATGCCACTTCAATGGTATAGTGCTAAGAGATAAAATTTTATACATCATGTTACATATGTGCCATGGGCTACTAAATCCACGATACTTCAATTTATTTCTGCTATGTGTAGTATCCTGGGGCAGTTCCCTGTCTGGCATTGGGTTGAGTGAGTCAGGTTCCCCGTGAGAGTCAAGAGACAGAGGGTGGTTGTTAGAATGGAAAAGGGTAGGGCAGCCTCGAGGTAACGGGCGGCCTGCTGCCTCTTTTATGAAATACACAAACATAAAAACACAAATCACAACCGAGCACAATCTAAGTCACATTCAAACTCGCTGCATTGTGCTTTCCTTTTTCTTTCACTCAGTCATTCATTCTACAACACTACACTATGCATACATAAACAGATGGGACTATTGTAGTATGCTCCATGCCTTTCTAAAGCAATATTTATCTGCATGAACAGGTCTGGCTGCAAGAGCAACAAGAACTTCTCAACGAGTTGCAGAACAAGGAGGTGGACATCTCTGCTGACGGGAGATTTGACTCCCCTGGGTTCTGTGCCAAGTACCTGACGTACACAGTCCATGTCGAGCAAATCAACAAGATTCTACACTCTGTCCAGGTTCAGCTAAAAGAGGCAAGTAGTCAGATTTACGTGAACCAGTTGCAACAATCTCATAATCTTTCTCTTGTGTTATGTCATCAGTTACTTCACTGCTATGCACTATTTTGGTAAAATATTCATTTCACACCTTTTTTTAGTCTGAACAGGCCATGGCCAGTGTCAACATGGAGAAGGAGGGCCTCCTCAAGCAGCTGCAATTCTTCAAGGAGAAAGGTATGTTCATGCTTAGTTCGTGTATATCACTACTCGGCGGCCTTTCAGGCACTCTGTTCAAATTGGCATAATCACTTATTCTTTTGCTATCTTCGGAGACCTAATGGTGCAGGTATCAAGATCCGATCGTTGGTGACTGACCGTCACCCTGCCACACGAAAGCACATGAAGACGCACAAACCCGGGATTGACCACTTCTTTGACATATGGCACATCTCCAAAAGTAAGCAATCCTAACAGGCCATTCGTGTAGCTTTTATTTTCCAGCGATCACGCTGCAGGTTTCCCTGACACGACTCTGAATTTTAGGTGTGAAAAAGAAGCTGACAGCAGCAAGCAAACGGGCTGGATGCCAAGACCTGCAAATCTGGATCCAGACAGCTACAAACCATATGTACTGGTCAGCAAGGGCTGCAGGAGGCGACGAGAAACTGCTCATCGACATCTGGCTCAGCATGCACAATCATGTCATCAACAAACACTCGGGGCACGAAGGAACCTATGGAAGGTGCCTCCATGGTGACATGCCAGAGCCGACACGACCATGGATGGATCCCAATATGTTTTTGTTCTTCCAAATGAAGGTGGTTTTTCTAAAACATGTATCATCCTCAGACTCGCAGGCCTACAACCAATTCAAGAGCATCACTGGCAACAAACTGCTCCTGAAGGACCTTGCACAGATGTCTCCACATGGACAGACATATGCTTTGGAGGCGTTCCACAGCGTCCTGATAGACTTTGCCCCGAAGTCCCAGGCTTTCAGCCCAGAAGGCATGCTTGCAAAGTAAGTCAACCAATTTACAATCACATTTCCTTTGTTTGGACACTTTCATCCAGTCCATTGTTTACCATGCGACAAACCTGACAGTCTCTTCCTAATGATCAGATAATGGAATTGGATTGATGCCAGAATAACCACTCTTTGTAAGTGGCACACTTTACCATCACTGAAATGTAACCATCTTGCAGGACTCGACTTGCAATCCTCCATTTCAACGAAAACTCAAACCGCTGCCAAGCCGTCACACGAGAGGGCAAGCCACGTTGGTCGGTTGTAACATCAAAAGCACGAAAGGGCCACCACACAGCACGACCAGAGATTACGGATCCCACTTACAGTGAGTATAACACTAACTGCAGTGTGAATGCCTTGTCCAGAGAGCCTAGGAATGTTATCATGCAAAGGTTTGAATTCTAGAGTATGTTGGAAAGCTCATCAAGGAGGCAATGAAGAGCAGCAAACAGTGGCGGTCCCTGGCTGCTGCATCGAAGGCCAACACCGTCGTCTTCCCGGCACCGATGACTGCAGCCTACACAAGGCCTCCAAAAGAGGAACTCGTGGCAGCACGAATGTCCAGGTTCGGCCAGAGTCCCCAGTAACGGCATCAAATTTCTGGTCGGGACTTCCATGCTGCCGCAGGTAAGCACACAGGACCTTGGTCCTAATCAGGGTGCAGGATAAGCAGGTGGGGAAACGGCCCATAGAAGCCTACCGCAGCGCCGTGACCGGATTGTGTACTCGTCTGCTTGTGGGTACCCCCGATTTGCAACAGATGGCGCTGCGGCGAGAGGAAAAAAATCGGAATCGGATTTGCATGGAACTTTATGGGAGAGTGCGCAAAATAAACAGAGAGCACGACAGTCTTTATTGAAAATCCACGAGAAACCATCTCCGTCAGTTTAGCCAGTCGCCACCGGTCGCCCACCTGGAGTGAGAGTTTGCGGTGCTCCACATCGATGGCACACAGAAAGAGAAAACCGAGGGGTACACAATCCGGTCGCTCATTTGGCTCTCGTTTCCCCACCTGTCTATCTTACACCCTGGTCCTAATACAGCCTTGCATGGTACGCAACCGCTTTGTTTTTCAGGACGTACGGCGAATGCAAGCAGACAGACCCAAGAGAAAACAGCCGAGCTGCAAAATGGTTCACCATTTTCCATTAGGACACCCTGACCGACAGTAAGGAGGAAGTTAGATCTGTCTGCAATCATTTTTCACAGAAATGCAGATCTCTCCTCATGAAAATGTTCCATTTTAGGGCCTAATCAAGCTGGTCATGGCATGCCTATCTCAAAAGAGGGCAAGAAACTTTAGCCGGTGGCAATGTCGGAGTCACAGAAAAGTCACAAAACAGCGAGATTCAAGGCTACAGCTCAACTTGCGGTGAGGACGACACTAACTTCAGTGTGAACGCCCATCTAGCCCAACTTGGAATGTCTAGGAGTGTAATTATGCAACAGTCTGAATTTTCACTGTAGGCTGGAAAGTCTGTCAACGAGGTGGACAGCAGCAGGCAGCAAAGACCTGGTTGGATCTTTCATGCTGCCAGTGGTAAGCACACAGGAGCCTCGTCCTAATAAAAACTACCATGGTAGGCAACCGCTTTGTTTTGCAGGACGTATGGCGAATGCAAGCAGACAGACCCAAGAGAAAACAGCCGAGCTGCAAAATGGATCATCGTTTTCCGTTAGGACACCCTGACCGACAGTAAGGAGGACATTAGATCTGTCCGCAATCATTTTTCACAGAAATACAGATCTCTCCTCATGAGAATGATCCATTTTAGGGCCTAATCAAGCTGGTCATGGCATGCCTATCTCAAAAGAGGGCAAGGAACTTTAGCCGGTGGCAATGTCGGAGTCACAGAAAAGTCACCAAACAGCGAGACTCAAGGCTACAGCTCAACTTGCGGTGAGGACGACACTAACTTCAGTGTGAACGCCCATCTAGCCCAACTTGGAATGTCTAGGAGTGTAATTATGCAACAGTCTGAATTTTCACTGTAGGCTGGAAAGTCTGTCAACGAGGTGGACAGCAGCAGGCAGCAAAGACCTGGTTGGATCTTTCATGCTGCCAGTGGTAAGCACACAGGAGCCTCGTCCTAATGAAAACTACCACGGTAGGCAACCGCTTTGTTTTGCAGGACGTACGGCGAATGCAAGCAGACAGACCCAAGAGAAAACAGCCGAGCTGCAAAATGGATCATCGTTTTCCGTTAGGACACCCTGACCGACAGTAAGGAGGACATTAGATCTGTCTGCAATTATTTTTCACAGAAATGCAGATCTCCTCTATTGATAATGCTTGATTTTAGGGCCACGATCAAGCGTAATGGAGAGATGCAAGCATTGGCCCCTGCCCTCTCAAGCCGGATTTTTCAAGCCCAGCATGGTGCACCTCTATTGTTGGCACATCAGTGCCAACAGTAGAGGCATTAGGAGATGAGGACAGGCCAGTGCTATAATTCTTCCCAGTCCATTAGCTGTAATTAGGGTTCTGCGTTCTCAGATAAACCTGATAAACTCCAAAAAACACTAGCCGTTAAAATTTTGCTGATTCAGATTCATTTGAAAAACTCAATTTTTCGGTCTGCCAGCTGTTATAAGCCCCACCAGTCTTTATATTTCCCGGAATCTTCGAACAATTTTTGCAATTTTCCTCTTATTGCAGTGTCAACTTCCGTTGCCGTGTAGCCCCTTATAATAAAAATGAGGTAGGCCCTCCACGACAGTAGATGAATACGGCTCTCATATGAAAATGCTGCTTTACTAAATTCACAAACTGCTGTTTTCTACCTTTCATTTGCCTCATCGAAAATGCCGAAAGACTCCGAACTTTGCGTACATAAATGGAAGCTCCAAATTGATGGTTCAAAAAAAAAAAAAAAACACCCTCTAATTTTGCTAAAAAAATTAAATTCAAGAACGCAGGATCCTAGCTATAATTTGTGCAAGCTTTCAAGATCGAGGAAATCGGTGACCGTATTGTCATATTCATTGTGGGCACACCACAATGAAGGCGGATCAAGTGCTATTTTGAATAGCATGTAGTTCTGCACCAGAGATCCCATCCCCAGTTCACAAGCTTAGCCCATCGCAGCAGTTTTAGAAAATTGAAGCATTTTCGGAACCCAACCGACACTTTTCTGAAGACTGTAACACAATGCCTTATCCATCTTTCTTTTCATGTGCTGACGAGCGGACATGCTGTGGAGACTGCACCGAGGCGGGGCAGCCCGCCCGTGTTTCCAATAAATGGGGTTTTCATCCAGGAGGTAGGTTGGTAATGCAGCAATAACATAAGTGGGTGGTTGCATATAACTAGGGTTCTGCGTTTTCGGTTTCTATTTTTCCAAAATTCGGCGTACGTTTTTCGGTGTTTATTTTAAAATTCAATTTTCGGTGTTTTTCGGCGTATATTTATGCCCACAAAAGTTTATCAGCTTTTTTCGGTAAATATAAAATAAACACCAACGGACACCGGATCGGATGATCCTTCTAGCTCTGATACTTGTGATCACTCAAAGAATAACGGCATAGGTACATTGAAAAAAAAAATGGACCCTTTATTTGGCAAATGTGTGCAGCTCTAAAAGAAACAAGGAAAAACCTGAGAAGCACGAACAAGTCAGATATAAAGCCTATGCCCGAAAAACATAGAACTTCACCTTCTGTACATCAGGATTACGTTATCTTATAATAGTACACCCAGATGTACGTTCCCAGGTTCTCCTCGTTGATCCGCAGCCTTTCTTTCCTGTTGCTATGGCCCTGAGCTTCAAGAATGCCCTCTCAACACTAATACTGGACAGTGGCAGGCTGAGAGGAAGCGCTGCCTGAGCCCAACTCGGTTAATCAACCAATTGTGACCGCCAAAAGAGAGACGGTGCGACTTTGTGAAGCTCAACACAGCATGCAGAGCTTGCATCAAGTCAGTCTTCCTTAAAACGAGTTTGAAAACGCGCTCATACATGGCAAAGTTATGGGGCATTTCGGACTTCAAGTTTTGATCGATGATGCGCACATTAAACCAAAACGTCGTGATGGCATCCGTGTATCCCATACATTCGGACACGTTTCGAAAGACACTGTTGGTCCACGTTTTCGCCACGGCTCTGCGGTACGACTGGAAGGTCAAAGTGACATTTTCCGGTTAAAACTGAATTTTAGAAAATTGACTCGACATACTTTTATCGGTTTTAATAAAAAAAATGCCGAACCTAAAAACTGACCTTTTTCGGTTAAAACCGAATTTCCGAAAATGGATTCGGCGTACTTTTATCGGTTTAAACCGAAAACTCCGAACCCTACATATAACACTGGAAATATTAACAGAAGTTTTTTATGGCAATTTAAAAACTGCTGCATTTTCCAGTCTACACCACGGTTTTCCCCCCGTCTGCAACATTTGTCTTCTGTCATTATTGACCTGCTTGCAAATAAGTAAGGCACATTTGGTAACCTTACGATTGAAATAAACTGCATTAATTTTCCAACAACTTGACTTCTCGGTACCAGAACCTGGAAGGTGTAGAAATTTGCATGACCAAAAGGAAATAATTTCATATTTGAAAACAAGTGATGCCGATGGTAGTACTAATTTTGTGATCCCCTGGATGATTTCTGCATTGTGAGGTCAATACATGGGTCGATGTAACTAGAATACTGCACTATGCCTAACTAAAAACCCGACCGAAATTGTGCCATTGCCTCAAAGTATTTGCATGATGTGAGGGTATACTTGCCAATTATAACGACAATATAAACTAACAATCGTAGTATTCACTGAAATATATAAGCAGATCCTATTTATCACCGGGAGGAAAAATCCAGGGTAACTGGGCTGTGGAGGCATAGAATATTCCATGCAGGGGATCTATTGTGCATGCTCAAAAAGCATTCCACAGCCAAGTAAAAAAAGGATTTCGCAGAAGGCTTGGACTGGAAAAGTCTATACTAGAGCACATGTTGAGAGTACAGTAATGAAATGTAGGTTGGCAATGAATTCTAAATAAAAAAAGTAAAACAATTTACAGCATGCCTATAGTCGGTGACAGGTCAAGAACGAAGTGGAAGCTCCTCCCACCTCTTTCCACTTTAGTAGAGCGAATGCTGGAGAGGAGGCGACCTCCTCTCCGTCGTTCGCCGCACTGAAGTGGAAAGGTGTGGGAGGAGCTTCCACTTCGTTCTTGACCTGTCACCGAGTATAGTCACCCAAGCAGAACGTCATTTGTTTGTCATGTTAGCCACGTCGTCATCCAGACCCTCGGAACTATTGACGTCCCTCTGAAAACTGCAGCAATCGCAATTCGCCTTTCTTCGCCTCATCGCACCGGCACGCTCAGACGGCTGATGTAGGGAAGCATCTTGTAGCTTGATGCAGTCAGATTTTTCCAGGTTATATGCAGTTTCCCCATTTGAAAGAACAGATCCAGAAGAAAGTAGAAGTACACTGCACAACACTGTTAGTGCGAACATGACATCGGTGCTTTTTCTATCTTTACTTTAAAATGGTATTAGTGGGTGCCAAATTTTACTGCTTAGGTTAGTGTTCCAAATGAGCACTTCTCACGCCCTAGTAGTTTTGATGACAGCCTTTGGATTCTAGGAGGAAAATGAAGCAATCCGGTCGTGTGACTCAAATCAAATTTGGGGGTTTTACGTGCCAAACCAACGACGGGCATCTGGCACGCCCCAGCGGAGGACCGAGGATTAATTTTGACCACCTGGGGATCTTTTGACGTGCAATCGAAAGCTCGATTACCAAGCTGCCTTCTCTGCAATAAACCTCCATCAGATTGCAGGCACCTCGGCCGGGATTCGAACCCGCCACATGGGGATCCGTAGGCCGGCACTCTCGCCTCGGAGCCACCGAGGCAGCTTCGTCGTGTGACTGAATGCGACGTAGGTGCACTGGCTTTGGTTTGACTACGATCATGTGATCATAGTTATGGTCACGTGATATCGTAGATAATAGGTCACGTGATTTAGAGGATTCCGTTCATGGCTACGAGCGACTTCACACACATGCAGGGAGGGTGAAGAGACAAGGGAAGGGGGTTGCGTGGTCTCTAGGTCAACGCAATTTATTCTGCATCCCTGTAGCCCGCATACACGTCAGCAGGGTACCTGCCCCTAATTGTCTTGACCACACAGGATGGCAGGGGCCGCCTATTCTTCTTTCCCAAGCGGCTCCACAGCCACAGGGCACACTGCCTGTAGGCTGCAAATCTGTAGTGCCTGGAACATTGACAGAGATTGGATGTAAGAAGCAAAGCCTATCACTCTGTTGGCAAATTCTACACTTGTTTTCATTTCTCTAGGCATGTAATCATACTCTGCTTTTCTGTTACGTCCACTCCAGCTATCACATAGCAGAATCCCTATTTGGCAGTCCATGTCGGATGGGCTAGACATGGAAGCCAAATTGAAGTGAACTGCTGTAGATTCATTCTAAATGCTCGAGTTTAAAAAAAAAAAAAAAAAAAAACTATAGGCCTTGGTTCTCCTAACGCACCTCCAACTCTAATCGACACAACAACCAGTTATACACCGGAATTAACAAGGAAGGAATATCTGTTGCGTGGTCATGATACATAAAATAAGTTCACAGGGTCCCAGTTCATAGTTGTAGATAATATCTGTCATTGGTGTTGGTGACGAATATTGCATCGCTGTGTTTTGGGAAGGACACATCAAAATTATGTGCACTGGCCAGAGGGAATGGGAGCCATTCATCCAGAACAGGGGAAAGCTCCCCATATGATGTTGTTTAATTTGGGACAAAACAGTGCAGTTCGTAAGCCTGTGAAGTAGTGGTGTGCAAATATTGGTTCGAATCAAATAGTGAAACTGTCGTTTCTAGCATCAACAGTGCAAAAAGAGCCGGTCGCATCGGCTTCCCTTTGCAGCGCAAAGGTTATGGCAAACGTACTATTCAATTTGAACCAAAATTCGCACACACCTACTGCAAAGGTTTTCTGCACACAAGTGCCAGGGAATGTGAACTCATCAGAGAACGTCCCAATTTAACATTGTCTAAAGTGCTGCTGGCACTGCCGAAGCTTGGCATTGGTACTGGTGATTAGGGATTTGAGAATAGCAGCCTGGCCATGAGTGTTCTATGAAGCTCGCAAAGAACAGTTTTGGTGTAAACATACGAGCTGAAGTGCTCACGCAATACTGGAGTGGCTCCAGCAGTTGTGATTTCATGTCTCTCCGACACAATCCGTGTCAATATCCGAACATGTCATTCTGACAGCTCCCATTTGCCATGACAGCTGCTACCACCCCCATGTGTTTATTGGTCCTAAATACCTTAGGGCTCAGGGCACCGCAATCATTTGCTATTTGGTCATATACGCATCTGCAAGACACATATATCAACATTTTTCCCCGTTTTAGACTGCGATATGTCTTCCATTATGCTGTGTTGATTTAGAGGTGACACTACTATCATCAGAGTAGTGGGGATACATATGAGCCCCCCCAGGCCTCCCCATTCTTGCACGAGAAACTTTGAATTTCAGTGTTTATTTCAATGAATAGTGTTGTTAGAAAAATATTTTAACGAAAAATGATGCGATACTGTTTGGTGACCTATTCCAATCTCGAATCCTTTCTGTCATACTCACCTATGTGGGCACTGCAACATCATCTGTTAAAAAAAAAGCATGGATCTCGACGACGACAGCCTGCTTCTGAATAAGCTGTCCAGACATGGCACTCCTAAAAAACTATCCCAGCATAGCGTGCAAAGAATGCCACACCAGCGGTGCAAGTGTTGCTGGCACCACAAGGAACATGTCGAGGTGATCATCCACCGGCTTCAGGGTGTCTGGCATCTGCATCCAAAAATAGTGTAAATCAAGACCCAGACACCCAATAATTATCACCCCACCTTGAGATTTTGGCTTTTCAACTAGATCTGGGGATTAAGGGATCGAAGCTAGGAAGGATTGGAGGGCAGGACGCCTTGACATGTCTCTGACTGGGGTGTTTACTGCCCTATATACCTCCCATGGACCAAAAGCCGTCCCAAAGTGGCAACAAAATATGTTACGGGAGCCAAAGTGTCATGCTGTCAGATGCCGGCAAAGTTACGACAGAGAAAACGAGCAGATGCAAGTGCGGCTGTTGTCGTGGCGTCCCCCCTTGTGACAATCAAGTGAGCACAAACTATTGTGCAGCTCTTGACACAACAAATTAGGCAGCTGCCATACGCACATGGACTCTTCTGGCACCGCCAAAATTCTTGACGTGGCAGATTTTTATAAAAAAAGTAAGCAAACGTAAAAGAACGCATTGCAAGCGTCCCGGCTGGTGCCTTTGTTGCAATGATGTTCACATGCACGTAAGGGCAACTTCGGCAGGCTTGCAGTTACACGTGCTTCGTCGCGCGGGCGGAGACAACGGCTGTTTGACCGAAACCATGCCACTCCGCGCTCCGTCGCCAACTGCATGGTTCCCAAAATAGTATGCAAAATGTAACTGTCCAGCATACGACAATAAACAGTCCAGCGACTTGTGCTTGCCAGGCCGGCAGGCGAGGTACAGGCTAAACACACAGAAAAAAAGAACCTGAGCGTATTGATGCAAGACACTGCGAATCAAGGTCAAAAAAGTTCTTGGAGCGCTTCGTGCAACGACTGAACTCGAGACAAACAAGCACGCTGTGCGGGTTCAGCGTGCAGACATTGCCTTCTTTGCTTTAGCTCACTTCTCTTCACCAACTTTCTTTTGCGGCAGATTTTTCACGTACCGGGGTCCCTCTCGAAAGAAAGCCCACCAGGAAAAACCTAAGTAATCAAAACTTTGCAGAGCAGTCATTGAGTTAGAGAGGGATTTTTATAGCAGCGTATGATTTAAACAAGAGCAGGAATGTCGATGCGTTTCAGTTTAGTAAGCGCCATATCTGCAGCGACGTGGGACGGCAACACACAACGTCGCGCGAGCGCTTCAGCTCAAAAAGTAACTCCCGCCGCGCAAAAACGTGGTTTTGTCTCACAGCATGACGGCATGTTTGGCACCCGATACACTAACGTCTGAGAGTCCGCACACGCCCATGTCTACCGCTAAAAAAAAAAAAAAAAAGACGCGAGACGGGATTCCTGAGACGACGAGTGCACGAAACGCGAGACGTCGGGAAAAATCATGCAAGACCAAATAGACGATTAATACAGGGTACTTTGTGTCGGGTGGCGTCTTGTGCGACCTAGCTTACAGATGCTCAATTACGGTTCTCAGTTTCGTTTCGTTTTTGGAAGGCGACCAAAATTGCTTCTTTGGCGCAGGCTTGGCACGGATTAGCCATATTTCGGGGAAATGTAGCAGGATGTAGCAAAGTTAGCCCCTTGGTGCAGTTTGGCGCAATTGGCGCAGCAATCACATCACTGCACTGTTTATAAGTGTGTCTCACCCACACCTGGACAGATGCCTCCGAGTCATCAATGTCCGCAAAGACATCCTCGCGTGGCTTTCTGAATATGGAGGGCATTATGCTCATTGACTGCATGTAACTGGCCACCACCATCAACATCGCCCCGTATGTGGCTACCCTCAGGTGATTGCGCGATTCACGAGAAGCTGCCCGGGAAAGGGGCGGCAGGTACGCTCTTGCAGCATGACAATGCCCATCCCTACATTCACCGTACTCCCTCAACCTAGCCCGCAGTGACCATCAGCCATTCAGCACCATGAAAAAACCACCTATGAGGACCCTATTTCATGGACACTGGTGAACTCGAAGCGGCTGTCCAGGCGTGGGTGCGAAGCACTCCCAAAGAGTGGTCCCGGAACGGAACGGAAAGGCTGCCACACTACTAGAACCAGTGCGTTCGTCTCCAGGGGGACTACGTTGAGGAGGTCGACACACCTACCTAATAAATCGTAAATCAGTATGGTACGCCCCCCATATGGCTGCACTGCCTTGACAATTATAGTATGGGAAGGAGGAAATTTTTTATTTTTTGGAGTGCATGGCCTGCAGTGGCATAGCCAGAAATTTGTTTTAGGGGGGTGTTTTACATTGCTGGTGTGTGTGTGTGTGGGGGGGGGGAGGGGGGATAATTTGCATCGCTGGGCGAATGGAAGGTTTCTAGTTCGCATTGCCATTGCATTGTCAACGGTGCACGAACCAGAGCAATGAGCCTTCAATGACTGCCTTTTTGTGTAGTTTCTTGACCAAAAAGCATGCAAACACCGTCTAAAGCCCCTTCTGACAATTTGGATACTGGAGTAAAGAATATGACTTTTGCCGATAGGGTTGGAATATAAGTCTCCACTTGCCTTCTAGAGGAAAGACGTAGTGGCATCCATGGACTCAACAGCAATCTGTGCCTATGTCATCGTTCTCAAGTTTTTGATTGTTTTGACCAGAGAACATTGCACTCGCTTGGGACACCCAAAAATTGAAAGGATGCATTATCGAAATGCCAAAAATAAAAAATGCTGAAAGAACAAACCGCCGAAATCTCTATTAGCCGAATCACCCGGTACCAGAGACCAAACAATTCCAAAATATTATGTTCAACACGAACCTACAGGGTTCTAGATTGAGAAAGTCGAAGACACATTTGTTCTGCCAGAGGAATTCTTTGTTTGTTGAATATGATCTAATAGTTTGTGCGTATTTCCCAAAGAAAGCTAAGGATGTTGAGCTTGTCCCAGTTGCCCAAAGCGGCTGTCAGGCTCTCTCCTCGCATGCTTTGCTTCTTGTGTGGTAGATGGCGAGGTTCTAATCTGATTTCTGCCTCGATGTCGTCTTCGAGCGCAGCTTGCACATTTTTCATGCTCCTAATTTGGCGGAAGACACTTCCATGATTCCAACACACTGGTGCAGCTAGCATCTGCCAATACCGTACCAAATATGGCGATCAGATATGTACGCATTCTCACCTTTCGGCGTTTTGCTGTTCGGCATTTTATTTTTCGACGTTTCAATGTTTGGCCTTTACATTTTGATTTTCGTCATTTTGATATCGGCCCCTGTTTTGATGGGCTTGAAGGTCACACGCAGAGACCAGACCAGGTAAAAGGACGAGGATGTCTGAGCTGAAGGTGCCAACTGTACTGTCGACGTTGACAGTGCACTTGAAGCAGTTGGTGTTTGTTTCTTCTCAAAAAGATTGCCCAGCATCAACTTAGCTGGCATAGCTAAGCTCATTTTTAAGATAGCAACAAGGCATTGATGCATGCAAGATAAAGTAGGTGTGCAGTTTTCTGAACTCTTAGCTCTGAGAAACAAAGTGACTGGAGCATCCTTCCCCAACACGGTTGCGAATTACTGCGTCAATATCATAACTTCGTGCTTATTTATTTGTTGCTTCGAAAGTGTTGTTCTGTAGTATAGTGCTGGTCCAGTCCATGAAGCTAGCAGGAAAGAATCTGGAAACAGTAATTCTTCGTTTTTCCGAACTTGGGAAAATGCAAAAGCTACGGCATCAGCAAGCCAATCGGGGCGTGTAAGAACAATGCATGTGACAACGTAATGTCTTAGTGTACTCCTGTAGAATCTTGGCACGTGCTTAGCTGCGTCGCTCAGACTGGCCCACAAGGGCAGTAGCTTTCACCCTTTGCTGAGTTATGCTAAGACAGAAAAGCAAGGAAACTGCATGAGACGAATACAATCTCGGGAGTCAGTTAATCTTCGCCTCTCGTTGACAAAGTAGGACTTTCAAGCCTTTGCGGCCACCTGCTCTCTGCGAGCTTGTAGAGGGGCTTCAGGCGCTAATTCGGCTCTGTTCAGAGACACCATTTGAGCAAGCTGCGAGCCAGACTTGGGTTTCTGACACGGACTGCGTTATCTTTGTCGTTTGCGCCAAAGCCAAACGTGTGGGATATCCACTGCTCTCTTGAGAGACAGAGAAAGAGAGAGAGAGGGAACCTTTATTAGTTACACCATAGTCCGGTGCTTGATTGGGGCCACCAGTGCTCACCCGGTACAGCACGGACATGCTGTACCAGTAGGAGCAGTAGTGTATCAACGAGTTGAAGTTGGGGGGGGGGGGGGGCGAGCCAGCCAGCCTGCCTAGTCAGAGGGTCGAGAAGGGTGAAAAAGAGGGAGGTAAGGGAGCATTGGGCATGGGGACAACGCCAAAGCATATGTACATCCAAGGTGTCGCCTTCTATTGCTCTCGACGAGGCGAGGCCGTCTCGACAAGAGACGAGGCCATGTGACTGTCGTATATTTCATAGTGCTATTGTTGCATAACATTGCATCTAAACAGAGCAAGAAAATGACATATCTAAACTGATAACCGCAAATGCAAGGAAAAATAGCTCTCCATGATCTGGCCTAACGGGAAGAAGTGTAACACTCGAAGAGGCCGGTCTCGTCAGAACAGTTCGTTTAGAACATATAAGAATTGTGTAGTTTATAGTCGGACAGCAGTTGGAAGTGTTCGTGTTTCTGTATTGAACAAATGACTGGGTGGTAACTAGGCAGGCTGCTTCTCATTTAGTCTCTTGAAAGCCTCCCTGGAGCGCTATATTGCGCCTGGACAGTGGGGGTTATGATTAATTTCACTATCGGCAACACAAACAATTCATCGACCGCTTCCCAGGATGGTGCTAAACGTTCATCTAGCCTAACAACAAGTTATTACAAGTACGTATGTACGCTGTGAATCGGACAGTGAACGTAGTTGCCGAGGGCACGGTCCTCACCGAGACATGGTGAGTTTGCTCACGCGCAAAGCATGACATCGTACTCACTCGCTGGCACTTGCGCCCATCCCTTGCTGCCCGTAGTGCCGCATGTTGAGGTAGGCCAACCTCAACACCTCAGGGTTGAGGCACAGGGCCTCGAAGTCCGGGTGGCCCGTTACGCAGCCCTGCCGGCCCTGCTGCTTCCGTGCGACGGCCGGGTATTCGCGGCAGCAGACGCACTCGACGACGGTCTCCATCGGCGCGCAGGAACCACATAGACACCTTCGCAGAAAACACGCATCAATTACCCAATAAAGCGGGGTATAATGGAGCGCACCACGTACCAGTCCGTGTTCCCAAGCCGCCCGGTTCCATCGTCGGGTGCGTCTTCCAGCTCTTGCGTACTCGCTTCACCGCGGCGCGGCCGTTCGTCGTTGCCACAGTCGGTGCCCGCAGCGCTGCGTTCGTCGACGTCGCGCATCGGGGTCGAATCATAGGATATGGCACCCATGTCAGCTGTCCGTTCCAGGATTTCGAGCTCTAGAGACGTTAGGTCCGAAAGGTCCATAGCGCGACCGTGCGATGCGACGAACGACGAATGCTGAGCACAAAGTCCGGGCAACTTTGGTCCGGGCCCCTTGACGACGGTCCGCGCGTGTCCGCGTGTTGGAGAGATTCCTCCGCGGGTCGGCGGTCGGTGACGCGCAGTGACACTGGAATCCTTCGATTGCCATTGGCTGATGCGTAAAGAGATGCCCCTCCCGTTTTTCGGGGTCATCTCAGAAAGGGGGGCGTGCCGGGGACTTTGATAGCAATTTTAATAGGGAAATCCGCCGCGCATGACCGTAATTTTACGATTTTTAGGATCCTTAGGACCCATAGATTGAGTTACCGCCATAAATAGACCATCGCAGAACGCTCCGGAGGGCTCCTTTAAGGAGCCTCTCAATGCTTGTCCACGGGAGGCCTTCCTTGATGACGTAGTCCATAATGAGCACTGGGCGTCTCCAATGGACATTGACGTTCCGTTCCCCAGAGGAGTTGCGAATTCAAAGAATTTCCGTTCACTGCATGCATCTGTGGCGCTTACCACCTTCTGTTTCTCCCTCGTCAGTACTTTCTGGAGATCGAGCTGTATTGCCATGTTCAGAAGTAACTGGTTCGTTGCCAGTACTGGTGGACTGAGTCGACGTGCTTGGAACTGTTGACATAACCTTACTTTGTGTTGAACTGAGGCTTGCACTACCGCCGTGTGTCCTATGCCTTTGTGCTCTAGACTTGGGGATGTACTCACAAGGCACGGCACTCAGCTTTAAATACCGTTTCCGAGCTCTGTGCTTGGAAAGCATCTTCCGCGGTAGTGAAGGCAAATCACGGCGGTGAGGATGCGACCCATGACAAAGCTGAGAAGTAAGCAAAAGTAGTGTGCAGAAGGGAGACGTTGGCAGAGGCATTCAGCCGTGCAACCAGAAATAAACAGTTGATGATGATGACTACTGAACGCTAAACAATTGATAATGATGATTACACAAACTTTTTTGCAGATTATAATTAAGTGCAAAATTGTTTATAAAGTGTTACATATTTAATATAGCCTTTGAATAATTGCAGCAGCATGAGAGATGGGGTTTAATCAGTCTAATTGTTACAAATCGCAAAGGTTCAAATCCAGACCAGCCCAATATCTGATATTGCAGCCAAGTCGAGGCGGAGCCGGATTAGGTTTGTCACTCCATTTTATAGCTTGTTTTGCCGATCACGTGTGCGTATTTGCTAGTTAAGTTCGACTGTGGTTCCGAAACCTGCAAAAAATGCATGCTCTTGTTCGGTTTCCGAATGACGGTGATAATAAGCTGCACATCAAGCCAGTAGATCGCGTAAAAGACCTGCACCCGGCCGACGAGGAGAGGACTTTGACGCAAAGGCTGTGTACTGCGTGTTCTAGTACGACCCCGGTAGTGAAGCCAACAGCGGGTACCACCCAGCACAGATTTTGATGATGGCAGGTAGGAGCTTTTTGCGTGACACATATTTCTGTTTTGTTGCTTAACCTTGCAAAGTAAAGATGCAAGCCAGCCCTGTCTTATTTCACAGAAACACAAGAAGGCCTACGGGAGAAACAGAAGGTGGCAAGAGTCTGCAAAATGCCAATCTCTGTTTCCGAGTTTGAAGACGAGGACGGAACGATGTCCCAGACAACCGCATTGCAGAAAGGGAAGAATGTATGTCTTTAAATAGGATCTAAATGTGGTAGTAATCAGTGTCCATATATGAGTAATTACTCTCCACTTTCCAAAAACAGAAAGAGCAGCAGCAAGCTGCAAAGGCGAAAGCCTACGCAGGGATTCTAAAGGCCCGATTGCAGACTTTCAGGAGAAAAAACGAGCAGGTGGTCGACGCTGTCAGGGTGTGTGTGCACTTGGTTGTGAAATTCACCACCATCCCACTCAATGTTTCTGGTTTACTCAGGTACGATTTCCTTGCAGGCAACCTAGAAACCTCGTCAAGAGTGCCCCAGCTCTGACAGTGGTAGCGATGACGGGGTTGTAGCCAAGTCACAACTGGTGTTGGCCAAACAAAATGCCCGGCACTGGTGCCAGCGCTACCAGGACAAGTGTAAAGAAAATTCTGTCCATGACACAACTCTGTCTGAAAGTGCATGTTGATGAGCATGCCACATCGCCATCAACATAAATAAACAAAGCAGCACGCGCTTCGGTCTCATGAGAGAACGGCGCGAGCTTGTCGTCATCAGCCAGAACTCGAACGGAGCGGTTGTGTATTTCGTTTGCTCTCAAGGAACCCAGCCAGGGTTCACTCGGGAGCAAATCGGGAGCTTACTTCTTTGGCCAGGCCATGGGGCCAGTTTCGTAGTCAGGATCGTGGGCTAAGCTTCCTGTCAATGCTGTCGGCTACCAGGTTGCGGTTTCACAGCAAGTCACTGGCACCTCCGTGTATTTAGTATCTGCACCACATCCATATGCTTTGTAGTTCTCCGGCACCCACGCACTCCATAACATAACATAGGCTCGCGTAGGCGAGATAGAACACCTTCAAGGGACAGACATCTCCAAACAAATGTTGTTTATGTTTTGTCAGGCTATCTATTATGGTGCAAGAGGACTACCCAATCAGTATTTTGCTACAGCAATTAGATATATTTTAATAAAGTAAAAAAATGCAACTGCTCAAAACTGAAACCGAAACTGGACTGGAGAGGAAGAAATGAGGAGAAAGTTACCGGAAGTCACGTGTCACTGGCTGGGCTACTTTTGTTTTTACAGCAGAGCAGTTAAAGGGCCTCTGACACGGCAAAAAAATTCAAAGTGCCCGTCAATGCCCCGTGACGTAACAATGAACCGCAAGGTGTCGGGGCAGTCAGAAGGGAGGCATCAACCTACGTCATTAAAAGTGGGTTCGCCGGAAGTTACGAGAGTTTCACTCCTTGTGCTCTCCATGACCGGGCCTAAGATATTATTATTATTCTTTGATATTCTGGTCTTCTCCATAGAAAACAAAGTTTCAGTTCCGCCAACTTTTTATCGCTGCACCGTTTGTTAGTCTGCGTAAAAGGTGAGGACGAAGAGTCAGTGGATCGCTGTGATGGGGGTCAATGATGAAAGCATTGTGAGCACAAGCTAGTGTATGAATGCATGCCATCAATCCGATGCTACAGAGCCATACTGGAAACAAAACAATGAGATGCACACACAGCCCAATCAAACTAAGGTGACAGGATATGTTTGGTTTTCATAGTATTTAAAATAATTCCACCATATGCATATGCACTAACAAGCTGTTTACTATTAAAGTTTGTGAAATGTGGCCTGTTCCTTATCAATGGGTGGCATAAACTTATCACTAAAAGCTTGGAACAAGTTTATTAGGTTTATACGCACCTACGAAATTTAAAACCACAAGGGCCTCATTCACAACTCTCAAAAAACACAAACGTCAAAGAATTTAGAAGCGTTTCATTATTTAAACCATAGGCTAAGAGGCTCTCTTGCCTCTTATTAATATTAAACCAAGACCCACCCTACATGGCAGCCAGCAGCCAGAGTAACGCCACTTTTTTCAGCATGACACATCTTGCCGCGATAGGTCAGTATGTTACCATGAAGACGGTCCAAGCTGGCTCAGTTTCCATGGCAACTTGCGATGCTGAGGATAGCCAAACACCCTCAGGCGGGACTCTGACACCATCTGCTACCCTGCTTCCCGACGGTACTCCAGCACAAGGCTTTTCCAATGCACAAAGCTTGCGGTGGACTTTATCCTAGAGCTTTTTCTCTGCATAAGATAATTCGTATCTACATTAGCATCACTCGTCCATATTCCCAACTTCAATCGTAGTGCAAAAACAAATTGAGCAACCAAACAGTCGCGTGGTGCTGCTGGCAGTGCGGTTTCTGTGGCAACCTGCCAGGACATATATAGACTGATATTGCACTTCAGGCATTATGAGTAGCACTTTTGGCCTTACTCTGGCAGCTAAAGTTGCCATATACAGTGGCTCTAATTAAACATTGTGTTTGTGTGTTGTTGCAGGAACCCAGACAGCATTTCCCAAATTAAAGGAACCATGAAATGACCCTTTAACTTTTGCCAAATAACTTTTATATTAAACCTTCAATGTTCACTGAATGCCGAACAGGCATCCGTTTTCATTTCGGTTTATTAGCTTCTACATGAAAAATTATCCCAGTTGAAAATTCGCATTAGATTCCAATTGGAATTTCCGATTGGTACCAGCTAGGTTATGGGACAACCAATTGGTCACTGCAATGGGAACCAATTGGAACCCATTAAGATTCCAACTGGAAGTTTTTTTCCAATTGGTGAGACCCATTGGCCAGAGTGCTTCCAATTGGAACCCACTAAAACCAATTGGTTCCAATTAAAACCAGTTAGAATTCCAACTGGATCTAATGGGAATTTTCAGCTGGGATTGGAAGATTGAGTTTTTCTTCCTCTCCAACTCGCCGCAAACCAAGCCTCGGCGTTATCTTGATGGTCGTGACGTGTGCTGTCACCAGAATCAAAAGTTTTCTCTGCAGTAGGAGAATGGGAGCGTTAGCGGCGAGCTGGCGGTGTGCCGGTAGATTTTACCCCCCCCCCCAGCAAAGCAGCCAAAGCACGTCCAGAACTGTGTTGGTGGAAGCTGCAACGACAGTGATGACAAACTGGTATCGGATGAGTAAGTGTTCTCACACACTGAAATTGCATATAAACAACTTTCTAGGATAAATCTTGATATGCACTAAATTGACAAAATGGCTCTTGAAATTGTGAGAAGAAGACCTACTAACCTCCTAGCAAGGGTCCTTCGCTTACTCCAATTTTTCTCTTTACACTGTTTGGCATATAGAAAAAAAAAATAGAAGACCCAATGCTTTTCATTTGACCTAATTCCTCCATCTCATAGGAAGTTCTCCTGGCTGCCTTGAAACAGTTAAACATTTGTGTCACTCTAAGTGAGGACAGTGCTCTAGAGTCTAGACCAGACTTCCAATTCTCAAGTTCTAAAAATTGTACTATTTTACTGCAGTCCCCAAGGAAAATTTGGTGCAGCTTCACTGAAACTCTGCCGACACATCTCCACTTTATTCGGAACATGCATTCCTGAGACAGGCTTCTCAGTATGACATGAAATATAGAGGGGTTGCGCCAAATCGATCAAGGACTAATGACACATCCTACCGAGGCACTTAGCATTAATTCAAACCACTCATAGATCTCAATGCCGCAATAAGAGCTCAGCCTCCATTGTGCCTACACTGCGAAAAGTTTGTCAGACTTTCAGATGCCTTGGCCTTGGAGCCACTAAAGCAACAAACTTCTGAATATGGTGGGCCCTTTTAACTCTACTGATATTCATTCAAACCTCGTTTTTTACAGGGACCCCTGGGTCTCCTCCAGCACCCCAAAGACGATGCTCAGTTCCGTCCAGACTCCTCAGAGGATGAAGAGTTGAGTAGAATCACTTCATCTAACAGGAATTTGCAGGTGACATCAATTGTTCTTTTTAATAGCATTATTTTAACTATTTGGTTTCTTTTCTAATCTCAATGGGCTCCAGAAACAGGAATCGCCAGGGACGGAGCAGACAGGCACCGACAAATACATTGTGTTTGAATCGTGCGTGACAAAGCTTCTAAGGCGATGTCCACACTGATTCTCCATGGCTACCGAAGTTTCTTTTAGCTGCATTGGGTCCATGGTGCAATCCATAATCAGTTACAGTACTGACCACTTCAGTAACTGGGACAGCCAGCCAAAGTATCACAGGAAGCCAGAGGGCAACATCTTCATGTGCTTGGAATCGTGTTCAGTGGAGGCTGCCCAACGAAGATGCTCCACCTTTTTGACATCACTGGTGTCGCCCATAACCCCTCCTCGCAGTTCTATGAGTACAGAGATGCTACCTGCTCCCAGCAGTGATAGATGTAAGTTGCATAGGAGCAATTGAGGCAGTAACTATATAGGAAGGTAGTGCAGCTGTTTTGTGTTGTCTGCCATCTTGTTTAATTTCCTCATGAGTTGCTATGAACCTAGAAGATACTTCTTGATTTTGTTCGAACAAGGCTATATTTTTTTTTGCAACAGGTGTGGACAGTTGAACGAGATCTTGTTCAAAGCCTAAGAGGGCGCTCACTGCAGCTGGTCGGTGACGGGCAGTCGGATTCCCCCGGATATTCTGCTCTTTACGGGACATATTCACTGCTGGAGACAACCCCCAACCAAATCATTCACCTGGAGCTTGTAAAGGTGGGTACCACAAAAGCTTTGCACCATCCATGTTATGCTCTTGTTTAATATGACAAGGCTGTGTAGATATGTCTCGGGCCAATAATTATTACCTATATGCAGATTGTCTGTGAAAGGATCCAGAGACTGCAGGAAAATATAAGATGGACAGAAAATGTAAAAAAGATAAATGGACCAGACATGAGCATCCTTTCTGGATGCTGGTGTTATGCAATGGGTTTAACTTGTTCATTCAAGGTATCAAGACTTGTTTTGAAAGAAAAACCACACTGGCATACGAGGATTAGTATGGTGTCTTTTCATCCACTTTCCTTCAGCTTAGTTCTTTGTCTACGTCTAGAACTTATTCAAGCTTGCCAACCTTCTCTTCAGCTATACAAATTGGTCCTAATAACAACTTCTCAAAAGGCAGAGCTATCCTGCGGCGGTCATTGAAGCTCCAAAATTATGTACTAATGGCGTGCATGCACCCCGAGGGGGAGAATGCACCCCGAAATGTCTCAGCGCCTTTACTTCCTTTCTTCACGAAAAAGGTAGCACACCTCTGCCTGAAGTTGCTGGGCTTGACAGAAATCCTGCGGTAGTTGGACGTCCGCTGGTGTAGTTACCAGGCTACTTCACTTTTATTCCTCCCCACCCCCTAATAATTTTCCTGTCTGTGTGACCTTTATCCTCCCCCCTACCGCCCTCACCCTTTTGTATTCCCTCTTTTCACTCTCCTTCTCTGGGTCTGTTCGGCTGGATGCCCTGACTATTTCCCAGGAAAGAGGTAGGGCAAGACTGACTAGACAAGGTCATTCTGGCCTCCTCATCATTCAGGCTGGGGGTATCTTCTCTAGAGTGTAATCTTCTGTATGAACTGGAGAAGTGTATCTTCTCGATCACGCACACGGCAATATCACGAAAACTTTAGCGTAGAGCAACTGTTGTATCTGAAAAGAAATTGCTGTGTCACCAAAATAAAAACTATTTTGCAAGCAAATAAGAATAAATAAAGGGGGACTATATCCATTTGAATTTTGGAGTTTTAGCTATTAATATTTTTTCACGATCACGACAAAGTGCCCTTATTTGAAAATTATGCGGTGAAACCGAAACCATTCCGCAACTTGACAGGGCAGCCATCTTGAAATGACATTGAGAGCGCTGCAAGCATTTGCACATGGGTAGCCTGATTCTGTCTCTCCCAGCGACAGGACATTTGCGTGATCACCCGCGCGTGCAAATGGAGCATCACTGTAATTCACCAGATTCGTCCAAGTCTAGTGACGATCTAGAAATGTTAGAGGATTTCGAGGATGACAACAAGTAGCCCGTTTGCCTTCAACCTGCGGGCACCAGCTCCGAGGGGAAAAGCCGCAGCCGCATTTCCGATCCGTCGATATCTGGACCCAGATTCTTTAGAGGCAGAATAGTGTGTGCGTTTTTGCTTTTTACAACATACTTCTAAAACTTGTTCTCACTGGTGCAATCTTTTAGTTTGATTCACTTGTAATATCTGGGAGTGCAAAATCGCCACAGCACAGGAGCAAGAAATTTGAAAGTCACGCAAGATTCTGGTGTTTCTCTTTGGTGGTTCATAAAATTGTTTACAGTTCATCTGGTCTTGATGTCTAGTCACCAGTTACTTACTGGCTTATTTATACAGGTGCTCTTGTGGCTCTTGTCGGCCGACGCTACTGGACGAGGATTTCTGCTGTGGGGATATCGGGAAAATGGCCCAACTGCTGCAGGAGGGTGCATCACACGCAACGATCTGTTTCGGGTGTTATGCCTTCATCGAGAGTCAATAGAGGTTCATGCTCTGATGATGGAACATTTCATTCCTACAGCTATGGAGACCGACAATAAAAGCAGGTATGCAAACTTAGGACCAGGACCACCTCGCCTGTGCAAATATTTGGGAATATTGGCACATTACAAGGAAAAGAAGCCAGGAAGTTTCCACTTGACTCTCAGAGCATATAAATCTATGATAGTAGCTTTACGACTTGCAGTATTATTGATTGTAATTTCCATGCAGAAAGCTTAGATGCCTGGCATACTAGGTGTTCGTAAGCTGGGTGTGGTGCTACTGCAATAAATCATATCGCCACTGCTTGCCAGGTTGCATCCCGAGTAAGATAAAAGAAGCATTTCCATCACCATCTTACAGACTATTTTCGTGGGCATAGGCAAGTATGCTGCCGTCTTGTTTGTTGCACGGCACATGGTCAAACATGTTATGTTTAGTGCAATTAAGACAAAAATTCAGCTAGAAGCTATCATCACTGACAAGAGCCTCAAAGGGAGTGGTCAGAAATTCCTGGTCAAGCACATTCAATGGCTGCATGCGGCATCACATTAGCTACAAGAATGCATACGCAGTCATTACACTACAAATGGCAGGAGTTCGCTTTTGAATTTGAACCCAACGGTCGCGAATTTCAACCGTCCCGACCCGCCCCCCCCCTTCGTTAGGAAGAGCCACAGCGGTTTTTAAATTCAAAGTTTCTTTCTTCAAACAACGTAGCTGAGCCGCTTCCACCTCTCTCCTGCCTTAACGAGGCAGGGGAGGCTCAGCCGGAGGCCCCCAAACAGGGCCCCCAAGCACCCCCGCAGAAGACGCCGAAGATGGCGGACGAGGACCAAAGGGGAGCAGCCGCTCCAACCTCGCCCTCACCCCAGGACTCACCGTTCGCGTTCCATACGCGACAGCACCGCAGGCTCCCACCTGCAACAATCAACCAGAGCCCCATCCCACCGGGAATGCGAATCCTGAGCCAGCTGGCTGCCGCCCCCCCCGGACTCCGCTAGCTCAGGAGAGGCACTCCCCCACCCCCCACCCACGCCCCCCTGCCCTGGTCCCATTCGGCCCGTGGAGGCTCTCCCCGCCGGCCCCTGAGCGCCCGCCGGCCCCTGAGCGCCCGCCGACCCCCTACCCCCTACCCCCCCCCCCCCCCCAGCGGCCCCAAGCGCCTCCGTGGACGCGAGTTCGGAGCAACCGGCACCATCCCCCCCTCCCGCCCCCCTAGGGGCACACGAGGACGAATCATGCACCGTCCCGACCGGGGCCCACGGGCCGCAGAGCGTGCCCGCACGCACCGCGGCCCCAGGCGCAAGCACGCGCGGCAAGTCCCCCCGCCCCTCCACCGAGGGAGAAGGGCAACCCGACATACCGACACTCGTCCCCCTCCAATCGGCTAAGAAGCGCACGCAAGGCCAACTTCAGGCAGAGAACGCAAACCCCAGGAACCCCCCTCCTGCAAAGAGAGGCAACACCGGAAAGGACAGAGGAGCCACCAAGAGAAAGGGCAACGCCGGAGAGGGGCCCGGCGGCAGCAACAAAAACAACAACAGTGCAGCCGCCGCTAACAAGAACAACAACAGTGCGTCCGGCACCACCAACATCAACAGCAACAAAGCGGACGGCACCAGCTGCAGCAACGCGGTCGGCGCGGCCGCGGCCTACGAAGTAGGGCGTTATGAGGCGGCGATCCCCACCAGCAATCAGTACTCGGGAATGCTCGATGACAGCGCGGGCGCCGGCGACGAGGAACCCCCCCCCCGCGTCCCTGACGGAGAGCCCCGCCCCAATCAACCAGGGCAGTTGAAGAAAAACACAAGTCCCAAACAGCCCCCCACCCCCGACGCCACCGAAGAGGATCATGATCCCGGCGGGGGTCCGAGTGACGGTTCTGGTCCGCCCCTCGGGGCCCAAGGGCCAATTCAACTTGATCAACAAACTGAAAATTGCGAGAGCCCTCACGCTCGCGACCGACGGCAAAGCCCTCGCTACCCGGGTCAACACCCGCAAAAACATCGCGGCGGTGGACCTGGATTGCCCCGAAGCGGCCGAGAAAATGCTCACGGTGAAAACACTGCATAACATCGCGGTCACCACTCACCTGAGCCGGCCCCCGGCCCAGAGCAGGGGAATCGTCCGCCCCCGATTTGAGGCCGAGACAGCCGAGATCGTCCAGGGTATCCAGTCCGCGACCCCCGTCCAGCGAGCCGAGGTCTTCTCGCGGGGACACACCGTCAAACTACACTTCGATGGCCCACGACCCTAGCACGTCGACCTGTGGGGACTGCGACTCCCGGTGTCGGCGGCATATCCCCGTCCGCTGCAGTGCGGCGCCTGCGGCCGGCTTGGCCACACCAGACGAGCCTGCAGAGACAACATCAGCTGTCCGTACTGCTCCGGACGCCACAAGGGGAATGCCTGCCGAAGCACGACCGCGAGGTGCCCCAACTGCGGCGGTGACCACGACGCTTTTCACCGACGGTGTGCGGCATACGTGCGCGCGGCGGCTGAGGCCAGGGAGGCTGAAGACCGAAGAGTCTCTGCCGCCTTGAACGGCAGCCGGGAAGCACGACCTCTCCCCTGGGGCGCTGGGGAGACGGCACCGGCACAAGCAGGGAGAGAGACCAACACCACCAGAGGACAAGGAAACAGCCGGCCGGCTGCGGAGCTCCCCGTCCCCGCACTTCGGGCGCGAGGGTTGGCCCCTCCCCCAGAAACCAATGGCCAATCAGAGGCCGCGCAGGCGCCGTTGATGCGCGCCTCACCCTCTCCCACCAGCGCGCCAGAGAGGCGAGGTCAACGACCCGCGTGGCAGCGCGGCTCCCAACATCTGTTCCCCTCCCCCGCCGACCCGGTGCGCCTGGGAGAAGCAAAACAAACCCCCTCCCCTGCCGAGACAGCGTGCCAGGAGCAACAGGCCTCCTCTCCCTCCAGGACAGCACGCGTCACCACCGCCACACCGGGCGAGAGAGGATTCCCCCACGCACTGCGGGGAAACAAACCCGGCGGCTTCCCGCAAGGGCATAGCGCCCAGCGCGGGGTCAATCAGCCGGGCTCCTCGAACGCGCCACCCCTCCGGGAAGACCACATGCCGGCAGCCCTGCAGGGAGACGTCCCCGGCTTGCGGACCCTTCTGGAGCAACTGATTGGGATTGTTGTCGCCCTCGCGCAACATCTTCCCCAGCAGTCGCTGAGCGACCTCCACAGGGACTGCTCAGCAATAGTTGCGGACGCGGCACCGATCACTCGCTCCAACACCGACCATGGAGGAAAACCGTGAGGATCCCGGGCTCCCTCGCAGAGCTTCCGCGTGCGCCGTGCTGCAGTGGAATTGTAACGGCCTCGGGCGCCGTATCAAGGAGCTACGTAAACATCTCAGGGATGGAAATAACCCTTACGAAGCCCTTGCTATCCAAGAACCAAAGTGCTCGATAACGGACGCCCTAATTTCCGGGTATGTCCCCTACTGCAGCACGCCCGCGCACGCGGGCGCCAACCCACGGGCTATCCTCCTGGTGCGAGACAACATCATCCAAAACGCCTGGGACGTCACCGCCTACGAGGGGCCCGCCGAGATCGCTGGAAATCCGGGGAAAACCACTACACATAGCCTCCGTCTACGTTCCATGCGACGCGAGCTGGAACCCCCGAGACCTTTACCACCTCCGCGCCCGAGTGGGCGGGGACCGCGCCATCATCTGCGGTGACTTCAACGCCCACTCGGAGTCCTGGGGGGACCGGAAAACCACAGCAAGGGGCAAGTGTCTACAGGCAGTGCTCGATGACACCGACCTTCACAACATCACCGGAGGTTTCCCCACATACGTCGGAGCCGGCGTAGTGGGGAGTGTCATCGACCTGACCTTCGTCACCCCTAGTTTAAAGCTATCCCCCCCCCCCCCCCGACAGCTGGGGCAGTGACCACCGGCCTATCGTCATCGGAACGCCCCAAGGTGCCCCCCAGAAAACATGCGAGTGGTAGACTGGGACCGCTACCGAGAACTCATCGCGGAGGGAACCACTGCCGGTCTGCCACTCTCGCATCAACTCATCAGCGAGGCCATGCGAGCGGCGACACGCACGGTCAGGATTCCGTGCACCCGCCCCAACCCTGACCTCCGGTGGCTCAAGCTACGTGCCCGAAGGAGACAAGCACAGCGTCGCTCATGGAAAACCAACCTGCCTGAAGACATCCTGGCTTAAAAACGGTTGGATGCCAAATTCAGGCGCCATGGGCAACGACTGGCCAGGAGACAGTGGCATCTCCTGTGTACCTCCTTCGGGGCCCCGGGGGGAGGGAAGAAGGCGTGGAAAATCGTCAGATCCTTGCGGGGGCTCCCCGTGCCACGCAATCCCGTGCTGTGCCTCGCCGCGGCTCTTGGTCTGCCCCCGACTGCAATGGCCGACCTGCTGGCGGACACCTGGTTCGCGACCCCGTGCCCCCCTGCCCCGGGAGCGTATAAGCAAACCATATCCCGTACAGTGCCTGGCCACACGCCCTTCGGCGCGACGCGAAAGCGGCCATTTCATTGGTTTTGAAAATGTCACGTGACATGACGTCACTTCCGCGCCGTTTGAACGCATTTGAGCGCGTTTTCGTCTTGTCAAGATGGCGTCCGCCGCTGCGCTGGTGGGTGAGACGCACGTTACGCTGCGCCGCTGTAAACACTTCGTTTCACGCGCGTGCCTAGATGACTCGAATGCTTTCAACTTAGCGATGTGAACTCGTTTTTCGGTAAGGTGAACGCCCAGGACTGCACGCCGAGATAATGCCACCGCATACGCGCCGCTGCCGAAGTCGCCCCTACGAGTACGACCACTACGATTGTCGAAGTTCGCCGCTGCACCGATGACTCGAATGCTTTCAACTGAGCGATGTGAACTCGTTTTTCGGTAAGATGAACGCCCAGGACTGCACGCCGAGATAATGCCACCGCATACGCGCCGCTGCCGAAGTCGCCCCTACGATTACGACCACTACGATCGTCGAAGTTCGCCGCTGCACCAATGACTCGAATGCTTTCAACTGAGCGATGTGAACTCATTTTTCGGTAAGATGAACGCCCAGGACTGCACGCCGAGATAATGCCACCGCATACGCGCCACTGCCGAAGTCGCCCCCTACGAGTACGACCACTACGATCGTCGAAGTTCGCCGCTGCACCGTAGCACCAAACGCTAGCAACTAATGCTTTCACCTCAGCGATGTGAACTCGTTTTTCGGTAAGATGAACGCCCAGGACTGCATGCCGATATAATGCTACAGCATACGCGCCGCTGTCGAAGTCGCCCCTACGAGTACGACCCATAACGATCCTTGGAGTTCGCCGCTGCACCGTAGCACCAAATGCTAGCAACTCTTGCGGAGGACGGCTCGCGGACGCAGTGCTTCTTGTACGTGGACATGTTCTCGTTCCGCAAACGCGCCTAATCGTGACACGGGCGCGCTGTGCGCCTGATGTCTACGCGCGTTCCAGTGCGAATTCGGAAAGCGATGGAGGTGTCGTTCTATCACCATCAAAGTACTCGGGCCCCTCAGAATGACTGACACCTTCAGTAAATGTACCACAGTAGGTTGTAGTTGCGCATCTCACTTTACTGCTTTCCATGTTCCTCATGAGAGTAGGCACACATAACATTGCCCTGATCACTCTTCCTACCCGTGAGGTTGAAGTTACTGTGGAGGAAAATGTCAGTTGTCCAGCACCACTAAGACTTCTACGGCGAGGGGGAACAAGCCATGAAGAGGGAATAAGAGCACATACCTCACACACAAGTGAAGCTTTTATTTCAAAACAGGAAATGCTTTCAAGATTAAATGCAGAACAGTACAGTATATAGTAGTGGTTTGAAGGTCCCCATGCTCCAGGCACGTTTTCACATATCAAACACTTTTCAAACTACAGGGTGCAATCGAGAAAAGTAAACCCTTACTTTTGGCCTGCATAGACAAACTATGTATCGCCGAATGCCGAAACTCCACGCGAATGTAACCTTGGCGATCTCAGCAAGATGCCAAAGTTTCAGAAAGTAGCGTCATCGAATTGAATATTTATGCATGATTACCGGAAATTTTCAATGTGAGAATGGAGGCTCGCAGAGCTCGCGATTACATGGAGATGAATGGGAGACGCTACTGGGACGCGACCCCATTTTCCTATTGAGATTTTCAGAAAATTCCTAGTAACTTTCAAATTCAATGACGTCACATTCTGAAACTTTGGCATCTTGCTCAGACTGCTAGGGTTACATTCTGGCGGAGTTTGAGCGTTCTGCTATGCATAGTCTTTTTATGCGGGCCGAAAAGGAGGGTTTACTTTTCTCGATCGGACCCTGTAGCGCAGCAGCATAATATTCTGCGCCTTACTAAGTGCGTCGAAGGGTAACCTCCTCAACTGGCCCATTTTGGGGTGAGAGTATGTTCTCAGACATCTACGGGTTTTCAATGATTATGGAAGTAATCAAGTGGAAACTGCACTGCTTCAAATGTGAGCATAGCCCAGTCACGTCGGTCTTGTTCATTACACGGTCCAGCTCATCCCCACGGCATTGATTAATCTCTAGGTATGTCGGATTGTGTTCCTTCATGACGTCCAGCCACCGCAAGTGGGGCTCTTGTGCCTGCATAAAAGACATTGAAACCACCAAGTTACGTCTAGTCTGATTTGGACCTACGAGAAGTCCACGGCTGTAAGGTCATGCAGCAGCCACTGAGGACTCTCCTCTACATTTTTTTTCTTCATGGTTGCACTTCGCAGTATTCATGCATGGCTTCTCAAGATTACTGTTAAGTAGCACGACTGATTCCAGTCACTTAGAGCTGTTATTCTGCTAAGGCCACAGGCAAAATTAGTCCTGCCAATCGTAGACTGTGAGCAACAGGTGAGGTGAGCAATACCCATATGCTTCACATTAAAATTGGGCTTGTCTCGGCACATTTGGCCATGTTGAAACTGTCATGCCGTAGCCCTGAGCGTCACATGTGTGCCAAGTCATTGAATAAACAGTTTTATTTCTCTACTATGCTAAGTTAAATTCAAAGGACCTCGGTTATTATCCCAGTTAACACTGCGCAAACTTTGTAGGAACAAACGGTCCTGCAGTCCATTTCTGCTTCGGGTAAACAGTTCGCTGTTTACCTTTCAGGTAAACAGCGAACTAAAAAAATTAACGTGCAATTCGCATCAGATAGAAATATGCACGGCTTTAAATGGCTTGGCTGCACTTTTGCCAAATAAAAGTGCACGCTTCGCAGCCCAGAACATTGCATAAGTGCCTCTGTCACAGGTGGCAACTGCATTTTGAGAAACTTGGCTTCCTTAGATGCCAACATCAAGTGACCCTCTGGCCCTTCTCGATATGGTTGTGGGCAGCTGTCAGCCAGCTCCACTCTGCCCGTGATAGTGGCCTGGGAGGCACCTTGTTGCGGGCCATGACTCCTGCAGCACTGCCCTTTCCACAATAGGGTTGTTGATCGTGAAGACCTGTAGTGCCTGGCAAAAAATAATATGCTGCCCACCATTGGAGCAACGAAGAACTGAACTACCATACCGAGTGTACCGAAACATGTCTTCCACACATAGAAATGTTATCAGGAGGCACAAAGACGAGGCAGAAAAGTGTGCGCCGTCATTGGTCGAAACAGTGAATAAAGGCATGTCATCGTGTCTCGGTGGTAAACAAAAGCCTGAGGTGCGTGAAGAGCTGACTGACTTGCTGCATATTCCTTCTCTATACACAGAGATATTATCCTTACATTTGCTCGAGACAAAAGGCTGCCGACATCCATTTATGTACAAGATACCAACCTACAGGAATTGATATCTTGCATTTTTGTACCACAAACATGTTTCTGCCTGAAACATTTCACTTTTATTATCTCGGCTGCTCACACTGCTGGCAAGTGCGCCTTCACTGAGTGCATACAACAAAGCCATGTGTTTTTTTTTGCTTTTTTTTTTTTGAAGCAGCATTGAAATTATAGTCATAGTCTTCATTGGCTTAGGAAAGCCGTGGCACCATGGAAAGGCAACAGCCCGTACCATGAAGGCCCGCGGTGCCGCGTCTAATGAAAATGATCATGTGATGAGTATGTACAAGATCCGAGATAACTCTTACATGCTTCTCACATGACAACTTTATCAGCAGTGTGTCTTGGACAATGGCCTCCAAGGTTTGCAAGTTTGTAGCGTAGAGGGGCGTCCATGTCAATGGACGCCCCTCTACACAAACAGAAAGCTGCAAAATTTGTCCTTTAAAGGCCGATGCTCAACCTTGACGTTCTGCAGGGGCTATAATCCTCTTAGAGTCCTCCTCTCTTAAACTGCGAGGGGGAGCTGCATTGTGTGAAGGTCGAAGGTGGAGAGGATATAGGAAAGGAGGGGGTCCGAAAAAGTGCAAGCTGTACGTCGGCCTGCTGACGTACAGCTTGCACTTTCCACTTTTCCGAACGAGCTTTAAGCTCGTTCCTTTTTGCCGCAAGAAAAAAAAAAAAAAGTCCTAGTACTGTAAGTTGATGATGAGATCATGATACATTGAAATACAAAACAACAAACAATGGAGCGCGTAGCTTTCGGCACATGCTGCGCCAACTGGAAATCGCCTAGGAACTCACACAAATGCTCAGTTGCAGTGAGGGCGCGTGTCCTGCTCCAATATGTTCGACCCTCGCTCGGCACATGCTGAAGTTTCGGTGCTAAGCCGGCATTGCGCAGCTGGAAGCCCTCGCTTAGCTCGTACCAATTAAGATTAAGGACCAAAGCGACACAGGGCAGTCGTGCCTCGGCTTGATTCTGGAGAATGAGCGGCGAGCTTTCCACTTTCAAGTCGATTCAAAACAAGCAGAAGAGAGCCTAGGAATGAGGGTGCTGGGACAGAGGTGCGAAAAGGAAATGGGAGAGAATGTGAGGAACTGTTTGTTAGATGACGTCGCCCGCCCGAGGGTATCTGAGACGACAGTCAAGGGCCTCCACAGTCGTCCCAGCCACGCCTTGAAAGCCTATTTCTTGCATACCGTGAGTCCCGACGGGGAAGAAGAGCGATGCACAGGAGGAAGACGACGAAAAGAATAGAAAAAGAGAAAACACTAAAAGAGGACATGCATCGAGGAAGGCGAAGCTGCCTGCGTTTTGTACAGAATGCAGGCGGAAAGGGCACCCTGGCAAGCCTATCTTCAGAACAATTTGGTTCAGGCCACATGCGTTGTTGTCTCTCCACCTGCCTCGGTGGCTTCTTTTTACAAAGTGTTTGGCACCCACTTTCGCGACTTTTCGGGGTTGGGGGTTGTGGAGGCGCCGCTTAGAAAACAGTGAATTTTACCAACCTACGAAATCAGGACATTTGACGCTTTTCTCAATCTCTTGCAGGATGCGGGACAACGACTTCTAATGCGGGACGGGCGGTCACCCTAAGTAGCTGGAAGCGTAAACGAGAAACATTAGTTTATTTCTGCATCCAAAGCCCCCATGCAAAATAAAGTTCAAATAATGTAGTTGACCCAACTCAGTTGCTTCAACCTTGTAAGAAGTGGCACGCTAGCTTTATTCGTACAGAAGCGAAGAATGGTTTTAGCTAACTCGCCGTTTCTTGGCTAATGATGCTGAGTGTATCATTTCTGAGGCAAACTAACACCTTCACCATGACCGAATAGGGCATATTGCTATGAAATATAGCTAAAGTGGCCGTCATTTATCTGGAGTAAACAAGCCAAGAGAAATAAACACTGCGGGAGTGCTTCAACGCCCCGCGCCCAAGCAGCGTGCTGCTGCTGTGGCTACCGGCTAGCTTGCTCACGCCGCACTAGCCAAGGACCGACAATAATGTCAACAGGGCCTCCGCTTCAAGGGCAATGCTGGCGCAGCGCCGAACCTTTGGATGTGCAAGCGAGAGTTCAGCACATTAGTGCATGAAGCCTCGCATCCACTGCGCATTTTTGTGATTTCGCCGGCAAACGCCTAGTGACACAGCATGTACTGAAAGCCACGCGCTCCGTTGTTCGTATTTCAATGTATCAGGATAGCACAAACTACTAGTTAGAACAAGACTTGGTTGTCAGAGATGGAACGGCATTGCGCACAGGTATGGTCATCTATCACATGAATCGAGAAATTAGTTGCGCTCTGCGGGGGCCAAACATTTTACTACTGTCGTTGAGGTTAGAGTGTAGTGTCTGGCAAGTAGAGAGAAGGGGACAAGTGGGTATGGCTCTCGCATTCTGTGCCACTTACGAATTGACTCCCCAAACACGAGCAGATGGGTTTCGCTGAGAAGTTTGAAAGCTACCGAGTACCCCTCGACGCTCTGTTCACTGTCCATGCGGACAGCGCCAGCCATCATTGCTACTGTGGCGGTGCGCTCAGTTCTGTCGCAAGAGGATGTCCAGGGCCTGCCACATGATAGGGGTCACCACCACAACTGCCGAGCCGGTTTCCCAGCAGCTCACCGTGATGCCGGTCCCTGAAAATCATTGTGTAAAATGAGGCGAGGCTCGATCTAATCACTTTTTTCAAGCAACTGTAACATTAGAATTCGCCAATAATTTGTCCGTTACGACTGTACTATAGCTATTTGCAAGCTAGAAAAAAAGGTGGCGGCTTCCCGCAAGGGGTGTGATGTGCATAAATCTAAAATGGAAATCTTAGCTGGGGTCCTCTATAATGACACATTTCTAGTAGAAACTGCTAAAGACTGCACAGGAACAGCCCCTCTATTTCATGAGGCAACGCGGTAAAATGCGGTGGCCAGCCATGTGACACTAGAAATGGATCGTGGCACTGTAGCAACTTCTAGTACACTTGGAGCCACTGTACTAAGAGTCGACGGAACTGCTAAATTGCGCCGTCCCGAGGACAGATGGTTTAAGGCCTCAACGTCGTGACGGATTTTTGCTGGGCGTCTATGGGCCCACACACTTTTTTGGACATAATTAAAGTTTAAAAAAAAAAAAAAAAAAAAACTTGAAGGTGCCTGAGTGTTTTACAGAATTAATGAAATAGCATCTCTCATGGCCCATCATTTTTGTTTTGATATGTGAAGTATTTTTTTACTGCAAAAATAACCTAATTTCGCCATTTTGACTTGTCTGGTAACAATGACTGTGGTCATCCGTCCCGTTTGCCCCTGCATAAACTTCTCGGCTACGAAGCAGCGACGCGATGACAGTAGTGGACATTCGTCTGTGCACTTTGCTTATGTATTCCTTTAGGCAGTGTCCCCATGGGTGATTCTTTGTGGCAGTTACGATGTTCCGCTCGAAATGTCTGTGGCAATAAAAGGGTGTGAATGCAATAGCAGCTTCATACTTTCGTGGTGCTACACTTTCTCAAGTTGAACATTGTGTACTTTCGTTAATGTTCTCCCTTGAGAGGACATCCCACCACACTCATTCCAACATATGCCTGAGCTTATAATAAATGTGCCTGGAGATTTTTAGCTGGATGTCAGGTGACTAACAACTCAAGTTCATGATCGAGCACGTATGCAGGCAGGCATAAGAGCAGAAGAATGTTTAGCATAGCTAAAAGATGAGGTTTCAGACGGTTACTATATCGCTATCAAGAAAAAAGCATCCCGCGCACTAAAAGGCATTTTTCACTCGTACAGGAATAAGACTAGTAATCGAAGTTTCCAGCTACTTTGTTTTTTAAGTATTGTTGCAATCGAAGTTCGTACCAAGAATCGCTAATTTTTGTACCTGGCTGCTAGTCCTTGAATTCGCCGCTTTTATTTTTTTTTTCACGGTCTCCACTAGTTTTACTGGTTCTCTTGAACTATCGTAGCATGCGGCTGCCGCCAGTAAAACCGAACAGCGCCGTTCCTGTTTTCCTCACTCGCATCACACGACTTCGACGTACGCTTCGACAACATCCATGTTTGTTTACTTTTCGCGAAAAACGCAGCCCACCAAATGCTGGCAACATTGCCATTGCGCATGCAGAAGAACGAGCGATTCGGTTGTTTTACAGCGATAGCTGTTATGGGCTCTTCCCCCCCTTTGGAATGATGGCGTAGGGTGTAGGGCGTAGGGCATTTGGCATCCGTCGTCGATATTGAGGATTGCTCCAAAACATTTTGTTACATTTCGCCGCTGTCAGGAATCGACCCTGGGTCTGCTGCGTGTGAGGCAAGCGCTTTGCCCCTGCACTACTGGCTCCATGGCACACTGCATCAGTAAAGTGTGTGTGGTGAGCACACATGTGCATATGAGTCTCGTGCACCGCCCGGCTACCTCCGTTTTCCAGGGAACGCAGCGGAACACAATCGTCCATGCACGCGAGATGCGTTAAATGGAAAGCAGGTCATGCCTATCATCGACAGTACACGCTCATGACGAAAATACAAAGAAGTAGCTTGAAACAAAACAGCGCCGTAGCACAGACAAAGCTATGAGCTCAAGCCCCAAGCAAACAATAAAAAGAGAAGACCAAACTGGCTAGATGTCAAAACCCTAAGCAAAGTGCACATAAAGGCGCCCTAGTGAGGTGCTAGTGCAGCTGGTATTGGGTGTTTTCATTGGCATAATTTAGTCCACCATTTTATTGTTATTAGCTGTCTGGCGCGTGCCAAATAGAAGCATTTCGATGATGCCTAAGACTATCAAATCCGTAAAGCACAGAAACTTATACCTGCCATTGTGTTACCATTGAACAACGAAATGGCCGATTGACATCACGTGAAAACAACCAACGCCTATTTGGTGCGTTAACCTGCTTAGCCCGGTGGAAACTGTCCTACCCAAATGAGCCACGCCGCGATTCGCAAAAGCGTCAGAAATGAGTTGGAAAAATTTGCGAACTTGGAGTTGCTTGTGAAATAGCCACAGACGTGTACTTATGCAACGCACATTTGATAAATCTGTGTTCCGTCGAAGGGTAGCTTCACTACTCGTGGATCCAGATGAGCAAACGGCGCAAAGCATTCTGAATGCGAACCTGATCATTGAGGGTCTTGTGCTAGCTTGCACTAGCTCGCACTTCAGCATCAAAATCTTTAGTCGCGTGGCGGACAACGCATAAAGCCGAAGGTTGGGGGCCTAAATCCGGACTTCGTATTTCTAAACAGGTTAGTGCCCATGGTGCCACACAGTGGACCACCCCTCGCAACTCACTTTACATATCACAAAGTGTACTGAGTGTTCCCAAAAAGGGTACGTGCAAATGTAGTCATGCCACAGGGTTCACACAGATTATTCACTTAATCGGTCAACACAGGCGTATTACAGGTGTTGACGCGGATGCGCCAACAAAAAACAACGAGAAACAGTCGACTGAATAGCGCGGCGTCATTAACGTTATGCACATAGGGTAACGTTAATTCTTCACAGGAACTGCACCACACCAGAGATCGATTCATCGTAGCTGCGGGAGGGGAAAGAGCCTGATTGCGCTACAAGTGTCTATAGGGTGTTTTCATAAGACTTAAGTCTGTCATTTTGTTAATAGAAGTCGGCGTAATGAGATCTGGAAGCTTCTGCGCACTACGCATCTGAGGGCACGAAATGATTTCTTAGAATGATCGCCTTCGGCACAAGCCATAGAACTCATCACAACAAAATGGCGAACAAAAACACGTAGGTGAATACACCTCATACTCCGAAGATGTATTCAAACAAAAACTACGTCTTTGCCATTTGCTTGTGACTGTGAGAGTGCAGCGAGGGCGCGGCCGTGAGCAACAAGCTCGGACGTTTACAAAATATAGCGTCTACCTGTTAGTCAGGGAAGCATGTCGTTTTTGGCACGACACACGGCATCTCACACTGTTACGATGCAAAAAAAGTTCTATCGAACCGAACAAGAGGTGTTCAATCATGATTTGTATTGAGCTGACCAAACATGTTCGTGTCACACTGACGCGACTACGCCGATCAATAAGGACAAACATAAAGGCAGATTGAACAGCGACGTTAATGAACAGTCAAGAAAATCGGCTGTCATAGCCCATACCGATATTTCCAACGTGTTGAACCTCGGCAGCAGCGAACTTCAAGACTCCAAACTTCTTCTGCCATCTGCACTGCATCTGCCTCCGCCATTTGCCGCCATCCGCCATTCAGGGCGCCGCCGCGCCGCGTCGGCCGCGCCATCACGCGGCTGACGCGGCGATAAGACAATAACTCGAACAGAAAATTTAAAAAAAAGTTATAGGGAAATCGCTATCACTAATTAGGAATTATTTTGAGCATTTCTGTGACAAATTAAGAACGTTAATTATTAGGCTTCAAAGTTTTCTTACTTCCCACCCATCCAACCGACTCAATGAATGTTACTGGTGTAGGAAACGAAACCGAAACCAAGAGCGGCGTCAGAAAAGCCGGATGTCAATCAGCGTGGGGATTAGCCTACCACGCCTACCCTCTCCCTTTCTTTTCCTTGATCCTTTTCACCTTTCAACCCTTTTTTTTTCCCCTGTTGCAACCTGTTGTTTCAAGCTCGACATCGAAGCCACTGGTGTGTTGGTTGAATCATCGTGCTCCTGTTTGAATCGCCGTGCTTTCGTCCACGATTTGACTTTTGCTTGCCAGCGTGGAGTTCACCAAGGTGCGGGTCACGGTGGTGCGGGTACACGTGTTGTGTGGGTACACGTGTTGTGTGTCACTGAATGAACCATCGGCGACGTGTTCTGCGAGACATTTGTAAGCTGGTTGAATCACCGTTACTTTTCCTCTCCAGTATCCTGACCGCTGCGCACTCGTGCACGAGTTGAATGTGCTTTGCATCACTGTTTTTTCGTTCCCCAGAGTGGTGAGCGTCGTGCTTTCATGCGCGAAACGAAAGTGCGACTTGTCTTCTGTGTATCACTGCTACTGAACCGCTGAATTTTTTTAACGATGGACGAGCCTCCTTCGCCGTTCGAGCGGCTGGAGGTAGTGAAGGACGACCTCGCGTCGACGGAAAAGGAATCAGTGTTTCGCGCGAACCTGAACAACGAAGCGGCCGTCGACGAATGGCTGGAGGCCTACAGTCTCCAAACAAACACTTCTTGGATCGTCCAAAAGGTCCAGAAGGAGGGACAACGGTACGTTCATGTCATTCATGCTTTCCGCGATTGAGGACCGCATCGATGATAATTGGAATGCGGCTCTCAACTAACTATATATCCTGAGTCTTTGGCCGTCTCGGCATGCTATTTAGGTTTTCTAAATTCAGAACAGTTATTGAGAAAACAGCGAATGGAAAACACATTCGAAATTTCCCGCGCAGCCGGGTGCCGTGACGTCACGGAGAGGCAGACGTGCAGGTCGAGAAAAAATAGAGCATGCTGCGGATTTGTTTGAACCTGCGTAGTCAGGGTGAAAATGAAATGGCATTTGTTTCACACCACCAAACTTCGTGTAATCAGTTGTCAATAGTCGTGAAATGGAGCGCATAGCCAATGAATGGAAAGCAGAGAAACTTTCCATTGTCGCAGAGCTTTATACACCCCCCCCCCCCAACACACCCCCAGGTTGAGCCCGACCCCCCCCCCAGAATTTTTTGTGCAAAGTACAGACAAGGCTACACCCCCCCCCCCCCAACACACCCCCAGGTTGAGCCCGACCCCCCCCCCCCCCCCTCTCCCGAATTTTTTGTGCAAAGCACAGACAAGGCTACACCTCCCTCCCCCACACACCCCCTACAGCCGCCCAAAAACTTGTGACCCCCCCCCCCCTTGTTGAAAATTCTGGATAAACCCCTGCCAGTGTGTATTTAAGTGTTGTACTTACCATACCCAAATTTCATTAGTGTAGGCTCTCGGCACTTTCCCATGCCATAGAGATATAGCGTTTTTCTTTTCCAGGATTTTAATCCGGGAACCTACTCATGAAATTTGAGTATGATAAATGCACCTCCTAAAGAGACCTTGAGAAGTTTCACTGCTATCCAATCATTGGCCTATTTATACGATCAATTTTACGCCTGAAGAGCGCCCGCGGACACCATTCGAAAAAAACACTCCTCCCACGTGTGAGCCAAATCTGTGAGCTATTCGAGTGAGCCAAATGAACCTCTCCACTTTAAAGCAGCTTTCCTCCTCAAGAATTAACGCTACCCTATCTGCATAGGGTGCTCCCCCTTATTTTGCCGCATTTGTGGTATTTTCAGAATGGTCTTCCACAAGGTCTGGCGCTGCCAGCACCACCCTCGCAACAAGGTGTCCGAGCGCCGCAACGCTGTGTGCATGGCCAGACTCGACGTAAAGATAAAAAAGTTGAGCAAGGGCTCAAAACAGAACGACCCATACCTGCGCAGGGACGTTCCCTTGGCTACTGTCATACGAATAGACACTCAACATTCGCATAATACACATTCAGCAGACGCTCTGCGCCTCCTTCGGGGCACACGTACCACGAGGCAGACGTTTGTGGGCTACTTTAGCGACGGGATGGCAGTCAGCGAGGCACGGAGGCTCCACGAGAGCAAACTCTGCATGGAGGAGAACGGTCCCGAGCTGCTGGCCAACGGCGCCCTCAACCCTCTGGCCAGAACCGTGCAACACTGGCACACTGTGTGGAGGAGCGCCTGCTTCGGTGGTGGCCCCATCGACGCTCTCTCCAAGCTGGAGGAGAAGGCACCCCTCTATGCTGCTCAAGGTATGCTACAAGTTATTACAGTGCCATGGCTTATTTTTGACATCACATGACCTACCAGTGCATCTTTCCACGTCACCTTGTGAAAAGAGAGGTATTGTTCATCTGTGAGCTTCAGCACTTGCCACTAGGCACATGCTATTAGAGAGCAACACCAGTTCACATTCACATTTCTCGGCTCTATGCACATCACATGTAGCTGTGGCAGTAACTACACATTTTTTTTGCTGGGAATTTTAGGGGTACAGAGGTGAGTTGCATCGTAAAGCTCACTTGAGAAAAGTGATTAAAAAGAGCCGTGCCTCAATTTACTTAACAATTTCCAGGCACAAGTGTGACGGTCAGCCGGAGTGACACCAGCAACTGTTGGGCAGTTCTGGTCGTGACCCCCATCATGCGGCGGGCCCAGGCACTGGAGGCAGCGAGGGACATTGTCTTCATAGACTCGACGTCCTCGTGTGACACCACCAAGTGCACCGTGACAGTGGTGCTGGTGGCGACAATGGCTGGCGCCGTCCCCTTAGCAGTCCTCCTGCACAACGAGCAAAGCACGGACGGGTACTCGGCAGCATTCAAGCTCCTCAGCGGGACCCATCCACTCTGCTTTGGGGGTCTATCCGTAAGTAGAAAATAATGTGGAAATTATAGCTTTTCTCCGTGGAAAAAAGCTGGTTGTCATTTACTACACTTGTTTCTGCCTCAAGAACATTAGAACCCTAGTAAAAAGCTTCGGTGTCTGCAGATGCAACAAAATTTCCCCCTTATGTAAAAATTGGCGTTTCATATTTTTAATGTTTAATTTTCTCCAAATTCGAGTGTGTCGTTTCGGTGCCTCACTTTTAACTCCGAAATTCAGTGTTTTCGGTGTAAATTTTTGCGGTCAACCAGGAATTGTGGTTTATCAGGGCCCATGTTGTAAAAGCAAATGCATATTTTTCGCATTTCTAGAAAACACAACACAGCTTCATTCGCAACCCGGGATATAACAAACTAGTTTGCACTGTGCAAGAAATATGTGCAAAGCGTCATCATTCCGTTGACACGGATGCACATGTGTGCCAAGCATTCCACAAACTTCAGGAGGATACTGCTCCAGGCACAAATGCGAGCCAGCATTGCTGACAAAATTGTGCCGTGATGAAGCATGCAATAACTTTTGACGACACTGTTTCAGACAAAAAAATTAGAGGGACACTTGGCCTTAAGGGTGCGACGCGATAGCGCAAGGCCGGGTTGTCAGGGCAGGGGTGGAGGAGGGCGGGAGTGCAGAGGAGGCGGGGAAGGGAGGGCAGGGTGGTGGGGCGGTTGGGGGACTGGAGGGGTTGTAGGGTGGTGGGGGAGGGAAGGTGTGGGGAGCTGCAGGGTCACACCACCCCCCACTGCTACTAAGAGAGGGCAGGGCATGGAAGTCAAGGGGATGGAGGTCAGGAGTCTGGGGAGTGGAGGGGTTGCAGGCGGGAGGGGAAGGAGAGGGGAGTAGTGGGGGAGAGAATGGGAGTTACGGGGGTAAGGAGAGGGAAATCCCATCACTGATTCCCATTTAGCATCCGGGCCACGTGACCCGGGTTTTGAGGAACGGGGAAGGGCCCGCCCACGAGGTCACGCCAGACGCCGTGACCCGGCTCACTCGACACAGGTCACTGACCGGTCACGCCAGTCCAGCCGGGCCACCTAGCATGACCCGGGTCACGCCAGGTGCCATGGCCTGGTTCATGTGACCCGTGTTCCGGGTCACGTGACCCACGAGGTCACGCTGGACGCTGCTGGACTACTACTACGCTGCCTTTTCCGCTAAACGGGAGCCTTACGCTAAGTGGCGGCCCATACTGCAAGTGAGATGACCGGCAGTAGCCGTCACCTCATAGACAGAAGGAGGGCAAGAGGGGGACAAGAGGAGAGCGAGAAGGAGGAGGGGAAGGAGGGTAGACAGAGGGAGGAGGAGGTCAAGAGTAAAGGTAGAAGACCACGAACACACAATAACGCAAGAGAGAGAGAAAACGGGAAGACCAGGACGGAGGGCAGGGGGGACTGAGGATGAGGTGGCTTTGAGTTTGTGAAGGAAGAAGACGATGGAGGGGATAAAGGTGGGGCGGACCAAGGAGGCGGGGAAGCTGGTTAGGGGACGGAGGAAAAAGGTGAGAGGAAAGGAAGAGTGGAGGGAAGAGGAGCCTGAGGGAAGAGAAGGGAGCAAGGTGCGGATGGGAACAATGAAGATGAGGAGGAGCGGCCAAGGGTTCAAGGTCAAAACCAAAGGTCAAAGCCATGAACACAACCACATGACAGATAGAGGGGGAGGGAAGAGTTAAGCGAGGGAATTAAAGCCACGAACACACAACCACATGACAGATAGAGGGGGAGGGAAGAAGAGTGAAGCGAAGGAATCAAAGGTCACAAACATGCAATCATCGGAGGAAGAGATGAGGGGGAGGAGGAGGTAGGGCACAGAGGGGAGATGGGACGAGTATGGGGTGGAGATAAAACAGGCGAGGGAGGAGGGGAGGGGTCAGGTAGGAAGAAGGTCTAGTGTCAAAGGCCACCGTCACACGGACACATTCCGCCGACCACTCAAAGTGAAGGGCCCATATACGGCTACCGCAGTAAAACTATAGCACGAGGGGGTAGTGGTTTGACCGAGGGATCAAGCATGAAGGCTTGGTCTAAGGTTACGAGAATGAGAAGGTGATGGTAGCACAGGTTGCACCAAATTCCTTTGTAGTGCAAATACTTCATATAAACCGTATGTGCGCTTCACTGAGATACATCAGTCTTGCCAGTTCTTTTCAATTGCACTCAGTGAAGGCACTATTGCCAGCAGTGTGAGCAGCTGACCTTAAGCCGAGGTGAAAAGAATGGAACGGATTGTCCCAGTGTATACAGTTGTTTATTTAAAAAAACAATCGTTTATCAGTTTCTGTAAATTGTTGTGTTGAACATAAATTAATGCTATCAGCCGGTTGTCACAAGCAAGTATAGAACAGTTTCTATAGCTACAGAGAAGGGATATGCTACATGTAGGGACTAAAGCATTTACAAAGCATGACAGTTCACTTCTTTGTTTCTCTCCGATTGTGGGACGCATATCATCTTTTGCCAGGCACCCGAGGTCTTCATGACGGACAATTCGAGCGCGGAGAAGGCTGCTCTGCAGGAGACCTGGCCCACGGCAAGGCATCTCCTATGCCATTTTCATGTGGCGCAGGCGGAGTGGCGCTGGCTCACAGCTGCCCACAACGGTGTGCACAAGGACCAGAGGCGCTGCCTGATGTCAGCCTTCCAGGAGGCAAGTCTTTTACTATGCAGTTGCCATTGTGACAGAGGCGCTTGTGCAACGTTCCGCAGTATGAAACTTGCACTAATGTGCAGCAAAAGTGCAGCCCAGTTATTTAGAGTAGGGCGACACACCTCTGCATGTTAATGGTCTTGTGGAAATCAGTCAGGCAAAAGTGTGCATGTAAAGCTGACAAATGTTTGTCAGATTTCTAACCGAAGTAACCTCAACGGTAATGGCCAACTGCAGGTCATGTATGCTGACACACAGGAGAAGCTGGAAGCAGCGACAGCCCAGCTGAGGCGCCAGCCACACCAGGCCTTCGTGGCACAGGTGGAGGCCTTCCTTGGAAGACAGGAGGAGTGGGTGTTGCTCTACCGTGCCAACACCACCACGCGGGGGCACAATACAAACAACTTCTCAGAGGCCACCATCCGTGTCCTGAAGGACATAGTTCTGAGCAGGGCAGAGGCATTCAATGCTGTGGCACTGGTGGATGCGGTGGCCATGGTGTGGGAGAAGTACTTCGAGAGTCGCATCCTCCGCCACGCCCACAGCCGTGTCGCAAGTCACCAGGTGGTATACAAGCGGCTGCTCTCCAAGATGCCACAAGGTGCAGCTGAGAGCATCCAACCTCTGGGCGACAAGCTCTATGCAGTGCCCAGCGCCACACGCCATGACGTGGTCTACGAGGTGGCCGCAGACTTCGGAGCGTGCAGCTGCCCAGTCGGGAAACAAGGGGCTTTCTGTAAACACCAAGCTCTGGTGCACGAAACCTTTGGTGGTTGGTTCCCCAATGCACCCCCTTTGACTACGGAGGACCGGCATCGATTGGGCAAGCTGGCCTTGGGTGACAAGTGCCCACCCTGGGAATTTTTTATGCCCTTTCGTGGAGAGCAGCAGTACCCAGGTGAAGAAGAGAGTCCCAGGTGCACCCCCGAAGCTCCCAAAGGCCCAGACAATGCAGAAGCCACTGACCTGCTAGAAGCCAATGACCAGCCAGAAGCTCCTCAACCCTCCACATCGGCCCTGGCACCAATTGCAGCGCAAGACCCTGACCAAGCTCAGCGTGCTCAGGTATGTGCACTCTTTGATGTTCGTGTCTTATCCAGCTCCTTTTCCCAAGCGAAGGGAGCACGATAAACTTGTATAACACAAGCTCCTTTTACAAGTCATACCGTGAGAGGCTCTAGTGCAGCAACTAGAATTTAAAGTGGTGCATATTTCCTAGCAAATACAAGCTGCGCACTCATCTGTGATGCATGCTTTTTACCTGAGAGACTGTACCAAGTGGAAATTAACAAGTGCACCACCATTTGTTCCTACAAGGTTATTGGCTTACCTTTAGCTGGGGTAACTACGAAGGTTCTCTGGTGCGACTTAGCAGTGATGTGGGGAGAAAATTGTTTATTTAAAGGCCAAGGAATAAGCAGAGAGGAGAAAACTGCACCTCAATTTCTCCTTTCCACCCGAAAGAGAAGGATAGTCTTCCTCCTTGTGGTGTAAGTTACCTTCCAGACCCGCTCCTTTTGGGCAAAAAGGAATGGAGAAAAGGGCACAGGGGAAGGGTCATTTTCTTGGCTGCAAGGTACTCCATATATGTCAGCCTTTGACTACTTGGCACACATGTGCTTCTGCTCTAGTGGCCAAGCTCTCAGTGTTTCAGCACGGGCAAATCTGTTGAAACAAGCAAAATTGTAATTTCTCACATTTTATTTATTTACATTACTGTGAACCTTACGGTCAACACAGGAGAGAAAAATAAGTTGTACAAGCCAAGCAAAATGCATTCACACTCAAATGAGTACTTATGCACATGCATGGGTGCGGTCACACCCTGCACATCTGAAGATGTATTCCGCACACATACATTATTCAGTTAAAAATTTGCGCAATGATAATTTAAATGACTTGAGATTACAGCAGCTGACGACTTCATTTGGCAGAGCGTTCCACTCTACTATTGTCCTACAAAAGAAAGAATACTTAAATACATCATTTTTGTATTGATACGGAGCAATCGCCCTGACGTTGCTAGTTCTTTTGGGAACGAGACATTGAAGGCCACAAGTAAAGCTGCGGATCTAGCTTTGTCATTCCAGTTATTATGGAAAAGAGTTCTTTTAACCTTGATATCTTCCTTCGCTTTGCCAGCGAGTCAACCTGCGCCTCTTGTCTCATTGAAGAAACAGATTTTGTATGTTTATATCTGGAGAAGATAAATCGAAGCGCCAGATTTTGTATTCTTTCAATTTGTGATTCGTGGCATTTTCTATACGGGTCCCATACAGTGCTTGCATATTCTAACAATGGGCGAACATAACACATGTACGCAAGTTGTCGAACATCACTATTGGCATGCCTAAGTTGTCTTCTGAGGAATAATAACTTTTTGTAGGCTTTTGACAAACGTAATCTACATGACTGTTGCATTGCATGGTAGAACTAAAAATAACACCCTAAATATTTAAATTCGTCCACCTTTCGCAGTTGCACGCCACCTATGTTATAGGAATACTCTAAAATGTTTCGTTTGTTTGTAATGCTGCAGAGTACTGTTTTATCAAAGTTAATTACCATACCCCACCTTTCACACCACAAGTAAAGTTTTTCTAGAGAGGCATTAAGCAAGTCTTGGTCTTCGACTGTACGCACTTTTGAAAACAACATGCAGTCATCTGCAAATAGCTTTACAAAAGTGGACCTGTACCGACCCTTGTGGCACACCTGAATACACTGCAAGGCGGGTAAAGCATGCATCACTGCAGTAGACATACTGTGTTCTGTTAGTTAGGTAAGACCGGACCCACGACACTATATTGCTGTTTAGACCCACAAGGTGAAGCTTTTCAATTAATTTGTTATGAGGCACGCGGTCGAACGCTTTTGAAATATCCATAAACACGACGACAACCTGACCCCGCTCATTTACAACAGATGAGAACTCATGCGCACATTCAATTAATTGTGTGACCGTCGATAGACCCAGTCTAAAACCGTGCTGATGTTTGTATATTAAGTTGTTTTCTTCTAAGTACTGAGTGACATGATTTGAAATAATGTGTTCCAGCAGTTTGCAGCAAGTCGACGTTAATGATATAGGATGGTAATTTTGGACTGTCATTTTGTTTCCAGATTTGTGAATGAGTATAATTTTACCACATTTCCAGCAGTCTGCTGGAAATTTGGATTGTTGGAGAGAGGCTTGAAATATTATGAAAAGATATCGGGACACCCACTCAGCATACCTTTTCAGAAATGCATTTGAAATGTCGTCTGGCCCCGACGCCTTCTTTACATTAATATTCAAAAGCAATTTAAGTATAACACTTTCCGAGACAACGAAATCTGACATACGAGGTTCATCAGAGCTGCTAACGTGGTCTACCGGCGGGTCACTCGAGACTGTAAAGACTGACTGAAAATACATGTTAAATTCCTCTGCCACTCTAATGGGACATGATACAACCTCATCGCTTACCATCACTTCTGTTATTACCGTAATATCCCGAGTCATCGCCCATCCCCGAGCCATCGCCCACCCCATTTTTTGGGCCAATATCGATTTCCGAAAAAACACCGAGTCATCGCCCACCCCTTCAAATACCCCAGCGCGGACTCTGCGATCCGCGAACACTCATCCTACCCGAATGACGCGGCCGCGGACCTTACAGAAAAGAAGGAAAGACACTTCTTTTTGTTTACCTCCGTGAGCGACCCCAAAGTGGTCGTGTATCCGTGCGAAAAGAAAACGATGGAGATAACAAAATAAGAGTTTGTTAATGTAACCGCGGAGTGTTAGGTCGAAGTCTGTCTCCGCCAAAGTAAGGTCACCGCGAACCCGCTCCTTCTTCCCGCCGGTCGCGACCGCGGTTGTGCAATATTTTAGGCAAAGCCAACGCGTAAATAAAGCTTTGCTGGAACGCCCTACACAAACGTTTGCAGAGCGTCCCAACCGTGCATTGATAGCCCGCCGTGCACGGACGCACGTATGTACGCACCAAACAAGAAAGTTGCACAAGAGCTTGCAATTGACAAGGCGCCCGACTTGGCCCGACGCCAAAGTATTTGCCAACGCGACCGCCGACTTTCCCGCTTTCCCAGCATTGCTCTTGGTCGCTTCTTTGGTCCGCTCGCTCGCTCGCTCGTTGCGCCTGGTCGGTTTTTCTATTTTCTTGTAGACTTTTCTTTTTTTTTTTACTAACCAGGAGAACATAGTGGTGACATTCTTTCACGGAACAAACGTTCGCGCTACATGCAGATCGGCGGTGTTTCTAGCGCGTATGCAAGCAACGGACTTCGCTATAGTGAAATATTCTTTCGTGAGCATTTTTTTTTTTATAAAACAATGAAACTAAATCGTGTTTTGAGTTTGATGTATCTCTTGTGCATCAGCGCTAGATACGCAGAGAAAAATAGGCGGTTTTTTCCGCTTTTTTTTTCAAGTGTTTGTGCTCACCCACCGAGACATGGCCCACCCCACTTTTTTAATGAATTTCAGGCGGTAGGGGGGTGGGCGATGACTCGGGATATTACGGTACTTCTTTTTTCGACGAGAAAAACCGCCAGAATTTTTGCGGAGATTCCAGCAAGAAACGAGACAGCACATTGCCACAGTAATTTTCCCTAGCTTGGGAAATAAGATTCTTCAATTGTCGCCCCAAATTTGCAATGTCTGAGGAATTTTGTTTTGCTTTCCTTTTGCGCTTGATCTTTCGCTTTATTTGCAAAATTTCTCTTGTTACCCATGGGTGATGTTGTCGTGCTCTCACGTCCCTTGTCGGAACAAAGTGATATGTACAGTAGGAAACAATACTCTTAAATGTTTTCCATAATTCGGTAACATCACTTAACTGACTAAAATGGTCAAAATGTTCAACTAAATAATCGAGGATGGACACATCATCAGCATTTTGAAAATCTCTGACAGTACGTTCGTGACAAGCATTATCGGCAGCTGTTGTGTGTAGTTCTAAGTCAAGAAACACCATTTTATGATCTGACACTTCGTCGAGCACATGTGCTTTATCCGCTTCCACTATGTTGCTAACAAAAAGTAAGTCCAGAATTGATTGGCTCGTATCTGTTACTCTTGTCGGCCTGTCCACTAACTGTTGAAGATTAAAACTGAGTGCTATATCTAACAAAAGCTCGGAGGACGCGATTTCATTTTTACCTAGTTTTTGCTTTGCCCAGTCAATATCAGCATGATTGAAGTCTCCAGTCAAAATAATTTTAGTTTTGTCATTGAAGCGCAACGCCATGTAATCATACAATTCTTCTAAAAACCATGCGGCGGTGTTTGGCGGCCTATATACAGTACTAACAACAAACACGTTGCCGTGAACTTTAATCTTACACCATAACACCTCCCTGTTGACAACGCAATCTAATGGTACCAGGTCCACCGAACTTTTTGCGATAATAGCCACGCCGCCGCCCCTTGACCCTCGGTCTTTCCTAATCATTCTGTAACAAGGCGGAATAACTTCATTATCACCAATACCACTGTGAAGCCATGTTTCCGTGATGACAACCACGTGGGGGTCATGAGTTAGCAAGATTGTTTCCAAATCATCTACTTTATTCACAATACTAGACAAAGTATAATAATGTGCTGTCCTCAATGCGTTTTGTGCAGGCTCGAGAGGAAGTCTACAGGCGCCTGGAGTCCCGCATGCGACGACTGCACGCCATGAACGAGGAAAACCCAGCATACATTGAGCTTTTAGATGCCCTTGGTGACCGGATGGATCGTGTGACGAATGGGAACGACGCATATGGATTCATGCTTACGTTGAAGGCAGCTGCAGGAGTACGACAGCATCGGGGACGTCGGATACGGGTACAGCCCACAAGCCTTGCCAGACGTCGGCCAGGACTGACAAGGGGTTCAAAGAGGGTGCCGGCTGGACGCCCATCAGGCCAACCATCTGCCAAGAGGCCCAGAAAGAGGGCCCACTCCCTGCAGATGAGCATACGTCACAATGTGCCAAGTGCAAGACTGCACTAAAGGTCTTGGTGCCTGCCACCTCGTCGGGATCAGGTAGGTTTCGTTGAGCCCCATCCTTAGAAACAGTGGTGTAACAATGTTGATTCAGCTCTGACATGACTGGCAAGCTGCAATTGTGTGAGCACTTCGTTTGTCTGCAGGGTCACCGTGTGGACATGGGATGAATTCTTCAGGATCCCATCACGGTATTGGAACAAGACTCACATTTCGGCAGTTTCGCTGTCCCTGCAACGTAAAACTTGCTTTGTGCTGTAACTGAAAGCAAGACGTAGGCATTTTTCTTATTTTTTGCAAGCCTCTGTAACCTCCCAGGTTGAGCTGGATTTCATAATGTGATTCAAGAGTCTTTAACCACTTAACTGCCAATGACGAGATATCTTAACATGCTGACTTCTGGCCGCAACTGCCGATGACGAGATAACCCGTCATAAGACTCTGTCATGAGGAAAATACATTCCACAATTTTTTGGGGGGACAAAACGTCAGTTTCTTGATTATCAATGTCCCAAGCATATTTTATAACATTTCTAGCTTGTTTTGGTGTTAATCTACCAAAAGCGGAGCAATGTTAGTGATTGGAGAGCAATGCCATGCACTTTAAAAATGGGAACCATCATACATGGTTTGCTGTTGTCACATGCCTGAAAAATAAGCGAAACATCGTTCCTCCGACCGATTCAAAGTCCAGCGGCGATGAATGGCTTCCGTCAAATAGGAGGTAAGATCATCTGGACTTGACTGAGTGACCCAGTGATGAAAGTGTAATTGACAATGAGAACTTCCTCATGGCGCAAGATTGGGTTTGCATCCGCATTGATAAGGCAGGTCCCTCTTCACCCATATTTTGTTTTACTGCATGCCCTGGAGTGCCTCGACATTCGACAGACTATAATTCTGTAAATGATCAAGTCTAATCAAAATCACTTTGCATAAACTCTCTTTGTACGGGGCTTGTACAAGTGATATACGTGTGTTTTCACCAATCTAAAAGCACTGTACAAATTTTAAAGAGGTCTTTGACTGCCGGTTTGGAAGATGACGTGTCACTTATGCACGAGTGTTTGTCAAATGTTTTATTTTTAATCAATTTTAATAAACCAATGACCGGTAATCTCTAATGACTGTGATCTTATGCCACCCCCTTTCATGAGTGCCTGTACATTGGGACCTTGTGTTTTACATTGCTCCTTCTGCTCTAAGATTGCTGAGCATGATTTCTCATCTAACATGGAAGTTTTTTTTTAATTTCTCATGTATCGTTTCATTATTTTGCGGTCTGAATTATTCCATGCTCGGGTTTGTCACCATGGTGTGGAACTGTCTTGCATCATCTGACATAGAGAAATTAATCTGTGCGAAATATGTACATGGCACATTCCTTACAAAATTACCTCTTCCAAGGAAGGTATTGCTGTACCTACATTTCACAATTTCCCTCCACGAACTCTATCAAGTCAAAGTGTTGCACGCAATGTACTAGTATTAATACAATATTTTCCGGATTATGGTCCCTAAGACCTAATTTCAGCATGAAATATTTGTCAGTGGATAGCCCGCACCTACAGCCCTTCTCACCTGTATAGTGAGCAAGGACAGATTTTAGCTTTCAAAAGGGTTTTTCATTGACAGCCTACATATGATGCATAGTCCATACACATGAGAAGTGCAGAGACAAGACAGGCATTGTTCATGCACCACTCGCGGGCTGATCACGGCTATTCCTGAGGGTCAAGGATGACCTACACTGTCTGCCTAGGGGCAGCTACCTTTCATGTCGCCCACAGAGGTGTTGAGAGCAAAGGCAACACATTTTCTGTTTAAGGCGGCGGTCCCACGCCTGCAGTCTTTAATGATAGCTTTTAACATTTTATTTTTTGGGGGTACTTAGGAAATAGCTACAGAGCTGTCGCTTTGCAGGTATGTTTCTAACATCGGTGGGTAAACTCCAGCAATACCTTATTGACATAACTAACTTACGTGATCAGAAAATTAGAAATTTAGAAATCGCTTACCGCTTCCAAGATTTCTCCTTTAATAATAAAGTTTGGATTACCATTTTTTCTACTCGCATTCTACTCGATATTAATCCTAAGTGTGCTACTAAAGGAGAACTTGGAAGCGGTAAGCGATTTCTAAATTTCTAGTTTTCTGATCACATAAATTAGATATGTCAATAAAGCTTGGTTGTAATTTACCCACCGATATTAGAAAAATGCCTGCAAAACGACAGCTCTTTAGCTACTAGGCACTGTAAAAAATAAAATGTTAGACACCAAGAGTAAAGACGGCAGCCGTGGGACCACTGCCTTAATCAGATCATGTAAATATGTAGATGGTCAAATTGGTAGCAGATTTGTAGTACAAATTTTATGACTTTTCATGTACCTCAATGTTTCAGTATACATGCTTGTTTATTCTAGTTATTTTAAGGACATTTTGTAAATTTCTTTTTTACATGATTTTATAATTAAGTATGTTTTGTTTAAATATGAAGATGTTCCTGTATGTAATACAAATGATTGATTGATTGATTATTAGGTGTTTAATGGCGCAAAAAGCAACATAGGCCATGCTGCGCCAAAGAGATAATTAAAAGACTCTATAGTAGAAGGAAGGAATTACTATGCAATGCACTATGCAGAGGATCTATAACTGGTGCAGGTAGCCAGTTTTTTTAAGAAAATCTAAAATGTGATCAAAAGGAACTAAAGGTTCATCTCCCAGTAAGAAGACTGGATGAAATGGAAGATATCCAGAAAGTAAAGGAAAACTCGTCCGGCGTTCCTGATCAAAGAATTTGCAGTGCCATAGAATATGCAGTATAGTTAGCGATTCACCGCAATGCTCACAGACTGGGGTGTCCTCACCACAAAGAAGATGCCGATGGGTGATACGTGAATGTCCAATTCTCAAGCGACACATTAAGACTTCATGGCGACGGTCTCTATGGTGCGAACTCTCCCATAACTCCAAACGTGGTTTGATAACATGTAGCTTATTATTTATTTCTTTGTCCCAGTCTTGCTGCCAGGCATAATAAACTGCTTTTTTGAGAACCGGTTTAAAATCTTCTTGAGGCAGCTGAACAGGTGTTTCCAGAGCATCCTTAACGGAGGCTGCTAGCCTATCCGCCTTTTCATTACCTGAAATTCCCACATGGCTTGGTACCCAGCACAGCTTGATATTGTATCCCATTTGGAAGGCCAGGTTTAACTCTGCCTGTACTTGTTGCACGAGCAAATTCTTAGAATCATTGAGGGAACAGAGAGAGAGGATAGCACTAGTCCACAAACAAAATAGCTTTTTTGATGTTGTTGCCTAATATATATTCAATAACCATGAGCACACCATAAAGTTCTGCAGTAAAAATGCTGGCAACAGAGTGAAGACGTCGAGCTTTTACAAAGTGTTCTGAATATACAGCTGAACCGACAAAGTGTGGAGTTTTTGCACCATCAGTGAAGAATTGTGCATAGTCCTTATACTTAGCTTGCAAGGCCATAAACTCTTGCTGAAGAACTAGTGGTGCAACAGATCGCTTATTGTATTTCGCTAGCGACCAGTTACAGGTATAGTGAACCGCCTTCCAAGGAGCAATGCTTCGAACTCTCGTCATCAAGCTACGCTCAGGGAGCGCAAGTTGCAGGGATGTAGACATGCATTGAATGCGGAGGCTTAAAGGCCGTACTATACTTGGCTTGTTCTCAAAAAGACGTGAAAAAGGAGATACCTGCAAGCAACGATAGGATGGGTGTTCAGGATCAGATTTGACTTTATAACTATAGCATAGGCTGAGGAACTGTCTTCGCTTTTCTAGTGGCATTTGGTGCGTCTCTGCATACAAACTCGGAACAGGCGACGTTCGGAAGGCCCCCGTGGCAAGTCGAAGCCCAAGGTGATGCACAGGATCCAGCATTTTTAAAGATGATGGTCGTGCCGAGCCATATACAACTGCACCATAATCGAGACGGGAACGAACCAGCGAGTTGTAGAGTCGCAGGAGGCATCTCCTGTCAGAACCCCAGGACACGTGTGCAAGTACCTTGAGAACATTGGCAGATTTAAGACACTTTCGTTTCAGTTCCTTTAGATGGGGCTGAAAAGTGAGCTTCTTATCAAAAATAACACCCAAAAACTTGTGTTCATGCCTAACGGTTATGTCAGTGCCATTCATCTGCAAGCTGGGATCCAGCGACAACCCCCGACGTAATGAAAAAGGCACGCACACTGTTTTTTCTGGTGCAAACCGAAAACCATTTTCATCAGCCCACTTACTCATCCTATTTATTGCTATCTGCAATTGGCGCTCACAAATTGACAAGTTGCATGAGGAGAAAGCAATCTGGACATCGTCTACGTACAATGAATAAAAAACCAATAATGGTATAACTGCAGCGAGGCTGTTGATCTTAATTGCGAACAAGGTAACACTCAAGACACCTCCCTGTGGGACGCCGTTTTCCTGTGTAAAAACATCCGAGAGCGTGGATCCCAGGCGGACCTGAAAACAACGGTCTGTCAAGAAGTCCTTTATGCAACGCAGCATGCGACCTCGAACACCGCACCTATACAGGTCCTGAAGTATTCCGTACCGCCATGCCGTATCATAAGCTTTCTGTAAATCAAAAAAGACAGAAAGGCAATGCTGCCGGTTCACAAAAGCCTCACGAACAAAAGTCTCTAACCGGACAAGGTGATCCAAGGTTGAGCGACCTCTTCTAAAACCACACTGGTTTTTATCAAAAATTTTCTTTTATTCTAGAATGTATACTAGCCTTCTGTTTATAAGCCGTTCATAAGTTTTTCCTAGACAACTAGTCAAAGCGATAGGCCGATAACTTGCTGGTAGGGAAGGGTCTTTGCCAGGTTTCAAGATGGGAATGATGTGTGCTTGCTTCCAGCACTGTGGAAAACAAGAAGCTGCCCATAAATTACTAAAGAAAGACAACAAATTCATCAAGGATTCAGCCGACAAGTGCCTCAGCAGTTCATAATGAATCATATCTGGGCCAGGTGCTGACTGCTTCCTTACTGCAAGGGCTATTTCAAGTTCATACATTGTGAACGGCCGGTTGTAACCAGTATCACTTCCAGAGAAATCAATTGGCTGTTCTCTGCCAAAGACCTGAACTTTTTAAATTTAGTACTGTAATTTGAAGAACTGGAGACCTCTCGAAAATGATCAGCAAGAATGTCAGCCTGATCTTTTAGTGATGGGGATGATGAAGGAAAAAGGGGAATACTGAAGGAGTGGTAAGTACCCCGAATCTTCCGAACACGATCCCATACCTCTTTTGCAGGAACAAAACTGTTCAGAGAGGATACATATTTTACCCATGAGGTCCTCTTGGCTTGTTTTCGTGTCCAACGAGCATTTGCTTTGCACTGTTTGAATTTAATCTTGTTCTGAACAGTCGGGTACCGCCGAAACCTTCCCCAAGCCTTATTCTGAGCTTTTATGGTGGTCGTACAGTCCTTGTTCCACCAAGGCTTGCATTTCTTGGGAATATTCCCAGAAGTTCGGGGAACTGACAGAGAAGCAGCATTTATAATTTTTTCAGTAAGGTAAAGAGTCGCTTCCTCAGGAGACATAGCTAAAAAAACAGCGGGATCGACGGCTGCCTCCAGAGAAAATAAAGCCCAATCGGCTTTATCTAATTTCCACTTGGGAGCACAAGCTCGAAGAGAAGGAAGGGATACTGAACTTTCTAAAATTACAGGAAAATGGTCACTACCAAAAGGATTTTCTAAAACCTTCCAAGAAAAACAAGGAAGTAAAGCAGGTGATGATATGGAAAGATCAATGGAAGTAAAAGTATTATGAGGTGCACTAAAAAAAGTTGGTTGTCTCTTGTTTAAAAGGCAAAGGCCAGATGACAGTAAAAAACGTTCTATGACACCACCACGGGAGTCTTGACGACCACTGCCCCACATGGGGTGGTGTGCATTAAAATCTCCTAAGATTAAAAAAGGTTGCGGGAGTTGGCCCACAAGTCCTTGCAGGTCATGTACATGCACTGGAAGGTTTGGTGGAAGGTAAAGCGAGACAATTGTAATTAGGCGGTCAAGCAGAACACGAACTGCTACTGCCTCTAAGTGGGTCGCGAGAGGGACAGGAGCACAGGCAATACCACTCTGCACAACCACAGCTACTCCACCAGAAGAGCTGTTGCAAGAAACATGGTCCTTTCTAAAAACCTGATGTCGCTGTAGTACCTGTGTATGTGTTTCATTAAGATGAGTCTCTTGTAAACAGATGGCAACAGGCTGGAGCTCATCGAGAAAAAAGTTGACATCATCAATATTTCGAAAACGACCGCGGCAGTTCCACTGCATTATACCTATATTTTTAACCATTTAAAACAAAATAAGCATAACATACAAATTCTACTAAAAAGCTATATTCCTTACAGTTTAAAATCTATTTTTACACGCGGTGCACTTTGTTTTTTGGGGGGGTTATTCTGCCTCCGATTAGAGTCACCGGAGGCAGAGGGGGTGGACTCTGATCTTGAGAGGAGAGCCTCCTCATCAGATCTCGACCCACCCTCATCCATGGGCTCGTCTGCAGTTGCTGGCAGCTGGCCCTTGGAGGTCGACTGCTTTGGCACTTCCCCAGGCTTCCTCTGGGGAGCAGAGGTGTGGGGAGGTAGGCCCCGACCCCGAGAGGTCGAAGCAGCTGGTTGAGCAGGAGACGTCATCTCCTGTTCTGGGGTGGATGCTGGCAAGGCAGCATTCACCTTGCAGTTCGGAGGCGGTGCCACTGGCGCCGCTCCCGGGGGTTTCGAGGGGGACCGTGATGGGAGATGCAGGTCGTCCGGAGACGTCTGCGTTCCCATCGAAACCATTGGCCAAGCTGGTCCCCTCCGCACGGCCTCGGCATAAGTGCCTTTTGAAACCAAGGCAAAACGCTTCTTTGCCTCAGTATATGTTATGTTTTCAGTGACTTTTAATGTAACAACTTCTTTCTCGTCTTTCCACACGGGGCAAGAGCGGGAGTATGCCGGGTGGTTGCCACCACAGTTTGCGCAATGGGGATCATTATTGCACGAATCTGCGACGTGCTCCTTGCTGGAGCACTTTGCACAGGTGTCCCTTCCCCGACAGTTCCGTGACCCATGGCCGAACCTCTGGCACTTAAAGCACCGTTGAGGGTTCGGCACATAAGGTCGGACACGGCACTGAAGGTAACCTGCTTTTACAGTCTGTGGCAGAGTGGTTGAATCGAAAGTCAAAATGATGTGTTTTGTCTTCCGTTCCACACCATCACGGCGGATAGTGATTCGTCGTGCATCTGTAACTCCTTGACTAGAGAGGCCCTCAATTATCTCTGGCTCAGGTGAGTCAAGCAAGTCATCCTCAGAAATGACTCCTTGAACACTGTTCAGTTTGCGGTGAGGCTGACGCTTACCTTGTAGTCGGAGACAAGGTTGAGTTTGAGAAGGGCATCACTCTGCTGCTTTGTGTTGACCTCGACAAGGAGATCATCAGAAGCCATCTTTTTTGCACTGTAATTGGCGCCAATAACACCTTCAAGAACTTTGGAGACCAGAAAGGGAGAAAGTTTGCCAAGTGGCTTGTCACCTTCCGAGTGCATTACAAGGAATTTCGGGAATTTCTGCAGTACGACAGATTCTTTCATCACGTTCAGTGCTTCGGTGCGGCCCCTTTTGGGGGGCCGATCAAAAGGTTTAAGTTTGGAACCCATATGAAGGGGGAGGGTTTTCGGAAACTGTGGTGCACCGCCCACCACCGAGCCCAACAAGGGAATAGGTAACGCTCCATAACAAGAATGGCTTGGCTGAAGACGTTACTCTATTAGTGCTGCCCAGTTTCTATAACCAAGTGTGGTTCTAGACAAGGTGTCTGTAGCCACCCAGGGTTAGCCCTTGCCGCCAAAGGAGTTAAAAAAGGAAAGAAGAGAAATGAGAAAAGTGAAAAGAAGGAGAAGACAAGAGTGAAAGAAGGGAGGGGATAGTAGAAGTGGCGACTAGACTGAATCATCCTGGCCGGGCCTTACCAGGACTCCCGTCTATGAGAAGCGGGGGCCGAAGTGGTGTATTGCCTCGCCCGGGGGGCCCCGAAGGGTCCAAACCTACCCCGGGCTCGGCTCAACCACCAGGATGCCCTTTTCCCCAGACACGGGAAAGCCACGCACAGCCATACGTGGGCGGGCGAACCCGCATGGCTCGGGGTCCGTGGAGACGCCACTCTCCAAACACCTGCTTTCACAGGTGCCCCCTGCGGGGTGTAATACAAAGGTGTCGTCATCATCTGGCCAAAGGGACAGAATGTCATTATTACTGTAAAGGCAATGGCACACTTTTTGGAAACCAGCACTTATACCACTCTGTTGAAACAGTTTCATGTTGTGAAATAAAATTCTTCCTTGTATTCAAAGTAACTGCACTTGTTCCCTCACTTCATGGCGAAGACTGTGTCACAGTAGCAGTCATCGTAGTGCACGACAGTATTCATTTTCCTACACAGTAGTTTTACTCTCACCAGGTAGGAAGTGCGTGTACCAGAAGAGCGTATGACAGTATTCATTTTCCTCCACAGTAATTTTACTCTCACCAGGTAGGAAGTGCGTGTACCAGAAGAGTGATGAAAGGAGGAGGGAGATGAAAGAGTGATAAATGCCTACACAGAACGTTAACCTCCTCTCCGGGAGCAAAGCTCGCATAGAAAAGCAACGTTAGGTGCGTGCCTGTTACGCGTGAGCAACCTGGAAAACTGAATTGAGATGGCACAACTCCACCTACTTTGACACTTGTACTGGTGGTGCTAGAACACCTCCACCGCTTTCCGAAATCGCACTCTGAGCATTAAGAGTAGCAAAGGCGCGTACGCAGGCATACAGTAAGCCGCGGTCGCGGACAGGCGCGCATTTGCGGAACGAGAACATGTCCACGTACAAGAAGCAATGCGTCCGCGAGCCGTCCTCCGCAAGAGTTGCTAGCATTTGGTGCTACGGTGCAGCGGCGAACTCCAAGGATCGTTATGGGTCGTACTCGTAGGGGCGATTTCGACAGCGGCGCGTATGCTGTAGCATTATGTCGGCATGCAGTCCTGGGCGTTCATCTTACCAAAAAACGAGTTCACATCGCCGAGGTGAAAGCATTAGTTGCTAGCGTTTGGTGCTACGGTGCAGCGGCGAACTTCGACGATCGTAGTGGTCGTACTCGTAGGGGCGACTTCGGCAGCGGCGCGTATGCGGTGGCATTATCTCGGCATGCAGTCCTGGGCGTTCATCTTACCGAAAAACGAGTTCACATCGCTAAGTTGAAAGCATTCGAGTCATCTAGGCACGTGCGTGAAACGAAGTGTTTACAGCGGCGCAGCGTAACGCGCGTCTCACCCACCAGCGCAGCGGCGGACGCCATCTTGACAAGACGAAAACGCGCTCAAATGCGTTCAAACGGCGCGGAAGTGACGTCATGTCACGTGACATTTTCAAAACCAATGAAATGGCCGCTTTCGCGTCGCGCCGAAGGGGGCGTGGCCAGGCACTGTACGGGATATGGTTTGCTTATACGCGCCCCGGGATCACCCCCGCCCCCCCCCCTCTGGTGAACTTTTGAGCCACCGACGGCCAGAGGTCGGCATTTTAGGTCGCCCTCACTCAGCCTCACCCTCACAGCCACACTGACCTCAGCCCCTCACTCACCCTCACCCTCACAGCTACACTCACCTTCAGCCCCTCACTCACCCTCACCCTCACAGTCACACTCACCTTCAACGCCTCACTCACCCTCACCCTCACAGTCACACTCACCTTCAGCCCTTCACTCACCCTCACTGAACCTCACGGCCCTCACGCACTTACCGCCCTCACGGCCCTCACGGCCCTCACGCCCCTCACCGCCCTCACGGCCCTCACGCCACTCACCGCCCTCACGCCACTCCCCGCCCTCACGGCCCTTACCGCCCTCACGGCCCTCACCGCCCTCACGGCCCTCACCGCCCTCACCGCCCTCACGCACTCATAGCCCTCACGCCACTCACCGCCCTCACCGCCCTCACGGCCCTCACGCCGCTCACCGCCCTCACGCCACCCACCGCCCTCACGCTACTCACCGCCCTCACGCCCCTCACCGCCCTTGCGGCCCTCACACCCCTCACACCCCTCACGCACTCATGGCCCTCACGCCACTCAGGCCAGCTTCAGATGGGGCGATTTCGCCCAGAAAATTTACGTCGCAACACCAGCAACACGGGCCGCCCGCGATCACACGCAGCAACCAATTGCTGCAATTTGCCATCGTCATCATAAAATTTTATTTTTCTTGCACTATATAGACACAATTACGCGTTATAAACGTGTTTTTATGCATTTAAACCTCGTTAAGAATACTAATGTACCTTCTGAAACAGTTTATTTAAGAAAAAAAAAACGATCGATTTCAAACCAGAACCAAGTCTTTCGGTGTCGTCATCACCGGCACGAGGTATCACGTGAAAATTTTGCGTTCCTGATTGGATGCAGCCGCTTCAAACGTATTCGAATTGCTCCGAGTTGCTTGCTTATTTCGAGCCGGACCCAATCTCAGGAGTTCGTGTCGATCTAGGGAAAGCTAGAGAACAACCCGCTAATAACACCAAAATTGCTGAGAAAGATGCTCGATCTGAAGGGGGCCTCACGCACTCACCGCCCTCACGGCCCTCACCGCCCTCACGGCCCTCACCGCCCTCACGGCCCTCACCGCCCTCACCGCCCTCACGGCCCTCACGTACTCATAGCCCTCACCGCCCTCACGGCCCTCACCGCCCTCACGCCACTCACCGCCCTCACGCCACTCACCGCCCTCACGCCCCTCACCGCCCTTGCGGCCCTCACACCCCTCACGCCCCTCACGCACTCATGGCCCTCATGGCCCTCACGGCCCTCACGTCCCTCACCGCCCTCACGGCCCTCACGTCCCTCACCGCCCTCACGGCCCTCACCGCCCTCACGGCCCTCACCGCCCTCACGGCCCTCACCGCCCTCACAGCCCTCACGGCCCTCACTCACCCTCACACTCATGAATTTTCCTGGTTCAGAAACTCACTCACCCTCACCTCACCTGTGAAGATGAGGGTGAGGGAGGGTGAGTGAGGGCCCTCATGAGTGAGGTTTGCCGAGGTATGCCGACGGCACCCGAAATGTCAGCCCCAGACGCAGACTTCGAGCTGCACGAACTGCGACACGCCCTCCGAGCGGCCCCCCCCGCCGTCGCACAGCGCCCGGCTCCGACGGCGTCACCGCCCAAGCCCTCCAGAACCTCCCTCCCCAGGGAGTGGAAAGAGGCTGTGGCGGTCCCCATCCCGAAGCCAGGCAAGGCCCTCAACACCCCAAGCTCATTCAGGCCCATCTCTCTAACGTCGTGCCTCGGTAACACAGTGGAGAGAATGGTCCTGCGCCGCCTCAACTACCATCTCGAGGCGGCAGGGGCCTTGCCGGAGAGCTGCTCAGGGTTCCGGGCGCGGCGCTGCACGGCGGACTCCATCGGGGACCTCGTGAGCGCGCTTGAGCAAGCAAAAGCAAGAGGACACTCTGCGGCGGTGGTCCTGCTGGACATCAAACGGGCTTTTGATGCCATCCCCCACCCCTCCATCATCAACGCCCTGCGGAGACTCGGGGTCACCGGGCGGCCGCTGAGATTCGTCCAGGCCTTCCTCAGCGACCGCTCGGTCACCGTCAAGGTGGGCGGGCACCTCGGCTCATCGAGGCACCTCACGCGAGGAGTCCCGCAGGGCAGCGTCATAAGCCCCCTCCTATTCTACGCCGGACTATCTGCCCTACCAGCGGCAGCCCATGCGGGGGGCACGGCAAGATACCCCGTCCACGTCGCCATCTACGCCGACGACGTGGCGCTGTGGGTGACCGGGGGAGGCGCAGGAAGCGGAGAGAGATGGCGAGCAGCGGAGGAGCTCCAGAGAGCACTTACAAACGTGGTGCACTACCTAAGAGTACTCGGACTCGACGTGTCCGCAGAAAAAACAGCCACCCTCGTCTACGCCCCGCGACCGGCATCATACAGACCAACACTTCAAACCGACAGCCGCGAAATCCAAAGAAGACAGCAGGTCACGTACCTGGGGCTGACCATCGACCGGCGGCTAACTTGGGGGCAGCGGTGGCGTGTACAATCCAGAAAATGAGGCGCTGCACCAACACCTTGCGGTCGCTAGCGGGCAGCACTTGGGGGGCACCCCAGAGCATGATGCTCCAAATCCATCAGGGGCTCGAACTGTCCGTGCCGCTTACGCGCTCCCGCTGCTCGGCCTCAGCACCACGCAGATGAACAACCTCGAGGCAACCCAGAGGATAGCCCTCCGCATCTGCTTGGGAGTGACCAGGTCGGCGGCGTCGATCCTAACGTACGTAGAGGCCGGAGCTAACAATGAGTCACTGGAGCAGGGGCTGGGGCCGTTGTGCTCCTCAACTGACAGTCAGTACAAAAATGTGAAAAGGCAAAACAAGCAAGGTTTTCTTTTGCAGAAACGGAACATTACCATTGGCGTCGGTGCCACCATGGCTGCTCAAACCACCGAAACCAGCGGCGCTGAAAACTTTCATGCGTCCTTAGAACCAGTAGTTGTTCTACAGAGGGAGCTAAATGAAAGAACAATGCAAACTGATGAGCTGAAATCCACCGTTTCTGTGCTGAACAGCAAAATAGAAAACCTAGAAACAAAAAACGCAGCAATCATGAGAAAAAACGAAACACTAAATCTCTTAACGCATAGCGCTAACATCAACAGACGAAAAAAGGTTGATGAAGGCAGTAGAAAAACCGATCAATGAAAGCTAAAGGCCGTAGCCGGCAGTGTTGCGCTTTCTATATAGAATCTGCTGTGCAGCTTCGGTCTAAACATGAAGGAACTTTTTGTAGATCTTAAAGATCTTTTATATAGAATTAGTTACAGCGACAGCGGAGCCTCGCTTGTGCAGTCTCGAGTGAAGCGATCTTTCTAAGGCAAGGGTGTGATGTCCTACTGTCAGCTCGGCGAAACTGAAAAAGAGCATTGTGAGTTCCGTTGCTTCAATTCTAGACGTTCATGCATGCAGTGACACGTCCTGGCAAGAACTGTCATGAACCGTTCAAGTATTGCCGAGTCTGTGGATAATAAACAGCTTCCGCGAGATGGCAGACTCTAGACTGGACATTAGAAAGACACACGGGAAATATAACGGGGCACAAGTTTCTATTCTTGAAGAAGTTGAAGTTGCCATCCTCGAAATGGCTAAAGAACAAAATGCGACACTATGCGAGTTTAATGCTCAACCCCTAACTATAAAACTTGGAAGATGGGTGCACCATTAGCAAAAAGATCTCGTGGACGACTCTTTCTTTTGTTTTCATCGACCCGAAAAAGTGCTTGCAGTCATATAAACTTCACCGCCTGCTGGCGCTTGTCGCAATTCAAGAGAACTACTTTTCGATATGAGAGTCTTTTCGTGACCTCGTAGAACAAATCAGCATCGTGATAAAAAAGAAACAAGGCTGTGGTTGTTGGTGGAGTCAACTTTGCGATTAGAGTATGTTTAGGTCCGACCTGAAGTTTTCACTCATCGTATTGGGACTCCAGCCTGCTTCTTCCAAATTTCCGTGCCCTTTCTGCTACACACACCCGAACGAAAGGTGCAACGTTGACACGGAGACTCGTCATTTTAACGCACCACCCCTGGCCAGAACTTTGGAAAATCTGAAGCTCCAACACGATGCTCTTGCCCACGGAATCCAGTACCCCGCCATTTTTCCCATGGAGCCTACGCTGATTAAACCAGACACACTCTATATGTGCACGAGAATTGTAGACCGCCTCCTTGACAATCTCATAATTGAGATGGGGGATTTCGACCGTGAGAATCAAATCGGAAACAATTGCTAAAAAAATAAGCACGTGGACAAGTTCGTAGACATAGTAAACAGTTACAAAAAAAGAAAAAAAAGCCTTGACCTTTTTTGCTTAAAGCAGAGTGAGTGACGCGACACACCCAATCCCTCCTGAAAAAAAAAAAATAAAAAGGGCGCTGTTTAAATACCTTTTTCACAGGAGGCTGGATAAGGTCCTTTTTCATACCCAAACATAGTCTCCGGTGTACCAAAAAATATTTACCCAGGAAAAGAAGCATAGTAAAATGGCCTACTAATCCTCAAGATCCCGTGCTTAATAGTTTAAAAAAAAAAAAAATTGATTGTTGCTTGGAGCTGAGTGACTCCAGCCCCCCCTTCGCCCCCCCCCCCCCCCCCCCAAAAGAAAGGAAAAGAAATTAAGGAAGATTGTAATGGGTAATTATGTAATCGATTGCAGCAAAAAAGCAATTCAATTACAAAGATTGTTATGCCTTAAAAAAAGTAATTGCAGCGTTACAAAATTACAGTAAAATGTAATCGATAACAAGTAATCCATTGCTTGTAACGCGTTACGTACAAGTCTGGCTGCAAGTAATGTTTTAGAGTTTTGGCTGCGGGGTATGCGGCGTTCAATTAGACATGCTTTCGCATTCACAACTCATAACAAGTACTTAGGTGTCTTTACAATTTAATTTCATGCAATGCATTCGCCCTGGCTCGCTGATGTCTGCTAAGCCGATGGGTGAGGCAGCGGCGGGAGTGCGAAGCTCGGCACGGTGCCGGGAGAGATGCTTCAGGCGCCGCCAAGTTCTCAACCATATTTATCGAAGCCGAGCGGTGTGAACGCTCGCACTGGAAATTTACGCTCCCGCCGGGACTTTAGGCACTTGGTGGGTTGAGCGCGTTGATATATAGACTACCTATTGATGAAAGAGGAACACAAAAAGGACGACAAAGACGGCTTAACGTATCTTCCGACAGAGCTTTGGGAAGAGAGGCAGCGGCTAGGGAATACTGTATTGATCAATCTCTTAAACAAGGCTTGCCTTTTTTTTTTCTTTCGTCAATAGGTAATTTAGGTGTCGTTTTCGCTCCTACAGGAAACACTCTCGCCGCTCCATGGGACAGTTAATGCTTCGCATTAAAGGGACCATGAAATGATTTTAAAATCGAGTTTCATCCACCGCACGTCGTAAAAGGTGTGAAAAGAAACACAAAAACACAAAAATAGGGAGCCAAAAAAAATTATTTGCTATAGAACTTTTAAAAGAAAACTGGACTCTTTTGCGCCTTCCTTCCTTCGCCTGTTCACTATGATGCATCCGCGGAAATGGATCACGTCAGCCAAATCCAGGTCGCCTATTGGGTAAGAGCCTACCTCACCAGCACCGCGATCGTAAACAATAAATAGCCGGCGAATGTTTCCTAAAAGTTTTGTTAAATAATATTCAGATCCACATTTTGTAGCATAATAAGAGATGTGTGGCGAAAATTGCCAAATTTGATAATGCTGAGAGCCAGGCGCCATCTATCGTGTGGTAAACGAAGCAACTACTGCGCGTGCGTAGTAGGGCAGGGCCGACAGTTACTTGGGTGACGGCGACCGACGAACATTTATTTTCTTTGTTTTCCTTCCTCTCAAAACTCTGACTGACTGAACGTTTATTTTTCTACGTGTTCTTCCCGCGCGTGCCGACTTCAAGCAGCAAGAAAACAGTACTTAAAACAGACCACGCCGAACAAGAACGCTGGATCCACCGACTCCGACGAAGCGTATAGGCCTAGCAGGCATTCCGACTCGGCGCTGCGTTGCTTCGTCGCAAGACCGTCTGCCTACGATCGGCTGGCGTGCTAAATGGAATATGCCCGCGCGACCCTTGTGGACCCTTCCCGTATTATAGTTTGATCACTGACCTCAATTCTAGATTAAGAGGTGAGGTCAATCTCTTCCCCTTGTTTTCCCAGACAGTGTTGACGAACACTCGTCAAAAAGGGACTCTCGTCGATTCTATCTTCTTATTTTGTGTGATATAGAGCTGAAATAAACGCCGTATGGATTACCTTCGTAACACGGTATGTACACTTTGTTATTCGCGACTCCAGCGACCTATAGGGGGCGCCACCACCAAACAAACATGGCCGCTGAGTCCAGGTCGCGTCGGCTCGGCCGGGCTGCCTGAACAGGTGGCGCGTTCAATTTAACGGATTTCCTTTAGTTTAATGCCCGATTTTATAGGTATTTTAACTGAGACGGTTAAGTGCAGCCGGTGCGCATAAACTTGCAAAGCATGGTTTTGTTTTCCCGGTGTTTTTTATTCTTTTCATGTCAAACTTTCGTTTCGGAGATTTCGTTCAAAACCGAAACAATGGGCTCCGGAGAGGCGGTAAAATACTAATCAGTTTTGATCATCTAAGGAAAGTGGCAGTCACTACAGAATTCTTCCACCGAGAGTAATTTTCAGCTAACTCGGATGCCTCGACCATGCGACTTCTCTGTCCGCGAAATCGAGCTTTTGTGCGTATCCGCGTTTAAGAAACAGCTCCAGTCGTCTGCTCGGTCAACAACACAGGCTGCAGGAAAATTACGAAAATTAAGCAAGCGCTCCTTGAGCCAAGGAGCATGTTAACCCGCCAGCACCCCACTAAGCAGCTGATACTCGTATTTCAATTCAGGTTTTAGTAGCAATCGAGAAGTCATTTTGACGAGCGGGTTATGTATTATATTACGTACTATGTCCCACTAAAACGATATTAGTATATTCTTCGGGTTGAGATATGAGCTTAGTTGACTAGATATTAGGTGAACTGCCGAATAAAAGTCTATTTGACAGACAGAGAGATACTACTTAAACTTAGCCAAATGGTTCTAGCCGGCAGCACGGAGACAAACTGAAGAGAGTCTTCATTGGAGTTCACTGAACGGAGAAAAGAAGTATTTTTTTGTGGTTGGTCAATTTGAGCAATGTAGACATATATTGCTGCTGGCTTTGACGGGGGTATAATATAAATATTGGAGGCGCGATAGATCAAAATGCCGTGACAGCTTCTAACGTTGCGAGACGCGTCCCCCACCTTTTGAAAACAGATAATTTCCCTCATTCATCATTTGCAGCGAGCAGGTTTTCCTGAATCAAGTAATTTCAAAATCGGCCCAACTCCTTCAGAGTGGTCCAGAGGCTTTTTCGATGAAAAGCAGCCAAGATGGACCGCCAACGCACCGACCAGCGTGGGTGGCTCAAACTTCAAGCTAATCGAACACAACCAAACTCAACAAAAGCACCTATCGAACCTTCATATTCACTTGACTGCAATATTGGTGTACCCTCCAGTGAAATGCCTCGTCTGTCGTCCTCAGTTCACTGTTCTACATCCTTATAAAGAAACCCTTTATCAGTTACCAAGTAGTCGTCACTTTGAATCTGATTCGAGACAGACAAGAAATCAAAACGTTTTTCCGTGGTTCCTCCCCCTCCAAGAAATCGAAAGCACGTGACCGTGTGTTGTGGAGTAAACGGGCTTTCAAACACGTGATGGAAGGGAACAATCTACTGAGGCTTCACCACACTGATTAACACTCAGGCGGACCTTCGTGAAATTACACTGTACGCCATCGCGCCGACAACACCTGTCCGCCAAAGCCACCAGAGACGCGGAGGGGCGCGCAGCGACCTGGACCGGCTGGTTCGCGGTTTTCCCGCTTGGCGGCGTCCGTTTTGCTGGAGTCGCGAATTGGTATGCCATTTTTATTCTGACAGACTGCACGTCACTGTCGAGCTATAACAGTTCGTGGGAAATATACGTACAACCCCGGTCCAACCTTTCTTTGCCGAGTGTCGCGTCAGTATCGAGTTGCAATCGTAAAAGAACGGTCCCGAAGCGCTTACAAACAGCGCGAATACAAGACTTCCATCAAGCGCGCGCGTCCGCTCCGAGTGTAAACAGGTATTTACGTGGCTCTTGCTGACACTCGTAGTTCAAATGTATCTTTTTTAACGTCGGCTCGCTCCTGCATCTCCGAGGCCGCGAAAAACGCCATCTACGTCGCTTTGCAAACGACTGACACGGGCCGGCCCTTCTGCCAACAATGACGGGGTGGTTGACTTCTGGAGTCTTCACCGGAAGACTCGCTGCACTTCCCAACAGGCATACCGGCGTATGGGACTAGTCCCATGCTGTCGCTGTAGCGCAACATATCTCATTGAATTTCGCTCAGCTGCGATGCGGCGATGAGAGGCGCCGATTCAGGAAATACGTCGGTGACATCAGCGCAGTAAAACCTACCGGCGCACCCCAACTCGTTGCCGCTAACACTCCCATTCTCCTACTGCCGAGAGAACTTCCGGTTCTGGAAACGGCCTACGTCATGGCTTCTTTTGCGGTCAGTTGGAGAGAACGAAAAAGTCGATATTTCAATATTTTTTTTGTGTACAAGTTAATTAACCAAGACGAAAACGGATGCCTGTTCGGCATTCAGTGAACATTGACGGTTTAATGTAAAAGTTATCTGGAAAAAGTAAAAAGGTCATTTCATGGTCCCTTTAATACCAAACATTTAGGTTACACTTCACCGTGTACGCGGTACCACAATGCCCTTCATATGGACGGATGCCCCCCAGCATAACAAAGTACTCCAGAAGCGCAGCCTTAATGCTACTATTAATGAAAATTTTCATACCAGCATCGACTACATTCAAACCTTGTTTTTCTTAAAGTGTTTTTGGGGCTATTTCAATCTACCGTTCTCATTTAACATAGAACTTCAGTTTTCTGCCGTTTATTACTGTATCATATTTCCGGCAAGAACATAAAAATCATAATTTGGATGGTGCATGGGATGTGTTGTATTGTGCAGTAAGACATGAAATTTTGACTAGGTCCATGATGCTTGTGCGCACCAGCATGTCAATGCCTATTCCAAGTATTCTTTTAGCGGAGGTATTGTATGCCTTATATTGTATGCCTAAACATTACTACACCACACAAAACATGAGAAATGTTGGTTGTGGTACAGAACTCCTCTACTTCCACCCTTTCCCAAGTTAAGGGAGTTTGTCAAATCATGACAAATGATCAGGCAAAAGGGGAGCAACAACTATATTTCCCGTTTGCACAGGGTATTTCTTAGAAGAGCAAACTATGTTTCTGCACTGCGTAAATAAACTACATTCTGGAGTTTCCAGACTACCCAGCATAATGCTGGCAGTTGGAATAAGACGAATATAGCTTGAAAGATTGTATGTTAGCAGTTCCAACAGTATAACACATTTTAAAATTTGAAAGTGAGAAGGTGGAGGCCGCTGGAGCCCACGGGTGCACGAAGATGAGTGGCATTTCTGTCTGGGAATTAACACCATAATTTTACATACAATGTTGGAAGATGTCAGACTTTGAGCGAGATAGTTTAAATCCAATTTTTTTATGTTATCCCAGCCACATGCATTTCATTCAGCTGAGGCCTAAGACTTGTATGCTATGTGTAATTTAGCTATGACTGACATCTGAAGAATTTTCATTTGCCCCTAAGCTGCCTTCAAAAGAAGATGGAGTGTAGGAGTGTTTCCACTCGGACTGGTGTAATGCTATGCTCTCACTCTTATTGTCACTAAGTCCCACAGATAGTATGAGAGTTTGTCTACTTTCACCCAGGGCAACAGTTCTCAAGCTGTGATCTGCGGATCCCCAAGGGTCCTCGAAAACTTTCATAAAGATCCGCACCAAGTAAAAAAAAAAAAAATTCAAAAAGTTTTTTTATGGCATTGCACAAGCATTGGTGGTCCCCGAACGGCCTCCGAGTGGGTCAGGGGCTCCGTGACAACCAAAAGTTCGAGAACCACTGCCCCAGGGCATACAGAGGAAAATTATTCATAAAATAACACCAGCAAATCATGAAGTGCTGATGACATACAAGCTTCAAAATATTGTAGCGAAGCTGTGCTCGCGCCAGTGTTTAGTCTAGCTTTACTTTATGTTTTTACCTCTTCTGAGGGTTTGTTCGTCTTCACGGCACGGCTTGTGGCTTCTACCGAAGTCGGGGGTCCCAGATGGGGGCAGACATGAATACATGAGCGCTGAAACCTTACACCTGGTTATGGAGCTCCATGTCGGAGCTCCATGTATAACTTCTTTCCTGTGCATGTCTGCTTTTGGGATCGCCACTTCGAAGGTGGCTTGCTCCATGTATAACTTCTCTGTCTACAAATGTGCTTTGTATTGTTTAAAGCTGCTCTTGTGAGCTTCGTACAGAAAGTGTTCTGTCTTGTGCATGAGCTTGTTTTTGGAATGTTCCCATTTGCTTTGGAATCCAAGCCTTTTGATTGGCTCTAAGAAAACCTTCAGTGATTGGTTGCCGAAGTGGCTCCAGAATGCTGCTGAACTCAATATAAGCAGCTGTAAGAGGTCCACAAAGAGGTCGGCGTCCGGAAACCATGCCGTGAACATCACCCTCCTCCGGAGACCAACCTGCACGCCTGACCCCCTTTGGCTGTGGAGTCTTCCACCCGCTAACCTGCAAACTTGGGACCCCTTAAGGCTGTGGAAGAGTTCAGCTCGCCCGCCTTTCTGTGGATCCTTGTTTGTTAAGTTTGGCTGCGGTTGGGGCACCCGCTGAAGGTGTGATCGAGGAGGATGGCAGGGAGTTTCTTAGGTTAGCAGTAGTACCACCAAATGTTTTATCTCAAATTATATAATGTGCACAGCGATTTAAAATGTGACTATCAAACTCATCATCAACAAAGAAAAGAAAAAATTTTCTTCACAACAAAAGTGGTTGAAGTGCGGGTACGACTGATTGCTACTATCACCAGTTAGCCCCTCCTCAAGTAGCAGGATGTGGAATCGTCAATGTCAACCCACGGAGGCAGCCGCGATCTCATCAGCCGCGACTTCTGAAAAGGCTGCGCCAACTTCGCACAACACCACCATGGCGAACCTCTTCATCCGCCTTGCTCCAACGGTCATCAGCGTCTTCAAACAATGTGAGAACTATCCATTCGTTTTTAAATTGGTGTCCATACATTGTGAAGCACCGTGCTTGTTTCAAGAACTCTGCAAAAAGTACCGATTGCCTTTTCGACTAATCCGACCTGGAACTTTCTAACTTGATTAGTCGTTGCTTGAAAATTCTGCCTTCATTTTACCTTCCTCAATTCAAAATAACTTTGTATTGTCGCTGGCGTGTCACACATGTTTACAGAAGAAGAATTCAAGCTAAAACGTGTTTATTGTGTATATACCAGAAAAGCTTCAGCCTGACTAGTATGACTGCCATTGCTTTATGCTTCACAGTGCCTCGGGCCACCAGAAACCGCTGTCATGTTCAACATGGCACGAGTTGTCCGGGTGTGTTCGTTAATACTGCACATTCTCCTCTCACTCAGGTGGCTTTTAGTGTTGGTGGGACCAAGTCCGGTCATGTTCAATACTTTGGACCACCCCGATGTTGAGTATATGTGAAGAAAGGATAGAGAAACGTATGAACCATCATAGTAATGAGTTCGTTTTCCAAACCAATATAAGTGGCTGTGTCTTAGGCAATGGAAGTAGTGAGGGCTATCAAATACTACTCGTGTGTGTCATTTTGTTGTGGGATTCGGTCCAGTCAAGTACTTACGGAGGACCACCCCAATGTTTTTCTTAATGCGAGAAGGCAGATTTTAATATAAAAACTCGAGCTTATCCAGGGCACGACGAACGACTCAGTTATTCAGATTTTCGAAAACTATGGAATCTCACTCAATCTATACTAAGAAATCACCACCGGAAAATGTGCGTTCTGAAGGTTCATCGAAGTGACTACTGCTCATGAAGACATTCTCATTTATCATTTGGAATTTTTAAGAACTTTCTAAAGCGACGATACGATGGACTGCGGCTGAACAAGCTTGCGATAAACCATGTGCATGACCTTCTGAAGCTGTTTGTCGTAACCTTTATCCAGATAGTTTTTTGCGGGTTCTGTTTTAGCTACACACAAGTTTTTGAGTATTTCTAATAACATGTATGTTATAACCGAAGTAGCGTTTCACTGGAGTAACAGATTGATATCCAGTTTTACGTTTTAGAAAGTGTGTGCACACTTACCTCATGATGAGAGATTTCAGAATTTTGTATATGCGTATTTCAAGAGGTCAATCTTTTTCCGTAACGGGACGGTGTCGCGAAGTTGTGCTCATGCGAGTGTTTAGTCTGGCTTTACTTGTTTTTACCTTCTCCAAGGGTTTGTGAGGCTTCTCCTTACACCTGGTTATGGAGCTCCACGTTGTGTTTTTTTCTTGTGCATGTCCGCTTTTGGGATCCCCACTTCGGAGGTGGCTTGCTTCGTGTGTAACTTCCCTGTGTACAAATGAAATTTTATCGTTTAGAGCTGCTCTTGTGAGCTTCGTACGGAAAGTGTTCCGTTTTATGTATGCGCTTGTTTTTGGAATGTTCCCATTTGCTTTGGGCTTTGAGCCATTTGATTGGCTCTAAGAAAACCTTCTGTGATCGGTTACCAAAATGGCTCCATAATGCTGCTAAACCCAATATAAGCAGCTGACAGAGGTCTGCAAGGAGGTCGGCGCCCGGACACCATGTCATGAACATAACCCTGCCTCTGAAGGCCAACCTGCACGTCCGACCCCCTTCGACTGTAGATGTGGAGTCGTCTGCCCTCCAACTCAAAAACTTGGGACCCCTTACAGCTGCAAAAGAGTTTGGCGCGCCCGCCTTTAAGCATATCCTTGTTTGTCGAGTTAGGCTGTGGTCAGGGCACCCGCTGAAAGTGTGATCGAGGAGGATGGCAAGTAAAGTTTTTTTAGGTTAGAAGTAGTACCACCAAAAGTTTAATCTCAGATTATATAATGTACAAAGTGATCTTAAAGAGTAACTTGTCCCTATTCTAGAAATAAACAGTTGTTTCGTTAATAGGAGTATATTCCTCATCGGAGAAACATTCCAATTTTCTCCGCGACAATATACGTGACCGGTGCCTCACTATTTGCTGACCTTTTTTCGTAAATATCAGCGGTCGTCTATTCTCCAACTTTATGGTAGAGACATGGGCTTTGTTGACCATAAAAACCCACATATAAAGTGAGTGTTCATAAAACCCTTTTAGGGTACTACAGTTAAACCTCGATGTAACGAAGTCGGTAAAATTCGCAATTTACTTCGTTACATTGAAATTTCACTAAATCGAAATTTAACTTTAGCATGCAAAAAAAAAAAAAAAAAATTCCGAAACATTTTAAGGGTATGAAAACTCACCGAAAATGACATTTATTTTGGGGCAAAGTAGTCCGCGAGTTTTCCTTGCGCCTTGTCCGACAGTAGCAGCGGCGTCATACGGCGTTCGAGCGCCCAAAGCGCTTGCACGGCATCTTGCTGCCTATGCGACGCCGTGTACCTCCTCAGTACGTCCATTGCGTCGAGCACTTCCCGAGTGCTCGTGATCTCAGCACTTTCTTCAGGATGGCGTCCAAAACGTTTGCTTTCTCATCCAAAGAAAGAACTTTACGTTTCCTTATGCCAGCAAGCACGTGAGTGAACCGCCCGGTTGAAAAATAAAGCTGTTTAGTTTAGGCGGTGCCAATGTTTCCAACCTACACAGCACTCTTGCCCGCACAGTTTACTTGCCCCCTTGCACCCACAGTGTGCTTGCGCCTAGTGCTCTACTTGCGCCTTTGCTTTACATCACGGTCGCAAGACGATAATCGGTCTTCTCGGTCTTCTCCTAGATGGCACTGCCCGTGCGGTCGCGCCATCACGTCGCTCCCCCGCTGAAGTTTGCTCCCGCGCTACCCGTGGTACAGTGGACTATGATGATCAGTGAATGTCAATGGTGATGCTGTTATGCCGTGTAAACTTTTTGCTCGGCATTTTCTGGCCAGCCCCGCGGAATCCGCTTTGCCGCATGCCTCGCCGGCGCTACCGGCGCCGCATCCTCGGGCAGCCTAGGAACGTTGGAAGGCCTGTCCCCGTGAAGTAACCTTTCAAAGCGCTCGCGTTTGCGCATAATTTTTTTTTTTTTTAACAATTTTTTTTGCGAAGTTGTTTTTTATAGTCTATTTATTTATTGCCTTCTATGGCAATGGCGCTTCGTTATATTGAAATAGCAGCAAAATGGACTTCGTTATATAAAGACTAAAAATACATGGGGTCTATGGGCAAAAAATTATGAAAAATAAAATACTTCGTTAAATCGAGGATTTCGTTACATTGAAGTTCGTTATATCGAGGTTCGACTGTAGCTCAAGATAATTATGTGCTCAAAATCAGTGTACAAAATATAATCAATCTGTATGTTTGTCTAGGACTGTGTTAGCCAGTTCTACTTTATGCTACTGCTATACTATGCACGTGAAGCTCCCTAAACTGATATAAAAAAAATGGCAGTTATGACTTTAATTATATAAGTGTTTTGTTTGTATTGCAGAGCTCAGTTTCTCCTAATGGGGAGACCGGAGTGAAGGACACAGTCTGCTGCATCATGGAACGAACCTTGAAAAAATAAGTACAAGCACACTTCACATTTGTGGGTCGGCAGGGCAAGCAGCCGTTTAAGGAAATGAAAATGTTTTCCATCATTAAGGTTATAACTTTTGTCTTCTACAGCTTAATTCATTGAACAGATATCTAGTCATTTTTTTTATAGCCAATAAACTCAATGTTTTGACACATAAAGCGAACATTTAGAAAAAGCTTCTACTCTAAGACACGCAAAGTGTGCCCCATTTTTCAATGTAAAAAGACGCTCTTATTTTGGACCGTACACTGGGTTTAGGGATGTATTTGGATCTGTAACTGCTTAATCTTTAGTTGAAGCTTGAGTCCACAAGGACAGTCTGCATAAAGTTGAATGTTTCGTTTATTTCTTTGCTGATCTAGTACTTCTTTATTTACAAACAACACTGATCCTATCTGCGGGTTTCTGGCAAGGCGAAGTATTACAACTTGAAGCATCAAAATTCGAGTTACTCACTCAGAGCACGAAATGAAAACAAATGCACTTGCAGAAGTGGTTTTAATATCAAGGAATCCCATTAATTTCTATAATTTTATGAGGAAAAACTAAGAATTTCAATATATATATGCGATTGTGGCAGACAGCAGATATCAGGTTCAACTTGTACTACGACGAAACTCCTACGCGCGACGCCTATGCTTCGAACACGGCGGACTCGGACGACAGCAGTTTGCGATCCTCGGTGTTGACACCAAAGGCAAAAGAAGAACGCGACAATGCAACCCAGCAGCTTGGCAACACGAACTGGTAGGTGATAAGCTGTTTATTATACCTCTCACATGTATACTTGATGCCTGTTTTCTGTTTTAAAGTGCCAATGTAGTTGCTGCGTGCAGACAGAGACCGTCGTCGAGTGTGTCTGCTGCCAGGAGTATCCAGCTGCCTTTCATAAGCAGCAGAGCCAGCAGAGCTGCATGACGAGCCACCTGGATTTCGAGGGGCTGTGCCTCAATCTGGGTGTGCTACAGCTAGCCTTGTACAACGTGTGCCACTATGGTGAGATAAACACGGGGGCAACCTTGAACGAGTGAGTACAACTTCGTTTTACCAATCGCGAAACTTGCATTTCAGCCCCCACTTTTCTTGCCGCTTCAATGCATATACACACAATAGTTTTGAATAGAAAGCATTATTAGCGATCAACTGCTTTTAAATGTTTTTCGCTTAGCGCGTCTGCTTTTTCTTGTTTACTGTGCGTTTTTGTTTTCTTGCCCTTGACTCCCAAGCCGCAAGCCAAGGATAAGGACGGGTTGTTTTACGGCAGCGTCTATTCTCCCGACAGGCGGAAGAATAATTTTTGGAAATTCTACAGCCAATCGCCTCCCACTGGTTGTTTCAAATCATAACTGTCGGTAGAATACTGATTTTCTTGTTCTCCCGACACCTCGTGGAAACATGTTTCATGGACTTCTTGTAGAAGCTCCTTTTGCAGATAATCCTAGGTTGCTTTTTACTGTCTTCATCTGAATCAACTTCCCTGCAGAGCTCATCACGGATGGTGCATCATACTTCCGAAGCAAGGTGTTCGTCCACATCTGTGCTGCACTTGGCATACAGTACAAGCTCACTTCGCCGCAGTGCTTATAGTTAGTTGTGCCGACCAGTTGCTTGTTGGCAAATTCATCACATGCACAGCAAGGGGGAACATAAAAGAGAAGCATAATATATAACAGTTTTTCTGGGGAAACAATCACAAGAGAGGTGTACACTTAAGAGTAGCGAATATTGCTCATTACATCTGATTAGTCTGGTCATTGCCTCGGGTACTATGGTTGGTGAGTGTTCCTTACATTCAATAAATGTGGACATTGTTTCAGGCGCTTCCGGTTCGCTGCCTACAGGAGGTGCATGCTGTGGCTGTGGCGGAGACTGGGAACGAGCAACAGGCGACCACTGCCCTCCTGTATTATCAAAGCAATTAGGGGTCACTTTGCCAGCGACTCATACTTCAGGTTTCGGTATCCCTCTCGTTAACAAAATAAAAGTGGTAAACAAGTAAACAATGCATTGCCCAGCGGTCGTTCTTTGCCCAAATGTAATGTTAGTCATTACAACCAGATGACAACTTATTGTTGTCCAATTCAAAGTTATTATTGATTTTCATAATGTTTCGAAGAGAACATTAGGAGTTTTCGTTGGCTGCCATCTTCTTGGTGGCTCTGTGCAAGTATTGCTATACTCCGTTTCACCTAACTAACTGCTGCGGGTGCTACAAGTCATTGAAGCCAACCCAAGGCTTTGGGACTTTCCCATGACCTTAAAGAGGAAACACGTTTTTCAAGATAGTTTGTTTTGAGTAACTTGACGGATTATGTGAATAACACATTATTTTGGAACAGAGCGACTAGATACAGATAAAGGGAAAGACTGGAGAACACGAGCATTGACAGAGACGACGTGGGGATTGTTGCCGAGCACATCCTCAACGGCGTTGGCGCTGTTTTCAACGAGCCCTAAGTGCAGAACACCTCCAAAATGGACTATGTTTAGTTCATGGTGGCCACAGGACTCTCCAGAAGCTCAGACCTCAAAAAGATGAGGCGGGGGATAGGGGTGAGGCAAAAGCGGGCCTCGACCAAGTTGTCACAACCTACAACTGAAGACCCCGAAAAAACCCCTTATCATCACCCTCCCAAGGGTAGTAGTCGTGTTTTCATCCATCGCAATGGAAATCATAATGAACACTGAAGTCGATCCTAAGTAGATAATGACCATAAATATGGTCCTGAATTACCCCCTGTTCATGATGACTGCCGCATTCCCCAGGACCATCCCAACCAAGGCAAGAGAGACAAAGAAGATGCAGCTCAAAGCGTACCTCCTTCACCAACTGGAAGTCTCGCTGGTAATCAATGACAAATTTAAGAATTTGCCATCTGAGAGCTATAAGTCACAGGCCGAGGGGTTCGTGCAGGCAGCCATGGAGTCCGACTATGTCCCCCGAGCCAGCAGGGTGCCAAATCCTGTTTGCCTACCATCTCCAACCATCAAGATGGTTGGAGATGCAGTCACTATCCCAAACACCGGGCTCGTGGACACCATCCGCCAGGCTGCGCAACTTTTAAGGACCTTCCAGTAACCCTGTTGCAGGTTACCTCGCCACAGAGCAGCAGAGCATCTGCACAAAGGTGAACGAGACTGAGGTGCACCGACGGGCGGAGACGGCAGGACGAAAGCCAGCGTTGGCCTGTTGTACCATAGAGAAACAATGGGTGAAGAGTGAGTCATTCCTGGAACACAGTGGGGGCAGTGCAAGATAAAAACGCGCATCTTGGGAGCTCAGCAGTCACTAACTTCCAGAGCCGCGTCACACTTCGCCTTGTTTCACACTTTCCTATGGATAGCAGCAAGGCCAAGCCACTGCAAGTGGTGCCCAACATGGTGCCTGAATCCACGACCCCGAGATTAAGAGTCTCATGCTCTACCGACTGTGCTAGCAGGGAAGTGGAACTGCTAACTGCATGTGGTGGACTGTCCCGCATGAACCGCTATTTGTGTCGGCGAGAGACTGCATTGAACAAAATGGAGACGCGCCATTCCGGAGCTCCAGCAACCTCAGTCTTGATATTTTCTTGGAACTTTTGACATTTTATGTAATACCGACCTGTTTCATTTCAATGCAACATGTATGTGCAAAAAAAGTGCATTTACATCAGGTTGGGTGTGGCACCTGTCCTGTGCGAGATTAAGCAGCTCCGACAATGTCATTACAGACAAACTAGGAAGTAAAGGAAATTAAAAATATTTAGGCATGTTGACGATTTTTTAGTCATCAAATTAGCAGCCAAAGATGGTTTAGGCCATGATATCACAGAGGTACCCGACGTTTTATGCCCATGCAATGGTGGCCTAAAATTCATACCTGGAAGACCTCCCAGGAGGATGGAAGCTTGGGCGTGTTGGTAAGGCATGGTTATTTAAAACATAGAGAAAAAGACGGGACGGAAGAAAGGAGACAAACAACTGCTGACGAAAAACCGCAACCGCAAGAATTTTTCATACTAGATAAAAAATTCTTTTTTCGTCTAGTATGCTTTAAAAAAAAAAAATTGTTTTTTCCTTTGCATATGTCTTTTAAAGGTGTAATATTTATTGCAGACCATGGTGTAGAAATGAGGTGTCTGAATGACGCGCAGAAGCAGTGAAACAGCTGCGACAATATCTTTTTATGTTTGCCCTCTTTCCACCAAAGAGCGCCGGTGCTATTTGGGCGTTCACATTTGTCATTATGGCGTTCGATGCGGTCTGATCATGTTTCACAATTTGTGCTTTTTGCGCTTTGTTTAGTTCAGTGACCATTTACTTGAGCATGAGTGAGCCTGCACAATGTTTATGTGTCCAAGGGTCATTTGGAAGTGATGGAAAATCAAATGTTTTGCTCCCCGCTGCAACACTGGACACACATCATGTTCTCAAAAACTTTTGTCGTTCTCAGCACTGAAAGACAAAAAAATTACTTTGGGTGTGGAGAAAGGCCATGCCGTGTAAGGACTATATTCTGCAGTTTACCGACTACCTCTATGAACGCCACTTTGAGCCTTGTCTTCTTTCGTTTTGTTTCAGAGCCCCGGAAAGCGTTTGTCCAAGGATGCTGTGCCTACAGAGTTTCCAGAATGCCCAAGTTATCTTCCCGAAAAGACTGAGCAGCGAAAAAGACCAGTCGACAGGCCCGCAACCGTGCACATGTCAAGAAGCATATGCGTGTCGAGAGTAGCAAACACAGCGACTAATCATTGGAAATGGATATTGCCAATTCCGAAGGCACTGGCAGTGTTGCGGCAACGCCGAACGAGTTAAATTGCGATTCACCCTCGGCAACCACGTCGACAATGTCAATGTTTGACAAACTGTTTGAGAGTCCAGGTAACACTGTCCTTCTTTCTTCATCTTGGAGCTTCCACAAGCTACAAGTTGACGACTTTCGCAATGTTGCATTTTCAAGTTGCATCGTATTTGGGATATTCAGCCCCGAATTCATGGATGTGACTCGACATGAAGTCAACCTTCCACCGTCTTGTGACGAGGCCAGCATGCTTCATAAATCCACCTTAACTTGAACCGATCTTAAATCGAGCTTCATGCGAACATGAAGTGCCCTTGGAGTGCCCAGATTGCAAGATTGGGTTGGACCTACCTTAGATGAGACTTTGTAACCAATTCAAAGTGACGGCTTGCCGACGTGCTGTCGGGTACGGGATTGCAGAGTCTAATATGTCTCCCGCAATCGCGGTGTTGGCTTTGGGGACGGGTTTTTCCTGCCAAGAGACGCGACCATCCCTCCATGATCAACTGTCTCTCACCGGGATGTGCAACAACGAACGGCAATGGCTGCTCGGCCATGGCTCGACTGCCCGATTTAAACGGCGACAAAGGATGGCTGCCGCCGATACTCGAGCTACAGTTGCTCGTCACACTGAAACTTTTGCTGGCAGGATGCTTTCATACTTATTTTCACCTCAAAAAGTGGGTCTGTCCCTCTTGTCACGTGCCGATTGGTCACGTGCCGTCGCACATGACCAATCGGCACGCGACACTTCGTTCCGCAGAATACTTGCGATAAAAAGTTCCTCTCAGAGAAGCTAACATTATTTAAGCGGAGATAACTTTGGTATTCTCAGTAGGATAAACGAGACATTTTCTTAACATGCGTATATTCACCCAATTCAAAGCCCCACCAAATCCGAGGATAGGCGTTCGTAGCCAGCTAGCCAGCCGTTGTCGCTCGCATCCCAAAAATGGAGAGTCCAGCCGCTCGGTCCGTGTTGTCGGCTCTCTTTCCACAAGACGCTTCCCTTTAGGTTGTGGGCACCCTGGCGGCTCCCAAGCCAAGTTGCCCGACTGCGAGGCTCAAGCCGAACTTTTCCCGCGTGGCGGCGACGTCACGCCAGCCACGCGCACATCGGATGCGCCGCCTTGATAAGGCAGATCAGAGGCGGCGCACGGGGATGATGATGATTAATGGTTTAATGGCGCAAAAGCGACGAAGGCCATGCTGCGCCAGACTACAAGACTAATGCGACTCACAGTAATGGTAATTGAGAGCATACATGAAGCTGATGTTTTATATATTTATGGTGAACAGAAAATGCAGTACTTAAATTTTGTGTAGAAGGCCACTTGCTTGCAAAAAGTTGAGGACCCGATTGAATGGAACGATGGGATGCTCGCCTAACAAAAGTGTTGGATGGAAAGGAATCTGATATGTAAAAAGCTCTGGAAAACAGGCAAGCCGGTTCTGCTCAAAGCCTGGACAAGAACACAAAATATGCAAAATTGTCAAAGGTTCACCGCAATGCTCGCAGCTTGGAGCGTCTTCTCCACAAAGAAGATGTCCGTGAGTCAGGAAGGTGTGGCCGATTCTAAGACGGCACAAGAGAACCTCATGAAAACGGTTTTTACGAGATGAATTCTCCCACAACCCCAAAACTGGCTTAATAGCATGCAGCTTATTTGCACTCTCTAGGTTCCACTCAGATTGCCAAGCATCGAGGAGAGCTTTCCTAAGGAGGGGTTTGATATCTTGAAAGGGTATCCCCCGTCGGATTTCTAGGAGATTGCTTGCGGAGGTAGCCAGCTGGTCTGCTTTCTCATTGCCTTTGATCCCAACATGGCTTGGGATCCAGCAGAATTTGATAACAAACCCACGCTCTAAGCAGCAATTGATTTTATAGCGTATTAGCTTAGCGAGCATGTTTTTTGTATCTCTTACAGAGCAAAGAGCAACGATGACACTTTGGGAGTCTACAAAAAGAATTGCCTTCATTGTTTTGCTGGTGGTGATATACTCAATTGCAAGGAGAACACCATATAGCTCCGCAGTAAAAATACTAGCCATGCAGCTAAGCCGCTGGGCCTGTATGAAAACCTCAGAATAAACAGCCGATCCCACTGCAGAAAAAGTCTTGGAGCCATCTGTATAAAATTGAGTATAGTCGTCATATTTATTCTGTAAGCCAAGAAATTCTTGTTGAATAAGCAGAGGGGAGACATTATGCTTGCTATACCGTGTGAATGACCAGTCGCATGATACTGGAAGCATTTTCCAAGGGGGAATACTCTCGGCTTCTTGGAGAAGGTTAATGCCATGAAGGTCGAGACCGAGAGATGACTGATCACTGTGAACACGAAAGCTCAATGGCCGCACAATGCTTGGTTTATTTTCAAAAAGGCGAGCAAATTGAGATTGCTGGAGAGCAAAAAAGGTTGGATGGTGAGGATTAGACAAAATCCTGGAAGTATAGCTCAAGCCCAGGTACTGCCGTCGTTTGGAAAGGGGCATCTGGTGAGAGTCCGCGTACAAGCTTAAAACAGGCGATGTCCGAAATGCACCCGTAGCAAGGCGCAAGCCAAGGTGGTGTATTGGGTCCAACATCTTCAGGGAGGATGGTCGCGCTGAGTTGTACACAACGGCACCATAATCAAGACGGGATCGTACCAAAGCGTTATACAAGCGTAGCAGGCATAGTCTGTCAGAACCCCAAGTTTTATGTGACAAAATTTTCAAGATGTTTAGGGATTTCAGGCACTTTTGTTTCAATTCCTTTAAGTGAGAGATAAAATTCAATTTCTTATCAAATATGACTCCCAGAAACTTATGCTCGGCTTTAACTGGTATAGGTGCTCTGTTCAATTCCAACACTGGCTCAAGAGACAGCCCTCGTCGAAGAGAAAATGGAACGCACACCGTTTTTCCGGATGAAAACCTGAAGCCATTTTCGTCGGCCCACTTACTGATCTTATTAATTGCTAGCTGCAGCTGGCGTTCACAGCTGGACAGATTACAAGAGGAAAATGATATCTGTAGGTCGTCGACATACAATGAGTGTTCAATGGAAGGTGGCAGTATTTGAGCTAGGGTGTTAATCTTTAAAACAAATAATGTGACACTCAGGATGCCCCCCTGAGGAACCCCATTTTCTTGAACAAATGTGTCTGATAATGTGGTACCTAGTCGAACCTGAAAGGTCCGCCCAGTCAGAAAAGCTTTTATACAACGCAACATGCGGCCCCGTACTCCGCAGGCATAAAGGTCTCGCATGATTCCATATCTCCAGGTCGTGTCGTACGCCTTCTCCAGGTCAAAAAATACAGACACACAGTGCTGCCTCTTTACAAAAGCCTCCCGGATTCTCGTCTCGAGGCGCACGAGGTGATCTAGAGTAGACCGGCCTTGGCGGAAACCACACTGATTGTTATCAAATAGGTTTTGTTCTTCAAGAAAAAACACCAGCCGTTTGTTGATAAGTCTTTCGTACGTCTTACCAAGGCAGCTCGTAAGGGCAATCGGGCGGTAGCTCGAGCAAAGAGAGGGGTCTTTGCCAGCTTTCAAGAGGGGTATAACATGTGCTCTTTTCCAGGATTCAGGGAAGTAAGCTTTTTCCCAGAGAAGGTTGAAAAAACTAAGCAGATGTTGTAGGGGCAGCCTACGAAGCATCTCATAGTGGATGAAATCAGGGCCTGGGGCAGACTGTTTCCTGATGTCAAGAGCCAACTCCAGTTCACGGAGCGTAAAGGGCTGGTTGTATGGTGTAGAGGTTGCCCCCGACATAACTATTCGCTCGCATTCTGCTTTCATTTTAAACTGTTTAAATGTGGCACTGTAGTTTTCAGAACTCGAAACGCTCTGGAAGTGAACGCCAAGAGTATTGCCTAAGTCTTTCAGTGATGTGGGGACATTCTTGAACAATGGAGGGATAATAAAACAGCGGTAATCCCCTTTGATTTTGCGATAACGGTCCCACACCTCCTTTGCGGGGACAAAGCTGTTCAGTGAGGAGACATATTTCGTCCACGATTTCTTTTTTGCTTGCCTTCTAGTCCAGCGGGCTTGAGCTTTTCGCCTTTTAAATTCAATCTTGTTATTTACGGTGGGGTACCGTCGAAATATGCCCCAAGCTTTGTCTTGTTTCTTCATTGTCGTGGAACATTCTTCAGTCCACCAGGGCCTGCACTTTTTTGGTAATTTCCCAGAGGTGCGAGGAATAGATTGTTCTGCAGCCTCAATTATCTTCTTAGTAACATAGGCTGTAGCATCATCTGGAGACAAGACTGATAATAAAGAAATATCAAATGTTGCAGATGAGCAAAAGAGTTCCCAATCCGCTTTGTCAAGGCGCCATCTCGGCGTACATTCTAAAAGCGTACTAACAGCAGCTAGGCTCTCTACGACAATCGGGAAGTGGTCGCTCCCTAATGGGTTTTCTAAAACCTTCCAAGAAAAACAAGGAAGCAGAGAGGGCGATGATAAAGATAAATCGATGCAGGTGAAGGAGTTATGAGCATCACTAAAAAAGGTTGGAGATTTCGTGTTTAAAAGACAAAGATTCGATGACAATAAAAGTCGTTCTATGAGTTCTCCACGTGAGTCAACTCGTGCACTGCCCCACATGGTGTGATGAGCATTAAAATCGCCTAATATTAAAAAGGGTTGTGGTAGTTGGGCAATGAGCTTTTGAAGTTCACGCATGTGCACTGTGATCTGTGGCGGAAGGTACAATGAAACAACGGTGATTAACCGGTCGATCAGAACCCTCACAGCCACTGCCTCGAGCGGAGTGTCCAGGGGCACCTCGGCACATGCCACCCCTCTCTGCACAACAACTGCCACACCACCGGCTGAATGAGATGATGGGCGGTCTTTACGAAAAGTGTGATAGGACCGTAAAACATTTGTATGACTGGAATTCAAATGAGTCTCCTGCAAAGCCAGAGCTATCGGTCGTAGCTCACTAAGAAAAAAACTAATGTCATCAATGTTGCGTAGGAGACCTCGACAGTTCCATTGCATAAAAGAAAGATGACCCATAAAAATTATTTAAAATCGATAAAAAGTTGTGGGCAAAAGTGCGTAAAAATATCGGTGTGGCTGCCTTTTAGTGAAATCTCCTAAAAACGTATAAAAAAGTAAAAAAGATACCTATATATAGTTCAGCTAATTTTCTTTCGGAGCTAAAATCCGAGGAATATTTCTTTTCTTTCTAGCATTGTCTTTCTGTCGTTCTGCGGGCTCACCCGCGGAAGACGACAAGGACTCCGCTCCCGAAGGAAGCAAGTCGTCATCTGAAGCTAGACCGGCCTCTTCCATTTTCTCTTCCGTTGATACCTCTGGGCCCCTCAACGAGACTGCCTCGTCAGAGTGACCCGGCTTTCTCGCATTGTCGGTCAGGCGAGTGGGCTGTGCCCGGCCTCTGCCTGACGAGCCGGCAGGCACCTGGGATGCGTGCGCTGATTTTTTTTGGGGTGCAGAGGAAACATTGCCTGCCTTCGAGCATGAAGGCACAGGGGTGGCAGTTTCCATGCTACCCTCGGTGAATGGGACATTGACCTCCATGGCCTCCTCCACCCCCTGTGCAGAGGAAGGAGGGGATCCCTTTCGGACTTGGGAACGGGTGGGGTCAAGCACCACCCGAACCTTCGGGGCCAGGCGTTGCGGAAACGCCTTGGACTTCGTGAGCTTCTGTGGGGCCTCAGGCGTCTGAGATCCCACAGAAGTCTCTGTAGGGGTGAGGGGACTGGGTGGGCACTCAGTGTCTCGAAGACTATACTGGGTACCCACTGATGCCTTTGACAGCGACCTAGTCCCCCTGACGGCCGCCTCGGCGTATGTTCCTCCTTGAAGGAACGAAAAGCGTTTTCGTGCCTCATGGTAGCTCAAGTTTTCCTTTGTTTTTAAGGTTAAAATTTCTTTCTCCTCTTTAAACTTTGGACATGATCGCGAGTAAGCAGGATGGGAACCAGTGCAGTTGATGCACTTAGGGGTTGAGCTGCCACACGTATCTGTTGGGTGGTCTGTGCATGCACACTTTGCGCAGGTTGTCTTTCCGCGGCAGGTGGCAGAGCCATGACCAAACCGTTGACACTTGAAGCAGCGTCTCGGGTTCGGGACGTATGGGCGCACCTTACAGTGGAGGTAGCCCGCCTTGATACTTTGAGGCAGCACAGTGGAAGAGAATGTAAGTACAATATGTTTTGTTGGTCGCTCGTTTCCGTCTTTACGAAGCAGGATTCGTCGTACTGCCGTTACTCCTTGACTGGAAAGACCTTCCAAAATCTCCTCGTTACTTGACTCTAGCAAATCATCCTCGGAAATTACTCCTTGGCAATTATTTAGAGTTCGATGTGGAGTGACGGAGACTCTATACTCAGAAATCTTGTTTAGGTCCAAGAGGGCAGCACTCTGTGTGCCATTTTCCACTTCAACAAGCAAGTCACCAGATACTAGCTTCTTTGCTTTGAAGTTTTTGCCTACAAGGGTTTCTAGGGTTTTTGCGATCAGAAAAGGTGACAACTTCGCAAGAGGTTTTTCGTCTTGTTCAGAGTGCATAACAAGGAATCGGCTAAAAGTGTTCTGTACCGGTGAAGACTTATCATTCAGTTTTACTTCGGTCCGACCCCTTTTCAGGGGCCGATCAGAGGGTTTAGAACGGAGGGGTGCCATAAGAGGGGCAAAGAATGTTCAGAATCCGCGGTGCACCGCCCACCACCGAGCCCAACAAGGGGTTAGGTAACGCACCATAACAAGAAGGGCTTGGCTGGAGACGTTACGCTAACAGTGCTGCCGGGAAACTATACCCAAGTGTGGGTCAAGACAGAGGTCTATTGCCACCCAAGGTTAGCCCTTGCCGCCAAAGAGGGGTGAAAAGGAGGAAGAGAAATGAGAGAGAAATAAGGGGAGCAGGAAAGGTAAAGGTAAAAGATTGGAGGGGATAGTAGAAGAAAAGGCGACTAGACTGAATCATCCTGGCCGGGCCTTACCAGGACTCCCGTCTACAGGAAGCAGGGGCCAAAGTGGTGTGTTGCCTCGCCCGGGGGGCCCCGAAGGGTCCAAACCTACCCCGGGCTCAGCTCAACCACCAGGATGCCCTTTTCCCTGGACACGGGCTCGCCACGCACAGCCAGACGTGGGTGGGTCTTACCCACTTGTTACTCAGGGTCCGTTATGTAGCCAACGTGGCTGGGGTCCGTGGTGACGCTACTCACCAAGCACCTAGCACCTAAGGTGCAGGCGCCCCCTGCGGGGCTCAGGGTCCGTGGAGACGCCACTCTCCAAACACCTGCTTTCACAGGTGCCCCCTGCGGGGGCGCACGGGGAGTCGCTGCCTGGACTCCGGCAGCACCGGTAGCAATGTTAATCGTCTTGTCCATGTCCAATTAAATGTAGTTTCTTGTTGTTGAAACCGTTGGCTCCGTGTTATTCCTCCGGGTCGGGTATGCAGCAAGGCAAACCGACCACAATGGCGCCCAACCGTGGTATGCTACCCACTCGCAGGAATTTCACGGGGCTTGGTTTCTTCTTTCGGTAAGCCTTTTTCATATTCCCCGTGTTTCCTATCGTTGTTTCGTGTTTCCGTCACGTCTACGTTTGTTGTATTGGCGTGTTTGTGACCGTGTCTTTGTGAACGCGGCAATCGTTTTGCGCGCTTGTGTTGGGTTTTTGGGGGCGTTTCTTTTTTTGTGCTCGCAGGCATGCTCACGCGGGAGCAGGAAGCCGCGATGGCCGCAGCAGCACAAATAAACCTGCTCACGAAGGTCACGGAGATGTGCGACTCCGTGATGCAGCGCCTGACCCACACGCCTGGCCAGCAGGAAACCCCACCGCGAGAGCCCAGACCACACTTGACTGTTCCGGTCTACATGGGGTACGACGACGTCAAGTCCGTGGCAGACTTCCTGGGCGAGCTGCAGACGTACCACCTTGCCTCCGGTGCCTCGGAAGCCTTCATCGTGGAGCGGATTGTCCCGCTGGCGTTGCAAGCCAGCGCCAGGTGCTGGTTGGGGTCACAGGCCCCCTTCACCAGCCTGGCAGACTTCCAGACAAGGCTTCGCGAAGAGTTCCTGCCTGCAGGCTACGCGACGCAGATTCTCCGAGAGCTCGAGGCAAGGACGCAGCACCCGGATGAAAGTCTGGTCCGGTACGTTCGGGTCATGCAAGAGCTCTTCAAGAGGGCGGACCCGAAGTCACCGGAGTCGGACAGAGTAGCTCGGGTCAGAAGACAGTGTCACCCCAGGTACCACGTCTACCTGATCAACCGCACCTTTGAGACCCTTGAAGAGCTAGCCCGGGGCGCCCGCCTCATCGAGGAAGCTCTTCATGCCGAGCGGAACTACGTGCCGCCGCCACCAGCCAAGTACGCGCTCGAACCGGCATGCGCATGGCGGGGCCCCGAGGCCTCCACGCAAGTGGACTGTCCGAACGAGACCTCCCTTCCCCACCACGTCAACCAGGAGAGTTGGCGTGGCATGCATGGTGAACTCCCGTGCGGGATAAGCGTGTGTTCGCCTAACTCTCCCCGAGAGGTCCCCGGAGGTCACAGCGAGGCCCGTGAGGGTTTCGGGCGGGGGTCGCCACGACAGGTGGGAGGTCGTTGGCCGTGCCCTATCGTAAGCTGGGGCCCAACGGAGATCACCACCCAAGCGAACCATCTTCATCAGTCTGCTCCTGCAAGTGCTGGCGAAAACTGGCACGGTGCGGTCGCAAACCCGCAGCCCAGCAGCATTGACCCCCGCCGCAACGGAACAAGCCCTCCCCACAACAGCCAGTCGCAAGCCTGGTGGAGGCCCTCCCATAGTGGTTCCTTATCCGATCACTGGAGGCGGTCCGACGGGCACCTCGGTGCGGGTGGCCTAAGCAGGCAACTGTCGTCGGACTGCTGCTACGAGTGCGAGCAGCCCGGCCATCACCGAAAGCAGTGTCCAAGGCTTCTGGACACTACAAACAAGAGGTGGCACGAGACGGCGGCAAAGGGCCGGAACCAAAACAACCAGGGAAACTACTACGGCCGGCGACGCTGAAACCAGACAGCCACTCGCCGACGGCCGGTGCAGTCCCTGGGAGCGGTCAGGCCGCGGCACAGATTCCATCGGTATGTCGAATCCAGCCCGAGCCTAACATCATTGAACCGCGCATGACAATATCACTGCTCGATTTTCCCATTGCCGCACTTTTGGATTCTGGGGCCGCTATCTCGCTCATAGGGGATTTCGTTTTCGAACTCTGCAAAGCAAAAAAGATAAGCCTCCGGGAGTGCGAAACCCGTTTGCAGCTAGCTTCTGGTACAGCGATAACAGCTGGAGGAGCCGTGAGGCTGCAGATTCGGTTTAATGGAAAAAAGCGACGTCAGCGATTTCTTTATATGCCAGGACTTGTGGTACCTGTGATCTTGGGCCGAGATTTCATTACAGGCGAAAGCATGACACTCGACTTTTCTGGTGGTGGATACCGGCTGGGACAACAACCGGAGCTGACTCCGTTTACCAAAAGGGAGGACTGCATCCCTAACTCGACCACTGCAGCCCACTTCACCACGGTGCCAGACGTCTTGCCTGCCGGCGTTCGAGAATCGTTGCGAAAGTGCCCCGCAAGCAGCCAGCAGAAGCAGGAGCTGCAAGCCGTCCTGGAGTCTTTCTCACCGATGTTCACGGAAACACCTGGAAAGACTGACATTCTGCTGCACCGTATTGAAACCGGTGACGCGCCGCCTCGGAGGTGCAACCCTCGACCGATCAGCGTCCACAAAAGGGCACTCCTTGATGCGGCGCTCGAGGAAATGATCGACGCCGGTTCAGTACGTGAGTCGAAGAGCCCCTGGGCATTCCCCATTGTTCTCGCCCCGAAAAAAGACGGAACAGCCAGACTCTGTGTGGATTACAGGCGGCTTAACGATGTGTCCGTACGAGACAGCTACCCTTTCCCCAGCATTTCCTCCGTGATGTACGCGCTCGGTAACGCGACCGTGTTTACAACGCTGGATTGCAGTCGCGGGTTCCTTCAGATAGAGATTCACCCATCAGACGTTCCAAAAACGGCTTTCATCTGCCACAGAGGGTTGTTCGAGTTCACCCGACTGCCGTTTGGCTTGTCTAACTCTCCAGCCAGTTTTCAACGCCTGATGGATGTTGTACTTGGGAACTCGAAGTACGAATTTGCCATGGCATACATGGATGACGTGGTTGTTTTCTCGAGAACTATCGAAGAGCATGTCGAGCACCTTCGCATTGTACTTGAGCGAATGCGTAATGCTGGGCTCACGATTCATCCCGGAAAGGTTCAGTTAGCCGCGCCCAAGATTAACCTCCTTGGATTCGTTGTGGATAACGGCACGCTCCGCCCCAACGAAGATAAGTTGCGCGCGCTAACGGAATACCCAAGCCCACATGACGTAAAGAGCCTACAAAGATACCTCGGAATGATTGCGTTCTACAGGGATTTCATTCCACACTGTTCCGAGATATCGCAGCCGCTCAATCACCTTCTAAAAAAAGGCGTCAAGTGGTGTTGGGCCGAACAACAACAATGCGCATTCGCAGCCCTTTCAAGAGCCGTGACTGACAACGCTTGTTTACAGCTCCCAGACTTGAACAAGCCGTTCGTTCTGCAGACAGATGCAAGCGACTGTGGCCTGGGTGCTGTATTGCTGCAGGAGTATGGCGGTGTGCTTCGGCCAGTCGCTTTCACGAGCCACACGCTAACTCCAGCCGAGCGCAACTACAGTGTCGCAGAACGTGAATGTCTCGCCATTATTCATGCTTTGAAGCGATTTGATATGTACCTAGATGGCGCAACGTTCCAGATTCAATCTGATCACTTAGCGCTATCATGGCTAAGGGGACTTAAGAATCCAGCTGGACGTCTTGCTCGTTGGGCGCTTACGCTACAACAGTACGACTACTCCATTGTGTACCGCCCGGGGTCAACTAACAAAGTTGCTGATGCGCTTTCTCGTGCTCCACTTCCCGAGGAACACTCGCAGGATACCCATGGCTTGGTGACCGTCGCGGCCACGACACGAGGATCCCCAGATTCACGGTGGGGTACATTGGTGAGCCGCGAGGAGCTTCGCAAGGCGCAGCTGGATGACGGACTCTGCCAACGCGTGTCCGCTTGGCTGGCAGCAAGAGGTCCAGTCGACCGCCCAAGTGACGAGGAGTTCGACTCCTACTTGATGAGCGACGACGGCCTCCTGCTGCGCTACATCCCCCAGGCCGACGACGATCCGGATGGCTCGGCATTCCGGACCGTGATACCCCGCAAGCTACGTAAGCTTTTCATCCGATACATGCATGACTCTGCCTTGGCAGGACACAGCAGTGGGAGCAAGACTTACGAAAAGTTATCCCAAATTGCTACCTGGCCAGGCATGAGGCAGGATGTGCTCCGATACGCTCGTAGCTGCTCGGTGTGCCAGAAGGCAAAACCACGTGGTGGCCAGCCCCCCGGTCTCATGCAACCAATCGTGAGTCAGAGCCCTTGGCAGATTTGTTGCTGTGACGTCATGGGCCCCTTCCCACGTAGTACCCAGGGCAATCAGTACTTGTTCGTGGTAACCGACCACTTCACGAAGTGGGTTGAGTTATTTCCATTGCGGAAGCTAGATTCGCAAAAAATCTGGGAGTGTCTACTCGAAACATTCGCTAGGTTTGGCTTTCCTGCACAGCTTGTAAGCGATAATGCCTCCTATTTCACGAGTAAGGTGTTTGTGGACGCATGCGCGGTACTGGGAATCAAGCACAAAAGAACTTCCCCGTACCACCCGCAAGCAAACATCACGGAGAGGGTAAATCGAAACCTTAAGATGATGCTAGTGGCCTACACCGAGCGCCACAAGGACTGGGACGCGAAACTGCCCGAGCTGGCATTCGCAACCCGTACAACCACTAATCGGTCAACGGGTCTCACTCCTGCCCAATTAAATTTCGGCAAGGAGCTCGCATTCCCGCTTTCTAACAGCCTCCTTTCTACAGAGTCTGGAGGAAGGCCTCGCCCCTACGTGAAGTTCGCAGAGGACCTGCGAAAGCGCTTCTCCGATAACCTTCGAGAAGCCAGAGAAAATCTCGACGTCGCCCGGGTACAGCAGGCTGAACAGTACAACCGGGGGCGACGTGACTTGCAGTTCGAGGTGGGAGATTTTGTACTCCGGCGTACTCACCCACTGAGTGACGCCGCTCGAGGCTTCGCAGCCTCCCTCGCCAACAGGTGGGAAGGTCCGTTTCGCGTGCGTGAAAAGTGCTCGCCACTCACTTACAAACTAGTTAACTGTGAGTCTAGTGAGGAAACCGGACCTGTTCATGTCACCGACCTTAAACGATTTTTCCAAGCAGAAGACGAAGATTCCTCGCAGGACCGGAACGACACTGACGGCAGTCCCGTTCCGGAAACCCCCTTGTCTCCACCAAGGCGGCGGTATAACCTGCGACGTCGGTGACACCAAAGAGAGAGGAATTTTTTTTTTTGTCTCCTTGGCCTCTTTCGCATTTTGGGGGTAGTTTTCTACTTCCACGGATCTGCCCCTTTTTCAAGAGAGGGGGGAGAAGATTGTGTGCCCACCTCAGATCCGTTATTTCAAACTTTCTGGAAGGGGTCCGAAAATAACGTCAGGCTCAGCCCTCAACTGAGTCCCATGTCGTCTGCTTCCATGTTTTCTACGAAGCTGACTCATGGACAAAACCGTCGCCACACCCGCCATCTGAACGACACGGCGGCCGGTCTCATCGTGGACCGCGGCCACCCTCTACAGGACCACGGGCAAAGCAGCCACCTGGTGGAGCCCTGATCCCGAACAAGTGACAAGCTGGAGCTGACCGAGCCGCCGCGCTCGTCAGCAGCCGCCGCGCTCGTCCAGCAGGCGCCGGCCGGACTTAAACGTCAGTCCGCCCAACAGCGCCATCCACCCCCTGACGCCCACAACGTCTCCGTCATCGACATGCCGGACGAAGCTTGAGGAGGGGGAAGTGTGGGCACCCTGGCGGCTCCCAAGCCAAGTTGCCCGACTGCGAGGCTCAAGCCGAACTTTTCCCGCGTGGCGGCGACGTCACGCCAGCCACGCGCACATCGGATGCGCCGCCTTGATAAGGCAGATCAGAGGCGGCGCACGGGGAGTCGCTGCCTGGACTCCGGCAGCACCGGTAGCAATGTTAATCGTCTTGTCCATGTCCAATTAAATGTAGTTTCTTGTTGTTGAAACCGTTGGCTCCGTGTTATTCCTCCGGGTCGGGTATGCAGCAAGGCAAACCGACCACAAGGTATGCTACAAACGTCATGCAAGTTGAGATGTCCAGACGAGGCAGTGTTTTGAACATTTATTCTTGGATGCGGCGGCAGTGCCGAGAAAAAAAATGTGGATGAAGTCGTCAACCCGACCGTTGACGCGACGGTCATCAGTGTTAACTAAGTCTACAAGATCAAGCGTGGTTTCAAACGAGCCAATGAAGCTGCGAAAACTCCTTTGAAAAAGCGCCCGAAATCCGCTGGCAAACGGAAGAGGATATCAAGTCGCGACATGTTTACGTTGATGACCATGAGAAGCTGCCGGCACGACTTCCTTCATTGGGGGGAGATCCCGACATAGAAGAAAACCGCTGCCCGTCTCCAAGATGACATGCTGCCGCCCTGTTCCGCGACTACCCTGTATTGCCTGCTCAAAGAGATGGGATTCGAAAAACAGAAACAGAACCGCAACTCCATGAAGAGAGAGGAAATCCGCGAGTAGAGGCGGCGGTATTTGAGGGCAATCGGGAAGCACAAAGCCGAGAACCGCAAGATCTACTTTCAGGGCGGGACTTGGGCAAACGCCGGCCTCACAGTCGACAAGGTGTTGACTGCAGCACTATAAAGTAAGCCCTGATGGCACCAACAACCCTAGTTGAAATGCCATTCTGGAGATAACGAGCCGACATGTGTTAGACTGCAAAGCCATGATTGCCACCATTAAGAGGCATAATTTTAAGTAGAAAGAGAAAACCCACTCACTGGAAAAAAACGAAATGAATGGCTGTTATAGCCAAATACAGTGTGCAATGCTGTGCACACAGAAGCACCTTTGTTTTTCAACGCCTCATTGAAGAGAAACCATGTATTGGTAAAGGTACTTTTTGATAAGAACTACATTCCTCAAAACCCATTGCAACTGAGGCGGCTTTATTTCACTTCAATGCTGCCACATCATGAGGATCCGCAGGACTGGCAAACTGGGCATCTGCTTGGAATGGAAGCGACTGGACGTTATGTAATGGAGCCACTTTCATATTAAATGGCCTTCAGAATGAACTCCTCAGAAGAATTGGCAAATCAACAAATGCTCTCTGCTCTACATGTGCCCTTCGGCGTGCGCTTGTTTGCAGATTCTTTGAAGGAGTTTGCTCTGAAGGGCGTTTAAATCACCGCCTGACAGGGGTATAAGCCAGTTGGCGCCCAAGGCAACATGGGCTCGTGTCACAGAAGACGTGTGCAAGAAATGTATTGAATGTGTGCAAAACACTATTTTGTGTATGATGCTACTTCCCAATGCCTTTCCTTTCACACTTTTTGACTGAAAAACCCCTTAAACGTAGCAAAAAAAAGTACTCTCAATAATCTCCATAGAAACTCACAGATGGATGTGAAAGAATACTCCCTTGGGTCAATCTAGGAGCACACTGATGGAAGTAATTAAATGCTTTCATTGATCCATGTAAAAACTCTTGTATTAAAGGGAATTATGTACTTACTCTCTCGCACTGCCCAAAACCTTTGACCTGCGTAGGAGTAAACTCTGAATTCCCTATGGCGGAGTATACGAAAATATGAGATTGCACTAGAGGACAAGCGCTTCTGGGTAAATTTTTGTTTAGTGTGCGAGAGAGCATTGATCATCACATGGTTTATTAAAACCATGGTGTTACCAGCTTGGACAGTGTTTCCTAGTCACCAGATGAAAATAAAAAGCTGTAAATTGATTATTGCAATTACTAGAGCTCTAAAAATTGCAAAACTTTGTGTATATTCTTAGTAGCCTATGAGTATTCGATTTCAGGGATAATCTACCCGCTTAATTTTCGTATCCTAACCCCTTTAAAGGGATGCTGAACCGAAATCTGGATTCCCCAAAACACACGGCAAAACCGTGCAACGGGATGCTACAAACACCAAAACATCACTCATACAGTGATATCTCAAACAGATGACCGAATTTTTAAAAAAAAGAGGCGCATTTGGCAGGAATGTTGACGTCGAGTTTTTCCGAAAAGGAGAGGGAGCGGCCTCACGTCTTCTCCGCCTCGCGGCCTTGAGGGAGCGAAGCAAAGAGAGGAGGAAACTAGGTATCCTGACGTCACGCGCCTCTTCAGCCTGGTTCCATCTCGACTTCTTTTTCCACAAATACGGCCGTCTATTTGAGATATCGCCTTACTAGTAATGTTGTAGGGATTGTAGCGTCCCGCCTACATCTCCAGCATTGTTTTTTTGAAATCCAAATTTCGGTTCACCATCCCTTTAAAGACTATTCATATACTGCAAAATCAAACAGAATCAGGACAACATGAGACACGGGAGGTGAGGCGTGTACGACGCCTCACCTGCCATGTCTCATCGTTTTAATGCTGTCTCATCGTTTTAATGATTCTGTCCTTCATTACTTCACAGCCTTGCTCACGGCTTCTCCAGGTTTTTGAAATTTGCTGTGTGTATTTCAGTGCACCATGAATCGCCAATACAGAGCTTCACCCTACAAAAAAAAAAAGTTTGCAGCTGAATTTTTTTTTTGCTCTGGATATTTAAGGGAATACTTATTTCTTGGAAGAAGCCTTCTTTGCAGCTGGCTTCTTGGCAGGGGTCTTTTGTGCTGCCTTAGGTTTTTTGGGGCTCTTAGGTGCTGCGGCCTTCTTCTCTGCCTTTGGTTTTTTTTGGCTTGGCCGACTTGGCCCCCTTTGCGGGCGACTTCTTGGCACTCGCGGGTTTCTTCCTGGCCGCAGTGGCAGCTGCCGAGGCTGGGCGCTTCGTTGCGACACCAGTTTCCTTCTTGGGCTTACTGGCAGCAGGTGATGGCTTGTCGGACTTGGCTGAACGCTTGAACGATACGATAGCTTTCTTGCCCTGTTGGTCTGCACCAATGCTCTTGCAGCCACGGCAGACCTGAGATACAGTAGAACCTTGTTGATACGTTTTGTAAAAAACGCGAGCAGAAAAACGTATTATCCGGGAAAACGTATCATCCAAACTTACCATTTTCAAGCGCAAAAAAAAAAAAAGGAACAGTGGAGAATGATATAGAATAGCATTTAATAACAGCGCCTCACTTCCCGAAATCGTCCGTCAGCTTCTGCTGGCGCATGCCCTCGCCTCACTTCCTGAAAGCGTCCGTCAGCTTGTGCTGGTGCATGCCCTGACCTTTCGCGAAGAAAAGCTCCTTCTGCAACGTCTGCAAGCTTTTCTCCGCACCAGAGCTGTCTTTGTGGTCGAAGAAGCTTCGCAGAACACCCAACGCAGCGACGGCTTGGGCGAACGTAGCTGCCGTTGGTCTCTCCTGCTCCTCGTCATCGTCGTCATTGTTTCCCGACACTTGACCCTGCCGTAGCTCCGCCACGATGTCCGCCACAGTTTGGGGGTCGCACGTTGCAAGGTGATCATCCATACCGACGGATTCGCTGAACGCGAGGTCGGTGCCGGTGGACCGGAGCTCTTCGTCCATGTCGTCCTCATCGCTCACACACGGGTAGGGGTCGTCGCACACGCAGGACTCGGCGGCACCGCTCGTGCTGGGCTCCGACTCCTCTGCTTCCGGCAGGTGTTGAAATCCGCACTTTCTGAAGCAGTTCAAACTGTTTTGTGCATCACACTTTCCGACGATGTGTTGAGGTAGTGCATCGCGTCCAGCAGGGTAAGCTTCCCAGGGTCTTCCCCTCGGGACACGCGAGCAAGGAAGCGTCGAACGATGCCCTTTCTGTAGAGATGCTTTACGTTCTTGATAATCCCCCCATCCAGAGGCTGCAGATGGCTCGTCGTGTTCGCCGGCAGGAACACGACGCGAAGGTTCCGCAGGAATGACGTATCCTTGGGATGCGCCGAGCAGTTGTTCAGGAACAGCAGCCCCTTGCGGTCTTTGCAGCCTAGCCGCCCGTCGAGGTAGCGAAGAAAGACCTCGAACAAACTGCACATCATCCAGGCCTTCGTGTTCTGCTTATACACGCAAAGAAGTCGGGCGATGTTCCTCAGGCATGTTGGCTGCTTCCATTTGCCGGTCACCCATGGTTTGATCATCTCTGATCCGTCTTCGTTGCAGCACAGCAGCACAGTTATCCTGTCTTTGTGCACTTTGCCGCCGTGGCAGGATTCCCCCTTCAAACTTGGGGACTTTGTCGGCTGGACTTTGTAGAAAAGCCCAAGTTCGTCCGCATTGAACACGTCGCATGGGCGATAGGCGTTAACAATGCCCGGAAGCAGGGCGACCCAGTTCTCGATGTCGGCCGGGTCCACGCTGGCCGCCTCTCCATTCACCTGATGGTATGAGATGCCATGCCGGGTTCTGAACCGACTTATCCATCCATTTGACGCGGTGAAATCGTCGATATCCATCATTTCGGCGATTCCCATGGCCTTCTCTCGAAGTATACTACCGTCGAAGTTAACTCCAGAAGCTCGTGCTCGCTTGAACCAGTTCAGCAAAGCAGCTTCCAGCTGTCCGTGCTTCACTCCACGGGCTTGCTTGGTGGCCGATCCGAAAACCAAGGCGTTTTCTTCAATTTCTCTTCTTTTGAAGACGACCGTGTTCACTGTCGAAGCAGGCAGTCCGAGCTCTTTAGCGATGTCTATCCGTTTCCGCTTCGGGTCCCGGTCGACGGCAGCAAGAATGTTACACTTTTCCTTGAGGGATAACTGCTTCCGCTTTTGGGACGCCATCGCAAAACGAAACACCAGGTACACGGCACGGGAACAACAGAACGGCGAATTGGCGCGGGGCGGGACGCAAAACGGCAAAAACGGAGAAAACTTTCAAAAGCAACTGGAGCCAACGGAACCAACGCAAAGAAAGAAACGAAGAAATTCTAGATTCGTTCATTTATGACTCCCTTGCAAGCACCTAGAGCCTAGAGTCACTGTTGCAATCGGTATTTTGAACCCTCTGCACCTCCGAACAATGCCTCGAAACGATGCTGGAGTTATCGAGAGTGACTCTCAATCACGTGCCTACCTTGGAAATGCTTGAAAAGCCATAAGCGAACGTGCCGCTCCAGTGTTGACAACCGAGATCCGAGAAACGTGTCCTAAGTACGCGTGGAGTGGCGTGTTGTACGATGCGTTCAGAATCGGATGATATGAAGGAACGTATCATCCGACCGACATTTGGCAAAGTGTTAGTCGTATTTTCCGGGAAACCATATCATCCGGGAACGTATGAACCGGGAAGAAAACAACACAACTCTACGGGACGTTCCCCGTGCGCTCGCTTGTGAACGAATGAACCGGGAAATCCTATGAACCGGGAACGTATCAACGAGGTTCTACTGTACTTGCGGATGAAAGGAGACAGCTTCTCAACGTCCACCTTGTATCTGGCAGAAATGCACATCTTGATGGCTTGCAGAGATGAACCACCAGATTCCTTGAGCACGCTGATGGATGCAGTCACCATTGCAGACACCTTGGGATGCATTGGCACGGCCTTTGCCTTTCCCTTGGACACTTTCGTGGAAGCCTTTTTAAGGCTCTTGAGGGCAGCAGGGGCCACGGTCCCCGCGGCAGCGGACACTTTTTCGGACATGACGCACCCTAACCATACGCAAGAGGAGACTCACGTGTGGACGCCATTTGGGCTTCCTGCTTTTTACACATATTTGAATAAAATTACTGAAGGCAAATGAACAGCATTCTTTTTATCCAAGATGTAGTGTTGGCATTATGCCAAACATGGAGCAATGCTCCAGAATGTGGCACCAAGTTTAACGTTTCACTTGCTCACATCATGCATGCTCAGTGTCAGATACGCTTTACTTTGAGGTCTAAGCAATGTTTCGTCTTGTCTTTCATTAAGACAGCTCCATAGATTGCAGTGATCTATTATTCAGGCAGTCTATAACAAAGTAAACTCACAAACTGCCATCTATACACCTTGGGGCCGCTCTGGCTACAAGCATGTCTCACATCCACCATGTTCTTTCGGATTATAATCGGGATTCTTAATGCCATCCATACACACCTTAAGGCCACTCTGGCAACAAACATAAGCTGGGGGTGGGATCCTGGAAGAGTGTATCTCAGACCAACCACTCTTTTTCATTATAAACAGGATCCCACCCCAGCTTATGCTGGGGTGGGATCCTGTTTAATGCCATCCACACGTGTTAGAGCCACTCTGGCAACAAGCGTAAGCTGTCACCAGAGCTCTCCCAGTAGTGGCAACATCCTCGGAATTCCTAAATCATTGCCACAAGCGTCGGCAAAGTGGACTGTTAAGGGGGGACACGGCCCCGAATTACCAATTTTTTAAGAAAAAACACATTTTCAGAATTACATAATTTTGGCATCTATGCTTAATAGGGAACACCCTCAAAAAGTTTTATCAGCGTCCGTTGACAAACAATGCCAAAAACAATCATCATTGACTCGCTGGTAACGCGCGCGAGGAGTGCCGTGCTTGGCTGAGCACGGAGAGAACCGTGATAAGCATCAGTTTCGAAACACGATTGCTTCGCGGCTGCTAGGCCTAGCGTGGATCTGGTGGTCTCGTTCGAAGCGTTGTCTCACGGGCTTTCGAATTTACTTCATTTCTTTACCCCTCCGTGCACAGGAGAGCGCCCCGTAGAAAACGCTCGTTCTGGGGCAAGAATGGCGCTAAAAAAACCAACGGGCGCTGCTATTGGCTAAGGTTATGAAACCTGTGCTGCGAGTGGCTGCCCCTGGTCACGTGATTCTTTGCGCGTGGTTCGCGTTCAGAACACGTTTTTTCACTGATCTGACCACTTCGCTCTGTTTCTCTTCGATCTTCCCTGCTTCTGTTTTCACTATGAAATGCCCGCAACTCAAGCTAATACGCGTAGAAGCTTTGGTAGACGCTCTCGCTTCACAAAACCGAGAGGTTGCGGATCCCGCAAGTGCTCAGAAGCTCCAGAGTTGACTGCATCGCCCGCACAGTCAAGCTGCAGTTTGACTTCGTTGGAACCATCGGAGGACGCTTCTACGTCGCATTTTGTGAATGCTTCGCTCCCGGAGGAAGTCAATGATTTGAACACTTTCGAGAGGAAGATTTGTCTTTCGGAACGCAGCGAGGCCGAGCGTGAACCGATTGACGACAGCGATCCATCTCAATCGCTCAACGGACATCACTTTGTGCACGTTTCAGCTGTGTGGACTCTGGTGAGCGCCTTGTTGTGTCCCACTTGTTTGGGACGCGGATTGGAGTTAGCAGAAGATGGAACTGGAGCAAATTTACAGTTTGTGATCGTCTGCAGTTATTGTGGGAGATCGCGAGGGCACTGCACTTTGCGCCCGTGGGAACGACTCAACAAAACGAACTCGCTACACGCCTCTGTGTCGTCGGTCGGGACTGTGGAATGAGCTTCACGAAGCTAAAATACTTTTTTGGAGGCATGAATGCATCACCGCCGATGCATCTGAAGACCTACCAGAACATAGCAGCCAAAATGCATGACGCGTCAATGGAAGCGGCAAGCGACGCGATGAAGGAGGCCGCGAAGGCTGTGAGAAAGATGCAGGCAGAGGAGTCTCAAGGTGGAGTACAGGACGACGGAGACAATCTTCTTGACGTCTGCGTCAGTTACGACGGCACATGGCAAAAGCGCGGCCACATGTCGCACTTTGGGGTCGGGGCAGTCATCGACCTCGAAACTGGCTTGGTCCTCGATTTCTCCGTGCAGAGCAACTATTGCCATGGCTGCAACCTCGGTCCCAAGAAAGATTCGAATGAATATCAAGCTTGGGCAAAGTTGCATGAGAAAGTCTGCCAGAAGAACTTCGAAGGCTCCTAACGCGATGGAAGTGCAAGCAGCTGGTGACATCTTCAGCCGCTCAGTGGAACAGCACAACATGAAGCATGTGACAGTGCTCAGTGACGGGGGACATTAAGGCTTTCAACCATGTTGCAAGCTTAGGCCTCTCCAATAAGGATATGCAGAAAGAAGACGGTGTCAACCATGTGGCAAAGCGTATGTATGCTGGAATGGACAAGGTGAAAAAAACCAAGAAGGGGCCTGGAGGAAAAGGCAAGCTCACCAATGTCGTGATGAAGAGACTTACAAGCTTCTATGCAACTGCACTGAAGGACAATGCTCCAGATGTTGTAAAGATGCAGAGGGGGTCTTCGCAAGCTTATTTCACAGCTACTCGACTGACACCGAGCCCCGGCACCAGGCATGTCCTCAGGGTGAAAACTCCTGGTGTCATTTCAATCGCCACAAAGCCCTGGTAGCAGCTGGCAAGCCAAGTGCACCACACCCACATCGGCCAGCCTTCTCAAGGGACATAGAAAAAGAGCTGGTGCCGCTGTACAACCGTCTGTCAGAGAAGACCCTGCTGGTAAGATGCTGCAGGATGAGAACTCAAAATGCCAATGGATCCTACAATGCGCTCGTCTGGAAGAGGTACCCAAAGACCGAGTTTGCATCCCTATGTACTGTCGAAACCGCTGCTGCAATGGCGGTTCTCGAGTTTAACCTGGGTCCGCAGGGCTTTGAGAGGGTGCTCGAGATGGGCATGAAGCCTGGAAGCCATTATCTGGAGCACACAAGGAAAGCAACTGAGCTGAAGATCACGCAGGCCAAGGCAAAGGCGCTGGATACCTCGAAGACTGCCCACAAGCGAAGGAAGTTAGAAGCAGTAGCAGCAGAGCAGAAGAGGGTTGAGGAACAAGGTGTCACCTATGTAGCTGGCGGATTCTAGTGACATTCAAAGTGCAAAAAAAAAAAAAAATATCCATCTTGAAATTTTAAACGTGTTTATCTCAGCTTCACTTTTTAGTGTCAAATATCAGTTCAGGGAAGCTATCATTTCATAATCAAAATATGCGTGCAGATATATTTTGGTTTTTCTATATTGAAATTTTCTGGAGAACACTACTGTGAACTTACTTTCTGCATTTTTATGCTCTTATGTTATGAAAAGCTTATATTTATTTTAATCAAATGTACACCAAAAAAACTTTTTTTTAATAAATTTAATAATTTTTTCAATATCTTTTCATAGTCGTCTGAAGCAAGTATTCTGCTGTATGTTCCAGCAAAAAACTTACCATTTTCATTACCCTTTCTAAACGATAGCTTTCCTCAGCAGATACACTTTTTATTATGAACTTTTATGTAACTCATTGTGGGATAAATTTATAGGGTTGAAAATTTCCACAGCCTCCTGGTCCAGTGCTATGAGTACACCCTGCAAATTTCATGCAAATAAGACGAACGGTTCAAAAGTTAGCCTTCCGGAGTAGTGTTTCCCCTTAAAGCGTGTGCAAAGGAGGGTTTTTGAAGATGGCTGGTTCCAGACTGTAGATGCCAGGAAGTTGCCAAGGGACCTGCCAGAAATGGAGGAGGCCATCCACCATCTCAGCAACAACCTCTGCCCCTCGGAGAATCTTCGTATGCCGAAGGTTGTCGAAGTCCTGGGTGCAGAGTCACTTTGCTTTGTTTGATACAGGAGAGCAGCCCCCTTTGGTACCAGAAACCTAAGAGTGCACAGGTATTTCTGGTGCACACAAGCCCAAGCATTGCACCCTAGGACAGAGGTGTGTACCTGGAGGCAGTTTTCCCAGTTGGCCTGTCCTTTTCAAGTTGTCAAATGTTTCTGTGCCTACAACGTGGAGCCTGGATGACGTCACGTGCGGTGTGACAAGGGTCACGAAGGAGGGAATTTTTTCCGCCAAATTTAGTGGAAAAAATTTCCCGCTAAACTTAGCAGAAAAATTTCCCCACTAAATTTAGCTAAACAAATTCCCTGCTAAATTTAGGGGGAAAATTTCTCTGCTAAATTTTCTCCCCTTCTCTTCTCCAGGAGAGGAAGGGAGGCGGGGGAGGAGAGGCATACCCTCCCCTTTTCCTCCTCAAGAGCTGCGCTCTAATTCAGCATTACAAAGAGTTGTAAACATCTTTACCTTTTTAATTGGTAGATTTGTATTTATTTTTTTCTTTTTCAACTTACGATCGAGGTTATATTTTTTTTTCTTTTACCTTGCGATATTTTGGGGTCGCCATAGAATTGATACCGGCCTAGGTTCAAATAAATATGGCACTTCCTGCGACTACCACATCAAGTTCTCATAGAGAAATAGTCTGAAGTTTCCAAGTCAATGGCATTGCACGTGAGCATACTTAGGCCACAATATACTTTGTTTCGGCCTCAGTCGGCAAAACGTGAATGCTAGGACCTCCGAGCCAAATAGAACGATGAAGTTTTGCTCCCCCATCCCGATTGGCTTGCACTGCAGCATAAGGCAGTCGCTATAAGGGCTTATCTAAGACAAATGCTGAGAGTGAAACGTTTGCTAACAGATGGTATACATGGCAAGGATCTGGAAGCCCTCCTTGTGTTTTGAATGAAGCTCTCCAAGCACTGAAGTGCCTGGAGAGCATTTTGCCAACACAATAACCTATTGCTTTATGCCAGTCTTTTCTCTGAAAACCTTGGCAAAGGTGCCACCTCGTCACACAAGCCATGCTTTTGATGTAGAAGTTAAGAAATTGGCATGGGGATCACAAAAGGCATCGTTGGGCAATAGGAAGTTCACGTCAAGTGCACACTCCATCTAAGGAGCCTCCTGCAGTCGGAAGGTGCCACATCACTTGTCCGTGACTTTCTCACTGCCGACATGGAAGACGTACACTTTAAATTCCAAAATAAGACGGTTCACACAATAGCAGAATACTGATAAAGGATGAATAAATATCTTACTGTCAAGAAGCCAGGGGAAGATGTAACAGTTCTAGCAGAGTATCCAGTCAATGTCATACACTGCTGGCATATCCTTCGAGACAAAAGCCAATCTTTCACACCTTGAGGAATGTGAATGGCTGCAGTCATCTTGTAGCACCATTTGAAGCAGGATGTGTTCTGAGAAGATCATGCACGCGTGTCCAGTTGACATTTTTTGTTTTTCTTCGCATTTCAGGGGTGAAACTCATGAAATGTACTTGGGAGCAGCCATGGGAGCAGCTGAAACAGCTGTTTTGGAGCAGGTTGGGAGCAGCTAAAACTACATTTTAGAGCAGGCTAGGAGCAGCTCAGATCAGTTTTCAATGCACTTCAGCTTGTGTCTTAGACAAGCACAGGAGCAATTTCAATTGTGCTTAGCAGCACAGATGAACATGAGTGGTTAGGGACCTAGGTGGATGGAATAACAGTGTAACAGACGAGAAAACTTGAAACTTTGTGAGCCTTAATGAGAACCAAAAAGCAAGTCTGTGCTGTCGGGCCTGGAGAGAACAACCCAGACGTATGAAACAAGACACAGTGAGGGCTGGTGTGTTACTACTTCCCGCACGAACTATGGACTAACTTCTTTAAAACATACACTACCGTCACTTTTAAATGAGCTCGAAGGTGAAAATATTGACATTACAAAAAAATCAAAGGGTATGCTACGCGAAATGCTATTGGAAAACAGTGTTAAAGACTTTTTTTGTAGATAATCGATGCAATAAGGTGTAGTACTTTGTTTTTTGCGTGTCCTGTTTTGAAATGTCTCTGCTGCTTTGCTACACGGAGTAGGGCCTCGTCAAGCTGCAAGCCACGCAGCTTTTTGCCCTATCTCCCTCCTTTGTAAAAAAAAAGGAAAATAAATTATTATTATTATTATTATTATTATTATTATTATTAAGTACCATATGTTTCTGAAGATAGTGTCTTTGATATTTTCTGAGTGGCTTTCAGCTGCTCAAAATGCAAACCAGCACTGCTAATCACACAACTTGCACATGCTCGAGATAGTAATTATATGTGCAAACCATGCGACATGCGTAAGCAACGAACGTGCAGTTGCGTGGAGGAACAGGGCAACAAATTTCGAGTTTATCCTATTGTGCAACTCAATATCGAAGCAGCAGACTACAATTAACGAAATTATCATATTCTAAGCGATAAGCAGGAGCAAGGTTAAAGTGCGCCAAGCAGATCTATCGCTTGCGTAAGAGATGCTGGCCAACAAGGTTTCGGATCGGACCGCGTTTCAGTTCTATCAAATCACGATTTATCTTGTGGGAATGTGGTTCCAACTTCTAACGCTGAAGTACTAAAAGAAATCGTTTGCTCATTTGTTTTCAACTGGCTGACGTTCGCATCCCGGGCCGCAGAGCTTCAGGCAATCTGACACTTCACAACTCGACTTCACCTCAGCCACCTTGCTTAACCGCTGATGGTTCAAAAATAACGATCCAGTCGCAGGTGGAATCTGACCAGAGTTTTTTCGCGCACTTCCGACTCGGGGTACACAGGAAGAATAAAGAGAATAAAGGATTGCAAGGCCGACCAAGCTAAACGCGCTCATTGTTGCCAATCGAGTTGATAGAAACCAAAACAAAAACAAAATACAATTTTCTTGCCGCACATTTTGCGATTTGGTGCATAATGGCGCGAGGTATTGGCTGTGGCACAGCCAATACCTCGCGCCTTCCTTAAGCTTGTCGAAAGAGAGAGAGAAAGGGTTGATTGATGTAAGACGTTCAGCATTCAGTGCGGACGTAACTTTCTCCACTGTGTAAAAAGACACGGTGCGAGTTCTTCAATTTTGAACTGCACCATCCACAAGCCCTGTTTAGTTGCACCCGGGGATGGGCAAAATACATGCAAATATGTATTGAAATACAAATATGAAATACTTCGTCAAAAATGTATTTAATTACAAATCTAATTACATTTCCAAAGCAGCATTTAAGTACAAGATACAGATACAACCAAATGTATTTGGTCTCCTCCAAATACTTTTCCAAATACATTCCTCAAAATTTGCGTCAGCGACTTCAGGGCACCTGCAATGGGTTTCTGGGGATCTCATTTTAATTTTGCATCGCACATCGGGAGTTAGTGTGCGAGGCTCTAGCAACGTAATAGAAATATAATCTTAAAAAAATGTAATCAGCTTGGATGTAATAGGTGAAAAAAGTACAGAGCTTCAAGCAGCTTTTTTTGTCGATTACATTTTGGTATAGGCCAACAAAGAACCAAGACGACTAAGGCGTGCAGAACTAGTCAGGGAATTTTTTTATTGTTGCAAATCGCACCAGTTACGAAAATTTGGACCACCCGCGCATTTAGAATGTTCCAGGCAAAAATATGGATGGAAATCAGGCTGGACAGCATCCCAAGTTGTCACAGGCACTTATTTAGCCATTCTGCCTGTGAACGTCGATTTCGTCACTATTCTTGCCCTGGACTAGCACCGTAATCACAAAAGTCACTAAACGCTTATGCTTGATTGAGAGACACTGCATTCGGTGCAGAACATAGTTTTCTCCCTGCTCTGGACACGTCTTAGGATGAGCGAAATGAGTCGTGACAATAATTTTGAGGGATGTATTTTCGCCCACAAAATTGTATTTAATTATAATTGTATTTGAAATACCCACGTTTTAGTATTTAAATACACACGTCAAATACATTACCCAATTTGTAATTAAATACAAATGCAAAATACATAAAGTATTTGAAATACATATTTCAAATACTTGTATTTGAAATACTGCCCATCCCTGGTTGCATTGTTGCAGAACGCTCATCAGCTATGGTAGCGACTTTCAGTGTTAACAGATTTCTTTTGCCGACTACCTCAGTAAACACAAGAAAAAAGTTACAAAGCAGAGGAATTTTAGCAGAGTGCAAGATCTTGGTGTCAACCCCAGGAAGATTTTTCCCGAAGAGACATCTGCAGAAGTAAAGGAAATAGACTAGCTCTGCCAGAACTGTTTCCAGCACTTCAACCGTGAAATACAGCATGCGCAAGAAACCTCCGACAGTGTGAGGATGCGTTTATCCCAGATATTGAGGCCGTCGAGAAGCTGAATCGTTATCTACTGCCCGCAGAAGTGTCACCACTGAAGCCGCCAAGTCAAGTGAAAAACCGTTGCAGGGAATTCATCGAAAAAAAAAAAAAAAAGCCGAAATAGGAGATGCCATAATCACCGATGTTCGTATGGGGATTCAAACGGCTTATGGCCCATCCGACGTCCCACAACCATCGCAAGGGGACTGCACAGGTTCAGAGAGTGGACGCAGAACTTTCGGCCCGCATACGCTGCATGTGCTTCCCACCAAGAACACTGCCGGCTGCTGACGCTCCTTCCCGCATCTCCGACGAGGAAACAGATAGAAAGTATTGTACCAAAGACAACTCAGTACGTCATCGACAAGTTTGGTTGATACCGGTTCCTTACTCAAGACGCAAGGTGAGCAAAGAAGAGTTGTCACTAGCTCTCGAGTTTTGTACTAAGGACGAACTGGGCAGCTCTAGACAAAGCCCCAACCAGAAAGACGTTATTTCTGTGTTGGTCAGTGACAAAAAACAGTACATGCCCAAGCATTTCATGACAAGGTCAATTTGCAAGGCATTTCGCCTGTTCAAAAGTGCTTAACCAGAAACTATCATTGGCCTCACTAAGTTTCACTCCTTGCGACCTCGGTGGGTCAAGTGTGCACCCCAAAAAGATGTTTGCATATGTATATATTGCGCAAATTTCAAGCTTTACATTGCAGCTCTTGAAAGAGTTACCAGCAAGGACGTCAACATCTCTGACCTGGATCCATGTACATTTTTGCTCTGCCAACCAATGAATGCCAACTGGGCAACGCGCGAGATGCCCTAAGGATTGCCATTTTTCGCTTGAACGGCTTGGCATTCCGGAAGAAGCAGAGGTTCTGGTCGTGGCGTGGGAATCTGGCAATCTGATTAAGAAAACGTTGGATTCAGTGGTATTTATAGAAGAACTCCAGACACTCGTACGTAGGTGGATCCCTCATAATCATATTAGGCAGGTTCAAGGAAAAGCCATATACATAGAAAAGCGGTGCAATGAAAAAGGAAGCCTCAAGCTACATTTCGATTTCGTGGAGAATTGGACCATTGTGCTGCCCAATGAAGTCCAGGCCTACCACTGGCACAAAAAGCAAGTTTCAGTGTTGTGGGAACCATGGGGGTTCCCTATATCCCTATCTAGGCCTAGCTTCCAGCAGGCCGTGGGGGTTGTCGTCACAAATGGCGGTGGCCTCCGGGATACAAGGAACCGAGGCCGAATTCCTTGAGGGGGGTGGGCTTTCCCTTGCCTACGTAGGGTGAATATGCCGCCGGCACACCCTTCGAGGTGATTATGGAAGTGTCCCGTTTTGGAGTGACCTTCTACCGACCTCCCCAGGTGCATCCCTTTCCGGCAGGCTACATAAGCTGGCCAACACCTGTGGCCGGGGCTCCTGGCTGGGGGGGGGGGAAGGGGGAAGGGGGGGGGGGGGCTACGCTCGACGGAGTATTTACCGTTGTTTTACTACTCCCCCTTTTCCGTGATCCTCCCAGTTATGGCAGCGCGGACCTCTACTGGCGAAGCGTGAGCCAAAAGCCGAATAAACACGTTGTACGGTATCCCTGTGTTTGGTGTGGTCTCCCGTCCACAGGAGCCGAACTACAGTCAACGGACGAACCCAGCCCTAGCCGCCAGAGCAGCGGACTACAAAGTGGGTGTTGCCTCACAGAGATCAGCAAGGCAAGTCGAAACCCAGATTTTGCAACCGACGAGTTACAAAGTGGGTATTTGCCGAACAGAGGACTTGGGGGTAAACTAGAATCCCACATCTGGCGCCCAACATGGGGCAAAACCCAAAGCCACTCTGGCGCTAAGAATGCACTCAAAACGCGAGACAACGCTAAAAACGAGGCGGCCCACTACAATCTGCGAACTCGGGGAAGCTAATATCCGAAGTTTTGCAAAGGCAGTCCCAATACATGGCGAAGGAGGCTACATCAAGGGAAGTGCACAAGAATGCAGGATGCACAAGCTGCCTATTTTTGCAAACACGTGGTTCTCCCACCTTTTTTTTTAGATTAGCAGTGACCAAAATAGATGACCAGGCGACTGCTCGCTCCCGGATCACACCGTCGGGGGAACCACACCAATCCCATTCTGCAGGATCCGAAGGGAAAGGTAGGCCACCGCCCATTGGTCAGGTTGGTCGCCTGACGCTCTAATCACGACCACCAGGGAACACGAGACAAGTTTTCCTCGAAGACAACAGATGACCAAAAGGTCAGTCGTCTTCTTGTTTTCCATCTGTCATGTCTGCCCCCCAAAGGATGAGAGCCCCAGGTCGCAAAGGAGAGCAGTGGAATCGTGTGCCCCACAAGACCGGCGATCAGTCCCGTTCGCCCCATGGGGTGTCGCCGGTGGAAATGAGGATGATGGCTACCTGGATGAACCAGGAAGGCCAGAGGCCACCTTGGGTCTTCGTTTCGGCGGGCCCCTGGCAGGAGCAACCTCAGGTGCCCAGGAGACTGGCAGCGGCGCAGATGGAGGAGCCGTTCTGCGGCAGGACCGTTTCTGTCATCGACGGAGCAGCCAGGGAGGCCTGCCTTCATCCATCGAACCTACCTGCAATCGCTGAGCCACATGCAGCGGCTCACCGAGGCGGGTCTCCGGGGCACCAACGCGTTGGCCTTGGTGCTGGCGCGGATGGAGCGGGACCCTCTGTTCGCGGCGGCCATCATGGCCAGGGCTCCCCGTCTTCGGGAGGGGGCGGGCCCCATCATCCTGCGGCATTTGCGCCCGACGGACCAGTACGGACCTACCCAGGACCTGGCCGAGCACGTCCATTTCCCGCAGGCTACATAAGCCGGCCACCCCGTGTGGCCGGGGCTCTTGGGCAGGGGGGGGCTACGCTCGACGGAGCATTCATCGTTCTTTTACTACTCCCCCTTTTCCGTGATCCTGCCAGTTACGGCAGCGCGGACCCCCCTCCTGGTGATCTTGTCAATTAAGGCAGCGCAAACCTTTTTCTCTTGTACTGCCTACGGGCAAAGCGTGTGGCGTAAGCCAAATAAACATGTTGTACGGTATCCCTGCGTTTCACTGGAGCAGAACGGCAGTCAAAGGACGGACCCAGCTATAGCCGCCAGAGCGGCGGACTACGGAGTGGGTGTTGCCTCACAGCAATCAGCGAGGCAAGTCGAAACCCACATTTTGCAACCGATGACTTACGGAGTGGGTATTTGCCGCACTGAGGACTTGGAGGTAAACTAGAATCCCACTGTGTTTACATATGTTGCAACCCCTCGAAACTCGACACTGAGCTTCGCTGTCTGTCACGACTCTGCCCATGCCTGCTTTGCACTCAGGAAAGTCAGATTGGCTCGATGACAACCCTCCTGTTCACTTGCAAGTGACTTGTGTCAGCCATGGAGCAGCGAGCCATTTTACAACCAGACATCAACTGCATTAGTTCAGGAAACTGAAATATTCTCTAGCCAGATGGCTGTTTTCTGCAACAGAACACAGCAAAAACGCGTGTGATGTTGTTGGAGGACTTGTAAAACATCAGGCCACTCTACGCAACCTGCGACAGCCAGCAAGCATGGCGATACAAAACGCCCAAGAAATGTGAAGTGTATTGTCTCAGCGGCTCCAAGGAGTCAAGGCAATTTACTTAGAAGCAGGCCAACTATTGAAGTTTCGAAACCGGAAAACGGAAGAATGAAGGGACGTGCGCCCCGTCGCTGGAGTGCAAAAGTGGCATGTATGGCAAAGTTACACACTGGGGCTGAATTTGAAACTGACTGTCTCTCACACCGCAGAGAGCGCAATGACGACCATCTTTTTACAGTGCCCATCATATAGTGTAAGCGTGGTTTCTGCATTTTTTTTTAAACGGAATTGAAGTGTTAATAGTATGACCCAACCAAAGTATTATGTCAGGTTCCTACTTCGACGGCGCCAACCGAGGTTTTGTGCTCGTAATTTGCGTTTTAATTAAAATTGACATGTACGGCAAAGTTGGACAACAGGACTGAATTTGAAACCCACTTTTCCTCTAACCGTACTGCACCCAATACAACGACAATTTCTTTATAACTACTGCTTGAACATGCTGAGTGACGACCGCGTTTAGTATTCTGCATTTGTTAGAGAGTGAAGTATTAATTTTTGGTTCCAACAAGGTGTGTTTGGTTTGTACCTCGAGAGCGCAAGCCGGGCTGTTGTGTTTCTTTGTTTCTGAGAAGTTGTGTTTCAGGTCACGCGTATACCGAGCAGCGACATTTGAAATAAGCATGAGGGGCGGGCTCGTCACACGACGGATGCAGTTGAAGCTTTGAACTACTGCTTACTAGATGTGTTTATAAAGTCATACATCTCAAATTTAAACTTGGCCACAAATTAAACAAAATATAAAATTTTGATAAGTTTTTTTTATAGAACATAGGAGCCGTGTCTGCCGTTACCTCTTCTTCTTGTCCCTTGTTTATTTTCGTGCTGTTCCTCTTTCATGATGTGAAACCAACTTGCTCCACTTTATGCATTGTTGAACGTAGGCGTAACTGAGGCCACGGCAGCTATCAGCAAAAATGTTGATCTGGAGGGTATACATAGTACAATTCGAAGCTCTGTGTTTTTGAACGGGACAAAATAAAGCAAAACAGATTTTAATGAAAAGCACGGCAATGTGGTGCAGTATACTTCACCCAATTTTTTTTAAAAATCAGCTGGTTTCTTTTTTAGCTGCACGTTGAAGTTGCAGAGCATTGTACACTGAGACGTGTGAAGCGCTGTAAATATTGTAAATTATAAACGAGAACAAAATATTTTGTATAGATCCTTTTCAAAAAAATATAAGTAAAAAATAAATAGTAAAGCTTAAAAATCTTAAGAGATAACAGCAAACCAATATTAGTTAAAAATGTCAAAGTAGCCAAACTCCTGCATTTCAAAGTGTTGTATTTCTGACAGAGACAAAATAATGCAACATGTTTTTAATGAGAAAACAGGGCAATATAGTGTAGAATGCTTCAGAAAATTTTAAGAAAATCAAAGATGTTGTTTTTTTAATTGCACGTTGTGGGACTTCTCGTTTTGTGAAACATTATATAAAGACAAAAGAACCGTATGTAAAGAACCTGTGAAAAACATTTAAACGATATATCTTAAAACTCTTCAAGATAAATCACAAACATAAGATAAAAACGTGAAAGTAGCCATGTTTCTGCATTTTTTACACAAAATATATATTTTCCGAAATTGTATCAATTGTTTTATGTATTGCATTATAGACTACTGTCTGAGCAAAATATTTGACTTTTATATTGCTTGTTTTTTGTCTATTACGTGCCGTCAAACTTGGCAGAAATGACAAAACGGCAAAACGAGTTTGCCGCCTTGATGCAATCTTCTTTTGTTTATTCGAGAAATCAAATTTTTCTATCAAAACCTTTTGTGATTCCGCTCCCTCCACACGCTGGGGAGTAACATAAAAATATGAAGAAAAACAAAAATGTCAACTGGACACACGTGCATGATCTTATCTGAACACACCCAGCAGCCAAGAGCCCATGATGAAGCAGCAAAAAGTACTTTTGGAGCATAAGCACACACTTACTTTTTATTCAAAACACTGAATATCAAACCATGTTAAAGGAGTACAGAATCAAAACTTGAAGCATCCCTGGAACACTTCAAAAGGGGTGAAATATGATCCATGATATTAATAAATGATAATCACAAGCTTGTATTTTCAGCAGATGGCTATATTTTTAATTACAACCGACAGACTCTGGCGGGCACCACTAAATCAGCCATCAAAACACCACGATGCGTCTCTGAATATTTGACAGTGACGTCACGCTTGCAATGTTATGGGCCCATAAACGGCTAAGGGTACTGTGCGCCAAGATGCACGCGGCCCCCTTTGTTTCCTGCGCGGTCGGACGGGTGCATTCCGTGCCCTTCTCGTGCGGGGCAGAGTACATCAGGCAGACAGGCCGCAGCCTCAACGACTGCCTGCGCGAACATGAAAGAGAAATAGCAAAAAACGACGAGGACTCCCAATACCCCATGGTCCATCACCTCAAGGTCTGCACTCCCTGTGCCCCTGAGTTCCCGTCCGCGCGTGTTCAGGGGGCTACGGGCACGAGATCGTGGAAGCGTATGCCATAAAAGAGGCACCGATGAACATTTCGTCGGCCTTGTTGTCGCTATCAGAGAGAGAGGTGACATTCCTGAGACCAGAGTTGGCGACCTTGGCGGAGCGGGCGAGTGGTCATTGCTCCTGAGAGGGAAATCGGGATGCCGCCTTCCTTCCTCTTCTTCACCCGCTGCCTCTGCGGTTTACATCCCCCCGTTTTTCTCCCGGGGCTTTGTCTTGCCCCCCTTCTTCCCCTTGCCCCCCTTTTAACTTTCCCCCATCTATAGTGGAGTTATGAAGGCGAAGCGTGCCGGCAATAAATCATTTGTCTGTTGAAAGTTTAAAGATGTGTCGTCCCATCCCCTGTCCTTACATATATAGCTCTTTTTAAACTTACCTCATTTTCAAATTGCTTTTTTTTTTTTTTTTGCACTTTTGGACAAAGGTTGGTGTTTGTGAGCTCCTTTCATAAAGGAGATCACAGAAATGAGACGAAAACATGCCTACTTTGCCTTCACACTTCGGTACAACCTTTTGTTAGCATAAACTGCATGGCGGGTTTGATTCGCTCAAACACAAAACCAGCTGTTTAGTGGCACACAGAAGCACTAGGTATGGCAACAAAATGCTGATTCATGAAGGACAGCATGGGCTTCTGTGAATGGTCATTTTAGGTATGAAATCAAATGGTAACCAAACAGTATATTCCAGTGAAATAATGTCAAAATAATCTTGGGCACACAATCTTAATGTTCCATTTAAGTTCCAAAGGTTGTTATGAACTTGACATTTTCAATTCTCATTAAAAAAAAAGAACACTCTAAAACTTCAAGATAACAAAGATTGGCATATGAACGACAGGTATGCCGTCTTAAAAGAAATCCAGCCATTCGTTGAAGGAGCTGTGCAACAATTTCAGTGTTTTGCTTAAATAATTTGGGAGTTGGTGTCTCGACTTTTCTGAAGTAAAGAACAAAAACCCCTTTTGCCTGCATGTCCTAGTTTTTATTTTAAATATTGACAAAGATTGAGGTTTTCGGCACCTCTCAACTTCTTCAAGATCTTCATAGTCACGTGTGCTGCGACGTCAAGGAAGGACGCACGGGGTTCCGGTGAAACTCTCTAGAGCCATCAGTGAGCAGCGAGAACTCACCTGCTCACGACCACGTGAGTGGGTGAGTCGCCATGTTGAGCGCAGTGCAATCTATATGGTGAAAGGAGGAAAGTGTCGTCCGGCTATGCCCCCGACCACCTCCGGCTTCTGGCGGCTGTTCGCGGTAGCAGATAGAGCTGACAGTTTTGTTGACCTCGTATAGATGGCGCTACTAAAACTCCGTATAATAAAAGTTTTGTCGATGATACCAAGTTTTTAACATATTTATATTTATGCTGGAAAGAGAAGATTTACAGAAAAAGTACCTTTTATCAGGCAGGTATTTGCACAACTTGCTATCTTTTTACAGGTCCACCATTGACGTCATGCCGCGTGGTTCTCATGGCCGCCGCTCGCGGCTACAGGTTGGGATATATTCTAACTTTTGCCTCGCGATTGCGCGGCGCAATCGCAACATTTCGAAGGAAGGAGATGTGCTTTCTGTCCTTTGTGACAACGTAAACAATGTCAAAAGTTCAAGATGCAAATTCTTTCAACGTTAAAATCGTTGCACAGCTCCTTTAAGATTATTCCAAAGGCTTATTCACACGGTGCATTTTTTTAATGCGCCACAGTTAAGCAAAACCGAGATTTTGCGAAATCGGCCTATTCATACGATGGGTCTGACACGCGAAATGTGCAACGTATTGACACACTAAAATGGTTCCAAAAGTACCCATAGCACGGTGCTACAAATAAAACCTAGCCAATCAGCATCGTCCATTCGCTGCTATGGCAAGAAGCGGCACCGCGTTTTCCATGCCATAGCAGCTGTGTGCGCAGTGCCAGGTCTCCCCCGTTAGAACCTCGCAGGAAAGCGAACCAAAACATAGAACTCTTTTGCTCCTTTCGCGCTGCGTTATGTCGGTACGCAAACACAAAACTGCAGCAGCAGCTGTGTTAGTGCTCTTGCAGTGCGAGGATCAAAGCCCTCCTAAGAAAACACGACCTTGGGTGAGCAGACTGGAGCGCACCACTCGCTCACAGGAGACCTCCTGAAAGACCCAAACGAGTTCAGGCGGTACCTGCGGATGACACTTGAGGTCTTCCACGTCTTGCTTACGGGATTCGAACCGAATATCGAAAAGCAAGACACCGTGAGGAGGACGGCGATTTCCGCTCAGGAGCGGCTCGAGATGACGCTTCATTTCCTCGCAAGCGGTAAGTTTTGGGTTCATTGATTTCACCGTGTTTACCTTGTTAGGTAAGGAAAAAATATCATTTTGTTGATGGCAGATTGGAGCATACGTGGACCCAAAGCATTAAACTAAAAATCAGTGCTGTCCGAAGAGCAGAAAGAATTTACCAGATCGCAAGCAATGCTTGAACTCAAACTTGGACTAATTCATGAATAGTGTTTGCTATTCGACTCGATGCGCAGTACACTTTATCCAAGGTTTTTTTAATAGTAGAAAAATACAAATGTAAGCAGAATACTCCGGTTTGTTGTTCAAGCTCCACTGCTTTGCGTCATCGTTCTGGGGTGAAGCTTCACCATCATACTACGAGAAACTGCCAACAATCAATCATCTCGCTTGGGTCGATGGTCCCAGATATTTCGCTTGGGTTCGAATAGCAGTTATTAAGGTGATAAGAATGTTTTGAATATTTCAAATAAATAAGAGCCACTTTTTCGTCATGATTGTCTTTTACTCAACTGCTTGATATTGTTGTTCAATTTGTTTTCGTTTTTATTATCTAGGAGATTCTCTCAGGTCTCTACTCTACATTACCAGTACCTGCTAGGACACAGCACTGTGCACAGCATTGTGTACAGTACGTGCGCTGCATTGTACAAACTACCTGAGACAGCGGTATGTGATATTCTAAGCAGTGAGAGAGTGCAGGCGAGCTGGTAATCAAACGTCATCTTGTAAACCCTGAGATGGGGAACGATAAAAAAATGGACGAACACAACAAAATCTGTTGTTGTGTTCGTCCGTTTTTTTATCGTTCCCCATCTCAGGGTTTACAAGATGACGTGTGATATTCATCCTTTATTAACAAAATTGTTGGGTTTGCTGCTGCACGATAATATGAACATATATCGGAGTACTAGCTGATTATCTTCCTTTTCTTTTCAGACATATAGTTCTGCCAAAAACTTCATCCGTGTTGTTTCTAGCTATAATTTCTTCATACGACCACTTCCATACTAGCGTGAAAAGGAAAGGAAGAAAATGTAGAAACAAGAAAAAAAAAAAAAGAGGGTAAAAGAAGCGACTGAGTGAATCATCCTCGCCAGGCCTTTCCAGGACACCCGTCTACGGGAAACAGGGGCCAAAGTGGTATAATGCTTCGCCCGAGGGGCCTCGAAGGATCCGAACGTACCCCGAGCTCAGCTCAACCAGTAAGACTCCCTTTTCCCGGGACAGGGGTTAAGCCACGCAGAGCCAGGCGTGGGTGCGTGAACCCCCTGGCTCGGTGTTTGTGATGGTGCCACTCACCAGATACCTAGTAAAGCAGGTGCCCCTTGCAGGTGGGTGCGTGAATCCATACGGCTGGGGTCCGTGGTGGTGCTACTCACTAAGGTGTAGGTGCCCCTTGCGGGGTCATTTGAGGTGAGTCTGCTTATGCACAAAGAGAAACCTTGGCTCTGCGGCAGTGCTGCTGGGCTATTCAAGCAAGGGAGCAAAGCTGTCCTTCTGGAGACCAAGTGCTCTAGCTCCATAAGAGGGCAACCGGTTGTGGATGCCAACAAAAAGAAGACGTTCATCAGCTGCTTAGTGTATATTGACGACAAGTTGTGCCTGACAACTGGAAATGTAGGAACGAGTGCCACTGGACAACAAGGACAATGTCAGTGGACACTCCCATCACATGACCTACTGCGGTTGACCTGGCACAACAAAGGTTGAAGCATTTTTTTTGTTCCTGCGAGAGTAGGGCTTTGAGCAACTCCATTTCACAGGCCACAAAGCAAAGGCAGGATTAGCAGCGAGCACCATGACCCATATCTGAACCCGGCAAGCAAGGCGAACAGTAAGATGCATGGGTATGTATTGTCAATGTCAAGGTCTGTTGCTTTTGTCACCTCCAGAAGAACCTCAGGTTATATACTAGATTCCTAAAAGGATAGAGGGTGGTGCAGTGAAGTGGTCTGTTCCTCTCCTATAAAAGCAGCTGAAACCAAGACTGTCACATAAAAAACCCGTAAAGCCCTTCTGTCCTTCCTGCTGCAAAAGACTGAACTGACCAATAAGGATTTCTTGGTCTGCTGTGTCGTATTCTGAAACTTTTGCTAGTTCCGTTTAATAAATATCAGAAGCTTCGAGTCACGTTGATGGATAGTTGTGCATACACCTGAAGATCCCACCAGCGCTACGTTAATACGCTCAACTAAAAGTGTTTTCACGCCTATGCACTGACAGCTCAAGCCTCGAGGCCCTAGCATCTTACTATTGTGCAGCTGCTAATCAGATTGCGGCATTAGTCAATCAGAAAGCCAAGGCACTAATTTAGGAGGCAAGAATCGTTCATGTTGTGAGCCACGCCCAGCGTTTCCTAACCTCTCAATGAGCATATTATTGTTGCTTTTCTTTGTGTAGAGAATTCAGGTTGAAGCATCGCTGCACATGCATCATACACATGCATCCAGCACCGCTGTGGTAGAAATCTTGAGAGGTCACCTCTCCTGAAGCTAACTACATTATGCACTTCGCTTCTAACGGGTAGATATACGAAGGAGTACTATTCAGTGTTTTGTTCAGTATGTCAATTAGAAGACACAAGTGCTTGGTGCGTTTTAGTGTAGCGCACACTGAGGATTGCCCATCTAGTGGGCTTGTGCTGAATCTGTACTTCAAAGTGATTGCTCAAGCTGGCAGGAGCAGCTCACTGATGAGAAAAGTGCTAAACAAGAGCTCAAAAATTGTTTGCGATAGTTTAGCACCACGTCTGGTAGTCGCAGGACCACACCGCTATGTGTGTCACATGCATATTTGAATGTATCTTCCTTCAGATTTGACATGGAACGTCCTCAGCTGGAAGACATCCGAAGAGCATTCTTCGAGGTAGCCGGTGGCGATTGCGGCGCCGTGTTGAGGAGGTACTGAAAAATCTCGCTGTATGTGGCAAGGGTCATCGTGATGGCTAGAGTCGATAGTCGAGCCCAACCTCGCCCAGCACACGCCATTGCAGCGGAAAGCGACATCTGTCTACCTTAACATCACACTGCTGCCATCTACCGTAAGTGCCGGATAGGCAATGCTTCAAAGACGAATGACCCTTCTAAGGGCTACCTTCTCGACTACCGAGATGTGCTGCTTGTCCACTCTCTTGTGTCTCAGTAATTTCCTGGTTTCACTAGGAGCCGTATAGTGATGTGCGATGGTTTGAAATTTAGGCATAATGTTATGAGACACAGCATTCTTTATATGAGCATGCGACTAAGCCTAGTTCTGTTCTTCCTGTAGCATTATCTTGTAGCATTACCAGCATAACCTCGGTAGTGTCTCGCCTTTCCTTCTGATACGCATAAACAATCTTTTGATTCCTTGCCTTTTTGCAATGGTCTCTTCATTGGTGACAATGTTGCATACATAAATATAAGTAACTGGTATGCAGAATAGCTAATATAGCTTACTAGGTAGAAGCATAACCGGCCTTTGCTCGCAGTCGATTTGTTTTATAGTTTGCAAGCATATTAATCAGACAATACTCTCCTTTAGTGATTGCCCTTTTAAGTATGTTCCTTACTTCCCCTTCCTTCAAAACTTTGGTGGGCAACCATGGTAATTTGCAGACGTATCTAGAACTCCAGACAGAACATGGGTATACTGAGGTCCCTCAGTTTTTGTTCTGGAGTCACCGTATGGTATCTCCATTTCTGTTGAGTTAGAATGAAAGCAAGCAGTGAAATAAGATGTCATATTTCATTGACTAGATCTGCCTGCAAACTCTCCACTTACCCTATGTGGACCCTGCCACATGACAATGGAATCTCGTAAGGCACTCCGTTAGGCACAGGCAACATACCAACGTCCCGGTTGTTTTTTCTACCCCCCGCCAAGCTGGACGTTCAAAAACGAAATGCACGGCCGTATGTTGCCTGTGCAAATTTAGTGGTTTACCAGACTCCACTGTCGTGTGGCAAGATACCAGTGTTGCGGAATGGGCACCCCCATTCCATTCCAATTCCATTCCAGGGAACTAGAGTTTTCGACAATTCCATTCCTTTCAACTCCTAGGAATGGGGACACTGGGCCCATTCCCACTCCTGGAATGGCTGAATCGTTCCATTCCATTCCTCTAATTCCTAAACGTTAAAAGTGTCACTTGACAGCTGCATTACGTTGCCGGGTTGGGCAGAATTATTCAAAAATGTATTTGAAAGTACAAATACTGGGATAGATGAAAATAGTTGCTAAGATACTGATTCTCAAGTCTCAAATATATCTGTAGAAATGTATCGCGATACGTATCGGAAATACATTTTAAAAGGAGGCAAAAAGTCTTTGGAAATGCAAATACAAGAATACATTTTAGGTAGGGCAGAAATGTAAATCTGATAATGCAATACATTTTTCAAATTTCTTTTAGAGGCCAACTGAGATGAGGTTTAAATCTGAAAAGAAAGTTTTTTTTTTTTTTTTTTTCATGTTCAAGGTGTTGCCTTGAACATGAAACTTTACCCATGCTGCTGTATGAAAGGACAATACATACTTTCGTTGTAGGTGACCTCGTTGAAGACCATGCAGGCAGTTGCATTTGAAATTTTTGAGAAAACTGGAGCACATGTCTTATCTTCTGTTACGGTTGAAAAATCGATTCGGTGGCATCCATGTTGTGACGGTCCTTCCTGCCGACACTCCGCCCCCAACGCATGAATGGCAGTCTTCAAGTTTTGCCTAGCATCATTCAAACAGAGACCTCGTGGATTGCGACCCGAGATGGCCGGCACAGGTGCGAGCTCTCCGAGAAACAGCGCGCTCGAGACGAGTCGCAGGTGAACGAAGTGTGGGTCCGCACAGCGTGGCCACATCTGGCCTCCTTCCTGGGCATCGGATAACCAGAGCGGCGGGTCACGTACACGTCGGCTTATGAAGTACCCTTGAGCCGTGCAATATTACAGGCACAGATGCATTCGGACATGTGTTGAACTTCACTGGTGAAAGGCGCCACCGCCACCCCCCCCCCCTCCCCCCTCTGTTCTTTGCTTTGACGCTTGTTTTTTGTATTGCATTTTTTTTTTTTTTTTTGCGTATAAGTCTGTTAGGGCCTTACATGGGTTCGCAGTTTCCCACTCATTTTATTTCTGAACAACCTACTCCCTGACTGGCTCAGTATAGCTGAACGTAAAAAAAAATACAAAGAACCTGGCCCATTCCATTCCATTCCGGGCCAAAGGCATCTACCGTATTTACGCGATTCTAAGCACCCCTCGATTCTAAGCACCCTCCCCAATTCTCCAGTCAGAAAGGTAAAAAAAAGTTTGCACGCGAATGTAAGCACCCCCATTTTTGCGTTCGAGCGCCGGCACGCGGGCGCGCGGCGAGACTCGCAGATTGCCGTATGCTCAGTTTCAGCACCGGTGGATAGATGGCGGCACATATTCCACGACTGTCGCACCATATCGCAGCCGCCACGCGCGTCCGCCATCGTGATTAGATTACGCCATTGCGCCACTGCCCGTCGCCAACCGTCGCCCGTTTTGCTAGTGTGCTGTCTTGTTAAGAAGTGGTTCGAGTTTGATCAGCATGAGTGCAAAGCGGAGCTCCTACACGCTAAAATTCAAGAGAATGGCGATCTTGTTTGCGGAGGACAACAGCAACCATAACGCGGCTGAGCAATTCGGTGTTGACCGCGCTTGCGTGATCCGGTGGCGGAAAGCACGGGAACAGATCTTCAAGGGTGCTGCCACACGCAAGAAGTTTACTGTACCACGCCGAGGCCGTCACCCGGAACTAGAAAAAGAACTGTGCGAGTTTGTCCGCAGCGAAAGGTGCAGCGGCTTCGCTGTCACCGCTGATGCAATGCAAACAAAAGCCCTGGAGATCGCGACAAGGATGAATATTCCCAGTGCCGTGTTCCGCGCCAGCGGAGGCTGGGTTGAACGCATGATGAAAAGGAACGGCTTTTCTCTAAGACGTCGCACAACAATATGCCAGAAGCTCCCCCTCGACTATGAAGATAAGCTGGTGAAATTTCAGCAATACGTAATGGAGCTCCGAAGGAAGTCCCGCTATGCCCTTGGTCAAATCGGCAACGCCGACGAGACTCCGGTCTACATCGACATGCCAAGGACGTGTACGGTGAATGAAGTCGGCGCCCGGGAAGTTCGAATCCGAACAACCGGCTATGAGAAACAATGTGTCACTGTGATGCTGTGCATTACAGCTGACGGCCGGAAGCTGCCTCCATATATCATTCTAAAGCGAAAGAACATGCCCAAGAATGAAACTTTTCCTTCGGACGTCGTTGTAAGAGTCCAGGAGAAGGGCTGGATGACCAGTGACCTAATGCTCGACTGGATTGAAGTTGTCTGGAAGCAACGGCCAGGAGCATCGCTCGGCGCACCCGAGGGAATGAAGTCGATGCTCGTGCTCGACGCATTCCGCGGCCACCTTACCCCGGAGGTGAAAGAAGAGCTCGGAGGCTGCAACTGCGATCTCGTAGTTGTGCCAGGCGGGATGACGCCAGTGCTGCAACCGCTTGACGTCTCGATAAACAAACCATTCAAGGAGAACTTGCGGCAGGAATACGAAGACTGGATTCGCAATCCCGACCGGAAGAAGACGCCAACTGGAAGGCTGCAGAAAGCCTCCGCGTCAACCATCGCGATGTGGATATCGGACGCATGGAAGAGGGTCCGACCCGAAGTCGTCGTGAAATCTTTCAAGAAATGCTGCATCACTAACTGCATGGACGGGTCTGAGGACGATGTCCTGTGGGACACCGAGAGCAACGCCAGCGGCAGCTCGAGCAGTGGCACTGACGACTCGCCATCGAGCGCGTCGAGTGACAGCGAGTGAGCGTGGTGGATATCTAGTAGACTGCAATTCTCTTCCATGCTTGTTGGAATTCCTGTGTATGATCTACTTTTGCATTGCCGTAACATAAACTTGTATTTCTACTGTAAAATTGGTGAGACTCTGGCATTTTTCAAATCTAAGCACCCCCCCCTACTTGTGCATCACAGGCACAAAAAAAAAAGGGGTGCTTCGAATCGCGTAAATACGGTAATTCCATTCCCCTGAACGTTGCCGCCATTCCATTCCCCCCCCTTCCATTCCGGGGTCGCGAAAATGCGGAATAATTTCGGAATCATTCCAACTCCGGAGTGGCAACTCCGCAACACTGCAAGATACACACAGGGCAAGTGGACGAAACAATAGTTTGCACTAACACAAAAGGGAGGTCACAAAAAGAGATGCAGACTCGCATCATCCGATGGCTATACACATCAGAACGTGTTTGCCCCGTGCCCCCACCTTCTCATCAGCCAGTCTTCTGGGAGCCAACAGAGGAAAGTATGGGTGCAAGGTAATAGAGGCCTACGCTATAAAACAGGCGACCCATCGTTATCTCCCTCCTTATCGGAGAGGGAGACGGCATTCCTGAGACCAAAGCTGACGGCCTTGGCAACAAGAGGGAATGCACGTTTATTAGGGTAACCACCCCCCTCCTCCCTTTTGGCCAAAGAATCTGGTTTCGACTTGATGCCTCCCTCTCTCCCTTTCCCTCTTTCCCCTTCCCGACCATACATTTGGAGGTCCGCTGCCTATGGAAAATAAATATATGTGTATTGAAAGTCAGAAGATGTGCTGTCTGTGTTCTGTCCTTTATGCGTAGTTCTTTCGTCAAATTTTATCCCAAACGAATGCACTCGATAAAAAACAGTCCACTTTTTTTGTTCACACAAACCTTTAGAATTTTATTTCTGATAAAGATTTTTAAAAGCAACATCGAAGACCCGTTTTTTTGTGCAATGAACAAAAAAAAAATGAAATCATGCGATAAATTTTGATATCTCCATGTTTTATTGCAAAACATACCATACTGAAAGGATTGTTTTTGGGCATTCCAATATTACATGCTGACAATTCATTATTTTATAATCGCATCAGGACGTCAACAGGATCGCCTCCTAATGCACAACTGTGCATGAGAATAGCCATACTTCCACCATACATACCTTACGTCGTCCTGGAGAAACATTTTAGCCTGTGCAAATAATTTAGCACTAAATCATTTGTGTAGTAACACACTTCCCCATTACGTTATCGTATGGTAGGTCACAAAAGAGTTGAATGAACGCCTGAGCTCCTTCTAAGACGAAATAGAATGGCAAGTTTTCTTCCTCGAGCTAGCACTCGTTCACGTGCACAGACGCTAATGCCCACGGTTAGAACACAATCTTAAGCACAAACCTGGCACACCTGACTGCAGCAGCTTTCACTTTTGCTACAGGTATGTATCATGGAAGTATGGCTATCTGGGGAGGGGAGCAGAGGGGTCATAAAGTTAAGCATATATCTCACGTCTAAAGTTTACATGGTACCAACACACAGGTTTTTCAGCTGCTCCTGTAACCTCTACTATAATGGGACTTGGCACCACCTGCCAGATTTTGTCTTGTGCTATGGTGTACTTTCTAGTAGTGCATGATTACTCCAATATTTGAATACAAGTCGAATAGTAAGCTTTCAGATAATTCAATTTGCAAATAAAATTCTTTGTGTTTTGTTAACCTAAGATTCAATATGTTATGTGGAAGATATGCGGTCGACAAAGAGCCAAAGAAACTTGTCCTCTCTCTCCGTTCCAGTGGGCACTTTCATTGAACATATGAATATGCAAAACACATTTTGGTTCTACTCCACTATAATCTGGTGCACAGATTGAAAATAAATACCTAGTAAGTACATTTTGAAAGCGACAAACCCGAGAGCCTGGAGATTTATATGCAGCCAAGACTCGGCCGAATTGTTAAAGGGGTTATGACACGAAAATGAAACGGATAGAATATTCTTAAAATTGAATGCTCATAGGCTGCTTAGTATATACACCAAGTTATAGGATTTCTAAAGCTCTGGTAATTGCAATATTCAATTTACGAATTTTTATCATTTTCATCTGGCGACCAGGCAATACTGCCAAAGTTAGTCACACCATGGTGTCCATAAACCATGTGATCATGAACGCTCTCTCATTCTAGGCACCCCCATGATCGCCTAAGCTTTCCTCGTCACGGTACAATCAAAACCTTTCGCATAACTTGGCAATTCGAACGCTACTTTTGCTCTTGTCCCCGCCCCCTGACCTTCCACTCTGCATGCGCCTGCGAGATATTCCTGGACAACGATGACCACGGCGATTTCGTCCGTAAGTCGCCGTCACTGTAGCTGGTCGCCAGCGGGTCGCAGTCAAAATGAACAGCTTCGAACACCCCTTGACAGCAATCACTTTCATCGCTGCTGCAACCAATGTCGAACACTTTGTTAAGGCGAGCGATGCCTCAGGAATAATTGTCACGAACCGCGTGCTCGAAATGTGAATAAACGAGGAAGCTAAAGCTCGAGACGCAAAGAGAGCCATGTCTGTGAGTGCATGCATGGGGACGCTGCATGGGAAGCTGGCTACGTCACCAGCCTCCTAGCCACAGCGGCCTTTTCGAATGGGGTGGAACAGCCACGAAACTATCGCGCCATTTTCGAAACAAATTTAGCAGGGTTATAGAAACATACAGTGGATCCTAGCAGTATAGTTATCTCATATTTTATTTTTTGCCCGTCATAACCCCTTTAATCGCAACAAACACTCCTTTGTTTGCGACACTCCTGAATATTAATAAAAAATGTTGAGAGCACCAAGGTGTACAGTGGTGCACCCTGCATTAAATTTTCACAAGCAAAAGCCCCTCGTAAAACACTTCATAGAAATAGTGAAGTAAACTTCAGAGCCAACACCTTAACAGGAAAAACTCAAAACAAATTTTCTTGGCAAAATGTATCGCATTCGTTTCACATTATTTTATTTTTTTGCTTGTTTTCGTTTTTCCTTTGCGATGCATTCTATTGAGAAAATGTTTAATGTTAACGCCTCCCAACTGCATAGCAATTTGCCATTTGATTGTTTTTTTTTTTTTTTTTTTTTTTTTTTGTAATTCGGCTAATTGAGTTTCAAACGCCTGCTGACGTCATTTGTCTCGAGCAAGAGTTTGAGACATTTAATATTGTCTCAAGCAAGAGCTCAAGACGAATGTCTCGAGCTCTTGCTTGTTCTGTTCACGTGACCTCTCTTGATTAAAGCCGGATTCACTTAAACAGAAACCTAGGCTAAGAATGTGTCAAATTAAAAATGTGGTAAACCTTTTTACGGCCGCCTATATCGATATGGCCTGACGGGAGAGATTGACCACAGAACATGTACAACAACCGATTTTCCACACAAAAATTTGCGAACATTTCAGCTTCTGTTGAATTAATCCGATATCTGGTATTAAATTTGATTTTTTATTCTTGATTCCATGTGATATTCGATTCGGGTACAACTATTTGGAATGTACAGCCGCTGTATTTACTTCATACTGCCACGCGCATCGCTGAGCGAGTTACCGTGCTTGGCTGTTGCGCGGAGGATATGGGTTTGATTCCAGGGAGCGGAATGTTCTTTTTTATTTATTTTTTCCAATTGGCGTTCTCACAAACTTTGGTATCCGATTGAGTTACGAATATTCTATGCACCGAACATTCTAGGCCAAATGTTCCAGAAATCCACACGGCTATAAAAGGCACTTCGCGTGGCAAGCTGGAGGCAGTCTCTCCCCAGCGTTTGATCCTGCTGTTATGCCGAATTCGACACCCGCGACGCTCTGTTGTTATCTTTTGTTTCCTTTCTGTTTTGGGCACAAGTTCGCCCCATTAAAGGTTTCAGTTTCCTCTAACACTCTCAATTTGCAATAGTTGTCCATCAACAGCCGGTTCCCCTGCCAAGTCCCCTCTTGGAGCATTGTACCCATGACTTCATAACAAAGCCCTCAGAGTGATGTAGACCCTTAATCACACCTAGCATGGGGTTAACAGTTTTTCTGTCCCCTTGTCACCCAAATAGCAGGTGCACTTGCAAACACCACACGACCGGGGTGCAGTGGACTTGTTCTTACAGACTGTGCAGTGTTTTAGAGTGCACCTACTATGTGGGCATTGGGGGCACAGAAAAACCATGGACGCCATGTTATAGCAACCGTAAAATACCGGGAACAAGCACCCATTAAAAATTTAGAAATAATCGTGAGAGAATGGGGGATGGGCGCTTGTCCAGTCATCAATTTTACATATAAATGTACTGCGCATATTTCCTCAGATCTTACAAATTAGGGAATGGGCGCTTAATGTGGAATGGGCAGATGTGCGGTATTCTACAGTAATTCGATTTTAAAGAGGGGTTGTGCAAACGAAGTATATGTGTAAAAGACACTATTTTTGCTTCCTAGAGAAGGGGAACAAGGGGGAATAAAGAGCAAAGGCCCAAATTCTTGCGATCGTGCTTCGTATTTGTCGCCAAACAATTTTTTATTCAAAAGCTTAAATTTTTTTTTCTCGCAAACATTTTGTTGTTGAAGTAATGAATTCGAAGGAATAGCGATCACGCGGTAGCGCAGCATGAGCGCTTTAATCGGGGATGTGCGTGCTTCCGAGAAATGGATCAGGAAAGAACGGTGGTAAATCACCCGTCTAGATCTAGACTGATACTCTATATAATCAACGTACGCGTACATAAAGTTTTCACGTCCTGTCTCATAACCTTTATGTGCTCTTAAAACGTTCTAACAGCTAACGCGTGTATAAATACCCAATCAGTTTCCGAACACAATTCAACCGATGTTCAAATGAATTCTTACCTGCCAGTAGAAGTATTTAAATGGTGTAATGGCCAGTGTTAAGATCATCAACTCAATTGATCCAAAAGCACTTTTAGGTAGTTTTCTTGTCGTAGTCCATGGTGTTTCGAGGATGAAAATTATCAATGTCTTGCCACTGGCACTACATGTTTCCGATGATTGTCATCGTCCTTTAAGAACCTAACTAGGGCATACATACTGTGCTAGCAGTGCACCACAAATAAACTGACAAGTCTGTCAGAATTGAAGAATTTAAATATAAAATCTATTCTTTGTCGAGGGACATGAAACGAAGCGAAAACGTGGTCGAAGCGAAAACGTCGTTGATAACGCAACCATGTGACAAAACAACAGACCAGCTGGATTGGATTCATTCTTATAAAAAAAAGCAGCTTGCCTTGTCTCACGAGAGCGATGCCTGGCGGCAATAGTACAAATAAAAAAAAAATGCTGCTTTAGGTTCTGAAAAACAAAATAAATTAAATTGTTATAATCAATGTTTTTATGTTTCATTTACGTGTTAGTGATACTGCAAGCAGTCGTAGAGACTAGTGTTAGAGAAGCCAACATTCTGTCTTGGGATAATCGCACCATAAATACCGGGTGTCCCAAGTAGCGGCCAGGCTCTTTAAATCGACCACAAAATTCGGTTTCTTAACCGATCGTGCTACGATTTTGTGCTGCGTTGCCCACAGATGGTGCATTTTTTTTTTTGTAAAATTTTCAAAGAGCGAACTTATTTGAGAAAAAAGTAAAGAAAAAAAAAGGCTTAACTTCTATGAAAGCACAGCGAAGCCACCGGTCGTCAAACAGCCAGATCCAGTCTTTTGGGAGACAGTGATCAACCACCAAGCACATGTGACGTACCGCGGCCACCGCTAGCTTCTTCACTGCCAATGCAGAAACAGGAAGATAGCTCTGCTGAGATGTCGGTCTACAACAGCTGATCAACAACCTGTTCCAAAAGAAGATGCTTCCTGAGAGCAAGTGCCTGTTCAGGAAGTTTTTGGTGTCGACCCTGCTGAGATGACCTTTCATTTTTACTACCCGAGCTGTCTGAATGAAGTTACATAAACGTCTGGTGAAATCAAAGAATGAAGGAATGTGAATGCCCGGTGCACTCCCTGCATGAAAAAATGTACTGGCTGAGAGCTGATGCGAGAAGGGAGCTTCTCTGTTACATTGCCATTGGAAGACCAGTTGAAGTCTTCGCTTTCAGGCGTGTCAGTGAGCTCGGCACTTCAGAAAATCTTGCAGGCCATAGCCACACGTGATGATGAGCACTGCACACTCAAGGACATCACAGACAGTGAACTGTACCGAGAGAAGCGGCACCAACTACAAATGTCTCACACGGACATTAAAGTGATCATGAACTCTGATGGAAGTCTGATGTTTAAGTCTGCAAAATACTCGATTTGACCAGAACAACTGACTGTCAATGAACTGCCACCCCGCTTGCAATGGACTAATGTTGTGATGCCTCTCCTATGGTATGGCAAGTCTCGCCTAAGCATGACCCTGTTGCAACAAGCGTTCTCAGATCGACTGGACAAACTGAACCAGACTGGGCTCGCCTGGAAAGCCGACGAGGAAGTCATCTGTTCCAAGGTAAGGTTAATTGTTGCGTAGACTAAGAAATATTGCGCTTGCTTAAAATATAGAAAACGATGGACACCTCACTCAAGGCTTCCATCTGGTTGTAGACAAATATACAAACAGTTTACATAAGTATCCATCTATGTCAGGTTATTAAATATTTTAAATTTCTTCTCCAACAGGTGATCTGTCTTTGCTGCTGTGCGGATGCACCAGCCAGGGCTGCAATGCAGAATGTGCGGCAATAAAACAGCTATTACAGCTGCACTTGGTGCTACCACCCTGGAGAGTTGGTCGAAAGTGAGAATGCTGCACCATGTCAGTAACATTTCTGCTATGTAAACTTGTGATGTCAGCCACCTCAGGAGTTTTGCCTGCTCATAATGTTTGTAGAAACCTTAAATCATGAAGTGATTAACCCTTTGGAGTCATGTGTCGGGTGACCCCCGACAAAAAAATATTCAGGTTCTGGTCAAATGTCAGGGCTCCACCGACAGGCCCATTTCTCCTTTGCGGTCAGGTGTCGGGCGCGCCCTGACAATTTCAACTTGCGCCATCTGTCATCGGGACTGTAGACTAGACTTTCTTAGTTTCTTTGCCCTCCAAAAGGTGCCGCAAGTGACGCTACACATTTTTGTTTTTTGCGAAATGCGCGGGCGGGAATGCCGCGCACCCTTTTACGAGTTCAACAAGGCAGCCTTTACTCCGTCCGCATTTTACGGAAAGGCTTGTGACTCAAGTGACAGTGAATGTGATTTTAGCGGAGAAGACACCTATGATCCAAAGGAGGCCTCTGAGATAGCCTCCGATGAGTCCTCAGAGAGTGACGGTGACAGCACTGAGTGATGAGGAGACGTGCGCCGACGCCGTCACTTCTTCAAGCTGGACACTCTACTACTTGGATTCGGATCAAGATTTTGAAACTCACCGTTTTACAGTACAAAATCCAGGCCCCGAGCGGTGCGACCGAAGCCCACTAATGAGCTCGAATACTTCCAGTCATTTTTCGCCGACGCCTTGATGATTGATATTGTTAATGAGACAAACCGCTATGCCAAAGAAAAATTGCGAAGCTTGGAGTACTTCTTTCCCAGTCATTCTGGCACTCTTGGCAGGACGTCACGCTGGACGAGTTCAAGGCATTTTTAGGAGTGCTGATGAATATGGCATTGAACGAAAAACCCTGCGTGAAGGACTATTTCTCCAAAGAATGACTGACCATGGTACAGTTTTTCACGGATGTGTTCAGTCGGACGCGCTTTCTCCAAATTTTCTGGATGTTACACGTTTCGCCACCTCAAACCCCTGCTGCTCCTGCCACCAGAGGGAAAGTGAAAAGGATTGTCGACTACATTGACACAAAATGCAGAGAAAATTTTGTTCCTGGACCCAAGATTGTCATCGACAAAAGCACGGTTGGCTGCAAAGGTTGTGTGCTCCTCAGGTGCTACAATCCTCAAAAGCCAACAAAATGGGGACTCAGGATTTACGTTCTTGCGGACAGTGCTACCAGCTATGTCAGCGCTCTGCTACCGTACTACGGCAGTGCGACCACGCAGTCTGATCCGGAGCGACCTTCCTTTCACAAGCCGCGCCGTCATTCACCTAGTTGACAAGGTGGTGAGCTCGGTGCAGTGAACGGGTTTTCACCAGTACACCAACAGGTACTACACATCGCCTCAACTGGCGGAAGAACTTCTGAAACTAGGAATAACGACAACTGGCACAGTCATGACAACTCGCAAAAACATGCCACCTCAGCTCAAAAAGAAAAAAATGAAGAAAGGCTCCATACCTGCCTATCGAAAGGACGACAAGATGATGGCCCTCACCTGGTAAGGCAAGCGACAAGTGGTGATGCTGAGTACAAAGCACAACAAGGACACACAGACAATTGACAGAAGGCTTGCTGGAGGAGAAGTAACCACTGTGGAGAAACCAACTGTGGTACTCGACTACACACAGAACATGGGAGCAGTCGATCTTGCAGATCACTACTCTGCTAGCTTTGCCTTCACCAGAAAGTCTGAAGTGGTGGCGTAAGCTATTGTTTTGGTTGCTGGAAGTGGGAGTCGTCAACAGCTACATCCTCTTCTGCCTCAAAAAAATCAGCCAAGGCAAGCAAGCGCCGCGGCACCTCACGTTTCGGAAGGCATTGATAAAGGACCCCGTTAGAAATGTCCGCAACCAGCCAAGGAAACGGGGGTGCTCTTCCGATGGAGACTGCGAAGAGAGACTGAGTGGAAAGAACCACTCCATTTATAAACTCGATGGAAGCAAAAGCAAGGACTGCGCCGTCTGCAGCAACAGAAAAACCAAGGGGCAACGGCGCGAAACAGTGTTCTACCGCAAAACCTGCACTTGTCAACCTGGCCTGCACCCTGGCGCTTGTTTTGAAAAGTACCACACGCCGCGCAAGTACCGCTAGCATTTCAAGAACTGAAAGCACCCAGGAGAATGTAGAGTTATTTTCAATTGAACATATTACTATATTAAAATAAAAACATTAAATTTAAAGTCACTTGTTGCTTGCATCACTTTTGCATAAACTAATTCTGACCTGAGGGGCCAACAAGGGGAAAACTCACATGACCCCAAAAGGTTAAGTGCAGTTGTGAAGTGTAGATGAATTGCTTTGCAGGGACTGTGAAGTACCCTGAGGATTCTGGGCCATCTCCTGACAGAACAGAGGAGGAAATGCTGTCTGACATGCGGGAAGCAACCTAGAAGGATGTAGTTGTCCGTGGAGTGAGAGGTCTGTCCCCAATGATTAATCTCGAGGGATCTGACATTGTTTGGTCCTTTTCTCCGGATCGCCTGCACTGTGTGCTTTTAGGAATCGCTAGGCAACTAACTGAGCTGTGGCTATCCAGCCCTGGTGAACCCCACTATGTTGAATATCCGACAACACTTGCAATTGCTGACAGCAGGCTTTGTAGCATTCAGCCTCCACAGCGCTCTAATCACCTTCCAAGGTGCCCGACATTCCGAAAACTCTGGAAGGCCGCAGAATGGCAGCACTGGCTTCTCTATTACAGCTTCCCTTGTCTGCAGGGTATACTGTCCATTACATTCCTGGAACACTCGGCCCTTCTTGTGAGAGGGATATTCCATCTGCTCAAAGATGAGGTGACAAAAGAGGACATCACATTAGCTACTGAAAGTCTCATTCAGTTCATTGTTAAAATGCAGTTTCTCTATTCAAAGGCTGCAATGACCTACAATGTACATCAACTCCTGCACCTTTCAAAGTGTGTTGTACAGTACGGCCCTCTTTTATGCACACTCCTGCTTTGCTCTTGAGAGCAACATGGGGAAGCTGTTAACGCTGGTAACTTCAGAGGTTGACTGTCGCTGGTGAAACAAAGATGAAAAATGTCTTGAAGCAGGGAAGTGTATGCTGTGAATGATGTACCATTGTTTATTCAGGCCATTTCATTTGAAGCTGAGCCAAAGGACGGCAGAATGATGTCCTGAAAAGATATGACTACTGTCACCGCTGTGGATCATTTCAGAGTGAGAGGCAAGGTAAACAACTGAAAACCCAGGGCACTTTTAAGACTAATGTGCTGTGCTTAGCCACAATTCAAGCAACAGAAAGTTATGGCAAGGTGACGGAAGAGTACCAGGCAGAACACTATGGCCACCCAAAGGAAATGAAGCACCAGCCCCCCTAGATTAAGAGATGCTTGAGCATCTCAAGCTCGAGCTCATGCAAGACATCCGCGCCCGAAAAGTTCTGGTAGATGCATGTTCTTCCGCTGGCAGTGAGATGGGCAGGCTTCATTTACTCTCAATGAAAGACATTGGCAACATTTCCCATAAAATTCTGACGAAAGAGCAACGGCACAAGAATCAATTTAAAAGTGTCGCAATGTGGGTGGAGGTACTGAACAAACAGCCAGACTCCCAAGTGCTGTACTTTGACATGAAGGAAGGAAATGAAAAAGAGACCTTTGAGCTTGCCCTGATGACTGCCCCTCAGAAAGAGCTCCTCAGAAAACTGGGCCCGAAGTTCCTGTGCATTGACTCCACTTCTAAAACAAATGGTCCCAATCCGCAACTGACGACCTCATGACAGTTGCAGAAGATCAATCAGGCATGCCATATGCATATTTGATCTCAAAGAAACTAGACACCGAGACTATGAAACGCTTCATTAAGGAGATAAAGAAAAAAATTGGCAACCTCGAATGCAGGGGTGGAAGCGGGCTAGAGCCTTTTGTATCAGGGCTGGGAGCAGCAAAAGTCCCACTTTGGAGCAGTTTTGGAGCAGTAAAATGCTCGCTTTAGAGAAGCTCGGGAGCAGCAAAAATAAGTTTTGTAGCCGTCGAAGTAGGTTTTGCAGCAGGTCACGGAGGTCAAACAAATGTCTAAAAGTGATTTGTTGTTTCTAAATGTGAAAATGTAGCAAAAATATATGCATGCACATCCCAGAATAATTTTCAAGCAACATACATACACACCTTTCTATTTCTATTGCATTGAAATATGGAATATTGGCAATTTATGCAAAGGAAAGGCTTTGAGAACCATTCCAGCAGCAGGCAGAGTCATGATAGACTTTATATGGGAGGCCCCGACAATAAAAGCCTAGCTTGAACCACGCCAGTACAAAACCGTCTACTTAATAGACCAATTGTAAACATGTATCCAGAAAACTAAACCACTGCAAGGTGTCAGATAAATTACCTTCGCTGACTACAGTTTTTGTTTAATAAAGAATACACATGTTCAATCACTACTTAAAAAGCCCTATATCAAGTTTAGTAACAAAATACAAGGCTACTGACATTTGACAGAAATTCAGATGCAAAATAAAATGTGTATTTTATATCTTTAGACTACCACAGTCACTCGTACATATGCAGCTTTAAGCATCGACTAGAAGAGCAACGCAATTTTATGTACTCCATAAAATGCTGTGCATTGCGTGTCTCCATAAAAAAATAAGGTACCACAACATGTCTCAGAATAAAGCAGTCCTTGCTGACCTGTTTTCATTAAATACAAATGTTCTTAATCCCTGTTCATAAAATACAGTAATCCCTACACCCAAGTTAACATACAAAGCTATATCTATATTACTTTGGATGGAAAAATATATTGTCTTAAAGATATCACAGCCACTAATACATATGCAGCATAAACACTGACTAGAAGAGCCCAAAGGCTCCATGTTAAAAAAAAGGGGTTGTGACTAAGCTGAATCTGTGTAATTTAGAAACAACTGAAGTTCATCTTTTTTTTCACAGTTTGAAGAGCAGAGTCAATTTCTTTTATGCGCTCGAGTACTTTGGGCAGTTTAGAGTTCACATCTCTTAGCAGGAGGTGTCCACTCCCCACCTTGTCCATGTCCTTAACTGCCTCACCCTTGCTTATGAGTTCTTGTGCACTCAGTAGAAGTGCTTTAAGAAAAGACAGTTTGAACGAGACTGAAAATGAGATGTAGCTGATCAGGCGCTGATCCCTGCGGGGCAGGCTGCCTTCTTACATGACAAAAAGCCCACCAACTTCTCTCTACCCTACCCAACCCCCCCCCCCCCCCCCCCCCCCAACCAGATACACCTATACCCGAAACTTATACGAGTAGGGTGGCTATAGCAGTTAAGGTACGTTCTTGACAGGAATCGGCAGCGCGGGAGTGTTGTACGGCATTTCTGATGTCACCCCCACTCCTCCACGCTAAAGGAAAGAAACAAAAAAGTGTGTAGCACTGCCAATTAACCAACTCGCTTAAGATCGCGGGTATTGTTTTCGATAGTGGCCTGACGGCGGGAGACAACACACGACAGCGTGCACATTCGTGCACACAATGATGGTTTTGGTTTCGTTTTGATAAGACAAATTGAGCTCGAAAACGGATGTGCCTGTGCTCGCGATTCTTCACGGCTAAGCGTCCAAATATGGTAGGCTACCAAATAACAGGTAAAGCTAGTAAAGACCACTTACTTCTGCTCATGTTAATGGCCAAGGTAGCCCACCGGTGCCGAGGCACCAACTCCCACGATCACGAAAATCGGGACCACGGGCAACTGCATGCGCCCTCCAACCGCGCCAACCAACTATGCCCGAAACCAAACCGATGTGTTCGTATATCAAGCTCTTTGTAGTAAAAAAACGACATCGCACTCTCGATGAACTAAAATCGGCGCCTCACCCTGAGGTTAGACATGGTTCGGAGCCCCAGTCGAGTTGGTACGAGTCACCCGCAGTGACACCTAAGCAAAAGTACACACCACATGGTGGCCCGTGGCCAACCGTTTTCCGCTAAATTTAGAGAAAACACTAAAAAAAAGAAAAAAGTTGAAATTGGCGTTTTGGAGCAGGCTGGCGCAGGGAAGTGAATTGGCGCAGGGTGGCGCAATTGGCGCAGCGCTTCCACCCCTGCGAATGCCAAGCATTTACGTCTCATGATACTGTCACGTATGGTAATGCATGGGAGGAAGTGATGGGCCATGCCCAACATCGGATGATCTGCTCCTGGCGTGTAAATGGCAACTGAACTCTGAAATTGCAGTTAGTCACAGATAAGCAAACCCATGACCGTCTTCACAATAAGTTGTGGGCACTGAGAAATTGCAGACATGAAGATCAATTCCAGTGGGCTCTCACATACTTTCTCTGTCAAAAGGCAAGTGAAGAGGCTGATCCGAAACTAATTCAACAAGAGTTTCTTCAGTACTTTGAGCGCTACTATGGTGGCATAGCAGAGCAGTGGGTGCTCTGCTTCAGAAAGGGCATTCCTTTTAATACAAACAACCACTTGGAGGCAATGCACAAGGACTTGAAGTCACACTACATGCATGGAACTTGCAACCAGAGGCTTGACAAGCTAATGATCCTCTTCGAACTGGCCCGTGACTGCCTTTACACGCATCTCAAGTTGCTCGTAAAAGGAAAAACAAATCGGCATGAGGCAGCCTTTCTTCGGAGGCACCAGGAGGGGATAAAATCCCGCGTCAGATGTAGAACAGCTAGAAAATGGCAGTGGTCGGCTTGGAAAGCTACAGTCCCAGGCAGAGAGAAGTTATTGTTGAGAAAGGCGACCCCTGCCAGAGTTGAGTACTTCGCTGCAAGGATTGTGACATCTGTGTCGACAGTTACAAGTGCACTTGCAATGACAGCCTGATTTCAGCTTCAATGTGTAAGCACATTCACGCAGTAGCTTACCAGGGGCTTCATACAAAGACCGTGGAGGAGGCCGACACTGAGCCAGATGTAGAAGTGCCATCAACATGTGATGCAACAGGCTTTATGTAGGACGATGAGCCACAGTCTCTCTTGGATGACATTTGGCAGAGTATTGAGGTAGGCATGCTGAAGACTCAACCAAATCCAGAGGACAAGATACGTTGAGCAATGAGTGGGCTGAACAAGTCCCTCTCCAGGAAGAAATTGACAAGCTCTTCAATTTCCTTGATGTTTGAATACCTCACCAAGGCTCAAGAACAACTTGATTCTGCTCCAAATGAGACTTCTCCAAGGTTTCTCCAAAACCTAGGTTATTACCTCACAACAAAAAGATGAAAAAATGACCACAATACTTTTCCACCAAAAAGAAACATCCTGGTTGTGGTTCCATGTATGGCAAACTTCCCACAAATTTTGAGCAGCAGCACATCATGGAGGGCCTTGTAGCCAGACAAGTTCCCACAGAAGGAGAACAGCATCCATTCAGCTCCCTGTGGATGTTTCGAGCATGTCTGTGCTGAATGTTGGGAGCACAGAAAAACCATGGACTGCATAATATAGCTAAGTCTGACTAAGGTGTACATTTAGTGAAGCAAACATGAAAAATGTCTTGAAGCGGGAAAGTATTAATGTGAATGATGTACCATTGTTTATTCAGGCCGTTTTATTTCAAGCTTTCTTCTCTGCCTGCCAACTTCAGTGATTGGAGGGAGGGTGAGGGAGGCTGAGGAAGGCAGAGAGGAAGGTGGAGCCAAAAGAAGGCGAAATGATGTCCTGAAAAGGTACCCCACTGTCACCGCTCTGGATTATTTCAGAGTGAGAGGCAAGGTAAATGGCAATAGAAAACCCAGGGCACTTGTAAGACTAATGTGCAGTGTTTAGCCACAATTCAAGTAACATAAAATGATGGCAAAGTGACGGTAGAGTACCAGGCAGAACACTACAGCCACCTCAAGGGACCGAAGCACCAGCCCCTCTCGACTGAAAGATGCTCGACCATCTCATCAGGCTCGAGCTCAAGCAAGACGTCCCAGCCTGACAAGTTCTGGTAGATGCACGTTCTTCCACTGGCAGTTAGATGGGCAGGCTTTTTTTTGCTCTCAATGAAAGTCATTGGCAACATCTCAGTAAACATTAAATTCTGACCAAAGAGCGATGGCACAAGAATCAATTTAAAAGTGTCGCAATATGGGTGGAGAAGCTCAACGAACAGCCTGACTCCCAGGTGCTGTACTTTGACATGAAGGAAGGAAAAGAGACCTTTGAGCTTGCCCTGATGACTGCCCTTCAGAAAGAACTCTTCACAAAGTTGGGCCCAAAGTTCCTGCGCAGTGACTCCACTCATAAAACAAATGGTCCCAATCTGCAACTGACGACCTCAAAACAGTTGCAGAAGATCAATCGGGCATGCCATGTGCATATTTGATCCCAAAGAAACTAGACACAGAGACTATGAAATGCTTCTTTAAGGAGATAAAGAAAAAAACTGGAAACCACGAATGCAAAGCATTCACATCTGATGATGCTGTCAGATATGGTAATGCATGGGAGGAAGTGATGGGCCGTGCCCAACATCCGATGCCCTGCTCCTGGCGTGTAAATGGCAACTGAACTCTGAAATTGCAGTTAGTCAAAGATAAGCAAACCCATGACCGTCTTCACAATGAGTTGTGGGCGCTGAGAAATTGCAGAGATGAAGATCAATTCCAGTGGGCTCTCACATACTTTCTCCGTCAAAAGGCAAGTGAAGAGGCTGATCCGAAACTAATTCAACAAGTTGAAGAGTTTCTTCAGTACTCTGAGTGCTACTATGGTGACATAGCAGAACAGTGGGTGCTCTGCTTCAGAAAGGGCATTCCTTTTAATACAATCACTTGGAGGCAATGCACAAGGACTTAAAGTCACACTACATGCGTGGAACTCACAACCAGAGGCTTGACAACCTCTTAATGATCCTCTTTAAACTGACACGTGACTGCCTCTACACACGTCTCAAGTCGCTCGTAAAAGGAAAAACAAATCAACATGATGCAGCCCTTCTTCCGAGGCACCAGGAAGGGATAAAAATGATGTGTCAGATGTAGGAACAAACAGCTAGAAAATGACAGTGACCGGCTTGTAAAGTTACAGTCCCAGGCAGAGAGAAGTTAGTGTTGAGAAGGGCGGCCACTGCCAGAGTTGAGTGCTTCGCTGCAAGGACTGTGACATCTGTATCAACAGTTACAAGTTCACTTGCAATGACAGCCTGATCTCAGCTTAAATGTGCAAGCACATTCACGCAATAGCTTACCAGGGGCCTCATGCAAAGACCGTGGAGGAGGCCGATACTGAGCCAGATGTAGAAGTGCCTTCAGTATGTGATGCAACAGGCTTTACGTCGGATGATGAGCCACAGTTTCTCTTGGATGACATTCAGCAGAGTATTAACCCTTTGACGCCCAGCGTTGCTCAGGAGCAACAACTCAAACCCAATTTTTTTTCTCCCCCGAAATGCGCAAATCTATGCAATTATCGCCATCTAGGCACCAAGTCAGTAATTATTGCCCTACATTCCGCCTAACTTCGCAAGGCTGAGGCGACCCGAGTCTCTAGAAATAAAAAACAGAGGGCGGCACTTGTCCGCTTCACTTATCTGCTACACGTGTGTGGACCGGCGAGCGACCTCGTCCCGCCACTGTACCAGGTGAGTGAACTTCGATGAAAACAACTGCAGGATGTGATAATGCAACAAATCCTTGATTGAAATCTCATACTGAATGACTAAAAGAGACGTATGTGCAGTGAAAATGAACTTACATTTTGTGAGAACTCAGTACCAGCCTGACAACCGTGATGTTGCCCAGGAGCAACATCGGGCATATGTGGGTAGCATTGGTATTGGTAACGAAAAATCGGTGGCGTATCTGTTAGGGGTTACCCGCGGCTAAAATCTTCAAATATGAATGTCATTTATGGTAATTGATTTTTGCACAAAGAATTAAAAAATATATAAATGTTTGTCTCTAGATGGAAAGATCCAGACCACGTAGACAACTGACGGATGAGGAGATCCAAGAAATAATTTTCCTTCCGGATGGAGATATATCGGATATCAATTTCGACAGCGACCCTGACGACCTTGAGTATGATCCAAGGCAAGATCGCAGGTTTCTTGAAACCTGCCCCCTTGAAATTGTGACCAGCCTTCGCGACCTCGAGGAGCCACAAGTTGAGAGCAATGACGCGCCGAGCGGATCTTCTGAAATGTCGGCGCGTACTTCTGCTACTTCTGGAAAGAAGAATACAACGAGGGAAGCCAGTCTTGGCGACCACAAGGCACCACATGTCAAAAGAAACTATACATCAAGCGGTCTTGTCAGGAGAGCTACCGCACAAACCTTCCGCTAATTCAAGTAACGGGAAGAAAACGAAACAAAAAAAGTCTTCAAGGATTTGGAAAAAGAAGGACCTGGCTATTGAGGATTGCAGCTGGAAAGTCAAACTGTCAGAACCGCCCGAAGATGTGCTCAGTCCATTTGAGTGCTTTTCTATGTTTTTTGACAATGAAATGATAGACGCGCTTCACTATCAAACAAATCTGTATTCGACACAAAGAAATGGCAACTGCATCAGTGTGACACATGAAGAGATGCGAAAGTATCTGTCAATCTTGGTCATCTCGGGAATAGTCCGCATGCCACATTTCCGGATGTTCTGGCATTCTGGAACGCGTTTTGCGCCGGTAGCGGATGTGATGTCGAACCGATTCGAGGCAATTCATCAGTGCCTCTACATGAATGACAACCTCCAGGCGCTGCCGCAGGGCACAGACGGTTACGACCGCCTTTTCAAAGTGCGCCCGCTACTCGATGAGCTGAGAAAAAACATGAGCAAGGTGGCCCCAGATGAACGACAAAGTATTGATGAGCAGATCATCCCCTTCAAGGGGAGATCGCACCTCAAGCAATATCTCAAGTCAAAACCCCACAAGTGGGGATACAAAGTATTCACGAGAGAGAGTTTTTCTGGAATGATGCACGACTTCATAATCTACGAAGGAAAAGGAACGGCTTCGGATAATGGGTTCGGCATCTCGGGGGATATTGTCATCGATCTGGTGAAAACTTTGCCACAACACGTAAACCAAAAGTTGTTCTTTGACAATTGGTTTACCAGTCTTCGCCTCGTCGATGAACTGAAGATTAAAGGGTTCCATTGCATAGGGACCGTGAGAGCAGACCGAACAGAAAAATGTCCTCTTTCTTCTGACGCCGCCCTGAAAGCGCAGGAAAAAGAGGCTCCGTGGACTTCCAAATGAATGAAAAAACGGAGATCGAAGTGATAAAGTGGGTTGACAACAATTGCGTGACACTAGTATCCAGTTATGCTGGAGTCCACCCAACCGACACGTGCAAGCGGTAGAACAGCAAAGACAAATGCATGGTTGACGTTTTACGCCCTCTTGCTGTCAAGGAGTATAACACTTTTATGGGCAGCGTCGACTTGGCAGACATGCTCATTGAGCTGTACCGCACAGATCACAAATCAAAAAAGTGGTACATACGCATATTCTATTGGATCATTGACGTGTCTATTGTAAATGGTTGGCTCCTGTACAAGCGACACTGCACGCAACTCTGCATAAAAAGAAGGCTCTCTCTGCTCGCTTTCCGTGCTCAAATCGCACAAGCCCTGGCACACGTGAAGGCCAAGCCTTTGAAGAGAAGGTCAGACACAGTGGAAAATGAAAATGCACCTCCAAGCAAGATCGCTCGGCCACTAAAGCCAAGACCGACAGATGATGTGAGGTATGATGGAACGCACCACTGGCCTCAGTACACTGAGAAGAAGAGCAGGTGCAAATACTGCAAAACTGGTTACACGTTCCTGTGCCTGTGCCTTCTCCCAAGTCGCAACTGTTTTCACTTATTTCACGTGAAGTAGTGCCGCAGATGCCCAACGTTGCTGCACTATGTGTTCACAAATAAAGGTAATTTTTTTCTGAGACCAGGTTTTTATTTTTTTGTCTGTTCTAAATCTGTACCAAAGTTTGTAGGTGTGCAGGACTTAAAGGGGCACTGACACATCAAAATCATATTTTTTTTTATTATCCGAAACGATTGAAAACGATGCCGGGACATTACCCTCAAAATTTGAAATTTGGGAATTCAGTGTTCGTGAAATAAAAAAACAATTTCCAAATGCCGAATTCGAAGTTCCCGCGCGATCGGCGCCGGTGCCTTGACGTCAAAAATTGAGGAGACCTGAGAGTCCCCTTTCTTTCACCACTCCCTGCTGTTGCCATGGCGACCCAAAGCGAGGGGGAAAGGAGCGAGCGGTGGCGTTCCGTCAGACCGGTTTTGAGCGGTGTCGCCCGTTTTCCGTTGGAGGATACAAATCCAGGAGACGGCACCACAACGAACTCCCGATTTTTGGTATTTCAAAAAGAAGGGCCGTAGTGCGTTCGCAATTGCGTTAAAAAACATGTTTTAGGATTGCCGTAATTAAATGTTATAGAGATGTCGCCTACAAAGCTTCTAAATTTCATGATTCTTGACGTCACCGATCAAAAGAAGCGAGGAGGCGAGAGGCGGGAAAATCAAACGCCAAAAATAAAAAGGCGCGCGCGCGCGCGGGAAAATTTTTTTTTGCGATGCGGTTTTTTTTGCATGTTTATGACTGCAACTTGCATCGTTTTAGACAATAAAAATAAATACGACCTTTGGGGTGTCAGTGCCCCTTTAAAGTAAAGTTTTGGGCATCAAAGGGTTAAGGTGGGCGTGCAGAAGACAACCAGATCCAAAGGACAAGATACGTTGAGCAATGACTGGAGTGGACTTGTCATTTCTTCCTTCTCCAATAAGATGTCCGTCCTTGTCCATCGTTTTTGTTTATTCTTTCTGTAACAAGTTATCAAAACCAACGTGCTCACGTTCAACTATACTTCAAGTTCCTTGATGTTAAATACCTTACCAAGGCTCAAGAACTACTTGACTCTGCTCCAGATGAAACTACTCCTCCAGATAAGATTTCTCCAAAACCTAGGTTAATTCCTCACAACAAAAAGATGAAAAAACAACCACAGTACTTTTCTACCAAAACAGAAACATCCTGGCTCTGATCCCATGCATGGCAAACCTTCCACCAAGTTGGAGCAGCAGTGCATCATGGAGGGCCTTGTAGCCAGACGAGTTCCCACAGAGGGAACAACGTCCAATCAGCTCCCTGCGGATGTTTTGAGCATGTCTATACTGGCCCTCAAGGGCCATGACTACATTGCAAATCAGTAGTCGTGACAATTGGACTAAAAACAAGGGGCAGTGTTGCTTTTGCAAAAAGGGATGGTGTGTTTGACAGCTTGGCTTTCTTTCCGCTTTGAAAATGTCAAGAGATGCTCGAGCTAAAAGCAAGAAGAACACCTTCACCATCCTCCAACAGGTTAGGTTAGGTGAGGTTTTATATGTCGACCTTATGTCACATTTGTCTGGGGCGCACCGCACCACACTTCCCTGCACCGAAGGAGGAGTCACGTTCGCCTGGCCGTGTCGGTGCGGCTGCATCAAGTTCGTCAGGAATTTCTTGCGGTGCGCGGCACCAGTGCATTGCCGCGCTAGATGCACCATCGGAGGGAGGCCATACAGCTCCACGCACTGAGACCTTAAGCAAACGCTCTCCGCTTCCTTTGGCGCCTCCTCTCTCTCTCGCCTCGTCGTCAATCTTCGTTCCTCGTCTCGCAAAACATGGTGGCCTGAGAGAATGCGACGTCAGCGCTGCTCTACTTCTTTCCCTCAAGCCCTCTGCTCTGGCTATGTTTTCGGTAGAAGAGGCTATATAAGGGGGTTTGGGACCAAAGGACGTGGTCGAGCCCCGGAGCTGGCCAGGGCGCTGCCCGACGTGGCTCCTCCCAGTATGCGACTCAGTTTTTTGGGAATTCTTTTGGGCAGGTTGCTCTAGTTTTGCCTTTTCGGCATTCGCCCTTAGTGGCATGTTTGCCTACGGGCATCGGTTTTTCCTTTTCCGGAAGTGTGTGTGTGCATTGCTGTGTTACGTCGCGTCGGCCGCTGAGCAACCAGTCCACCACGCCAGGCAAGTGAAGCCTTCGTCGTTCGTCGGACCCAAGACGTTGATCAGTCTTCTTTAAACTTTCGTCTGGACTTTGGGTCCCGCAGTGGAAACTTTCCTTTTTCTGAACTTTCATCTTCTTTGCACTGGCGAACTTGTTTTCCAGCTGCAGTTTGTGTCGCGAGCGGCGCATTGTTTTGCGTTGTGTCGGGCATTGAGTGCCGTCTTGTTTTCTTTGCGGCCCAAAGGTTCATGAGTGTGTTGTTGAAGTAACGCGTGTTCGCATTTCGTTCCTATAGTTTTGTTGTGTTGTCGCCGTGCTCAACCTTTTATCGCCTAATTAAATTTCTTGTTTTTCTTTTAACCCCTGCGTGCCGTCGCCTCTTTGTTGATTTCACACCGGACGTGGATTTATCGCTTGTCATAAGACTGACAAAAAAATCGCATATGTATAAACGCTCTGTTTCATAGTCCATGTGCTTTTGTTTTGACGTCAGAGGGCGAAGGTTCGCGAGTGTGTTGGAGTAACACATGTTCTCATTTCGTGTTGATGGTTTTGTAGTGTTGTTGTGCGTGGCTTTTTATCGCCTAATTAAATTTCTTGTTTTAGTTTTAACCCGTGCATGCTGTCGCCTCTATTCATTTTCACACCGGGCATGGACCTATCGTTTGTCACCAGTCCGAACCTAGCATTTCTATTCTTTTTAAGTAATTTCTGGTTTAAGCACGAAGTGTTTCTTTTATCAGGTTTACTCAATTCAGTACCCCACTCAGTGACAAACTCCCATCACGCATACCGTAGATATTACGCTGTTTCTTGACAATAAAATCGCATATGTATAAATGAATACTTATCCATAGTAACGAGCTAACCTTCCTAAAAGAAAACTCAATTTTACCTACAGGTATTGCGCAGAATAGTCGCCTGTACATGCAGTTCGCTCAAGGCATATCGCCAACACTTGTCGGTTGTTCACGAAGCCTGAGAAAACCTCGATGTCGCTCGTCTTCAACAAGTCGCCCAGTACGACAAGGGCCGCCGCGACGCTCAATTTCAGGCTGGAGACCTGGTACTTCGTTGGACGCACCCCCTCAGCAACTCGTCAAAAGGCTTCGCAGCATCTCTCGCGAACTGCTGGGATGGACCCTTTCGCATAACTGAAAAGGTTTCTCTGCTGAACTGCCGTTTAGACCGATTGCATGGCACACAGCAATACGGACCAATTCATGTGTCTGAGCTAAAGCGTTACTTCGAGCCAGCAGCTGTTTCGCAGGTTCCGGGCCGGCCAGCTCCCAGCCAGCCCTTGGACCGTGGAACACCACCCAGGCGGTACAACCTGCACCCCTGGTGACCCAACACCCATTTGTTTATATCCTTTTTGGTTGGCTGTGCTTCTCTTCACAGAGAGGGGGGGAGAGAGGATCCATCTCCTTCCCGCAAGTCTGCCCATTGTTTTCACAGTGGGGCAATTTTGTTTGCGAGTGCCTCTGAACTTGCTTGGCATATTGCAACCCGACCTGTTAATTCGCTTTTTATGTGTCCGTTCCGGATCGCTGTCGCAGGATCGCCCCTTCCACGAAGATCGGGCCCGCCGCGCCTTTCACTTCAGGCGCTTGGCGGCGCGTTTTCCGCCGTGCCACGAGCAAGCCAGCGTCGCGACTTGGATGGTGCTGGCGGAGGACCGTCCAGTGGGCTGGGCAACGAGGCTGCGCTGGAGAGCAGCCACAGCCCGAGCGTAGCACACCCCAGAGACCGTCCTCGAGCCTTTCCGGGGCAACACCCTGGAGGACCGGCACCTGCAGGAGCCCATGGCAGTTTACACTGAGGCGGAGCACCGCCGTCTGTGCCCTGTCTGCAGGGCACTGGAGGTCCACTGCCCCACTCACCTGGCAGGCACCCTGCACCAGGCCCGCGTTGCCGCGGACTGGGCTTGCCATGCCCCGTCACCTCCTGCCGCTCCTCCAGTTGCCCCCCGCTTGTTGGAGGTCGCCGAGGCCGTCCAGGTGCTCTTCCTAGCCCACCCAGATTTGCTCCGCAACCCGGACCACAAAGAGGCCATTTTGGACCTCGACCTCGAGGAGGGGTGGAGGTGTAGGGCGCTCGGCCCGCCATGCAGCGGTGAGTTCTCAACTTACGGGGGGGCGGTTCCCAATGCCGCGTTCAAATGGGACTCTCTGGGCTTGCCGTAGGCATTGGTCGTCCGGGTTGTTCAGAGTTATTGTCCAGCAACGCTATGGTAATAAACCCTTCCCAAGTTCACGGACAAGTTGTCTGGTCGATCACCTGCGGCGGGCGGCGAAAGTTGAACGCCAGAGGTTACAAGGTCTGGAAGCTGTATGCCAGCACTGGGTACAATCTGATGTTTGATCTATTCCGGAAGGTCGGAAAGCAGTGTTCAAAAAGGGTTGGGCATGGAGGTGGTAAAGAACATGTGCCAAGACCTCACTGGTAGATACCACAAGTCGTTTCTTTTTATAACTTCCTTTTTTATAACTATTTTAATGGCTACACCCTTCTGGACTTGAGACAGATACCAACGCCTGTGGGATGGTAAGCTCAAACCGAAGAGACTTGCTGAAATTACAAGCGGACAAATCAATGACAAGTGACACAGACTATTCAGTGAGTGATGAGAGCCTGTGCTGCTTCAAGTGGAAGGACAAGAGAACAGTTCACCTCTTGTCAAGCTTCCATGACCTGGCAAATGAAGTCAACAAAAAAAAACAAGGATGGAACGGTCAGTAAAGCGTGGAACACATGCCCGACGAAACCGTCCGATCAGAGGTCCGATCAAGCAATACGACGGTTGGATGCGGCTTGTTTGGTCGTATCGTAACGTTGGAACGGCATTGCGGCATGCAACCGACTGTCCAGAGGTGGTCGCAGTGGTCGGATGACCGCAGCCAATGACGATGCAGGTAGCGGGAACGTCATGAGAATGTAACATTTTGGGGAGCAAGCTATTCAGGGGCAAGGATTTGGTTGCGAGTCCCTCTTTCGACGTTCTGTAATGGCCACTGCTCCGGTGAAAAACTCTCGCATGTCGGAGAACAAACTTCTAATTTCGCTGATCGAGAGTCTGCCAGAGATTTGGAACCAAAGGGAAACACTGTACAGAGACGCTGATGCACGACTTGCGATTTGGACGTTTGTAGCATGAGGTAGGTGCTTGGCGGTATCTCCACGTTTGTACAAAGCACAACAGCAAAAGTTTCCCATGCTCCTTTCACAGGTTAGAGGCTGTGATTCTCTCTACATGTTTACGAAGGGCCTAAACTCTGGGGAGGAGGAGGTGGCGGAAGAGGAGGGTTTCATGGAATTACGTTTCGTGGACAATTCACCCCTGCGGCTTCTTTCTGCGCTTCCGCAGAAAAAGCTTTTTCTTCTTCAGCAGAGGGAGATCCCGGTGGAGCGGAACATGCAACATCGCCAGAGCCGACGTCGACCTATGTACTTCAGCGCAAACAAGGCGCGACATTGTCTAACCCTTCAAGCTCGGACATGACGATTTATGGTGTGGGTGCTATTGACCTGAATCTTTACTTGGATATGGGGATGCGCTTAGCTGGCATGGCCATTTCGGACAATGCCATGGTTACCTCCAACCCGACCGAATATACAGCTACCAACCACAGGAAACTTACTGTAAAGTACTAGGCGTTAGATTTGGTAGCCAAGGCTGCATCCCAAAGAACGACACGAGACACACACTGTTGAAAAGGCCTCAACAAGAGGAGTGTGATGGTACCATTTTAAAAAAATTTAGACACATAGTTCTCGAGAAATTGGGCGTTGAATATTTCTGACTTCAGGTTTAAAGTGGTGCCACCTAGTGATGAAAAAGTGAACCACGGCATTTTTGACTATTTTTGAGAAAACTAACTTTGCTTTCAATTTGGGCTCTATGGGGGCATGTCATACATTGTTGAAAAGCTAATAAATAGGGTTTTTTGATTTTGATTTTTGATTTTGATATCTATTTTGATTTTTGATATTTTGATATCTAGCGATATCAAAATAAAAAATGTAATACCAAAAGCAAAAATGCTATTTGTCAATGTCATCGGTACGAGAGAAAAAAAACCATATATATACCTTTTATTACAGATTGTCATCGACGACGCCACTGAGTTTTTACCACCAAAGTTAATAAACCAGGTGTTTCAAAAGCTGGAAGCTACAACATCGAGAGACCAACGTTACCTGTGGCTGATTGAGAAACATTATGGACAACCTAATGGAATCTGAAACCCAGATTGTACAAGAAGTTGGAGAGAAAAGACCTCCAATTTAAACAAAGATTACAAGAATGCGACAGAGCCTGGTACGAAATGTGCCAGGGAGTTGACGGAAATATTGGTTATCTAAATTTAGTTAAAAAATCCTCAGGAATCTGATCATGCATTTGCCATATGTGTAAACCGCATGTGTGATGAAGCACTTTACAATGTCCAGTTAAAACTGGACTATTTTGAAAAGGAATATTAATTGGGAATAAACTTTATTTGGGTGCAAAATGAACTGAAATGAGTTTGCTGCTTTTTTTGGGAAAGTATATGTAATGTCCCAGGTGTGTTTGCCTGTTGTGCGGAATATACATGTCAGACGTGCTTTTGTCGAAGGGCTGTTCTTGCGCGAGCAGGCAAACGTGCTGGGGATCGACTGAGTCCAGTTTCGTGTGCAAGACAATTTCCGTGTCCACTTGGAAAAAGGCTGCCACCTCTTGAAACTTGGAAGCACATCCGGGCACACCCTGGACACACTTCGATACTGCTATGATGCCAAAGCCGAAGCTTGGATGAGCATCGCACTGGTTGGGAGGATGGCAGAGTCCCTGGCGGCACCATTCGCGTTCAATGGAATTGTCATACTTGCTATTAGTAAGGCTACCATGCAGCTTAATTGCAACCTGCTTTTGCCCTTTGAGTTCCAATTTTGTGTCCATGGATAAAGCAATCTTTATCAGGGAATCGACAGGGGCACTAATGTGTCTTGGTGCCCTTGCATTATGGCTTGCAAGTCATGAGCCAGCCATTCTTAAACCCGTACTCGTAGTTGATGATGGATGTCCCAACGTGGCTTTTGTTTGGGTATGTGTTGATGTACTTGGTAGCATGAGGATTGTATGCATTGCCATGAATAAAGTCGTACCTGGAGATGCTGCTACCCATTCGGCAGCAGCACTTCCTGGGGGTCACGCATCAACATACTTTTGCTGCATTTTTTCAGCTTCTTATGGTTAAAGAAAACAAGTGCAGTAGGAAAATTGCCCAAAATGGCTAAAAGAATGCCTACAAGGAGCCTGTATGAAAGAACACCTGCCATCACCTTCAGAGTTCGTTTGCAGAGCTTCAGCACCTGACTTCTGGCACGTGCTCAATTTCTCAGACAGTCCGTGAAAGGTTGGGGGCCTCCGTGAACTCTGAGACATCACACTTTTCTTCAGGAATTTTAGGAGATAACAGAATCAGTCTGTCATCCAGCTATCTGGATGCCATTGCTGTAACTGCAATTATTGTTTAGAGATTCAGGCCGGGCAACTATTATGAGTGAGTCTTTTTTGTCCCCTACCCATTTGTCAGAGAAAGTCTCAGAAACCGTACCTTGGCAAGACACTTGAAGACGCCAACGCATTCACTCAAGTCTGCGCTCTGTAAGGAATACCCCCTCCAGCTGCACGCTGGGGGAGGCGCGGGCCTTATTTGTGAGCTTCGGCAAGAAGAGGCGGCCCCGTTGTGATGCTTCTTGACGAGTTTCAGTACTGTCCTGGCTGCTCTACGCGAGCGCCTCGTGGTTGCCACGAAAATTGACAAGCGCCGTTTTCCGCTGGCTTCGCTCGTGAGAGGCAGTCTAAAATCCACAGTCCTGATGGGAGACACCTGGAACGACGAACTCTTTGGACGCCAATTAAAGTCATTCGATTATGACAGCTCTCAGAGCTGTCATAATCTGACGTCACATATCCCATATTTCCCCACCACTGAAATACCAATATCGTCGACGCCGACTCGAAAGATGGCGATTTCGAAGCAATGCCCAGTGCATCGGGCGTCAGCAGAAACCGGAGCGACACTGAATACTACACCGCAGAAGAACGGTCGAGATAGTTAAAAGACCCGAAGAAACAAAGCACAGCTTAGCATCGCAGTTGGCAAGTCAGCGAAAGTTCGACCTGCTGGCTGTGGATCTGGAGAAGGAGGTTGGAATGGAGTTCACAATCGTCCATTTGGAAGTGCTGAAATAGCTTTTTACGCACAAATTGTAATGAGTGAGGAGTGTGGCGCTAAAAACTTTGAGCCTACAGAAAAGCGGCACGTATGATGGGAGGTTCTGCGTGCCCAGAGTGTTTGGAATGATTTAGTATGTGGAAACCGGGGAACTGCGCATGATCAGGTTCCGCGGACGCGACGTCCTGACCTTGTGCCGGAAAACCCGTAAGCATGTGGCACCGAGGACAGTTACGACTGACGTGTGGGCGGTATACCAGAGGATCCCTGTGCTGCGGGATGCAAACGTTACGCTGCTGGACCACGTCTATCTCGCTGTGAACCAAAGCCACCAGTTTGTGGAACCCTGGGGTCCAGCCAAGGCACTTTTAGTTCACAACATGAAGGGCTAAAGCGGACCGGGAGCGAACATGCAGCGAGGGCAAGCCGAAGCGAACCGGATCCTCCAAACATACCTGTACTTGTGACTGGCAGTCCCTGAACGGGCCGGCTGGGTGCGAGGACTTGTCCCTTCAGCACCTCGATGCCACCCCCAAGCATTACCCGCAGTGCTAAACATATGGACCCTGAAAAGTCAAGTGCACTTTTTGCTAATTTATTGGCACTCCATTAGATTACATAGGTATGGCGAAATTGAATCAATCTTACAATCGCCAGATTGTAAGAGCTATATAAAACAAAATATTACTTAAATATATATAGGTAATCTACCTGTTTAAAAATACAAACAATATGTTAGGAAAAGGAAAAAAAAAAAAGTTATGTTTTTGCAATTTTTTTGTTTAACTGAACTAGAGGCATAATTACAGTATGGACTTTTGAGCTTGCTGACACTGGCGCTTCAGTCAAAGCATTTTTTAATCAAAAGCGCATCAAAGGGCATAGTACCGCAATGACTTCCCCTGTGGGAAGTCATTGCGGTACTATGCCCACTGCGGCACATAAAATAAATATCGGGACTTTATCATGAACTCCTTTTACCTGATGACTGTTCCAGAACTATAGAATGTGTTAACGAAGAGAAATTCACTCTTTTTATTTTTTGTAGGCACCAGCAACTGCACGGCCACCCACTCTTCTAACAATGTGAGGCTTTATTATTCATTCATTATTCATTCAAGTTCAATTGAAACGAATTGGATTGAAATGCTGTATAATGCTGTTGTAACTGGTAAAAAATGTATAATCTTCTATATACTTGTATGTCGTATATACGAGGATATAATTTCCTTTTATTTTTCTGCAAAAGTCTAGCATTGAATTGAATTCCAATTACCTTATTCCAATTACCCTTATTACTTTTATCCCCCTTTGGGTGAGCGCATAATAAGATATTTCACTTGACAATTCGAAAGGCGTCAACCAGAAGCTCACAGGGATGCAAAGTGTAGAAGCACCGCCTTTCGAAATTTTTTCGTGTCCACCGCATCCTCCAGACACGCAATAACCCACACACTCCCTACCTCACGACAGAACCTTCACAAGTCCCCGAGACCAACCAAACAAATAGACTCCGCTCACCCATGCAATCTTGCAAAGCCGCTGTGGCTGACCCTCAGTGACGGGCTTCTGTCAATATTACTTGAAGGATTACTAATGCAATAGCTATTCTAATAGTGTCTCTGAGCAATCTTCTCCCTAAGTGGTCCCGCTTCATTTCGGGGCCACAACCATTCAACTCATTTGCATGTCTGGTGATCCTTGAGCTCTTTTGTGCTCTAATAAACGATTGTTTAGCACTTCCCAGTTTGAACTACATAGATAAACCCAAAGGCCTAAGGGATGCCGTAAACAACCCCTTCACAATACTCCTCAGGACAGCTGCCAGCTGAGATCTGCAATGACATTCCAAGTATGTTCTCCATCTTACCTTGTTTTTTCTCATACTCGTAGCCAGACTGCACAGTACTTAGACGTGGTGTGCCACACTGTCTTCGTGTTTAAGAGGAGACGCAGGTCTTAAAATGGTCGAAAAACGTGAAATTTCACGTTTTTCAAAACCAACATATTTGGATTAAATATAGTCTAAAATACCTGCCTGCAAAGTTTCAATGCCGAGTTCAATATCTAAGCATGAAAAAAATTATAATTATGATGCCTCTGCAAAGCCCTAACATAGCGAGTTTAATGAAAACAAGTGGAACTTCACGCCCCGCACGTTTCGCAATCGCTCGTCGGATCGCGGCCATCTTGGTCTTGTTGGAAAGCCGCTTATTTTCCCTACGTCCCCATGCCATTCGTTATTGCGACAACATTGGGAAATGTCCGCATTCCGCGGGTTTCGAAGGCACCAATCGCGATCGCTCATTGGCCGGCTAGCAAGGTGCCCGTACGTGAGAGCATGCGCGGCGCCGAGCGCCCCTGCTATTGGCCTAAAAGCACCCCTCTGCTCTTTTTCTCCTTCCCTCCTTTCCATTCCCGAGCTGGCGAAAGGTGCATCATCTGCTCCCGGGCCCGTCTCCTTAGGCCTGTCTGCTTTGTTTCCTACATGGTCGAGCGTACGATTTAGTTCCCGTTTGCGCGCTTGCATTGAACATTGTTAGTTTATTTTGCTACGAAGTTGCGCATGTTTTGTTTCACTTCGAGTTCTCGAGATGCCGGACGACGCCCGGTTGAAATCGAGCACGCGGCAAGCTTTCAGAAGGAAGACGAAACGACCATCGAACAAGAAACCGAAGGTGTCTGCTGCATGTGCGCCACCGCGATCAGCAAGTGCGCCACCGCAATCCGCCGGATGCCTTAAATCTTCCAGAAACGTCAGCCGAAGACATCGCAACTCCATGCACCAGCGGCAGTTTGTCGAGTTTTGCTAGCACGGATCGTGTCGACACCGCATACTACCCCACAGCCGAGCAGGCGCAACGAGTCACACGATCGGACGAAAGCAAGCGTGCGCTATAGGGAAAGTCGGCGACCCATCACAAATTCGACCTTCTCGGCGTCACCACAGGAGGCCAGACACGCGACGCTGGGACACAGTTCATTGTAGTGGACATGAAGGTTCTTAACGACCTCTTCGCGCAGGCGAAGTGCGGAAGCTGCGGTGCGGGAACCCTGACGCTTAGTAAGGCCACGGACAAGGAGTATGGCTTGGCAGTCAAGCTTCTGCTTGTCTGTGCCACATGCAAGTTCGAGAAGAAGCAGTTCTCTTCCCCAAGAGTTGCCGGAACGGCTAAGATCACTCCTTTCGAAGTGAACATAAAGGCAATGAAGGGGATTCAGTCAATCGGAAAAGGAGTCACTGCCCTCGCAGACTTCTGTGTGTGCATGAACTTGTCCCACCGCGGCCTGCCCCATAAGACCTTTCAGGGACACTTGAAGACCCTTGTGCAAGCCTGCGAAAAATCAGCGAGCGCAAGTGAAGCTGCCAGCTTGGAAGTTGTCAAGAGACTGTATGCAGACTTCTAGAACCCTGTCAGCAACATCAACATGATCTTCGACGGATCTTGGATGATGAGAGGACGCAGCTCCCACATTGGTGTGGGCTCCATTGTCGAGCTGTATTCCGGCCTAGTTCTTGACCATGTGGTCTACTCCAACTTTTGCCCTGGATGTGCCCTGGGACCGGAGCTGGAGGAAGAGAGATACGGCGACTGATATGCAGCCCACGAGTGCCAGAGGAACATAGATTGTAATGCAGGTCAGATGGAAGTGGAGGCTGCATTGACCATGTTTCAAAGATCCCTGGCCAAGCACGGACAGAGGTAGACCACAGTTCTCTCGGATGGAGACAGTTGGACCTTTCATGCGTTGACTGAGGCAAAAGTCTACGGCTTCATCAAGGTCGAGGAAAAGGAATGCATAAATCACGTGCACAAGCGGATGGGGGCTGCGTTGCGTAACCTTCTTGAGAAGAAGGCCCAGGGTGAAGCACCCGACGGAAAGGGCAGACTGATGCAGGATTGAATCAAGAAGATTCAAAACTACTACAGCTATGCCCTTAGGAGCAGCAGTAACAATGTGCCGGTGATGAAGAGGGCAGTGGAAGCCACCCTCTTGCACATGACGTCTACGGACAGTGCCCCAGACCACAGGAAGTGCCCCAATGGAGCTGAGTCAAGGTGCAAATTCAACAGAACCCTGGCAAATGGCGAGTGTCCACCTGCGGACAAGAACCCTCTTCCAGATTGTGCGCGGGCTGCCCTCGAGCCGGTGCTTGTAAGGCTCAGTGATGAAAACCTGCTGGCACAGTGCAGTGAGGGCAAGACGCAGAATGCCAGCGAGAGCCTGCATTCGGTCATCTGGACACAAACATAGAAGAATGTCAATTCCTCCCTGGACAGCGTCAAGAGGGCTGCTGCAGAAGCTGTTGCCGTCTACAATCAGGGCAGGCGGGCAATGAACGAGTCCGTTGCTGCGAGCCTAGGCTATGCTGCCGGTGACTGCCTCGTACGCTGCAGCATGGAGAAGGACAATCTGCGTTTGCATAAGGCCAATGGTGTCCACCAGAGCAGCTGCAATGCAAAGCAGAGGTTCTCCAGGCAGCACAAAACCAGAACAGCTGGCGACTACAGTCCCGGACAGCTGTGAGGGGGCCCCCTTTCAAGTGCTACACGAACAAAGGCCCTTTTTAGGGCCAAAAATATCTGCTTTCGGAGCCTGCAACCCTTGGTGCCTCCTTCCGTTGTCCCTTATAAAGTCTACTCATTTTTTTTGTAATTTTATATCACATTGCAGACTAATCGAAATTTTGGGGGAACATCACCATGAGCGTCGGTTTGTTTGTTCAATGGACATAAAAAACTTATACTATTCCTTGGAGAAAAATCTCCTGATGGAACGGGTCAAAGACCACCTGGAGCTAAATCTTGTAAGATTTCAGTCTGGAGCAGGAATTTCGGTTGACAGTTTTTTACGTATTTTAGACTATTACTTGCAATCAACAGTGGTTGAGTACAGTGGACGAAAATATATTCAAAAAGAGGGTGTATGTATCGGGTCAGCGGTGGCGCCGATTCTGTCGGAGATTTATTTAAACAGTCTAGATTCCAGTGTGTTGAGTTTTCTAGGAGGAACGCCAGAGAACGTAGGTTTTGTCCGACGTTACGTCGATGATATTTTAGTGTGTACGGCAGAAGAAAAGCTGGGAAGAGATTTGGAAAGAATAGTCAGGAAGTCCGCACCAGAATTGGAATTTACGCTAGAAAGAGAGAAAGCTGGGAGCTTGCAGTTTCTGGATTTGCAGATTCACGTGAAAAATGGTATATGCTGGGAGTACGGAAAACTCATGCCGAAACCTATCCTGCCGCGCTCGAGTTGCCACTCCAGGACAGTTAAATGCGGCATTATTAGATCATTATTAGACAATGCCTTAAACCGATCTTGCACCCACTACGTTAGTAAGGCAGTGGAGAAGCAGATGTATCGACTGAGGAATGCTGGGTTTTCGGGTGATAGCATAATTGGACAGATAAAAAAGATAGTTTCGGGAAATAAAGGAAGTCTAGAGCCCCGGCGGGGTCGTTGGGCGGTTATCCCGTACCACCATGACATCTCACACAACCTAAAGGCGTGCGCAAAGAAGTTTGGCGCCGACGTAGTTTTTGAGAGGGATTTCAGATTGGACCGGTTGACCCCATTTTTGAGAACACCCAACCAGTGTAAAAGGGCGCACAGAGAGAAGTCTACAGTATGCGCGATCGGTGTAGTGTACGAGATACCAATGAAATGTGGTGTCATTTATGTAGGTCAAACCAAAAGATGTGTGAATGACAGATTATCGGAACATAAAAGAAATGTAAAAAACAATGATCCGAATTCGGAAATAGCTAAACATTTGAATGAATGTGCCGACTGCACTCCAGCCTGGGGAGACGTAAAGATTGTAGACAAAGAAAACAACGACATGAAAAGATTAGTGAGAGAGACCATTAAAATAAAGACGTCTCCCGAATGCATCAGTCACACGTCCGTCCACTTAAGTTCGGAAGCCGAAAAATTTTTGCGGCTGACTGGTTTGAGAGAACCGGGATGACCTCGGGGTTTCACGGTGTGTGTGGGGGGACAAGGGTTCTGTCGGCGTCTTTGCGACTGTGCTTGGGAGAGCCGGAGTGACCTCGGGATGTCGCGGTGTGGGCTGTTGACACGGGATCTGTCGGCAACTTGGAGTTGGCGCCATCAAAATTGTTTTTGACTGGAATGTACGGGGGCTTGGGAAAAGGAAGAGGGAAGGGGTGGAGTTTTGGGAAAAGGAAGGGAAAAAGAGGGGGACGGAGGGTGGCGAGTGACATATATGTTTGTCCTGTGAAATAAAGTTTGTAGCTGCGTTTGAGACTTCGTCCCTGTCGTTCTGTGTTTTGTCCCTTCTCCGTATCCCCAGTCTCGGGTTACAACTATGCTCAATTATTCCTCCGTTTTATATTATTTTTTGAAGGTTCCCGTGAATGGACTGCAGAATTTTTTATCTCAATTTGTTCAGATAGAACTATGCTTCATATTGCTGAACATTATTGCATAGGATCCCTTACACAATTTTATGCAATGAGTGTCAAAACTTCAACTGCAATTTTCTCAGCTTCGCATTTTTCGTCTACATGCCTAGCCTTACGGATGTTTCTATGGGATTATTCTTCAAGGATTTTTATGAACTTTATACCGTTGAATTCAGAGAAATGAACTGCAGGGTGATGCTATTTCAGTGATGTGATTAGCCTAAGCCATTTTGGAGCACCTTTCGGAACAGCCAAAACAGTGTTTTGGAGCAGCAAAAGTGGCTTTTGGAGCAGCCAAGGCAGTGTTTCGGAGCAGCAAAAGTGGCTTTTGGAGCAGATATTCTTAGAAAAATATAAATAATTGTTTTAAGTGCTATACACCAACTCATATTTACAAACAAACCGGAGCACCCCTAGCGAACGCCACCGGCGCCGCGCATGCGCAGTGGATGGTGGGCAAGAAGCCCACCGTCGCCCATAAACAAACCATTGAATTGCGTTGTTGTAGGCGTCGGTGGGAGTCCCCGTGCTCTTTTTCGCGTTGGAATTGTTGATTCTACGTCCACCTAACAATGTCTGACTAGTTGAGCGGCTTCAGCAAAACTATCGAGGCAAAACTTTGCGTGAATAATGCGACGTGCGGCGATTCATTTCACGTGGACGCCACAGAATGGGCGCTAAAGACCGACTCCCACGATGAGATTCTGCTTGCTATTTACAGTCGCAACGTCGCTCGGACTGCAAAAGCGTGGACCGTAGCTGAGATGGTGGACATCGATACTGAAAACCGCAAGTAGAATCGGGCATTACAAGTCGGTGATGGCCACTGGTAACAATGATCAACAACTTCTTGTATCTGTTTACACTTAGTCAAAAAGCAGCCAAGTTTGAAAGAGCAGACGACAGTTCGAACGCACGCGCAATGGAGTACGGACAAGAAGCACCGCGTCCTGCGTCAACAAACCATTCGAATGTCACGTTGTCGGCGTCTGTGTGAGTCTGCATACTCTTTTTCGCGTCGGAGTTGTCGATTCTACGTCCTCATCGCAATGTCTTACCACTTCAATCACCTGAGCGAAATTATCAAGGCTCGTTACGCCGCTAAACTTTCCGTAAATAATTTGACGTGTGGCGATTCATTCGCATGAACGCTGCAGAATGGACGCCAAAACCATGATGAGATTCTTGTAGCTATTTTCGGTCGCGACGTCGCTCGTGCCGCAAAAGTGTGAAAGGTAGCAGCGATGATCGACGTCGATACTGAAAATCGGAAGCGGGAACAGACCAAGCGTAACAAGTAGGTGATGGCCACCGGTACCAATAATTAACATCTTGTATCTACTGTTTACACCGAGCCTACTTAAGTATTTTGAGGCCTGCAATTACTTCTTATTGCAATCACCGGGTCAAAGTTTGGTCTACAGGCCGCTTTTGTTTGAACGAGCAGACGGCAAAAAGCAGAGAATTTTGAAAGAGCAGACGAAAGTTCGAACGATCAGGCGGCCGTGTGAATTTGAAGACGCACTGAATCCGTGGGTGGTCCGGACAACTTGGGGGTCTTCTCTCGTTCATGTTGGAACAAAGCAAATACATCTGGTGACCACAAATTGTGGCCCGCACACGCAATCGTAGTTCGACAGCGTCTGGTTTGCCCTTTTCACAGCTGTTATCCAAGTTCTCGGACGAACAGAGGGGGCAGAAACACATGAAAACTGATCTTCAAACCTTTCCAGACTCTCTTGGTAAAGCCCCCATCGCAGCATTTTGACGAGAAGGCAGGTTTTTTGTCTCGTTTCTTCCAAAGGAACACAGGAATGCATGTCTCGCACGGCGACTTCTGCCCACCGCCCCAGACCGGAAGTGCGTCCGGCGCGCCACCACCGCGGCGTAACGTAGGAGTTGAGTTGGTGTATACAAATGAAGGGCACTTTTTGTTCTAATCTGGCGTCTTGTGACCGAACTCGCTGCTTGTGTTTTTACTGCTTAGACATCCCACAAGTCTACAGTGCTGTAGGCATTGCCGAGCGATTCTGAAAAACCACTTGCAACCGTTTTACTGGTCCCCGACGTGCCAGATTTTCGTCCAAAGTAAGCAAATGTAAAACAGTGGACAGTGGATTGCAAGCGTCCCGGCTGGTGCCTCTGCCGTGCAATCAAGTTCGCAAACACGTGAAAGCAACTTCAGTAAGCTTGCAGTTGTGCGTGCTTCGTCGCGCGAGCGGAGACAACGGCTGTTTGATCGAAACCGAAACACTGTCACTCCGCTCCGTCGCCAACTGATTCCCGAAATCGTATGCAAAATGTAACTGTTAAGCATAAGACGAAAAACAGTCTAGTGGCGCGCTCTTGTCAGGCAGGCAAACAAGGTACAAGCTAAACACAAAAAAAAAAAAAAAGAACCAGAGCGCATCGATGCAAGACATCGCAAGCCAGGGTCAAAACGTTCTTGGAGCGCTTTGTGCAACGACTGAACTCGAGACAAACAAGCGCGCTGTGCAGGTTCAGCATAGACAATGCCTTTTTTGCTTTAGCTCACTTTCTTCACCAAGTTTCTTATCGCGGCAGATTTTTTACGTACCGGGGTCCCTCTCAAAAGAAAGCCCACCGAGAGAAAGTTAGGTAATCGATACTTCGTCACAGCAGTCTTTGAATTGAAGAGGGATTTTTGTAGTAACCATGATTTAAACAAGAACAGGAATGACAATGAACATGCGGTGGCACTTAGTTTCATTTGAGAAAGCGCCATATCTACAGCGACGTGGGGACGACAACACCCGACGCCACTCGACCACGGTGACTAGAAGGCAGGGACCAAATGTAGTATTCCCACGGCCGTTGCTTTCAGGAGCGAGTGCTTCAGCTAGCAAAGTAACTCCCGCCGCGCAAAAAAGTGGTTTCGTTTCACAGCATGATGGCGCGGCTGATACCCGGCACGCTAGGGTTGGAACATCCGCAGACACCCGCGTCTATCAGGCTGCTTGCGCCACATAACACACGCTTGCTCAATTACGGTTCTCTGTTTAGTTTTAATTTGAAAGGCAACCGAAATGTTTTTTTGGCGCAGGCTTGGTGCAAAATGTACCAGGATGTAGCAGGGTTAGCCCCTTGGCACAGTTTGGCACAATTGGCACAGCAATCACATAATTGGGTTTTGCAGCCTTGTTTTGTGAGCTCGAAATTTCAGTTCAGTATCTCTTTAAGAGAGCTGATGCGAAACCTGTATGCTCGTGCCGCAATGCCTTGAGGGAGTAACAACCAGCCAGCCCTGTACCAGAAGCAGCAATAACCCTGTACCAGAAGCTGGGTACTCACCTACTACTCCCACCATCTCTTACCGTTGAAACAGCTGACGACGACGATGGAATTCTTTCCGGCAAGGCAGGAATCCTTCCCACTGGCGCGACACCGGTCGACGCACAACAGAAATGTCTCTCCTCAATTCACTCGGCACAGTTGCACGAAACATGAGGCACACCACGTCTCCTTCGCAAGCGCCGCGTGCCACCGTTCATGCTGGAAGCAGTCCTGTGGATGCTCAGCCTGTAGGCAGAAAACACCGGAACACTTTAGCAAGCTTCCAGCCGAACCCCATGCCCCAAAGAAACATAAAGACACTGCGGCCAGATTGCGGGCGTCCTGCGAAGAGCGTCGAACGTCCTTACGAAAGGCACACTTGCCCGCCGGTCGACGGTAAAAAAGAGCATAGAGAGGTAGAAGAGAACTGCTCCGACAACACTGACACTTTAGTTGAAACGCCACACCTTCCCGCCATAAATACTGAGTGTAAACCTTTCCTTTAATCTCCTACTAATGACATTTCACAAAGATATCAATTACAGATGCATAAGGTGGACGCGTCGTCCCGCGAGCTTTTCCGATGCCAAAATATCCTCCGTATTACCACTTTAATTAGGAGAAATTAAGAAGAGCTACAGCCACTGGCAAGGTGAGGACGGCAAGGACGCCTGGGCTCTAGCTCACATTCCCAGACTTTTGCCGCGCTTTGTCTGCCAGCACATATTCGAGGCTTGTGAGACATCAGAGCTTTATCGAAGGTAGCGCGACAACAGCTCTCGTCTTGTCAGAAACCATAGTAAAAAACTAAATGTTCTATTTCTCCTTTCTTAAAAAAAAGAAAAAAAAAGCCCCGAAGAACTTTTTGTTACGGCTGTTTTGGGACTGGTGTTGGAAACCAGAGGTTGGAGTTCGGCACCCTAAAGGTCATATTCATAAGTTAAGACTCGAGATTAAATCAGTAGGGTGGAAATGTGGACAGAGCACCAACAACCACGCTAGTGGTCAAGTCGACGGCCATTTTTGGCCAGAGCCTCGGTAAACTGTGTCGCGTTCGGCCATAGAAATAGCTTGAGGAACAAAGAAATTTGTAACATAGTAAGTATCCTGGCAATCAGTTCGTCAACACGACTCGCACCGGGCTTCTGTCAAGGAAGAGGAGGCACGAGCGGCAAAGAAGGCTCAATGGAGGTGACATCGATGATGCAGCTACAGATAATGGTTTGCGGGAGGCATTTGTTAGCAGATAATGAGTGCATTTTTCCAACGTATTTTTATTTGTTCGAGACTTTGCAGCGACTTTATCCATTTCTCATGCGGACACCCTTCATCTTTGGCTTCATTATGCTGATATTTAAACAATATAAGCGTAAAACAAGATGCATCGTGTGAATGGACCTTAAAGGTCTATTCACACGATGCATCTTGTTAGTGAATCTTGTGTCGCGAGATTATGTTACAGGAAACAGATTCCTCATCTGAATGCAACCGACAAAGTGGCGCACCTCCGAAAAAAGTGCCGCGTGTTCCTTGCTTCTGAAGCAATTATTCGCTCAAACCTCACCGAGGCCGGCCTGTCAATCACCCGAAGGAGAGACGCGGATGCTGCCAAAGGCCGCTTGACTTTGCTATGACATCTGACCTTCGAGGAGGAGCGAGCTTTTGGAGGAGATTGATTTTTGGCCGATTCCGTATCCGAGCCAAAGCCGAAAAAAGAAGAGCAAACATTGCAAGCAACAAGCGGAGAAGCGGTGCGTACGGGCGATGAGCCTTGGTCCTACTCGCTTGCAAGCGTGTGAACGGCGCTTTAGCAGTTCGGGTTGGTGGCGCGGTGCAGATTTATCAACAGTAGCGATGAGTGCAAGCACCGCATATAAACATGGTGGCTGGGGATAACTTTCTTTGAGCGGTGCCAAAATGTCCGAATACTTCCAGATCATTCGCCTGTTCTTTGACGTTCGCGGTCTTTCCCGGGTTTGGCAGGACTAGTAAACTTAGTGAGCCGAATCTGACGAAGTTTATTGAGAGGTACTAATAAAACAGACCATCTCATCACACTGTGCGTTCTTCAAATCACTTTAATGCGAAACGCTTGGAATTCCTGGCACAGATGACAAGGTTTGGCTAAATTCCGTGGGTCAATATGTCACAGGATTCGTGCGTCAAACTCCAGATGTGAACAGGCCAATTTCTCAATGTCTCGGTTTCACTAAACTGATGCGTTGAAAAGATGCATCGTGTGAATAAGCCTTAAAGGGGTACGGAAACGAAATTTTAGCGCCAATCTTTCTGCATAAATATGGGCTAGGGACAGGCACCACCTCGGAAATATCAATATCGCGCTGAAAAACACAGGAGAACTAATTTTAAACCTAATTAAACGATTTCAAATTCACATCTGAAGGATGGTGGGAAAGTTCTCGTGACATCACTTGTGGCATAGGAGCAGCGCCGTTCTGCGGCAATACGGCGTGTCGGCAGAATTAGCCTAGGCCTGAACGTGTTTGCAAAGCCTTGGCGGAGAAAGCCAAAGCGTAGTTGGCGACAATGAGCTCGTTCTCGTTGCGGCTCTTTGCACGACACGACCCAAGCATGCTTCTGGCACGGCCGGTATTAGTTGCTGCGAGTCGCGAGCTGACGTTAAAAAATATATGTTTGAACTACGAGAGTGTCAGCAAGAGCCACGCAAATACCTGTTCACACTCTGAGCAAACACGCGCGTTTGATCGAAGTGCTGGATTCGCTGTTAGACTGCGTTTCGGTAAGCGCTTCTGGACCAATCTTTTACGATTGCAACTCGCTACTGACATGACACTCGGCAAAGAAAGGTTGGACCGACATCGCATAGCTCCCACGAACTGCTATAGCTCGACAGTGACGTAGCGTCGTGTCAGAATAAAAATGGCATACTAATAACAAAGTGTACATATCGTGTTGCGAAGGTAATCCATATGGCGTTTATTTGAGCTCTATATCACACAAAACAAGGAGACAGAATAAATGAGAGCCCCTTTTCGACGACAGCGTTCGTCACCGCTGTCTCGGAAAACAAGGAGATTGAGATGACAAGGGGAAAAGATTGACCTCTGAAATTTAGTTCAGGGATCAAACTATTCATCCAGGAAGGGTCCACAAGGGTCACGCGGGCATAGTCCATTCAGCAGGCCAGCCGGTCATGGGCAGACGGTCTTGGCCAAGGACCGCCGGAGCAACGGTGTGCCGAGTCGGTGTTGCTGCTAGGCCTACTATATTCTGCCGAGCTCGCTTGGTCGATAGAATTGTGGCCGTTGTAGCTCTTCTCGGGTGTTTGTGGATCTTGCGTTCTTGATCGTCGTGGTCTGTTTTAAGTACTCCTTCCTTTTTTCTTGCTGGTTGAAGTCGGGGCGCACGAGAAGAGCACGTAGAAAAATAAATGTCCGTTGGTCGTTGCTACCAAGTAACTGAGCGACGCTGTCGGCCATGTTGATTTGATCGTAAAAAGTGCGCAAGACAGCTGCGGAGCTGCCGTAGGATTCTGTCGTAACCTGCGCAAAAGTTACGACGATTTCGTTTAGAGAATACGGGTTTTCTCTCAAATTTGTCGTACGCACTTTTTTCATCGTAAGTTCACTTTGAGAATCCGGCCTCAGAGCTGATTTTGTCAGTGGTGCCGTGGTTGCCGACTTGCCGTGGTGCAGCGTGCGTGCAGCCCTTGCAGATCTCAAACGGCCACGTTGTCACAGGTCGTAAATCGTCGACGCGCCACCAAGTGGCAACGCTCGTAACCACGACACCCACGCCGTAGCCTTTCCCCTCCGGCACAAGTGTTGTCACGAATGCGCCCAATATCCCAAGACGCATCGCGCTCTCCGATGGCTGATTTTGGAGCGCGTGCCCAATCTGGCCCCTCGGGGGGAAAAATATAGCAATCCATCCAAAATACAAACGTGCGATTATGATTTACGGATATCATTGATCATATTAAACCTATTTCTGACCATAATAGGTGTATTTCAAGTTTCGCTTCAGTATCCCTTTAAGATGCTAATCTAACGGTCGTTTGGCATTTGCGCGATATTGTTAAAAAATCTAGGGGCTGCAAATAGCTGAGTGGTATGATGCAAGCCTGAGTTGCCTAGGGAATAAGAAAAAACATCTATTCAGGCGTGCCAGGTGCCGTGACAGTCCCTCTGACTGGCACACATACCATAAGTGCGAAACAGAATACAAGCAAAAAGTTGCTCTAACTAGAAATTCGTACCACCAAATCACTCTCCCCAATATGTTGCGTACAAACCACAAAAAATTTTGGACAGTAATAAATCCTAAATCGGCTGATGCATTAAATCTTATTGATATATCAGGAAATTCACTATCTGACCTCAAAAGTGCTTGTGTCTTGAATTCTGCTTTTTCTGCGGTATTTTCATGTGAGAATACAGCCCTGCCTATTTTGGATACGCTTTTTTAAACATGATCAAATGGAAAGTATGACGATTAATTCAACTGGCGTTGTAAAACTAATTGATAACTTTTAAGGTTTCTTCTTCGAGTGATGAAGACAAAATTTATTCGAAGGTTTTAATGAATACTAAAACAATTTCCAGTGTCATATTGTCCGCAAATTTTTCACAATCTTTGCTTTCTCATTCAGTTCCTAGTGACTGGAAGGTCGGTAAAATTATCCCGTAGCTTTCCCTTAAACTATCGGCCCATATCCATTACAAGCATAGCCTAAAAAATGTTTGAACATATATTACATTCGAACATCATTCCCTTTTTAGAAGAAAATCAATTAATTTTTAATTACCAGCATGGGTTCTGGAAGGGTCATTCCTGCGAGACTCAACTCGCAGGATTCATTCATGATACCCATCTTTCTATTGACTTCAATTCCCAAATTGAAGTTACTTTTCTTGATTTCGCCAAAGCGTTCGACCGGGTCCCCTATAAGCGTCTGCTGCAAAAACTTACCCATCTAAAATTAGATAGTAACATCATTCTGTGGATCAAAAACTCGCTTTCTGACCGAAGTCAGTACACAGTCGTGAACTCTCATAGTTCAACATCTATTCCTGTATCTTCGGGTGTTCCTCAAGGCTCCGACTTTAAACCCTTGCTTTTCTTGATATATACTAATGACTTACCTTCATGCATTTCCTCCCACATCCACATTTTTGCAGACGACTGCATTGTATATAGGCAAATTTCTAACGAAGAAGATAGCATGAAACTACAACATGACCTCACTAACATATCATTGTGGTGTTTGACTTGGCTCATGAAGCTTAACCCTTCTAAATGCCAACTGATCTCATTTGTTACAGGAAAGACCTTTTTTTCTCAACTATTTTATTGATTCTAACGTTGTTGAGTCTGTTTGCTCTTATAAATACTTGGATGTTCACGTCAACTCTCATCTCTCCTGGAAGGTGCAGTCAGCACGGAATGAAACCCGAACGTCGGAACACATGGCCATCGACAGGCTGCTCCACCTGGCGGGCCCCTGAGAACTAATAAAAATGTGACGGGGTGCAAGGGTGTGGGCTGTGCAAAATGTGCTCGACCCTCACGCGGCGTGTCTGAGACTTCCGCGTTTCGCCGGTGGCGCGCAGTAAGCGCCGGCACTCGGGTTGCTTTTGTGCCGCCGCACTGTCACCCGGTCGACACCGGCTGGCCGCTTAACCTGTCTATAGCTCTTTGTGATAGGCCCTGCTCAGACAGGGTGATGAATTTATTCCGCTCCGACATTGATACGCCTGGCATATAGGCGGTTACCAAAGGGAGCGTCAGCGAGAAATTCTTCGCTTTTTATAAGAATCTGCTGATAACCTCGCATGAAAAAACCGAGACATCCGCGTCAATCTGTTGCAGCATTTTTTTTATATAAAGAGTATGGTTATGCCAATAAACGAATTTCATGTCATGTTTCCCAGGCGAAAATTTCTAACTGGGACCAGTTGGCACCTCAACTGGTTTCAACTGGGACTAACTGGTCCCAACTGGGAATCAACTGGGACTAACTGGTCCCAACTAGGAATCAACTGGGACCAATAGGAGTCCAACTGGGACCAGCTGAGGGGTCAACTGGTTTGAACCATTCCCAGTTGGGAGTCAACTGGGTTGAACCATTCCCAGTTGGGAGTCAACTGGTTTGACTCCCAGTTGGGAATGGAGTGAACTGGGACCAGTTAGGAAAGTAACTGGTTGGAGCGATTCCCAGTCGGACTTCAAATGCCGTTCCCATTCCCAATTCACACGGGGCAACCATTTTGACAAGTTGGGGGTGTATTGTTGACCTTTGCTAATGAAGAAAACTAAAAACACTAACATTTTTAGATTTATACAAATAGGGAAATTTTTAATTACTGGGGTGCATTTATATATTTATAAAAATAATAAAAAATTTTAATTAACTAATTTTTTTAATTGGAAAATATAATTAGTGACAAAATGTGTTCACCTAAACAAACATTTAGTGCATTATTAAAATATATTAAAACATTTATTTAAATACCTACAGTATTTTTTTTTCTTTTAATAAATAAATTGATCTTTAGGCCAATCAGAGCTAGCCGGCCGCCGTGGAACGCGGGTGCGGTTAGTGGTAGGCGCTGCCTATGCTGACGCCGGAGTCGGTCGGACGCGGTAGAGAAGGGTCGCCATCGCCCAAGTTTGCGTCGTTATGAAAATGTCAAAACTACAGCTGCGCTTCTTTGGACCAAACTGTACACAGACCATGGTGGCGGCGGTGAACTTCGAGGGTGGAAAGATGCAGTTCAGCGATCGGAGGGCACCCAGGAAAGACCGGACGGAAGAGAAAACGCCGCAGAGAGCACAATGGCGAAAATGGCGGGAGGTCTACCTCGAAAATGTTCGACTGTTGTGACAGAGATTGCAAGGTGGGAGCGCTACTGCATCTTATCAGGACTTCACCTGCGCAACGCGGGATCGCGGGTGAGCACCTTTCTTCACGCGATGGGAAGAGAAGCTAAGGACGTCTTCACTAACAGACGCCAGCGGCCGATCATCCTTCATCTCATGAATACCACCTCTGAAAAAGCGATTCAACCGTCGCAAGTGGCTAAACCTGGAGCGTGTACGTCACCGAACCTATTTAGTTTCATTCTACAAGTTTTTGACAATAAAGTCTTGTCAATCTTCAATTTTGTGCTGTGTTTCATCGTTGCTGGAGTCGGTACCAGCGGTAACTGGGACCAGTTGTAACTGGGACCAATTCCAGCTGGGACCAACTCCAACTGGGACCAGTTGGACGACTCCAACTGGGACCAGTTGCAACTGGGAATTGTTCCATAAACCAGTTGCAGCTGGGACCAATTGGTCCCAGTTGAAAATTTTCGCCTGGGTTACGACGTTTCACTTTTTCTCAGAAACCGCGTGTGCCACGTTGTTCACCGGAGCCTCTGCGTGATTCCAGTGACACGTCATCAAGCATTACGGGTCTCCTGTGCACGAAATGTTTCAACTTTGATTTCACCATTGCGATACACAAAGTGATAATTAATGGCAGCGCTGTAGAGATATCGCTGGGCATCCGATACACAAAGCGATGGGTGCGCTGGACATATCGAACCAGAATCTGCACAGGTTCTGGTTCGTCATCCGCTGGCAGTGATGGGGGACCCCTTCCAGCGGGGGGGCGGCGTTAGTAAGTTAACACATCTGGGGCATGAAACAGGTGCATTTTATTGCTACGTAGCAGAAAAACGTAAAACAAAGGTGCCACATCCCTTCATTTTGGTCAATTCATCAAAACGTGCCAAATAAAAAAAAAAAAGTTTTGTTGAGGGTCTTGCGGACCCCCATTTGAGAACCACTGCACTAAATATTTGTAGTAGCAACCTTCAGTTGGGTGTCAGCACTCATCATAAAGTTCCAACTTGATCTTCTGTGTCGTTATATCGCACTGTTTTGCTATAAGTACTGCTAATTATAAAATTACTATACGTATAACAAACAATAAAAACTGCACACGCCAGGAGAAGACACCATGGGCGTGCTTCGCTGGCGCGCCCATGTTGACACAAAAGCACCCGGAGTGACAACGCTTACAGCGTGCCACCGGCGAAACGCGGAAGTCTCAGACACGCCGTGCGAGGGTCGAGCACATCTTGGTAGGGCCCACACCCTCGCACCCGGGCATATTTTTATTAGTTCTCAGGGGCTCGCCAGGTGGAGCAGCATGTGCCGATGGCCACGTGTTCCAGCGTTCAAGTTTCATTCCGTGCTGACTGTACATATTCAGACACTGTTATTATCGTGCAATCATTCTTTGGGCTACCTAAAACAAACACTTCGTTGTGCTCCTCCTCACTTAAAATAAACTGCATACCTTTCATTGATTCGGCTGAAACTTGAGTATGCATCGAGCATCTGGGATCCTCACCAAGCATATTTGATCACTGAAATAGAAGCCTTTCAAAACCGTATCGCGCACTTTATTTTTTCCGATTATTCTCAACATTCTAGCGTCACCTTATTAAAACAGAAAGCCGACCTTCCAGAACTGGTCTTAAGACGCAAGCTTTCTTGCTTATGTTTTTTTCATCGCATTTACGATGCACAATCTCTCAGCCAAGGCACCCTAACACAGTCGCATTTCGTTACACCTCGTCTTAATCACTCATGTAAGATTGACGTTTCACCTGCCGCACTTCTTTTTTGTATTCCTTGTTTCCCAAAACAGCAGTGTAGTGGAATGATCTAACAGTGTGCATCGTCACCAAGATTAACCCTGACAACTTTCATTCTACTATCAGTAGCCATTTAGGTACTGCATGACACGATTACCTTGTATGTTGGCAATACTGCGGAAGATTTTATTTTTTGTTGCTTGAGTTACGATATTTGATATGTTTGCACTGCTGTGCATGTTTTTATTTTATTTTTTGTGTATTTCATATATGATGTAGTTATCCCCCCTTATTTAATGTCCTTTCCAGAAGGACCTTTAAGGTATTTCAATAAATAAATAAATAAAAGCACTCATCGCAAAACAGTCCTATCAGGGGCGCGCAATGGGAACGCAGCTCTCTGGAATGTGGCGTCCATATCCCTCCCTACTCGAAGAAAGGGTGAAAGCGCGAGCGTCTAGTTTTCGCGAGTATTAATAATAATACTCATTTGCATGACAAGGTTGCCCTGGGCGGCGTACGAGGCTAGGCAGAGGGGTTAGAACCCGTACTGAAGTGCGAAAACTGCCAAACCCGTCACCCAGAATAAAAGCGGAAGATAAATGCAGCTGGGCCACTTTACAAGCTGTCACCACGCGTGTGTAGTCTTGGCTTCAGTCGGAAAACGTGGCATGAACACACTCACTATTACGGCGACCAGAAAAGACAGCAAACATGCACCCGAGCGGGAGGCCTTTGTGCCCGAACACTTACCGGGCTTGCGGAACTGTCGGTGACATTTTCCCGAGAGTGGCAGCCTGCAGACGGGGTGGGGGTGCCACGAAGAACCTGAACAGGCGACTCCGAAAGCACACAAAGGGTGAAAAAGATGCGCGAACGTTATCAAAATCTAACGACCAACGAAAGCGAAATTCAAAACGTTCAAGACCAAAGCGCGGCCCAAATAACGAGAGACGTCAATACCGTCAATAAAAGTGATTACGATAGCGTTGGCGATGCCCAGGTTGAAACCATGTTCCAGCTTGCAACTAGACCTGTGCGCCGGTCAGAAATCGCCGGCAGCGGCGCGCCGGTGTGTGTACCTCCGGCGGCGGCGTGTTGACGGCGCGGGGATCAACGGATCGGCGGCGGCGTGGCGCGGAAGAGGGAGGGGAGGGGTGGGGGGATCGGGGAGGGGTGTAAATTAGAGAGTGAGGGGGAGAGAGAAGGGAGTCGTTTGAATTTGGAAAGCAAGATGCAAATACCATTAAAAGGAACACACTTTTTTATTTTATTTTTTTCTGGAGAGGTATGGCATTGCCTTTGCTGTGAAGAGTGCGTCCGTTAGAAGAATCAGGTACTTTGGCTTCTTGCTTATTCTTGTTTGTAAGAGAATATGTCGCCGGCTGGTAGCCGCGGCGCAAGATCCTCCGCAAGACGAGGACCGACGGCAACAGGTATTTTATCACCGCGTTCCGCCTCACCACGCGCTTGTCGCACGCTCCGTGCCTAACAAGTCGACCGAGCACGTCCTTCGATTTATAGAACTCATTCGGTACGCCGCAAGCCGTCGTCACCGACAACGACAGGGTCCTAACCTCTCGTTCGGCTTCGCGGTGCTTCATCGACAGGCACATTCAGAGCATCCCTAACAGTACCTTAGGCTCCCGAAGCTAACGGCTTTGTCGAACGCGCCAACGGAAAAATCCTTCCATGTCTGCGCGAGAGAAAGTCAACGGCGACATCGACCATTGGAGCGATTATCTCCAGGCAACCAGCTTTCGAGTAAACCAGCAGCCATACGCCAGACTCCAGAGATCACCGTTCGAACTCCTCTTCAACTTTGTCCCACGTCGACCAATGGAATTTTCCCCGCTTCCCGACGAGATCGGTGACGTCCGCGCAAACTGCGACGCTGCAAACGCGAACCACGCTTACCTTCACGGCATGAAGCGTTCCTACGATGCAAAATATCGACCAGCTCCATACAGCGTCAGGGACAGGGTATGGTACACGAACGGCCTTATTCCTACCTCGAAACTTGGCCTGCTTTTCCACGAACACTTATGTCATCACCAACGTGAACAATCAAACTTACACCATTTCCAGGTTTACCCCGCAAGGCACACCGGATTGCCGCCAAGCTGCCGCACGATAGCTCTTCTTTTTTTTTCACAAACAATCTGCAGCGATTGACGTCGATTTCAACCAACTCGCCTTGCACCGCAGCAGATCCTCCGATTACATGCGCATCACGCCGACGCCGCCCTCCACGATGGCTAGACGCATAACAGAGGATCATGACAACATTAACAAAATGTGCGAGGGCGCAAGGATTTTGAGCTCGGGAGTGTAAGCAAACACGCTGGCAGAAAAGACCCGTAAGGAGAGCCTCCCCGACTCGACCGGATGAGAGCTCGACTTCGACCCCCGATGCTGGATCCCGGCGTGGAAACGAGAAAGAAGGACCCCTAAAACACGACGTGACACGAACAAGCCAGGCGTGTGGATTAAAATAAAATACGTTTGAAAGAAGCCTGAAAACGGACGCGAATATAGCCCGGGCCTCTTGTATCAAATTATTTCACAAAGTTCTCATTAAGTCGTTTTACGGTCTACAAAACCGTTCAGTCCGTTATATCACTTTAAAAACACAGGCGAGCTGGTGAAGAACTTCCATACTAACGGGAGACACGAAACGATAAAAATAACGCACTAGACAACAAGTCTCAAACACAGCTTTTATACCCGTTTTCACGTCAAGAACTTTAGTAAAAAGAGTCCTACTCCTTGCGAACCAATACTAATTTCCACCTTTATGTGGAGAATTAAGATATATGTAGCTGGATTCCATTATATGTGTTATCAAGACGTACACGTTCCAGTGCCAAAATCATCGCTTCTTTCTTCGACAGCCAAATCTCGTAAGACTTTGCGTCGCGTACACGAACATTTTTGTTTCGTGTATGTGCTCTCCCCCTTTGTAATGCCTTCGGGCCATGAGGGTACTTTAATAAATAAATAAATAAATGCTCGAAACTTTCTTCTTTTCTTGAAAAAACGGATGTAGCTTATTTGAACCAGGAACGTTCTTATATATACGTCAAGACCCTCACCACCAAAAAAGCACTCTTTAAGAAAGGGTATCACCATACACCCTTTTGTCCCATATAACGCACCCCATAACTTTAGTTTGACGCACGGCGCACAGACGGCCATACATTTAACAAGGGGCTTGATAACGGAGCGATATAACTGATTAAATAGCTAAAGTACGTATCAAAGACCACAGAAAGAAAGCACTGAGGTTTTGCAGTAGGGCCAAGATAACCTCGATTATCTTTTTTGTAGTCAGTAACACGTACATTAGCTATGTTAATAAGTTGTACCACACGGCTATCAAGCCTCTCGTGAAAGTTAGTACCGTGAGATCGACGTCTGAAGTGTTGGGGTGTCTTATAGAAGACAAAAGGTGTAAGAATACACCCTTTTTTTAGAGTGTATACGTCACTGAAAGCCGGACACTCAGACAGATCCAAATGATTCATGGTCACACCAACCTGCCACCCAGACGACCCCGCTTGATGACTGACCAGCCACATGCGATAACAGCAACTCCATCAGAACCCTTACTAATGATACACGCTTGACGAGATGTCCCCAGACTCTCTACAGCGTTCAATTCGCTTAACGAGTGTCGATGAAACGATCGTGTCGACAAAACGTGTGTCCGTGAAACTTGTGCCCATGAAAAGTTGTCTGCAATACGTAATTCCACGAAACGAGTTTCGACGAAATGAGAGGGTCCCGTACACCACTCCTGCCTGAAAAGTTACATTTGGTTTCTTATGTTTTTTTTTCTGGCGCCCCTGAATACCACCAGAAAGGGGGTTGACCTTTCTAATTTGTGCTGAGCTTTGAAAACTAAATTTACACCGAACCTATTTGCCACTGATATAAAGTTATGAGAGATTCCATGGCAGTAAGGCACACACACACCATTCTTCACAACCGGTTTTTCCACAGGAGCCGGATTAAACCTTCAGCACCTTGAGCACAACTCTAACAATTACATCGTGGTGATGGCCCGCTTCCAGACGACGCATCTTTTGCAACTCAACTGCCTCACCAACCCAAAACATACGGGATTCTTTACAGGCGTTATCCATCGCAGACGCTTCAAGTGACAGCTGTGAGCTGCCAAAATAGACGCTGCCAGCAGAGGCTTGGCTGATTCCTTGCCGTACCTCCAGCACAGGCCCTTTTCCATGTGCAACAGTATCTATAAGTACTTAATTCGACTGCTGCGATGGCAGGGTTGTGCAGTCCAATCAACAAGGACCGCGCAAGTGTCAACGTGTACATAAGTCTCGTTTAAAAAAAAAAAAGAAAAATCTCGGATAACACTGGAGCAATTCACGACCCGATACGCACACCCTGTTTTTGAATAAAAAGAGAACCATCAAAGTCTACGGCAGTGGACTCTAAATGAAACTCCAGAATGCTGATAAAACTATCTACATCAATCCCAGTGGCAGACTGCAACTTCACTAAATTATCATCACACCACCTCCTGACCCTTATTAACAGCTCCGACTTATCCATAAAGTAAGTCCTTGATGTCTAAAGTTGTCACATCGCACCTTCTCCCATGATGCGGATTCAATATTTCAATCAATTACTCAGAGTTTTTGAGTGACAATGGACTGTTGCTCCACTTCTGTCAGGCATTTCTAGATAAAAACCGACAATACCTTCTACCAAGCTCAATTTTCGTTCACAACCATTTTAAGAATTACACCAGGATGGGATTGTTACAGTTGTGCTGAAGGTGTAAGGAACGTACGTTCAATCCGGCTCCTGTGGAAAAAACCGGTTGTAAAGAATGTTGTGTGTGTGCCTTACTACCTTAATCGGAATCTCTCATAACTTTATATCAGTGGCAAAGAGGTTCGGTGTAAATTTAGTTTTCAAAGCTCAGCACAAATTAGAAAGGTTAACCTCCTTTTAGGGTGGTCCTCAGGAGTGCCAGAAAAAAACACATGCACAACACATGCCGGAACTATTGATGGTGTCCGCCTCAGTTATCTCTCTAACAGTCTTATCTTTGTGCCTAGCAAGAACAGTGGAAGAAGCAAATAATGGTTTGCACCTGCAGTCATGCGTGGTTTCAATCGACTTTGCAGAAAAAGAGATAGTGTATTTGCGGTCCGCGGCGGGGCCACGGATTGGTTGAGATGTGGTGCGGTGACGCAGTGTGTATCTACGGTGAGGCTCTTGGATTAAATCAGTTGACAGTAAGCGCTCTGTGATGTTCTTCCTCTGCCTAAGCCTTAAAGCGCAATCATGTCTTCTCACGCACAATACCAATTCTCGCCCAACAATCAGCAATGGTAGGAGAGTTCTGAGGGAGACCATGCGTTTTTCGACCTCTGGTAATTGAGTAAGCACACCGTCCTTGGCACTGGACAGTGACATGAGGCGTTTTTTGTGTCTGTTTTCTAAAAATTGTAAGGGCTGTGCTGGAGCTGGAGTTTCCTGTTATCGCATGTGGCTGGTCAGATCTCAAGCGAGGTCATCAGGGTGACTGGTTGGTGTGAATCATTTAGATATGTCTGAATCATGGATCATATGGGTTCTGTCAAGTGTCCGGCTCTCTGTGACCTAGTGAGGAGGAGGTGTTTCTTTTTTGGTGTGAGGGTTTTGAGGTATGTGTAACAACGTTCGTTGTTCAAATAAACAACGAACGGTGCTAGAGACTTGTTGTTTTGTCCGTTTTTTTATCGTTCCGTGTCTCCGTTTTTTATGGAACTTCTACATTTATTTCATTTATTTATTTACAGAATACCTACATCGCCTCGTGGGCATTATCGTAGGGGGGTGGGGATCACGAAATAACAAATAACAGTAATTTTCACAAACAAGAAAAAAATACATCATTGTCTGAGATACTGACCAGCTCCTGTTGCAGCAGGTTCCAGTCTTTGATTGTTTGAACAAAAAAAGAACTACCAAAATTGTTTGTTTTATAACAGTACTCAAAAAGATGATATATTTACAGGAGTAAAAATAAAAGGCAAAAAAATCTATTCATTTTTATGCATAACATAGTAAGTAAAACTCATACAGAAGCAGGAAAAAAAAAAACCACATATACCCCCCCCCCCCCCCCAAAAAAAAAAAAAAAAAAAAAAAAAAAAAAAAAAGATGGTGGCGCCGGCGGCGCCGGATTTATTGTGCGGCGGCGGCGGGGGCGTGCTGGCTCTGCGGATTCCGGCGGCGGCGCAGGGCGGCGGGAGCAAAACAGGCGGCGGCGGCGGCGGCGCGGCGCGGCGGCGCACAGGTCTACTTGCAACAGGTTCCGACCATAGAGTGATTCCGACAAAAGGACTGTACGGTGCGCAGGAGTCAATAATAGGGAGTTTTAGAATAACGTACGCAATTTTAGCGCACGCTAGCGCTAAATTTAGCGCTTGTATTAGCGCACGCGGCGCGAGAGAGTTTTAGAATAGCGTTTCTCCGCCGCGACGCAAAAGCCCAAGCATCTCGCGCTTGCGACGCCACCAAGATACAGTAAAAATTTTTGTTTCACACACGAAGTGATGTAACTTCAGAAGAAAACGAGTTTTTTGGTCCAAAGTAGCATTTTAATTTGTTTAAACATGAGAACGCGACGCGAGCGGTTGACCGGTCGTGTCCGCTTGCGTCGCCTCGGCAAGAGAGGTCTCGTGTACTGACCTTCGCACATCGTTCCTTCGCCGTGAAATGTTCGCGCGTCGCAAGCATCAAGTTGCCGGTGATCGCTGCCAAACCGAGTACATTGTCGTCCCGTATTGAAAATTGCAGTCGCGAGAATGCCGCCGACGTCGCACTCACGACGCCGCCAAAGCAGCCCCCGGCATCATCCTGGAAGCCGCCATTTTTTTTTTAACTCTGCTCGTCTTGGCTTAAGCCAACTTCTCATCACGAATCCTCCTTGGAGAAGCGCAAAGACTCTTTGCGTACGCACGCTATTTCCGAGAAATAGCGCACGCTAAAATTGCGCACGCAAAGCGCGAAACCTGGTTTGCGTTCGGAGCATGCGCAGTGGCGACGACGCTATTCTTTGCGCACGCAAAGCTTTAGCGTGCGCTATTCTAAAACTCCCTAATAGCGAAATTGTTATACAAGTATCAAACAAATTTAAAATAAAACAATTTTATTTTACAACTTACAAAATATAAATAAAAATAATATTTGTTTTTGTCTTTTGAGGAGCACCTTAAGAACCGAAACTGGTCAGTTTCGGTTCCGGAATTGCCGGTGATTCTGATTCGGACAGTTTCGGAAGTTTCCGAACTTCTCAGGGATTCGGTGTTTCGGCAGAATCGCCGTTTGTCGGTCATTGCTTTATTTACAACGTTATTGAAAGAAAGAAACAAGTAGCCCGTCGTTTTGTCTTGGCGTATTCATAATAATAATCTTTATTTGCAGGGGAAGTGTTACCGCGGTGTTACCCCAGGTGGCCTGCGAGGCTAGTACATAAGGGACAGAAAGGCGAGAGCCCGTGCGCTGTAGTCTGCCGCCGGGGCGGAATATAGCAACATAACACGACAATAGTTCAGTCACAAGATTATAGATCGGTTACATTCGGTGAGTTACTAAATGTAGTATGAGCGCGAGAACGCCCGGCGTTCAAGCAATCGTGACTGGTCTAACTTGGTAGTCGAGCCCCATTTCCGCCGTTTGCATCTAAGGAATTGACTTTTTCGGGCGTGGGATAGAGGACAGCGGGGCTTGGGTCGGTGGCTGCAGTCTGCCTCCGCGAAGGCGGCGAAGCGGCGTAAATAAAAAAAAAAAAAAAGGGGGGGGGGGGGGTCGTTAACGCGCTCCCCAGTGAAGCGCCCCCTCCGTGCCCCGAGAAGTTCGCGTGGCGCCCCCTTACGGCAAACCGGGGTGACGTCACGGCGAGGAGAGAATTTTTCCCCGACTCGCGCCGCTCGCCCTGTGGAGGCTGTGACGACGCTAGCTGTCGGCGCGCTCGTTTCTATTTTTTTTTTCTGCCATGTTTTTCGTAGGAAGTATAACCGTTTATATGTGCCTTTATTGAGGTATGGCCTGTAGCTACAGGCGAAACTTCAACCAACATTTTAAGCATGGTTGACAGGGCAGGCAACCCATGAATCGGAGCTGGTATATGAAAATACAGAAATATGGCCACAATTGCAGGAGCATCACTATAGATTTCCATCTCACACAATAAACGCTGCTGATGGTCTGGATGAATTGGCAGATTACGTATACTATTTTTTTTTTGTGTGTCTCCGTTTTTAAACAAGATCGCCGAAGCAGAAAAGCTGCATGCTGCTCGAGCAACATGCTAAATGCAGTCTGGGCCATGGGGAGAGAATCACTAGTAAGACAGCCCAAGTGCAGGGGCAAAGTAAAAAAACAAGTAACATTTATTATATACATTGCTCGCATTTGACCTTTGCTGGATTCGGATAGTATTTCAATGAAATACACAGATGGTATCTGTGAACTTGTTTATATCAACCCTCAAGTAATGTATAACAAACGTAGGCGAAGGTGTCTAGCTCGTTATTAGTCCATTAAAGGGCAACTCCGCTTAATTTCAAAAATTTTGAGATAGTGGCCGATTTTGCTTTTTGAAGCACTCAAAAACAATCCACAATCCTTTGTTTCGCGAAAAATAAAATATTTTTCGTGTAATTTTACTCTAGCCATGACCACGAACCGAAACCGAAACGGTGGCAAAGCCGGACAACATTGTATATTCGGCATCACTAACCATGTACACCCACGTGATATACAAGGGGAAGAAGGAGCTCCCCTCTTATCAGGATCCTACTTTGTGCCTCCTGGATTAGCCCAGGCGTCGCTATTCTCCTCCCAGAAGATTATAGAAGATTAACCTGTGACTCAAAATTCTTACAAAAGTAGCTTCCCTCTCCTCCTTTTACGTGGTGTTCAAAAGTATGCGATGTAACACAAGCCGCGCTCAACGAGGCGATCGGCTTATCAGTAGTATCAATAGTCGAGCGCCGGGCCGGCCGAGCGCGTCACTCACGCCTTTCACGGCACTGGCGCCACCCGTGCTCTCCCCGAAAAAGAAAACAAAATTGAAAAAAAAAAAAAAAAAGAAGCTGTACATGTTTGATGACGTCGCGGACGTGCCGGGAGAAGGAATTTGGAGGAAGCGGAAATGCAGCCGGGCAGTGTTGTCTGGCCCGCACGTCTCATCCAAAACCAGCGGATTCGTGCTTGTCAAACTTTGACAGCGATTTTAATGAACTTCTAGGTGGAATCCCGTCGTAATACTTGCCATGGGGGTTTTGTAGATGATAACAAAGAGAACTGTATAGTTTTGCACTACTGGAAAAGAAGCGGAGTTGCCCTTTAAGCCCTAGAATTGAGATTTTACTTAAATCGAAATGTCCTGAAGCTAAAATACCCGAAGCTTTTCTCACGCAGACTGTCGTCATTCACAAGTTCCATATTTTATGCTACCAGTGCTGCATCTACCACTGGACAGACGTTCGAATGCTTGCTTTTACTCCTGTTTTCATCTGTTGTCAGAGAGTCCAGCTGTAGTAAGTTTGGAGGCTGAGGAAGCTTTTGGAGACCTGCAGCAGTGTCTCTTTTAATTGGAAACGACAATTCAGACTAAACGGTGTATTGTCTGAATACCCAAGGCTGGAATAAAAATGTCAGGAAAAAGTATAAACATTCCAAATTACGGCACTATTGCTGTGCATATTTTGGGCAGTTCAATACATATCATACAGGCAACTGGGGGCAATTCGGCCGTCTTTGCTGCTACCATACAAACTAATTTCCAGTAATTGGGCATCTTCTAAGAAATATGCCTGCGTACATGTATAAACTATATAATTAATTCACAAAGAAGCTACATTTATGTAGAACAACCCTGTTCCATGAGCACTTCAAAGATAATCAGACACAGGGCCTTTAAAACATCTGCGAACCAGCGCATGCAGAGTGGCAGCGCAAAGTCGGAGTCGCGAGCTAATTTGCCGACCACCCAAAGGCCCATGATATAAATGCCACTTCAAATGCCTTGAAAGCGGGATGTAATATCGTCCTAAATGATGAACATGCAAGGAACAGAATTCCAGCGTCTGAAACACTTGCGGCACCGCTTCACCGATCCCTCGCAAAATTGCCTCCGCCGACAGCTTTCGGGATTTGTAACCCAATTTTAAAGGTAAAAGGGACGAGCAGGCTTATAAAATCTACGGAAGCACGTCAATATCGGCCTAACTTAGCGTCTTCTACACCGGGTAAACGATGTCCAGCTCCTCGAAGAGCTTGCGGCGCACATCGCCAAACCAAAAAACCGGTGCTGGGAAGCGAGCCGATGCGAGATCGCGGAGCACTCCGCTCCGCGATCTCGCATCGGCTCGCCCTGACGTCAGGGTTCGCCTCACCCAATCAGGGCGCGGCGACCGCAGCGACGCTTGAGTTCGCTCTCAGGACCGTTTTATCGTGGGTACCGCCATTTTGAGAGCGAGAGAGAAAAGGCGAAACGGCTACCGGCGCTTTCCCCCTTTCTGATTGTGTAGAAAGAGTGGAAGTCCCGGATGAGAGGCATGGCCGGTGTCGGGCGTCTGCAGTGCCCAAGGAGGTTAGAAGTACTAGGAGGGGGCACGTTGCAATATTGGTGAAGCCTAGTCATAAAAAGTTTAAACAATTTTGTGCCCAGCGTGACCACAGATCTGTCTGGCGATTGGTGCGCGTGACATGTCACGTGTGAGATGGATGGTTGATTGTAGAAGGACTCCTTGCAGGCTTGCGCGCGCTCCGTCCGGTTGGTTTTATCACATCGAAGGCTACACTGTGGAAATATTTTAGTACCCCATAGCAAGACGAAGGCTAGCTACAGTCACGTGATGTGGTCACGTTGGCAGGGTAAGTGAGGAGAGTAAGGAGGAAAATGAGAAAGAGGCGAGGCATCAAGGGAGCATGGCTTGTGGAGGTTATGCGGCTGACGTCTTGCCCTCTCCTACCCTTCTATTCTCCATGGCAGTGCCCCAACTTCGTTCGCGCTTTCTTCTACGTTTCAAACTCCCCCGGTCATCGGGAAACCATTGCTGGGTGATAGGGTACACGAATAACGACAGAAAGCGTCGAATATTGTCCGAGGGCTTATATGTAGCTTGCATGGAATCCGGCAAGGCAAGTACGGCTGGAATGTTTTTAAGCTCCATCGCTTTCCGCATGACTGGAAATGATGAACCATTTATACATTTTTGCTTGCAATGGGCCTATTTCAATGGAGCCGCTTTTAGTTATGATCAACAAGCGATACACGAAACGGGAACCTCAATTAACTTTGTAAACGCCCGGAGCTGCTACATATCGTCTTGCTGTGCTGTTTTTATCTTCGTGTCCATGTTCTTATATTTCCTTGTGAATGAACGACGAAGACGCTCTAGATGTACTTTTATCGAACCGCAGAAAGCCTCGAAGCAGCCACGAATTATTTTACTATTTGATGCAATATTTTGGGTACTCACCTCCAATTTCTATAGCTGGCACGTTCGCTGCCGCTGTTCCCCCCGTCGCCACACTGGCGGATGCCATGACTCAACCAAAGAAACGTGCACACTGGGCTTGAAAACGCAGATCGCAACACACGAGACGTTCCCTGCAGCGACTATCAAGTGCCTCAAAGCGCCTTAGTCAACGGAAACAACCCACCAGCGGCACTCCATGGAGTGCTTTTGCCGGCTCTCTGGTACCAAGCAGAAAATCGCGATTAAAAAAAAAAAAAAAAAGAACCAATAGAACTACGTTTTCAACAATTTCCAGCCTCACCCGGCGGCGGAAATAAGCCTTCAACTAAGTGTTGTAGATGATAAAATCGATTCAGTCACCACTTTAAATTATCACTATTAAGATAAATTCAGTTACGAAATTTTACAAGCTGAAACAGCAGTTATCATGAGAAAACTCGCACGCACATTGCGAGCGTACCCCATGTTCATCGGTGGTACAGCGTTCAGTGCGCGCTCCATTCACGAAATGTTCCGAGCGAAGTCGAGAGGATGGCGTTGAGGAAACGCCTTTTCGGTTTACGGACGCAATCCACTGGCCCCGGAGACAGGGGTCATGTGGAAAGCGATGAAGCTCAAAGACATTGCAGGCGCTCTCGCCTTGCTGGATTCCTTGCAAGCTACATATGTCCTCGGACAGTATTCTATGCTTTCTGTTTTTATTCGTGCACCCTATGACCCAGCAATGGTGTCCCGATGACCGGGGGACTGTTGCCATCGAAGCCTCTGGCTCTAATTAAGTTTGCGAGTTTAAAACAGAAAAGAAAGCGCGAACAAAGTTAGGGCACAGCAGACACCCAACACCGGCGAAGCCTCTCATCCGGGACTTTCACTCTTTCTACACAATCAGAGAGGGATAAGCGCCGGTAGCCCTTTCTCCTTTTCTCTCTCGCCCTCTTTCAGTAAAACGGTAGCCCTTTCCCCTTTTCTCTCTCGCCCTCTTTCAGTAAAACGGTCTACCGTTTTACTGAAAGAGGGCGAGAGAGAAAAGGGGAAAGGGCTACCGGCGCTTTCCCCCTCTCTGATTGTGTAGAAAGAGTGAAAGTCCCGGATGAGAGGCTTGGCCGGTGTTGGGTGTCTGCTGTGCCCCAACTTCGTTCGCGCTTTCTTTTCTGTTTTGAACTCGCAAACTGAGTAATGGGCTTCGATGGCAACAGTTCCCCGGTCATCGGGACACCATTGCTCGGTCATACGGTGCACGAATAACGACAGAAAGCGTCGAATACTGTCCGAGGACCTATGTAGCTTGCAATGAATCCGGCAAGGCGAGAGCGGCAGCAATGTCTTTAAACTCCATCGCTTTCCAAATGACCCCGGTTTTGGCGGCAGTGGATTGCGTTTGTAAACCGAAAAGCCATTTCCTTAACACCATCTTCTCGACTGTGCTCGGAACAGCTTGTGAATGGAGCGCGCACCGAACGCTGTACCGCCGATGAACACGGGGTACGCTCGCAAGGTGCGTGCCAGTTTTCTCGTGATAATTCCCAAGCAGCACATAAACGTGAAGAAAACGTCGAAAGAACGTCGAAGACGTCTGTAACGTGACGTCGTAAGACGTCGAAGGTCCGGACGTTACCTTCCTTCGACGTCGATGAAACCTTTAAATGTCCGCGAGAAAAGGTGCACAGAAGGTCGAGGGGACGTTCCAAATGACGTTTGTTGCACGTCACGTGCACGTCTCAGTAGGCCGTTGCGTCCTCCCTCGACGTTTATGGTACGTGTGTTTACGACATCCGGACTACCAACGACGTTCACAGAACGTCGAGAAACCTTCCCAAATTACGTGCCCTAGCCGTCGTAGGAAAACGTTGTGACCCCCCCCCCCCCCCCCCCCCCCACACACACACACAAAAACATATTTTTTTTAGTAATATTGCGAAGGCAAGTTGCTATCATGCAAGTACGAAGGAAGTAACTAAAACACAGGTTTGGTACGAACTGTTTTTTTGAGCATTTTCCGACACGAGATACAATACGGAGCGCCTCCAAAACACGTCTCTGGATGTGCCAGCCTCAAAGATATAAAAGAACAAACAAATTCACGTAAATAAATGAACAAGAGACGATGTCACGCAGTGCGGAATTTTCCACCGCTTACCTCGTTCTGCTTCTGATTAATGCCCTAACGCGCGTGCTTTAGCCGCCCCATTGCGCGTAGCTGGTACTCTCGCTGCGTGCACGGGAATGGTTTCAGAAGGGGGATCCCGTCCGCTGGGCGTTCTTGATTGGGATCGTCGGAGGCGTCTGAAGGGTCTTGATCGGAGACTGGATTTGACGCGCCGTTATGTGCACTGCCACTTGTCTCTGGGAGGCGTCATTCATATCCTCACAGGCACCTTGATCCGAGCAGTAGTACGATTCAATGTGTGAAGCGTTATGGCCTTGAAAAAGGTCATCGAGCCGTGACTGAATACGACGGCGTTTTTGGCGATTACCGACTTCTTCATAGGGGCGGCTTGAACGACTCATCCAATCGCAGCACTTATACTGTATGCAGACTCGAAAAACAAAATCACGGCGACATAGCAGCCTGCCTCGTAGACCCGTAGACGTGACGGCCGGTGCTAGTGACTGGCTTTCGGAAAAAGCTGGACCGGGTCCCAGGGCTGTTCTCTTTGGGCCAATTCGAAGAACAGAACATTCAGTGAAATATTTTGGCGACTGAAAAAATACGTGCACCCGGAACTTAGGCTTGTCAATTGTTCGTCGTCGCTATCTTCCCCCACTTTTCTCTCTCGCCCTCTTCTTGCCGAGTTTCCCGACGCATCGCATGGATGCCACTGGCATCTCCTCTGCCTACCTTTCCCCCTCTCTCTCGCGCCGTGCCGGCTGTTTTTTTTTTTTGTTGTTTTTCTCTCTTTTTTTGTGTTCTTTTTTTTTTTTCGGCACGTAAGTGCCGACTGGGCTTGAACGCTTTTTGGACCGTCATCTGGGCCATTCAGGGTTGGCATCATGAATGTCAATTTCCACAAACCGTTGACAGTATCTACCGGATTTCGCCATTGCCGGGCCTTTTTTTTTTTTTTTTGAGTCAATTCCAAAAATGCGCAAGTGTGCAGTGAAGTTGTGCTCTGATATAGTGTGGGCTGGCATGCGATTTTCGTTTGGGTACGTCACCAGTGGCAACGAAAGCCAGATCTGTATTGACAGTCACGTGACAAGACTTTGCGCCCCGATCTACCGAATGCGCTAAGGCGCTGGAAGTTGGTGTTATGGATGAACTGTGATGTTGATGCGAATTTTTTGGTTGTGCGCAGGTGAGCATGGGTTACAAAATACGAAGAGAAATTGACTATCGTTAAAACAATCTCGGGTGGTCGCGGAGCAGTATGGATGCTCCTAGGAAAGGATGCAGGCCTGAAATCACCTGGAGAGGGCGGCGCCCCTGAGGCGAGTGCCAGGGCCCAGGACCCATGGAAAACGACAACGCGCGTGCAAAATGCAAGAATGGTACAATTCGATCCGTTATAGACGCCATGGGCTTCGCAAATTAAACCCGTAACATTATATTTTAAACAAACCAAAATTATAACAAGCAAATCTAAAAGGAATGATATTCCCAACATGCTTTCATATTATTTTTTTTCTTCCGTGTAGATTGAGTTTTGTAAATGCCCTCTTTAGCGTCATCGATGTGCAATTAATAGCATTTTGAAATACGCAAATTAATGTATAAATAATTAAACTTCTCAACCTCTCAAAAATTAAGTTTTGTTTGCGGCTCTTGAGCACTGTCACCTTGACCACAGTGATTCTGCGACTGGAGATTGAGCTGAAAAATCTAAAAACGTCGAACAAAACGTGAGTGGTCGACGTTGCTTGCACGTCTTGTATGACGTTTACAACATTTAGGCGTGGACGCGACGTCGCTGAAACGTCACTGACGGGGCAATAATGTAACGTCACCCTGAACTTTATTTTAACTTTGAAGACACGTGAGTGTTCGACGTTGCTAAAACGTCTTGTCTTGACGTCGTGGCGACGATGACGACGTTAAAGTTGAAACGTGACGTCGCCAGCACGTCACGGACAGGACGATAATGGGACGTCATTTATGAACTTCAGTTCAACGTCAAAGAAACGTGAGCGTTGGACGTTGTGAGAACGTCGTGCATCGACGTCGTGGGAACGTTGACAACGTTTGAGTTGAAATACAACGTCGTCACAACGTCACTGATTGGACTCTAATGGAACGTTATATAAGGACGTCACCTCAACATCGAAAAAACGTGATCGAAGTCATGCGGGACGTCACGGACGTCCGGGACTTTTTCTCGACGTCTCCACGACGTTTTGTGCTGCCTGGGTTGCTGTTTCAGCTTGTAAAATTTTGTAACTGAATTTATCTTAATATTGATAATTTGCAGTGGTGACTGACTCGATTTTATCATTTACAATACTTAGTTGAAGGCTCATTTCCGCCGCCTGGTTAGGCTAGAAATTGTTGAAAAGATACTTCTATCGGTTTTCCTGAATAGCGATCCCCTGTGCGATACCAGAACCGACAAAAGCGCTCCTTGGAGTGCCGCGGGTGGGTTGTTTGGGTTGTTTCCGTTGATTGGGCGCTTTGAAGCGCTGGATAGTCGCTTCAGGGTACGACTCGTGTGTTGCGATCCCCGTCTTCGAGCCCAGTGTGTACGTTTCTTTGTTCGAGCCATGGCATCCGCCACTGCGGCAACGGGGGGAACAACGGCAGCGAACGTGTCAGTGATAGAAATTGGAGGTTAGTACTGAAAATATTGCATCAAATAGTAAAATAATTTGTGGCTGCTTTGACGCTTTCTGCGGTTCGATATAAGCACATCTAGAACGTCTTCGTCTTTCACCCACAATGAAATATGAGAACATGGACACGCAAGATAAAAGCAGCGCAGCAGAACGATATGTAGCAGCTCCGGGTGTTTACTAAAGTTAATTGAGGTTCCCGTTTCGTGTATCGCTTGTTCATTACTAAAAACGGCTGCGTTGAGATGGGCCTATTGCAAGCAAAAATTTATGAATGGTTCATCATTTCCAGCCACGCGGAAAGCGGTGGAGCTTCAAAACATTGCAGCCGCACGTTCCTTGCCGAATTCCATGCAAGCTACGAGGTCCTTGGGCGGTATTCGACGCTTTCTGTCGTTATTCGTGCACCCTATGACCCAGCAATGGTGTCCCGATGACCGGGGGACTGTTGCCATCGAAGCCCGTGGCTCTAATTAGGTTTGCGAGTTCAAAACAGAAAAGAAAGCGCGAAAGATGTTGGGGCACAACAGACACCCAACACCGGCCAAGCCCCTTCATCCGGGACTTTTACTCTTTCTACACAATCAGAAAGGGGGAAAGCGCCGGTAGCCCTTTCCCCTTTTCTCTCTCGCTCTCAAAATGGCGCTACCCACGATAAAACGGTCTATATCCTTTTAGCCTCTGATCTCTATGTCTATTTGCTGGATCGCGTTTGACCAGCTCCTCCTATGGACCGGAATGCGGTCACTGGCGGCCATCTTTAGGTAGAGTTATATCATCTCTAGCCATCATAGTAATATGGCGGACAGCGCAATGGCGGCAGGCTGCCATAAAAATAGCCGTAGATCTAGTACACTGTACCGTGGGTGACATTTCGTGCTTGATTGAAGTTGTTCGACGAAGCAGATTCTTGAAACCTGGCGTGAACGGTAGCCTCATCTTTGAGGACCCGGCAAAAGTTCTACGAAAGCGCAGCGCCGGGAAAAAGCAGCGCAGCTCGCATCAAAAGCAGACTCCGTACCGTCGTCTGCTTTCGATGCTTCTTTCGATGCGACCACTGATCTCTATGATGCGACTTTCGATACGTGCTGTGCAGCTTTTCTCCCGGTGCTGCGATTTCGTGAAACTTTTACCAGGTCCTCAAAAACCGGACTATTGTTCACGCCGGGTTTCAAAAACATGTTTCGTCAAATAATTTTAATCAAACACGCAATATCACCCACGCTATTTTGACCGCAGCCTGCCAGCCCACCTGCCAAAACGCTATCTGCCATGGATGGATGATAGCGGCTGCAGCAGCTTACAGTGGCTAGAGGTGATATAACTCTACCTAAAGATGGCCGCCAGTGACCGCATTCGCGGAGCGGGCAAACGCGATCCAGCAATTGTCATAGAGATCAGTGGCGCGGACACTGGTCTATAGGGGGCGCTTCGAAAAACGCGCGTAGCGCCACTAGCGGAGGAGCTGGCGTTCGACAGTGAGACGCGCTCAGCAGCCTGCGGCACCTTTTCGCGTACGAAGCTGTGGCGGCGGAGGCGCGCACGGACGGAACTTTTGCTTTTTGAACTGATAAGTTGAGGGTGACGTTGCATGAGTGCTGGGGCAGATTTAAGAGGGGCATTTAGCTGTTCTCCGCTCCTTATATATTGAGTTTGAGTCGTTACTAAGGGTAATTTCTTTAGTTGCGGTCGAAAAAGGGGTTTGAGCAATTTTCCGTAAAGCAAGACGGCCGCCACCATAATGGCTTTCAGTGGGAAATTTGTTTCGCTCGTCGCTGTAAACGTAGGACTGTTGGGACGATGGTATTTGAAGGCGAGTGAGATGTTCACTAAGTTTGTGCACTAAAGGCCCTGTCACACTGAGGCAACACGACGGCAACAGCAACACAACACGTTGTCCAACAGTCGGGCAACTTGTTGCTCGCTCCCCGTGTTGTCCGACAAAGCTGTCACACCGCGGCAACAGCACGACAACATGGACGACAACTAAAATGTTGCCTCGGTATGATAGCTTTCGGCAACAAAAACAGCAGCAACTTGTGTTGGACAACGAGTGTTGCCCTGATCGCTGGCTGAGCGAATTTCGGGCCGGCAGCACGACAACATAGATAGCTTCGATGGTAGAGCTAGTCCCCTATCAATAAAGTCTTACTCAAACAAAGGCTTGGAAAACGTTATTTAACAATAATTAGGGCTGGCGTGCAGCTAAAATATTTTCGATTAATGTTTTTTGCTGCGCAGTTACGGAAAGCGATTTTCGAAATGGTCACAGCTACGGTCGTGAACGTTCAGACTGGTTTTGAAATTAGATCTCCCGAGAGTCCAGCGCACATTACGGATAGTGAAATAAAATGGCATGCCTACTCACCCACTAATAAAGTATAATAAAAATAATCCAGAAAACCTAAGATTAAAAAGTCGAAGCATAAAACGACCACTCTGATCATGATAGTTGATGCTTGGAACTTGGAAACAGCCGCCACCAGACACCTGATTTGTTTTAAAAATACCCAGGACGTTTTGGGCGAATGAAGCGAACACGTAGCAGCGGTAGGCCAGTAGACAGCGTTGAAAAATATTTATTTCACCGATTGTTATGAAGGCCGATGGTGGCGGTGTCGCAGTTTTGAAGCACTGTCAGTTCAGCTCAACACCACGCTACAAAAGACGCTTTGGGGTACTGCCGGTGCTAACGCAATTTTACAGTAGAAATAGGAATTGCATGAAAGAACCGGACAGAATCACTTCATACGGTGGCGTAAATCCCGAACATACATCAGCGATGTCCCTTTCCTCGGTTAGGGCTATCTGCTTTGTCAGCAAATGAAGAACATTTCGATAAAATAAAGAGCGAAAAATACTCCCTGTGTCAAGTTTTCTAATCACAGTCACTAGTTTATGTCGTACCGTGGTAATTCCCGGCCTACAAGTCAAGAAGGTAGGAGAAGCTCCTCCCACAAGTGTGATGCGCCCGTTGCAAATCTCTCCGCAGTCGAAAGAAAAGTTCACTGGAAACGCTCCTTGTTCCGCTTCAATGGATTCCCACTTGTCTCCGATCCCACTTTTTAAGAAAGCGACCTTTGTATTCATCGGAGAGGGAACCGAGCCCCTGAAAGCAGCCTTTGTATCCATCGGGGGGGAAGCTAATCCCCGAAAGTCGTATTTGTTTCCGTCGGTGGGGGAGAACTCTAATCTCCCTCTCGCGGCTTCCACAATGCTAAGTCAAAGTCGAAAGATAAAGCAAATATGTACAGAAGAGCAAGACCCTCCTCGCGCGTTGGCCGCGACGTCACGGAAACGGTGGAACGCTATTGGATGCGGAGGTGGCGGAGGGATATCTGATTCCCTTTGAGGGGCATTTGCCGCTACCTTCTTAACCTGTAACTGACTATTCGCGTCTCCAGCTCGATGCTCGCCCTCGCGCGGCGGAAACGGGAAGCGCTCTAGTGAGGGTCCCCCGATTCTCCTGCTCAGCGGGCACGGCTGAACTGCTCGCGATCGTGGCTCGCCAAATGTCCGTTTCCGAATGCAAACAACACTCTTTCACTGTCCGAACATAGTGCTGCAGCCGGTATAGGATTATACTTTATTAGAGAGTTTTAGTATCGCGTATGGAAGCAAGCACTGTGCGTTTGCGTTAGGGTGGCGTGCTCCACGTATCGCAAGCGCGTCGTTGCCGTGCTCCGATTCGAGCCCCCGATTTTGGGCTCCACGCACGCGCAGCGTCGAACACGCAAAGCTAACGCAAACACACAGCGCTTGCTCGTATATGCAGTACTAAAACTCACTACTGTTTCACCGGCTTCCAACGCCAACGAAACGTGCTGTGAGCAGGCTTGCAACAGGTAGGCGTTCCTTCGAACTGGAAAGGCTGAGATGGGCAAAACGACGGCGCGTAAATACGAAAGTAAATAAATGTTAGAAAAGATTAATAATTAAAAAGAAAACGTTATTTTTTTCTTTTTTTTGGGGGGGGGGGGGGGGGGTTAGGGGGGGGAGAGGGAGGGGTAATGAGGTGTGGAAGGATATTGGTGGCGACTTTGGAAAATTTGCCGATTGTCAAAAGTCGCTACTTTGATAGAACCCTCAATTAATCTAATTTTACATGAATTTCTTACATTAGCTAGAATGTTCATTGATTTTAGACTATATTTATTTTATAACTTGGTACTTGAAAATGCTGCAATTGGCACCAGTGATGATAATTAGCACACTTTAAATTGTCATACTTGTTCGCGCGTTTAAAATTAGATCATAACAACCAGTTAACTTAGAGCTTGAAAACTTGCGTATTAAAATATCTTAATTTTGATATTTAGATTATTATTAATACGAATCGCGGCAATGTATGCCCTCAATTAACGCTACCATCACAAAAATCTGCCATTTAACCATTGTCTTTCCTGAAAGGTATCATTTTGTTTTCTTTTTAACATATGAAAAACTCTGACATCGTTATCAAGATAGACAAACACTGGATGCAACATAAACTCCTATGCGTCCCGCGTTGCTTTAAAAAACATGCACACTTCAGCTGCCTAGCTGACTCGGATTTCTTCTTTTAGTTTTTTCTACTGAGAACAGCGTTCTCACTAGCATTCATGCGTTTTGTGAACATATTGTATAAATTGGATTTATCGTCTTATTCTTGTGCTGGGCAAAATTTTAAAGCAATTAATCATCGAAATACTCCAAAACCAATTGAAAGGCCCGCAGTTCATTATTTCAGATGACAATTATCTGAGTGAGAAAAGGCAGCGAGAACGTACGAATATCAGCGGATTTTTTTTTACAAATAATAATATTCTGTGTTATCTCTAAGGCGTATGAAAGAGCCGGACTTTATGTCTTTAAAGAGACAAAAGTTTCGGCGAACAACTTCTTTAAATAAATAATTACGGTGTGAGACACATCTTGAGTTATGAAAGAATCTGATTAAAACATATACCGAGAAATTAAATCCTAGAGGTTAGTTTCGGTTTCGCTCTAGAATTAAAACGTGCCTCCTGGCGTAAATATTAAGCTAAACACCGTTCTTGTTTTCAGGGTAAAGAGGTGGCCTGCGCGCATAACACCCTAGCTTCCTCGTACTACCAGAAATAATTTGTGTCGCTCAGTGAAGCCAGCACACTAGACAGGCTCAGGAGCGGCACGCATCTCCGACCCTCACTAAACCCGCCATTTTGGATAACGAGTGGCGCCACCTATAGTGAATTGGAGTCGCGAATAGCACTTCGTAGAGTCACATTTCCAGCGATTCCGCGCCGCACACGAACGAAGGTAAACAATCAAGATGGCGGAGTGTTCCCCGTGTTGTCCTCGCCGTCAGCGCGGTGTGACAGGGTTGTCGGACAACAAATCGGGCCACACGGTTGCCGGGCGGCAGCAGCATGTTGCCCGACTGTTGTTGTTGCCTCGATGTGACAGGGTCGCCGGCAACACGAGTTCCCCGTGTTGCCGGATAGAGTTGTCCAACTGTTGCCTCAGTGTGACAGGGCCTTAAGTGGGCCAAGTTTGATTAAGACAGCAGGTGTGAAAGTTAGGGTTCGAACGAATAAAGGAATAAAGCTGTCAGGAATGTCCAATATTAGACCCAAAATGTTGTGTTATAACCGGTCTGTGCGAAGTGCAGATTTGGACACACAGGTTCTTGGACATGACCGTAACTTGACACAACAGTTATAATACCAAAAATAGGTGGCATAGGGAAGCCAGTTGGAAATTTGGTTTGGGCGGCGTAACTGAATGGGGGGAAACGGTTTTGACCGTGAAAGGGCTGTCAAGAGAATACCACTCGTCGTGGGAGAAGGAGACTTCACAGGTAGGAAGGGACTAGTGCACTGTACTTCCAATTGAAACAACTTAACGAAAGGTGACTTCAAAGCCGAGAAAACCAAGTTGCCGGCCAACACAAGGTTTGGCCGCCAAAGACTTTTGCGGTCAGCTGTTGTGTAGTAATCTGGTTGTGCGAGGTGCTAATTTTCGGCACACAGGTACTTGGACAACCGTAACTTGACAAAGCACTTATTATACCTAAAGGAGGTGGCATAGTTTAACCAGGTGGAAATATTTTTAGGCGGCGTAACTAAATGGGAACCGGTTTTGACTGTCAAAGGCTGTCAGAAGAATACCACTCATCATGGCCGGGAGGTGCACACTTTACATGTAGGAAGGGACCAGTGGATGATACTTCATTTCTAACAACTTTGCGATAGGTGGCCCTAAAGCCGAGAAAAAAAATTGTCGCCTAGAAGACTCGGGGTGTCAGCGTTTCCACATCCAAAAGGAGGCTGATCAAAGAAGAAAGCACACCACATAAACTTCCATATTCAAACATCGATTGTCCAGTGATTCCAAGTTTCATTGTAGTTTTTTCCTTAGATTCATATTTGTTACTTTTTGTACCGTCCGAATATTTCTTCATGGAGTACAGACTGCGTGCCATACTGGTCCGGAAATATCGACACGTACGACGGGGACGAAACTTCTTTGGAGGGCATTCCTTCGACGAAATTCGCACTGCACACCCGCGAGTGTGGGATGGCATTTCAGTTCGAGCTGATATATGTAGGCATTACTGGTAAATAGAAAACAAACGCAGAGTGCAAAGTGGCCGTGTAGAATATGTCAGCCGTGCCGACACAGTGGCAGACATGATCGGGAGACCAAATTTCTCGCGTCGTACGGCACGGGTCCATCGCTGTCGCTGTCCCCCAAAACATCGGCGAGGTGAAAAACTGTGAAACTTCGTCCCCACGACATACGACGCATAACTATTGAAGCACTTAAAGGGACACCGACAGGGTATTTATGCTCACCGAGGTTTTCAGTTGTACGTGACATATGAGAACTCAACTACCCAGAACAGAATTTGCGGCTCGAAATTCGGTTTCTTTCCGCCCGAAAACCGCCGATCAAGAACTGGCCGGTTCGAGTCTCGCTCACTCTCTTTTCCGCGGTCACGGGCCGTTTTCTAAGGTATCGATGCGACCACCAAATTTAATCAAAGTCGTGGGTCATTGAAGGCACACACTCAATATTAAAAATAGAAAAAAATATGAAACCCATTTTTTGTGGCTTCTAAAAAGCTGCAAATACGTTGATTGAAAAAAAAGTTTCACAGACAACCGGAAGCATTCTGTGCGTGCGTCGTTTCGCGTATCGTGGGACTCGCAGGGACGCGATGGCAGCGGACGGCGGGCGTGGGACCTCTATTTCAGAACTGTCGTTCGCGGTACCGGAGAATTTTGTCTGCCTTTAAAAGAGAAATTTGGGACTGATCAAAAGAATTGGTCTTCATCCCGTACGACACGCATGACTACCAAGCCGATTTGCACGAAGACGTCGCCGAGCCGTCGGTCCCTTCTCGTGGCTGAAGACATCGCTCGCGCAAACGTCAAGCACGATCGACGTGTCTACTTCGAGTTGAATATGCACGCGTACGATTTCTTTACAAGGTGAGAATGTCGCCAATGCGGGGTGCATCCCGACTTCGACCCGGGAGTGCTTTTGCTAAAGGAAGATCGGTAGCAAACTTTCCAACTTACAGTTTATCGGCTGAATTATTACTAAGGAAAGAGATCCCCTAGTTTTCGATATGCTCCAGTAGCTTAGTGGGAAAGACGTCCGCTTCACACGCCGTGGAATCGGGTTCAATCCCGCGTGAAATTTTTTTTTTTTTTTTTTTCATATGCTTTTTGATGTCTACATTTCTTTTGAAACAAAAAAAAATAAGAAACAAATGTTGTGGACGACACGTCGCTGAATTAAATGGTATGGGATTTCCTTTTTGACACCTGCGAACTCAATGTAATCACTTTCCACAAAATGCAAGGAGCATATAAATCAGGTAGCGTCCGCTTTCCGAGGTGTTCGTAAATGGTCTACAGGAATTGCAGCCAGCCGTTGGTCCCGATTCCGTTGATCTTTCGGAAACTCTGTCGCACAATGCCACTTCTGTTTCGGACGCAGGACATGTGAGCCAGCTCTTCACGCAACATCTTGGGTGTATTCTTTTCGGAGCCGATCAAAATTCACCACGGGCACTCACTACTCATCTCCAACTCCTCAATATACAAAACAACTCATCCTGGAGTACAGAACAACGAGCGGAACATACATAACTGCAAAAGAATCCCACGGCGAACAGTTCCCGTACGCCGCATGTCGTCTGCTACCAAAAAAAAGAGAGAGAAAAAAAAAAAAAAACACACGGTCGGGTGTAGCCACGTGACTTCCGCCACTCGCTCTCTTCTCTCCACTTCTCCGACCTCCGTCGGGTTTCGGTTTCGAGCAGTTGCGTCTTTTGGCTTTATTAAAAAAATACTCTACTCTGTTGCAAAATATTAATGGGATAGTCCTCTGACATCATAATGAAGCGCCTGGCAAAAAATTACAAAAAAAAAAAAAAAATTGGGGGGTGTCAGTGTCTCTTTAACGGCGCAGCAGTTCATGCTGTCAACCCAGGGCAACCGCACCGCTTCGACTTCATTGCGTACCAATGTACGCGGCGTGGTTTCGTTTCGCTGGGGCTCTCACTGCCTACCTTCGGTAACGGCCGCGCGGCGGCGCGCCGGTCGCGTCGCACGGAGTGCGCTTGAGAGGAAGCCTGTGCGGAGCGCAAGTTCGTCTGCTTCTTTTGCAGGGGCTGCGGTGACGACAGAACGATGCCGAGTTCTTATTGGCTCTGAT